>NC_089598.1:115525316-116125316 GCF_019320115.1 Miscanthus floridulus
TCCCGAACGGCTTCGACTCCCCGTAGAACCGGTGCTGTTCATCAATAATGACGAATTTGCAATGGAGGAAACGGTTTCATCAAAGCTCAGTTGCTGCAGCGTTAGGAAAAGCACGCGCACGGTTCAGACGAGCTGAGAAAACTAGTGCTTGAGTGATGCTGGATTAGTGTGGTGTTTCTGTGACGGTTTTTTTCTTCTTCTTCCACCTCTTTGTATATGACAAAGCAATGCTAACGTCAGCAAAGAATATGTCAGGTCAGTGTTACTGACAGCGAAAGATTTGTCTTGGGTAGATGTGGATTGTGGAGCCGAAGATGTGTTTTTAAGGGGGTATTTGTGACTGCTTCGCTCCACGTTTTTCAGCTCCGCTCCATATTTTTTAGCTAAACGGTTTCAGTTTCACGTACTCTGCTCGAGAAAAAAGGTGGAGTTGTGAGAGCACCTAAAGAGGTACTTCACATGCTCTAGTTTTTTGTGAAGCTACTTCATAGTGGAGTTTGTGAAGCAGAGTTTGTGGAGTAGTCCCGAACACCCTTGGTAAGCAACCATGGTTACAATTACAAGTTGGTACGGTACCTCGATGAAGACGAGGAGGGCGCCGAACTTGGGCGCGATGTCGAACATGAATCCCGTGTTAGTGGCGAACCACTCGATGTCGCCCTCGTTGCCGGTGTAGACGAACAGCGGCCCGGCGCCGGCGTCGTTGCCACCGCTGGGCCTCCGCCAGAAGGTGTCGTTGAGGAGGTACTTCTGGCGGAAGACCATGGACGCGTTGGGCGTGAAGGTGAAGTGGTCCAGCTCCTGCGCGAAGTAGTGCGCCGTGAAGGGCTTCTTCGCCGCGGTACCGTTGGCCGCGCCGCTGCCGCTGCTGCCATCGGCGGCCGCGGCGACGAGCTCACCGCCGCCCCTGATGCTGCTGCTTGCCCGCTGGCGCCGCAGAGCTTGCAGGTGCAGAGGAGTGACGGCCGGGAAAGCAGCAGGCTTCTTGGGGGTGGAGGACGACGGCCGCGCTGCTGCTAAGGTTGGTGCCGCCGAGAAGGACGCGAGGAGTAGCAGAAGTGGCAGGAAGCAGGCGCGCAGAGGAGGCGCTGACGATGACCAGGCAGCTGGAGCCGCCATTGTTTGCCGTCCTCTCGTCAGTCGTCACTCTTGGTGGGGATTTTTAAAAGGAAGGCGCACGGGCGGGCGGGCGGAGGAGAGTCAGACGAGGACGATTGTGCCTTGTTTTTGAGGAAAAACACGATTTTGCCTTGTGATGACGGAGGAGGTTGTACGTTTGGCCAGGTGACACGAGCAAAGTTTGGGAATTTCGTGGCGGTTTTGGGGATGGTGTCGCCCGGATTGGCACGAACACGAAACGGTTGTCAGTCACCGCCTTGGACCGTGTCGCCTAGCTGCTTCTTGCTTACGCCGCGTTGTTGTGTTGAAATCGAAATGATTCCTTTGTAGTTGTAGGTATCTTGTGCGCCTTGCTTTTGTAAAAAGGTACCGGTATTGCACTATGTCGAGGCAAAGTGCTCTGTGTCGTCCCAGTCGTGACACTGTTACAGGACAGTGGGCCGGCCAAGCGAGTCGATACGGTGCGTTCGTTTTCACATCCGACGGCCGAGAACGACCAGGAGCAGTGCCCCCCTGTCTGTTCAACGATGGCGCTCATGAGTGACGAGGACCGCGCCCGCGCATGCATCGTAGGAGATGAGCTGGTAGAAAACTATTTTTTTCGAATACGCAAAAGATCTATGTATCTTTATAATTAAGGTAGAAATATTTAATACAGACAACGTGCTTTAACGAGCGTCCTTTTTAGGGGAGTATTCGGCTAGTCTTATCAGCCAGCTTATTCGCTGGCTTATAAACTATGGTATAATATTTTTCTTTTTTTTTAATCAGGCATAGGCCTTACGGCCAGCCCAACAAGAGGATAACCGCAGTTGGCTGGACACCGAGCTGGTAGAAAACTCGCTGCGCTGCGCATGCATCTTCAGTCAGCTGGAACAGTGCAACAACGACGGCGATGAGCCAGCCGACCCGAGGTGTATGGCCCTGCGCGACTGGCCCGTAGCATCACCGGCCATTCCTGCCAAGACCAGTCCTCACTGACAGTGGGGTCTAGTTTAAATTGCAAGTTTTTTCACTCTCTCTTTATCATATCAAATCTCTGGACACATACATGGAGTATTAAATGTAGATAAAAAATAACTAATTACACAGTTTGATTGTAAATTACGAGACGAATCTTTTGAGCCTAGTTAGACCATGATTAAACAATAATTGTCAAATACAAACGAAAGTGCTACAATGCTAAATACTGATTTCTAACCCCAGTATAAACAAGGCCCGGAAGGCGCGACGGTTCCTTCTGGGAGTGCGTGCGCTGGGGCATGGCATGGGCCAAGCGTTTGGGTGCAAGAAAAGTGCTTGTCCCTGTTGAAGATGGTGTGCGGACTGCGGCGAAGCTCCGGTGCCCCCAGGAAAAACAAACGCAGGGGAGACGACGACGCCAACGCGGCTGCGGCGAGCACACATTCCGGGGGATTGGCTTCGTTTTCGTTTTGCCCCGCCGCCCCGCCAGATCCAGTGGAGGAGCGCCGGGAATCCTCGCGGGTCCACAGCTGTCGCCAGTGTCCGCTGCGATAAACACCAGTGCGGCACACGTCAAAGGTGGTTGGGCTGCGTGCGGGTGCGGCAGAGGGATGGATGGATGCGTATTCGCCTGCGATTTTGAGTGTGACCATGACCGGAATCTGGAACTGCCAGACTGAGGCCGTTAGTTTCGCTGAAAAAAAATAAGTTAAAATATTAAGAGAAAAACACTGGAATACTAAGAGAAAAACACTATTCTAGCTAAAAAAATAAGCTGAAAAAGACGAATTATAAAAAAAACGAACATGTCCTGATTGGGTTGGCTGATTGCCTGTGCTAACCAGTGACTACCGAGTATACTGACTGATGAGTGGATGGCCACCTGATCAATGCCGCATACTCCCACGGACAAAATTTAAATAAAATCAGGCACAATTCTGCTAGACACAATATAAATCCGGTCTAGTTATTTGCTCCCATGTATGTAATTTAATCGCTATAGTAAGATTTAGCCTGTGTTTGGCTATTGAGGAGGCAAGTCGCCATATAAATGGCACAGCCCACGATTTAATACACTGGTTTCAACCCGTGAACAAGGTAAGATGTTTGGTTTGAGAAATCTCTCTATTTTAGATGAATGCATCATAAATTTATTCTTCAAATTTAGTAAAATATTGACTTCATTCTTTGTACCAGTAGTAACACTTTATCTCATTTCTGAAATCAAATATAATATTAGTGTTTCTTTCGTCTCCAGAGGTTGTATATGCTTCCTTCCTTAATCCTTATCATCAATTGAAATTAATACGATATTCTACCGGTTCATTCAAAAATTTTGCACAGGCCATACTCCCTCCATGTTCCTAAAAGAAAAGGTTTGGGTTGATCATTAGCAATATAAATCGTGAATAACTTTTAAGTTGTTGAATTTGAAAATATGAAAACCATATTAATATATTTGTCTTGAAAAATACTTTCATAAAAATATACATATATCACTTTTCAATAAATATTTTTTTATAAAAATAAGAAGTCAAAGTTATGCTTTGGAGACCGTGTCGCCGTCCAAAACAACTTTTTTAGGAACATAGAAGGAGTATGGTAGCACGGCCATGCTCCTTTCCCGCTCTAACAGCGATATCCATAGCCAATAAGAGAGCTCATAGTAAACAGAGTTGGAGTATACATTTCACCATTTGTATTTATACTAAATTTGCAAGCCTCTCGTTAATATGTGTGTATGCCTTTATAGTAAGAAAACCATGTCCTCGTAGTCTGAGGGTCATTTTAAAATAATGAGTATTTTGCAGTGTATGTATAGGGGTGAGTATGTCGAGTTTACAAGTTTAGAGTATGTTTGGATCGTGAGTGAGATATCGATGACGTGCAAATATTCCACTTTTATATCTTAGTGTTTGTTTTGGAGACGTGTAGGATATAGAAGCGTCCTAAGAGAAAATATTCCTCTAAGATATTGTTCCTCCTCCCTCCAAAATTGAGGCCGATTCATCCCTTCCTGACACCTTCAATCTCCGTTTGCACGTTGATGTCCTCTCCCTTCTTCCTCCTTCGCGTCCGAGCTCCACCTCTACCACTAGTCGATCCGACCATGTTGCGGCATACCCCTGTTGTCCAAGCACCACTATTGGTCGGGCTACGCCAAGTGGACCACTCCACACCGCCATCGGTTCGGCCTACTGGTGCTATTCAAGCCCCATTTGTGGCCATTAGTCGGGTCATGCTGGTCGGGAGCCTCTATCCTACCGCAAGTTGAGTTACATCGGGCAGGCCCCTTCGCTCTACCACGAGCTCAGAACAAGGTGACGCACGCCAGTCTCTGGCCCCATGCCCTTGACAGCTCTTCCCTTCTCTAGACAAGGCTGTCATGGCCTTCTTCTTTGTTTTGTGTGGCCAAGATCTTGGGGCCACGAACGGTAACTAACAGATCTGGAAAACGCCATTCATCGTGTCCCTCCCTAGCCCTGCCACCACCCTCCCTGGTCCTCCTACTACCAAACACGATACACACACGTATGAATAGGATCATCTCATCCAAAAAACTAGGATGAACCAGTTTGCCATACCTCATCCATAAACCAAACACTACCCCAGTTTTCGATATCACTGACGGTTCAAAATCCCCCTTCACTGCCGGATTTTGAACCGGCAGTGGCATACCGGCAGTGATGCTCATTGGCTACTACTGCCAGTACTTCACCCGGCAGTGATAAGGTTTAGAAAAACAAAAAAAAAGCAATCCAACAAGCATGCTGGCTAGAGCATGCTCGTTACCGCCGCTGCGCCACCATGCTCGCTGGCTACCGCCGCCACTACATCAAGCATTTCATCCAAGAAAAAAATTCATACATCACAAAGGACGGATTCAACACATCAGAAAAACTCATCCACAAATCGATTCGTGCATCGCAGACGAAGGAGAAGGGTTCAACACATCACAAATCAGCCCATCCACGGATCGATTCGTACATCACAGACAGAGGAGCAGGGTTCAACACAAACAAAATAACTCATCTACAAATTGATTCACACAACATAGAGAAAGGTCCGGCACAGCTCCTCCGTAGGTCCGGCACAGGTCCACTGCAGCTCCTCTCCACACCACAGATGTAGCGCCCCTTTGTGCCCCCTTCAGCTCCTAGAAACCACACGAGGTGAGCCGCGCGAAGAGGCAGGTCATTAGGAAGGCGCAATCTACGGACGGAGAAAAAGAAAAAAAGCGAGGACGAGGATAGGCCAGGGCGACTCACCTCGGATGGGACCTTCGACTCCAGCGCATGCGCTCTAGGCCTCCATCCATGGAGCTACCGGAGCGCACGGAGATCTGGGGAGGAAAGTGTGGAGGCGTGGGGAGATTTGGGGAGGAGGAAGAAGCCGCGCCGGGATCCCGACCGCTCGCCGGCGCCCACGACGGCCTCGCGCCCACGGCGGCCTGATGCCTTTGCCGCGTCGGCTTCCCGACCGCTCGTCGGCGGCCGCAGCGAGGTGGATTTGGAGAAACATGAGAGAGAGGAGAGAGCGGGGAGAGATTCGGCGGAGAAACATGAGAGAGAGGAGAGAGAGCGGGGAGAGATATGAGAGAGAGGAGAGAGAGCGCGTGGATTCGGCGGCCGCACAGTTAACCAGGATGAATTAAAATTTCGGGTCCAAAGCTATGGATCACTGCCTGTCTGTGAGATGCAACCGACAGTGATACACATCACTGCCGGTTTTTATTACCAACCGGCAGTGATAATATATATCACTGTCGGTTTGTTTGAAAATCCGGCAGTGATAGTTTTTTTTTCAAACCGAACCGGCAGTGATGTATTTATCAGTGTCGATTTTAAAATTCCGGTAGTGATAGGATCAACAGTGATAGCTGATTCTGGGGTAGTGAAATGCAACCGGCCTTAGTCACATCCTTTTTCTTTTAACACAAAAAAACTACGAAGGCAGAGCATGGATCTAGTAGGTTGGATAGGACACCTCTAATAGTAAGAGTCATGTACCACTCTTGAATACAATCTCATCATGATGTATACCTACATGTGAGAATCATGTAAGGGTGTTCCCAACAGATCAGCTACGTTAAGAGCAGCTGCCATTTTCTCGTCTGACATTGAGAAGAGAGGAGGCTGGAAAATTTGAGTCCCTAGTCTAGCACGGTTTCTAAAGAATCTAGTCTATGCTCTCCTAGGTCCATTCGTCTTTGCGTCAGTTTTTTGCTTTTTTATTCTTTTTTGGTGCTAGGTCAGCTAGCGAAGTCGCTAGCCTCGCTAGTGACGCCCTAATAGAGAGAGGAGCTATGTTTCCATACATTTGGGATGCACAAAGAGCTTAGCTCTTCTATTCCTATTAGTTCAAAGGATTTTTTTTTTTGGTGAGACCTAGTTACAGACGCAGACGCTTATATATACGAGCGCACACTCATCTCTATGAACGCACATACACACACCCTACCCCTATGAGCACTTTCGAAGATTGACGAAGTCACCACAGGCGTCTCGCCTACCACTGAAAGAATAGCGCCGTTAAATTCTGAAATAAATCCATGAAAATACGAGCACTCGTGTCAAGTTAGAGACTTGAACCCGAATGAACAAGTGCCACTACAAGGAACCCAACCAGCTGAGCTACGTCCAATTTATTAGTTCAAAGGACTTCTTGCTCTTGCTTCTCTGCGTGACATCTAATACTGGGTTGGAACCGGTTATTGGAGGTATCTTAATGCTAGTTTAGAGCTAGCCATTGAATGGCCCCGTTCGCTTGTCTTAAAAATGGCTTGTTCGGCTTCTTTTTTTAGCTGGAACAGTGTTTTTCTCTCACAACAATTCAGCCGGAACAATGTTTTTCAGCCAGTTTCAGCCAAGTTTCAGACCAGCGAAACTGAAGCTATTTTATTTATTTATTCAAATCCGACATGTAATCCGTGGAGCCAAGGGCGATGGTGTGAATGATCCCAACCTTTGACCTAGAACAGCAAAAGGGAGACAAAATTTAGAACAACATCACATGAACTGCTCAGCTCAAAGATACTCCAAAATCCAAATCCGCAAATATATTTCTGACAGGGTCCACCGTACATTCTTGCGAGAAATAAACAAGAAGATCAAAGCAATCCCGCTTCATGTGAAGACAGAGAGACACCGAGGCCATGTTTAGTTCCAAAAATTTTTCCCCAAAAGTGCTACAGTAGTCATCACATTGAATCTTGCGATACGTGTATGAAACATTAAATTTGACGGAAAAAAACTAATTGCACAGTTTAGTTGAAAATCGAGAGACGAACGTTTTAAGCCTAATTAGTCTATGATTAAATATTAATTACCAAATAAAAATGAAAGTACTACAATAACCAAAATCCCAAACTTCACCCAACTAAATAAGGCCCAACATGCCGAGCACTCGGTAGAAAAGTAAAAAGTTGTACCGTACACACCGTAGCTGTAGTTGTCGGATACACTGGCCACAGCAGGCAGCAGCTCCGTCCCCTACTCGCCGTGTCGCGGATTTGTGTCTGCAGACACCAGGCAGGAGATGCGCCGCCGCTGCAGCGGAGCCGCAACCGGCCAGTCAGTGCTGCCTGCCACCTGCCAGCCACCACGTTGCGGCGCAGTTCTGGCCACTGACAGTTGACGCACCAGCAGAAATACTCGAAGCTCCAGCCGGACTACCGGACACTTCTAGCCTCCAAATGTCCGGACGGATATCGACCTAGTCCGTCTCTCTCTGTCTCACTTAACTTGTAAATGTACCTCACCCTCGACATTGCACCCGCCGCTCCTCGTGTCCAGATGAATAGTCGTGTAACCCACCCCTACCTCGCAAGTACACCCTAGCCCCCACTATGCCCCGTTCCTTCCCCTTGACCCCCTTCTCTCTCTCCACGTGGGCGGGACCCCGAGCCAGCCTCCAGCTCGCCACGCCACCGTCCACCGGTCCCCAGCTCTGCCACGCCCCATCCCCTGGCGCCCAGCCGCTCGGGCCGTGCGCCCATCACTCATTGTGCCCCCCATAAAACACTTGCAGCATGAAACACTTAGATGCATACGTCGGACATACTGTTGCAACATATGTGTGAAAATATATACAACATCTAGATAAAACACATGCAACATGTGTGTAAAACATATACAACATCCTGATAAAAACACTTGCAACATGTGTGTGAAACATATGCAACATCCAGATAAAACACTTGCAACATGTGTGTGAAACATATGTAAGATCCAGATAAAACACTTGCTGCAACATACGTCTGAAACAGATGAAATATTTTTTTAAAATGCTTGTAACATACCACTGAAAAACACTTACAAAAATATACAATATGTGCAACATCCCGATCTACTTTTGCAACACGCATATGTAACAATTGCATCATACATTTGAAACACTTGAAACATACATTTGCAATATAGAGGAGGGGAAGGCCGGGGCCAGCGGCGAGCGGCGGCGCGCGAGCACCACCAGCACCGCCCATGCGAGTGGGTGCCCTTGGCTCGGCCGGGGAAGACCTAAGGCGCCACGGCACTGCGCCCCAATGGCCATGGCGCGGTCAACGACACGCCCAATGGCGATGGGCGATGGGCGGACGACGAGGGAGCGAGCGGCACAAGTGATTGGGACGCAGGTGAGCGGTGCAAGGAGCGAGGGTGCGTAGCGCAATTAACGATTGGGGAAGGACACGATGCGGTAGCCCTATGAGTGCGCGGTGAGGGAAGGGGCAAACGGATGAGCGGCCATGCTACTTCGAGGTGGCTGAGCAGCTAAGCATGTGTGGGAGTGGGGATTTGTTTCTGAGATAGGGCCCACTCCTGTGGAACCGCGTCTGGACGGGAGTCACGGATGGACGCCTGTGTTGGATCATTATCGAATCATAAGAAACATTCATTACTACACAAACTTTACTGGAGGCGGGCGTTTTCGGTTTTCCACGGTGGGCAAAGCCATCCGCCGCGACCTAGAGGCCACGGTAAATCGTGGCTTAACCGCGGCGGGCAGCCTTGCCCGCCACGGTTAGCCGATTTACCACGGCGGGCGGTGTAACGTGCCCGCCGCGGTAAATATACTTTTACCACGACGGGCACGTTAGGATGCCCGCCGTGGTTAATTGTTTAAAAAAACAAAAAAACCAGGAAAATGCCGGCGAGCCCATTCTCGAGCCCGTCCTAGCCCAATACTGGAGCCACCGCACCTCGCTGGATCCACCGCCGGGGTCTCCTCCTCGCCGGATCCGCCGTCGGATCTGTGCCGACGCCACAGATTGGGGCCGTCTTGCCATGGATCCATGCCGCCGCCGTGTGGATCCACGTCGCGGGAGCAGGGAGTCGACGCAGCCGACCTGGATCCACGCATCCAGCCTGGATCCGCTGTCGTGTGGATCCATGTCGCAAGGAGTCGACGCGGCCGCCTGGATCCGCCGCCGTGTTCACGTCCCTGCGCCGCGCAGCACCTTGCCTATGAGAGAGAGAGAGAGATGAGGGAGGACTGAGAGGAGCGAGAGGGTGGGAGAGAGAGGGAGAGACATACCGGGCGCCCTGGATCCACCGCAGACGCCGCCGCACAGGCCTCGCCGAGCGCGCCTCGCTGCCGCCCTACCTCGCCTCACCTCGCCGAGCGCCGCCGCCCTGCCTCGCCTCGCCTCACCGAGCGCCGCCGCGCGCGCCTTACCGAGCCGAGCGCCGCCAGGGAGAGGAGGGGAGGGGGCACGTCGCCGGGGAGAGAGGAGCGGAGGGAGGAGGGCCGCCGGGAGGAGTGTAGGGCAGGGGAGAGAGAGTGGTGCGGCGCGAGAGGGGAGGGGTAGGGCAAGGGCGAGGGAGAGAAGTGTGGTGCGACGCTGAGGACTCACAGTGAAACCCTAGGCTCTTGTATATATACGTGACCTCGGAATTGGACCATATCTAGGCTCTGGATCGGGCCGTATTTACTGCAGCGGGCCTTATAAAATGCCCGCCACGGTAAATCGATTTACCGTGGCGGGCACCTTAAGATGTCCGCCACGGTAAATATGGTATTTTCCGTGGCAGACATCTTAAGGTGCCCGCCATGGTAAATCGATTTACCGTGGTGGGCAAAAGTGCCCGCTGCGGTAAATAAAAAATACCCGCCGCGGTAAATCGTGGGATTTACCGCAGCGGGCAAAAATAGGTGCCCGCCACGGAGTGCAAAAGTGCAACGCTGCGCAAAATCGTTTATGTAGTAGTGATTTTCGCTAGATTCATGTGAATGAAACACACTGCACGCGCAGCTCACAAGAGACATTCTCATGAAATGACTTGGTATCCAACAATCATACTATGACCCACATCCCTACTCTGCAGCGATAGTGTGAGATACTACGGGCCTGTTTGGGTTCCTTTGGCTCGGAACAAAGTTTAGCCCTTAAAATGGAGGGCTAAAGATTAGCCTCTTGGGCTGTTTGGATACCACGTCACCTTTTAGCCCACTTTAGCCCACCTTGAAGAGATTAATGGGCTAATAGAGGGCTAAAGATTAGGTGTCCCCCTAGCCCTCCTGTTTGGATTCTAAACGGCTAAAAGAAGAGGGCTAATCTTTAGTCCCTTGGATCAAACATGCCCTATGACTTGTTTCATAGGGTTCTCTCGAGCTCTCGCTCCATGTTATAGTACCTGAAGAGTCACAAAATATGGATTATTCGTCAGACTCTTAAATTTTTCACGAGGAGAGAGAAAGACGGTTCCTAGCGTTACTATAGTTACGGTGTAGGAGCAACTGAGAAGTTGTAAACAGGCCCTATATAGCAAGGCAACTTCGTTGGTTCTAGCATCAACTAGCGATAATGTAACACGAAGTTTCGTCTCATGTGGAAGGGGAAAGGGCGCTCCGATTGCAGAGGTCGACGCTCACACACAACTGGTCCAGCATATGAAGCCTTCCTCTCCCTCTCTCTCCCAAACGTTGCAAGAGACTAAAGAGTGAATTCTTATATGCATTAAAATAATAGCAATCCCTATATGCCATACAAAAATTGGCATTTCCTTAACACCATTATTTTAGTTTTCATTGACCTGTTTGTCATTCGGTTTTTCTTAGGTTCTATTTGGTACATCTTTTCCAACAGTTTCAGAGTTGCTTTTACCAAATTGGTGAAAATGGAATAGCTCTTCAAGTGGAGCTCCTTAAGATCCAATCTCACAGGGGTGGACGTTAGGTGGAACTAAGACCATCTCCAGTAGTAGGAGAAAACTTTAACCCAAAAACTAGTTATCGGGAGATATACAAAACATGTTTTGAGATTTCGAAAGTCTTCTCTCCAGCAGAACGAGAAAATCCAATCCCCAATGAGAAAACTAGTGGATTGGAGGAGGAGAGGTCTCCCCTTTATTTATGGGGTGAGAGACTATGATTTTTTTATTCAAGGTGGGAGACTATGATTTAAGGGACTTAGAAATTTTTTTTCTCATTGGGGTTAGGTTTTGGAAACTGTTGGAGCTACAAGATCTCCAAAAATAACAGTTTTTTCCTCATTGGGGGTTAAGAAAGGGGGACTGCCGGAGATGCTCTAAAAATATCTGCTTCTCTCAGCTCTCTATCCAAGATGTACTATAAAAAGTTGTTTTATCAAGCGTTTTTTTTTCTTCCAAAAAAGCTCTAGCTCCACCTGTGTAGCTGAAGCAAAAAAAAAAGCTGCAAAAAAAAGCTCTAGCTCCACCTAAGGTGCCGTTTGGCACGGCTCCAGGCAGCTCCGGCTCCCGCCTGCATTTCACTGTCCATTCACTATAGCAAGAGCCGGTTTTCTCTCTCCTTCCCTCTCCCTCTCACAGACGGTCACAGCCAGCGGCTCCACCGGCGAAGCTTGAAATTTTGGCTCCGCTGGCTCCGTAAACAGTACCCCGGCTACAGTGAGAGAAGGCAGTAGGAGAGAGAAAACCGGCTCTTACTACAGTGAATGAACAGTGAAATGGCAGGCAGGAGCCGGAGCTGGCTGGAGCCGTGCCAAACGGCACCTAAAAGAGGCCTTACTATTACTCTCATAACCTTTCATTCATGATTCATCCAAGAGTGTTAAGTTTTTCTGATTCTGATGAGAAGTGAATAACTGAATTGGCTTTTCACCTTTGTCATCTACTTGCCACTGTCCCTGTGATCGTCCTGTGCGCTATAAGGAATTTTTATTTTTTATTTTTTTCATAGAACAGATGTTAACTTGTCTTGACTGTAACACATCAATAGCACCTTTAGGATACTTGCGGCATGTCTTGATGATACTGATCTATCCATCCCTGTATAATCTCAACTTCTTGTCTCCTTTGTTCTATAACCTAGTCTGGATCATCTTTGGTGCAGATCTAAGGTCTAAATGGTGAGCACCTGACCACCGGGACAAGTAACTACACATATTCTTATTGGGCAGCATCTGGAGACATCAGCATTGTACTTCTTTAATTCCAATGGATGGTTATCGACTAGGTTTATTGGTCTTCATTAGTCAGAACTTTACTTCCCGCTTTGTTGTCCTAGTGTCTACTTGTAAGCTTGTGATCCTTGTGAGTTGTGTGCTGGTCGCTGTACCGAACTTTGTAATAATTGGTCTGATTCTACTCTGAGGTAGATAAAGCCGGATATAAACTATCCTTTATCTAAAAAAAGGTGAACTTTCAAAAATGCCACTGTGATCTTACTACATTTTTTCATCCAGCAATTTTCTTGCTCACCTTTCTCCGTGACAAGGGCAACGATGCTGGACGAGATGTTTTTGAGCACCCTGATTGCAACAGAACAGTAACCATTACGGTGTACCCTAGCACAGTTGTTATCTGAAGACTGAAGCTTTATTGACGAATGATCAGACAAAATGATGAAACGGTCCAGATAGACCTACCCGCCTCGACTCCATGGGTCTCGCATTCCGTTGGAGAAGATGATGTTGCTGCCAAACCTCTTGAGCACCTTATCAATTTTCTGCAGGATGTTAAGCAAGGCAGCACCAGATGAGCAATTTGCATATACCAGCAGCAATTGTTTCCAATGAGGGCTTATATGTACACGCGCTGAAACTCTAGAAACGACACTTACATATCCACCATATTCAGTGGTGATCCAATGCGGCCTGGGCCGAACCCCGAACAACTGGAAACACGTGCTGGACCTGTCCTCGTAACTGAAGGTGGATGGTGGGAACATGCTCTCGTTTGAGGATGACATCGGCATGATCATCTCTGTGCAAGCCTACACAGGAGTATGTCACAATCTCTTGTTCTCAGTGTTGTCACTAACATTTTACTAGTACTTAGCTTGTCTTTCAGTTTATTGTTTATATATACCTGCCACAGCCAGTAACTGAGGTCAAGAGAACGGGGGCTGTCTTCGTCCTCTATATGGTTGCAAGTCTGGTCTCCTGTGTAGTTATAGTACAAGCTCGCCACTGCGAACACCTTTTCTAAGATGTCCGCATTTGCGGGGAACCCGTCAATGATCTTGCACATCTGGATAGGTTTTCGTAAGAAATAATAACATGTTAAGTACAACAGAAGTACAGCTTTTGTTCATGAAGATGGAGGGTTCAGTTTGGCAATTTTGTTGAAATGGGAGAAGTGGTTGCAAAATGTTGTTAAAATGGAGAACCTCCTTGACGGGGTAGGCAGGCAAATTCTCCAGGAATTTGGCCGGTGTTGGATAGTCCAGCATGGCAGTTTGGATGAATGCTCTCTGAAGCCACGCTTGAATTGAACCAGCGTACTTCACAGTCCTGAAAATTGAGTAAAAAAAACAATGCAACAAAGTCAAGTTGTAGCAGACTTATATACGGGTCTATCATCCCATATATGCAGGAAGTGATGGGCATATCAATTTTCTCAGGTTATGAATGTGGATTTAAAAACATATATGTAGAGTAATTGGCAATTAACATCTATCACAACCAGAAAGAGATTTCATATTATCTATACAAGTATTGTGTTACAATACGAACAAAAGAGAGGAAAATATGTAATTTTGATTAGCTATAGCTCTCAAATTTATTCACAAATTTCAAATACTTGTGTCTCTCGAAATTACTGGCTCGTGAAGGAGCACGAGTTGCTCTACCAGTTTTTTTATATTAAGTCAAGATGTGCGTTATTCTAGAAAATACAATAGGTCCAGTTGCTATTACTATCGATGTTGCGAAATTAACGGTCATATGCTTATGTATTGTGTTTAAGAATTTTCTAAGATGTGCTGTTTTTGCTAGCGCATTTTGTGACGATTAATATATAGTATACAAAATGAGTCTAATTAGTAGTCACATATTAAAACTGCTCACCACCATTTGGATAATCTCCCTGAGATATAGTATATTGGGTAGTGGTTAGTTATCGACCAACCAGCTAGGATTTAGCGCTAGTTTGTACTTGTATTATTTACCCAATTGGGTGGCTGATAGAAATCTTATAGTTGTTTACATATGACAAGAGTACAAAAGACACAAATGCTTGCAAGTCATCTCATATATTTTTACCTGACAATGGAACCCAGTACTCAAGTTTTACTTGCAGACAAGACTAAGACTAGCAATAGAGCTCTCAACCCCTCACAATAATCAAGACTATTTTGAGTTTCAAATGAACTTACTTGCAGGCTCTGAACAGTTTACTGAGCTCAAGGAGCCCCTCGTCATTGGAGCCCCTCTGATGCAGCAATCCCATGTTGCCTTGATCACACTGAAGCAGTTCAAGCTCTCAGACTGCAAAATTAATTGAAAATCACATTCAGTTGATATCTAAGAGAATTAGAGAAGATGGCATTATTTAGCCTGAGATAAAGACTGACCTAGCATTATTACTCAGATAAATATCCGGGCATGTGGTACGTTTTTGTGCGTTATTCACGGAATGTGTCGGGGTCAAGATACCCCGTGTGTCTCAGGGCACCGATTAGTTAGCCGCTCGAGTGGTTCAAGCCAGCAGGAGCCCAACAACTGTGGCCCATTTAAGCCACACAGGACCTAGGCCATATATCAAGACAAGCGGTGCACCACGACCTCTCCATCTCCTTCCACCACACGCTACACAACCGCTCTCGACCTCTCCTTCGTCTCAACCCCCGGGGAGGGACAAGGAGAGATCGGGCCGCGGTCAAGTATGTCTACCCTCATAGGGACAGGCACGCTCCACTCACTCTACCAGGACTGAAAGGACAACCATCTCGGGGGCTGACGTCATCCCTGCGCGCCCCTGCACGGACAAGACAACACCAACACATGTTAACGACCGGTACGGCATCCCACCGTCCAAATCCAGCGCGACAAGACGGACGTACGGCCCCACCTGCTACGGGATGGGGCACACGACCTCAGCCTTGACTTTCAAGACCGGCTAGGCCACCGGGGACCTCGACCTCGCAATCCAGGGTCGAGGCCCACGGCATCACGACAAGCAAAGGCGACCGACGACCCAGGAGCGGCTACCTGCTCCCGCACTATCGCAACGACACCACTAGGGGAACAGGAGACGATGACGAAAGCCACGACAAGACCACGTCGCACAGGACAGTTGGTGAACCACCACCGTGCCAATAGTGCCATCACGACTGACACTGTAGCATCACGTCATGCCACGCCACAACATGGGAGCAAGACCACGGCGACCATGATGATGACCATACTTGAACGTGCGATGACGCTAGGAGAAGACAGGCTTGCTTGCATGCCAAGTTTACTTTCTCCTTCCCTCGGGCTCACGACCACTCGGTCGGGAGAACCCCCCTCTCTATATGTAACCTAGCCCCCGAACTCTATACAAGGGCAGCCAGGCATCCCTTCTAGTGGACGAACTCTCGAGACTTCATTCAAGCATTCATTCACCTCACTCCTCCTACCTCATTCTCTTAGCTTACACACCCTCATTGTAAGACTTCAGAGCACTTGAACCGAGGAACACGAACTCGAACCATTTCTGAGACTGGACGTAGGGCTCGGCCCAAACCAGTATAATTCTTTGTGTCTTTGAGTGCTACCATCGTCTTCCTAGAGCAACGCGACACACGTATAAATTCATTAGTCGGTTTACAAAACACTGACATAATGTGTTGCACTACGAAAAAAAAGGCTTTAGAAAACAGAGCCCTGATTGAAAGAGGCGAACATTTTAGGTGCTCTATAAATGGCCAAGTGGGCCCAGGCAAACACCAACCTATGTTAATCATTTATAGAGACGGACTGTCCCTGTAAAGAATGGATTGCCTGGCCTTTAGAAATCAATTATCAATAATAGCACTCTTAAGATGCCTCTATAAATATTTGTTAAAAGGAATTCATATTTTTTTCGTATGAAGTTGGTTGGAGACGAACTTCATACCGAAACTATATACCTTGATGCGACATGCAATTTTGCAGTTGACAAGTTTTAAACTTGAAGCTTAATCCATTTTAAGTTCTTAGCTTTTGAAATTTAAAAATTAAAATTTTCAAACAACCTCAATTGTTTACATGGTATATATCAAAATTGTAGTTATCATGATCTAACAATTTATAGTGAAATTGTTTTTGATTTGAAGTCATTTAGAGTCCTAGATGTTCATTTTTATTTCTTAGATTTTGAAGTTATGAATTTAGAATTCCCAAACAATCTCAGATGTTGACATGATGTATACTAAAGTTATAGTGCTCAACACGATCCACAACTATATAGTTGACAAGTTTTTTTATTTAAAATCTTTTAGTCCTAAAAATATTTGTTTTTAAATTTTGATATAAGATTTTCAAATAATGTCACAAAATTGTAGTGCTCGACTAGATCTAAAACTTTATAGTTGAAACGGTTTTCATTTGATACTAGCTTGCTGAATCCAGGGGCAGAAATGTTGTAGGCATCAAAGAAGAGCGGTGAGCTTGTTGTGGATGCCACATTGCCACTGCTTGATATCTGACTAGAAGGGGTTGAACTTGAAGCCGAGCGCTAGATCCTTCTTCCTGACCTACTGCCCCCCTCCACATTAGCGCAATAGAATCATGAACACGAGTGCCATCATCCAGAAGCCATGACACCATTCACCATCCTTGAGTGCTAGATCAACTCCAGCCCAACTAGATCTAATAAATGGCTACGCCACCATTGTCGCTGATCCAAGTGGGGACTGAACCCACGGATGAGGACAACAGTGGTCGGTTTGGACGGCTAGATCTAGAAGGTGACGGGGTGGGTGGTGGGTCTAGTTTGGGGCAGTGGCTCCCGAGGTATGGTGGAGGATTCATATAGGGGTGGTGGGTACACAGAGGGAGGAGAGAAGGGGATCCGACTGGAGTTGGATGGAGAGGGTGTTATTTAGAGTTTTCCTTGGGCCACTCGAAACAAATGGGTCTTGAGTGTATTTATTAGAGCTGGGCCACTTAAGAGTGTCTCCTTTGAAAATAGATTTATATAGTTGTGTTTTCCCTTTTGGCCACTAAATGATTTCTAGAGGCGGTAGATTGATTAATATGACCGCCTCTATAAATAAATTTGCTATCTCTCTAAAATTGTTTATGCAATAGTAAAATTTATACGATTAAGATAAATTTTGGAACCAAGAGAGTACCTTATAGTCTTGCGAGACAACATTGTAGAAGCTACTCCAAGGTGTTATGTAGTCAAACTGTAGGATTGGTGTAGAGGATGCCAAGGCCCCAATGGTGACATGGGGGTACTTGAGCCTAAACCAAGAAGCTAGCACTACAAACAACAAGCATTCCATCAAGTACGACATCAATTAAAAATGGATGAGTTTAATTAGCTCACATCCTCACTCTATCCTTTTACATGTTCTGAAAATCATCAAAATTGGAAAATTTTGAATTTACAACAAACCAATTTAATTTGATGCAAATAAGGCTCAACTCTTCCAACAGGAATAAATTTGAATTTTGAAAATATTTAAAAAAAACATTGACGCAAAATGGTGTGCATGCTTGAGTGCCTTGATTGTTTGAGTGAAGCATTGGTGGTATGAATCCCTATGTAAATTCCAAATCCAAAAATACAGACTTGCCCTTTATTCATAAGCCATTATGGGCTCAAAAACCTACCCCTCCCATTCTTTCTGGTCTAGCATAAAACCATCATCTCTCCTTCTACTTCATGTCTTCATCCTCCCCATTGGTTGTCTCCTCCCCTTCTCAGTCCGATCCATATGCATCACCCACCACTTTCCAACCTTATTACGGCCCACAACCCATGCTGGCCTAAACTACATCACAACCATGCCCACTCTTTAGACCACCCTATTATCCCTTCTTTGCCCCCGTCTGCATATATAGCCGTCATGTGGCATCCATGTTTGGTATAGCTACTAATGCATGGACCTAGCAATCAACTTTATATTCCCCATCATGATTTTTTACCTCTGCACAATAGCACTGACCACGCAGCTGTTAAGTCTCCTACTCACCTTGTCCCATCTATTGTGACAAGAGCTCCATGTAAGCTCGGGTCTTCACAGAGCCTTCCCAATGGCTCCACACTTTGGCTAAGGCTTGCCACCACCCATACCACCATGCAATAAAATGTTAGTTCTGGCTAAGGCTTGCCACCACCCATGCCACCATGGAATAAAATGTCGGTCCTGGGAGAAAATATCTCCACTCAATGAGCTCGACTGTTGCCAGCTATAGATAGGGGCCCTAGATGCATGCATCCCTCTCTTTGCACAAAGCATGAGTAGTAACCATCTCCTCTACTCTCCTCAACCCCCTCCAATGGAACTAAACACCATCACTTACTATGGATATCCTTCTCTATTCCGCACTTTAGCGTAAATAGCTCTCGGCCAATCTCCTTGACCCTTTATCCTCCTTATTCACCTCACATCTTTCCTCCTGGCTCTTGCCCTTCTACTTTGGCCCAATCCCACTTGCCATCTCCCATTGGACTCTAACGCCACTAATAACTACCAGCGTAGCACCAACACACTATAGAACCCCTTCCCTCTTCAGTAGCATTCACTACAGCATGCAGACACCCCAAGCCCCTTAACATAGGCCAAAACCCTCTTCTCCCATGACCTCACATGTGGTGCCACCATCCTTCCTAGCTTAGTTGAGCACGTCATCACTCTAGTCATTAATTTGTAACACTATGCGTCTAAAATCAACTTATGACCTAGCTCCTCATGCAGAATGGCCCTACATATGTGTAGCATCTCTTACACTTTCGTCTTCACTTTGTGTAAAAGGGTTTATCGATCTAGAGGTGCTACATTTGGAGCGATAAGGACTATAAGATGACCATCACCCTCCTAAACTTCCAAGGTGGTAATAAACCCACCAACTACAACAACACGTGCATGGGCCAGCTATTATAATCTACTAATGAGGTGAGGCTTAGTACCACCTTGGAAGTTTAAGAGAATGAGGGCCAACTTATAATCCTTGTCACTCCAAACATAGAATCTATAGGTTAACCATTTTACACGAAGCAAGGACGAAAGTGTAAGAGAGGTGCTAAGCGTATGTTGGCCTGTTCTGCATGAGGAGCTGGGTCATAAAGCCAATTTTGGATGCAAGGTGTTACATTGACTATCATCAAGGGCCCCATCACTAGGTTTGCCTCATTGAGCTAGACCAAATGGTGACGGGTTGGCCATAGTCGAGTACAAACGATGCCAACGACAAGCATTCTAGTGAGGATGTGGTGGGGTAGGGGCATCAAATGTCTCTACATGACTACATCTATGCCACCCGCTTGAATGCCTTTCGAAGCCATCACCTCTCATCATGTTGCCCAGATTTCTCTCTACATCAACGTGACACATAGGCCCCACTGCTCATGCCATTGCCTATTATCCATCACCACCCTATCGAGCCACCATGCACTTGGTCCACTAGACTATACACACACCTTGTCCTTGGCCCATAGCCCATGAGCTATGTTAATATCACATTCATCCTAGTTGCTTGGTCAAGATTGACGTATAAACACATTAAGGCCCCTAGTTTGGGTTATGGTGATTAATGAATGCAAGTTTATGTGGCTAACATGTTTGTAGGGTAAATGACAAAGAGTTAATCACATTGGAACTTTGGTTTTCTTGGCCCTCGGTGATGGATTAAGTGTATGGCACAAGAATATTCGTGAAAGGCTAAGAACAAGGTATTGGAAGTTTGGTTTTCTTGGCCCTTGGTGATGGACTCAGTGTATGGCACAAGAATATTTGTGAAGGCTAAGAACAAGGTAGTGTCTAAGTGTTGACTTGGTGTTAGGAGCACATAGATATACTATTAGAGTTTTTGTTTATATTTGGCCAAACTACTAATGGGGTCAAGATTAGTAGCTTGATCAAAGTTGGAGTTAAGAGCATTTTTGAAGCACACATGGGAGGTACTTTGAGCAAAGTTGATCAAGAATGTCTGGAACATATAGATTGTAAGTCAAACATCTCAAAGAAGTTGAATTGTACGAAATTGGACTTTAAAAATATCAAGAATTGAATTTTAAAGTGCACCGAAGCAGGTGACATTGTGCCATACTAAGTGTTAGCCTATGTTACTTACCGATGTGTCGACCGGTGGATGATCTAGTTGCAATTATAATTTCAATGTGGACATGCTTGTTGGAGTGCACATTATGATTTAGTGACATCTTAGTGCGGTCAACAGATTATCCAACATTATATCATTGTGCAATGGATAATTCAAGTTGACATAGTTACTAATGTGCACCATATGATCCACTAGGTACCTTAGTGGCAACAACATATCGTCTGGTGTGAACAATATTCAAGAATTTTCAATAGTAGCTATTGGAAAAGCAGGAAGAATAAGGTCACCGGGTAATCTGGTGCTCCTCAGTGAGGCACGATGGATCGTCCAGTTATAAATTTCTTTGTAGTCTTTTCCAACATCTAGGAGGGTTTACTCATATATGGAGAGGCAATGTGATGAGGTTGAGGGCACTTCTAGTTAAGGAGAGTGCTTAGGAGTGATCTTGGTGTGCATGCTTATGCTCTTCACTTGGAGGCTTATCAAGTGAAGATCAAAACTTGTTACTCTTGGAGTTTGTCATCTCTTAGATAGCCAGATGGAGTAGGTGATTATGTATATGGAGTTAATTGTTGGAAGACTCCTACCTTTGAGCTTGGTTCTAGAGTGGAGAATGTATACTTATAGTGGATCCTCAACTCAAGGGAGCTCAACCCTTGTTAGTGTATCCTCCAATAACATGGATTAGGGGTACTGGCAACTACTCAATACCACATGAACAATATGGTTCTTTCTTGTCCACCTCTTTCATTCATAAGCATTACATTCATTGCTTCTAGGTGTGCTTGATACATATTGTGTGAATCTTTTGATATACTTGATTTGTCTTAGTGTGATTTAGTAGCTATAGGTTTCATTCTTGGAGAAATTTCTAAGGACTCCATGGTAGTGTGTTGTAACTATGGACATAGCTTAGTGTGGATCAATGATCTTTTGAGAATAAGATGACAAACACATTAACCATTTGGGTGGTTTAGAAATGACTTACTACCACCATAGGAGCCACCGAAGACGACTACAGGTGCAGTCTCGGCTGAGAGGTTCTGTTTAAGACTGGTGATGAGAATGGCGAAGTCGGCGAGCGCCTGCGTTGACGTCAAGTAGCCCAGTGCCTCTGCTGAGTTGTTCCCAAACGTCAATGACTCCCCGTACAACCGATGCTGGTCATGGTAGCAGAAACGGTAACATAAATATGCAAACATAAACAAATCACAGTCGTAACAGAATTGGGATAAATGATAGCTTCTTTGTCTTCAAAATGTATTAGATAAAACCAATTCCATCTCGTTTAATTCAATGTTTTAAATCTCTGACAAAAACATTTATCCGAGCCTCTCAAACAGCTAATAGCAGAGCTAAATGTGTTGTACATGGATACAAGTAGGTTGACCTATCTCAAATAGCTATGAGCGGACTACAACCGCAGCTATAACGGGAGATTTAAAACTTTTTGTTTTAATTGCATTATCGTAACGGGAAGCTGCAGGACTGGCAGCCTGGCCAATCATCGATTTCTCATATCTTGGCCCATGCATGGAGACGAGGAAGACAACAACAGTGAGCAATCCGGCAGGTGTCTTGTCAGGTGAGTTGGGCACTGTCTCACCTAGCAAGTACAGTAATATGGCGTCCTTGTTGTCTCGTCGTGAAACTCGTCATTTTTTTTTATTTCGTTATTATGCCAAATAGCAAATATGTATGATCTGTTTTAAGATGGTTGTCTTCGACAGCGTGCACAAGTATTTGTACCTCGATGAAGACCAGGAGGGCGCCGAACTTGGGCGCGATATCGAACATGAAGCCGGCGTTGATGGCGATCGACTCAATGCCAATCTCGCCGCCAGTGTACACGAACAGCGGCCCGGTGCTGCCGGTGCCACCTTTGCCGCCGCTGGGCCTCCTCCAGAAAGTGTCGTTGACGAGGTACTTCTGATAGAATACCGTCGACGCGTTGGGCGTGAAGGAGAAGTGGTCCAGCTCCTGCGGGAAGTGTAGTGCACCGTGAACGGCCCCGCCGTGGTGTCGGTGCCATCGGCGCCTCGGCGGCAGCGGGGACGAGCTTAGTAGCGTCCGGGCTGCTTGTTGCTTGACGCAGACGCTGCTGCCGACGAGCCTGCTGCAGGTGAAATGGACTGATTGGCGGGAATTGATTGGGGTTGGAGTGTGCCGGCAGTGCCGCTGCGGATGGTGCATGTGAGAAGGCTGCAGCGAGCAGAAGCAACAAGAACGAGGGCATAGGAGGTGCCGCCATTGTTGTCCCTCCGTCCTTCACTGCGGCGCTCTATTTATTGGCATCACTCTTCGTGCAGTGTGATGTATAATAACAAGGTGCAAGAACAAGGAGGTCACGACGAGGCTGCAGGCGCGTTGTTAATTTCTGCTGATTAGCCTTGTTGAGGTCGTATATGTTGTTGGCCTAGTAGGAGCTAGTCTAGACGAACGAGCAGAGCCTAGGTATTCTCAGACAGGCTATATGGGCCTAGTCAGTACAGATGTTGTTTGTTTGCCCTGCGCTACGTTGGAGGACTCACATGTCAGCCACACCCACCATTCACCTACGCCGGCATCGGTGCCCGAGCAAGCCGCGCCCGGGAGAAACAAGTTTAGGGGGTGTTTAGTTCACCACCAATTCCAAACTTTGACACTATGCAAAAAGAAGATTCCCCGTCACATCAAACTTGTGGTACATGCATGGAGTACTAAATGTTGACAAAATTAAAAACTAATTGCACAGTTTGGTTGTACTTTACGAGATGAACGTTTTGAGCCTAATTAGTCAACGATCGGACAATTATTACCAAATAAAAACAAAACGTTACTGTAGCTACAGTGTTGCTACGTGAATTTTGTCGGCGCCGATTCTGGCAAACTAAACGAGGGCTTACTTTCGTTTCCTCACAGACTAGCCCAAGGATGCTTTGGATTCTGTGCTTCACAAGCTCCTACAAAGTCCAGGCAAACAAACAAGCGATGTTGCATCTCTGGAGCCTGCCTCTGGCACCGTCCAGGCAAACAAACTCGCCCTATATGACTGGGTGTCTAGTCCGATGACCTGATGACACAAGCAAAGTTTCGAAATTCAAGATTCCCCGTCACATCAAATCTTGCGGCACATGCATAGAGCATTAAATGTAGCTAAAAAGAATAACTAATTACACAGTTTGCCTGTAATTAGCGAGACGAATCTTTTAAGCCTAAATAGTCCATAATTGGACAATTTTTGCCAAATACAAACGAAAGTGCTACAGTAACCAAAAGCCAAAAAATTTCGGAACTAAACGCGCCCTTAGTCCCCACATATCCCCTCCTTTTTCTCAACTGCCGGGGGTACTTTATTGTGCCGCATAGCTTGAAGCCGGTTCATGAACTCTAATGCCCTGTTTGGCAGGGCTTCACTTCACCAGTGAAGCTATTTTTTTTTTGCTTCAGCTCTACGAACAGTTCCACCGGTGGAGCTGAAGCGGTTTTGGTAAACCGTTTGGCAAAAAGGCTTCCCTGTGAGAGCATGTTTTTAGGGGCCTGGAGGAGGAGTCGGGAGAAGCCACTTTTTTGGCTCCATCCCACCCCAAATCACTCAGAGAGCATGTTTTTAGGGGCTTCACAAGTGAAGCTATTTTACTTTACCCCGTTTGGTAAAAAACGGCTCCAAACGGCTCCTGAAGCCGGTGGAGAAGCCCTGCCAAACGGGGCCTAGTTAGTTTTATATTTTTCTAATTCAAAATAAAATATGAATTTTTAGGGATCAAAGCAATTTTTATTAGTTTAGATAGAAAATGTAAAACCATTTATGAAACGAGCCAAATGACTAAATTTGTTTGGTTTTAATAGTTTATGGGTATCCATTCGGTTTTGTAGTTTAGGATTAAAAATTAGACCGATGCGCAACTTGAAGGTTGAAAATGTACTTTAGATATTCACTCGTAAAGACATAATTTTTCCACACTACACTTCAACAAGGACATAATAACAATAAACATAGAAGAA
This sequence comes from Miscanthus floridulus, assembly GCF_019320115.1. Classification (NCBI taxonomy): domain Eukaryota; kingdom Viridiplantae; phylum Streptophyta; class Magnoliopsida; order Poales; family Poaceae; genus Miscanthus; species Miscanthus floridulus. The sequence continues at coordinate 115,549,840 of NC_089598.1, forward strand.
TCAACAATCATATAGGTTACACTACGGACTCCTTGAGTTTGCCGAGTGCCCGAAACACTCGACAAAAGACATAAAACACTCGGCAAATGGTTCGCCGAGTGTAACACTCGGCGAACAGCACTCGCCAAAAACAATGACGGCAAAGCCAACTTTGCCGAGTGTTTTTTATCGGGCACTCGGCAAAGCCTTTGCCGAGTGCCCGACACTCGGCAAAGTTGAAACCGAAAAAACACAAAAAATGGGAATTTTTACCCAAAAAATAAATAGAATTTTTTTATCGATAGAGGCCCCCACCGGCCAACACCCACCCATCTACGATATTTTTCACGTGAATTTCATGGCTACGCGGCCGACGTGATTCGAACCCGAGACCTCCCGCTGTACACATACCTCCTCTACCACTACACCACACTCTCACTTGTGTCTGGATTCTGTTTTAGTTCCTAATATATTATACTAAACCGAGTGTAAATTGCATGTTTGAGGCCCTAAACGAATTCAAATAAAAAAGTTGTAAACTACAAAGTTTCATAACTTTTCGAGATCTACACTTTTAGTTTAGGAAGTTTTTCCATCCGAGGTCGTTTACAAAATTTGAATTTTAAAATTTTGAAATTCAAACACAGTTTTGCATGACAAGATGTTTTCAAATCAAAAAGTTGTAAACTACAAAGTTTCATAACTTTTCGAGATCTACACTTTTGGTTTAGGAAGTTTTTCCATCCGAGGTTGTTTACAAAATTTGAATTTTAAAATTTTGAAATTCAAACATAGTTTTGCATGACAAGATGTTTTCAAATCAAAAAGTTGTCAACTACAATATTTCATAACTTTTCGAGATCTACAGAGTTTATTTTGGTTGTTTTTTCATCCGAGGTCGTTTGAAAAGTTTGAATTTTAAAATTTTGAAACTCAAACGCAGTTTTGCATGACAAGATGTTTTCAAATTAAAAAGTTGCCAATTACAAAGTTTCATAACTTTTCGAGATCTACAAAGTTTATTTTGGTTGTTTGGTCATCTGTTCATCCGACATGGTCGTTCTAACATTGTTCACAAATCTTATATATCTCTCTTGTAGTTTCATAGACTACAAGAGAGATATGTTAGATTTGTGAACAAATTTATTTTTACTTTGTCGTATGAAGAAAAGACCAAAACAAACATTGTACATCTTGATGAGTTATACAACTTTGTAGTTGAAAACTTTTTCATTTGAATTAATTTACTGCTTCAAAATGTGCTTTGAATTTTTCTTTGCCGAGTGTCAAAAAAATAACACTTGGCAAAGAAGCTCTTTGCCGAGTGTAAAAAAAACACTCGGCAAAGAAGCTCTTTGCCGAGTGTCAAAAAAAAACACTCGGCAAAGAGACTCTTTGCCGAGTGTTAAAAAAACACTCGGCAAATAGCCTCTTTGCCGAGTGTCAAAAAAAACACTCGGCAAAGGCGTCTTTGCCGAGTGCCCGAAAAACAACACTCGGCAAACCACCTGGCACTCGGCAAAGAGCCGGTCTCCGGTAGTGTTAAACGATAGAGAAAGAGTATTTACTTATTGCAAAATGATAACAAAACTCAAACAACAACGATAAACTCTTATGATATAAGGGCTGAAAGAAAAGCTCCAATAAAGACCATCATTATTGGTACGAAACATGTGTCCCAAACATATGTATATATCTCAAGGAGATGTGCACATGTACCGCTACTCCCATCCCAAAGATGCATCCTCAAAGCTCATGTACATGAGAAGGGGAACACGCATATGAAGTTTATGAAAAACCTCATCAAACAAATTGCTTTAACAAAGCTATTTTAAATCAAAGTTTGATTAAGCAACAAGTTTAACCACCAAGGTAATCAAAATATCAGTTACTTAATAATTGTACTGTAAATGCAAATGTTATAATGCAATATATGACTTCTTTACAAGCAAAGGGGCAAAGGGCTGCAACCACATTGCTCATTTTGACCTGTGTTATTGTACTAGTACTTATTTGTAACACCCTCGGTGTTACACCGTAAATCATTTACTAAAATATGCCATGAGCATCATGTTTATGTATTAATGCATGTAATAGAGTGTGTAGATCAATTTCTGTAACTCAAAACGATCAACAGAAATGCAAAACGAAAGTTGATTCGATAGTCATGTTATATCACTTGGGATTTAAAACTAATTTTTATTAAGCAAAAATATTATAGAACATGTATGCGATACTTAAATAAAGTTTGAAGTACAAACTTTGTAGATGACAGTAAAATATTTGCGGTCGAAAAATGATATTACTAGCTAATATTTCCACTATCTTAGAAATCGCAAATGGAAATCAAATTCAGATCTAAAACTTAGAAATTTTCAAGTCTACCGACTGTTAGACACTGCTATGTTTAGCAATTTATGGTGAGAGATTGAGTTAATGAGTGGTGTAGTGTTATAGCTCGATTTGGTAGGTGGGGGTATGGCCCCCGGTATCCACAAGACAAGATATGGGCCGCACCATCAGAGGTGGCCCGGCACACAAGATCAAGGTGTACACGGCGCTGCTCGGCGTGCATTGCAAGATATTGTATAGTACCAAATAGGATACTTTCCTTATAACCCTATCCCTCTAGAGTATATAAGGAGAGACAGGGGTCCCCTAGTCGACATCTCGATATATCTCATATCCAATATAATACACCAAAGACACATGACGTAGGTTATTACATCGATCGGATGGCCCGAACCTATCTAAATCGTTGTCTCTGCGCCTTGTGTCATCATCCGGTTCCTGATTACGCGCACCTCCACCGACAAATCCACCATCACGGGATACCCCTCGGTGGACTGTCGAGCATCTTTTATCGACAGTTGGCGCGCCAGGTAGGGGTGTGCGCTTTATCCATGGCGGGCCAGATGGGATCTCAAGATCGACACCGCTCGTGGCAACCTGACTTACTGCGGCGGGGTCCTTTAGCAGCCCTACGGGCTCGACATGCGGGGCATGCATCACCTCCCAACGACATCGGTGTATCAAGCTTTAGCCACAACATGCATCAACGCCGAAGATTTAAAAATAGCATTATGTCATCACGTGATGATCTACACCGCTATGCAAGCTAGTTATAGCTTCCCATACGTCATCAGACACACCACAGGAACGAGACTCCTACTCCAGCAAACCTATCGACGAGCGCGACTACTACAGACTACATGGACTCGGACGATGCATGTACCATGTAGGCTACTTGGATTCATATGTGTATTCATGTATGTGCATGAGCCGCATACACATGTACAGCGACATGCAAGCCAAACCAATCTTTATTTCTTTCATGTATATGTACATCATACAAGCATGGCAACTACACCTTTGTAACGCCCACGGTGTTACATTGTACAGTTTTTGCTAAAACACTGCATGAGCATCGTACTTGTGTGTAAATGTGTGCAATATAGAGTTTACATTGATTTTTAGAACTTGAAACATTCATTTGAAACATGGAACAAGTGTCACATTTCTTGCCTCTTCATATTGTTTAGGGTTCTAAGCGATTTTTTGTCGAACAAAAATACTATAGAACGTTTATGCGAACTTTGATAAAGTTTGTAGTACAAACTTCATAGGCGACGATGAAATGCGTACGGTCGAGGACGAGGTTCGCTAGCTAGTATATGAAGTAGGTCGGAATTGGAATTCGACACGAAACCATTCGAGGTTTATTCATTTCGCGTTAAGTCTGTAAATGGGTCGACGCAGCCATGTTTGGCAATTTTTGTAGAGCGATCGGCTTAGGAAGTGGAGAGTTGTCATGGGTTAGGTCGATAGCCCTACGTACCCTCTTGTGTATAGAAGAATTGGTTTGGCATTTGGACCATCGGGTAGGATTTTTCAACAGCTTTAAAAAGTGTGCACGTCACATAGTTTAAACAAAGCCAGCGCTGTTCACGGTCACTGCCTCTGCCTGGCACCGCTGCTGGCCACTAGCGAGCACTGCCACACTGGTCACATCGCCACTGCTACGCTTGTGTGGGCACACCATGCGCGGGCCGCCGCACCGGCCGTCCCCGCCATTGGCACCGCCCTACTGACCACGCCGTGTTGCTGCCTTGGCGCGTCGCGCAAGCTCTCACTCTAGCCCTGCCACGCGGTCCCACATCGCCGCGCTGCGCTGCACCGCCGTCGCGCCCGCGCGCACCCGCCCATGTGCATGGCCACGCTGTTGGCCTAGGTCCCTACTGTTGAGCCTTGGGACGTGCTCGTGCACGCACGTGCACTACACCGGTGAGCCTGGTTGCTCTGCGCGCCATCATGTCTGCTTGCGCCTTTCTACTCGCCACCGCTCACTGAACTGGTGTCGCTGCTCGCCAGGGGCGCTCACGAGCACCACCTGCGCGTCACTATTGCCGTTGACGCAGTGCAGCTGGACGTGCGTGGGACGGCCACCTAATTTCGCCAGCACATCCGTGTCCACTGCCATGCTTCGTCGCTACCTTCCCAGACTTGCCATCCTCTGCGGCGATTAGTGCCGAGTCACCGTCGACGCGCGTGCGGTGTAGTGTGGCGACGTCTTGTGCATGCCTCACTGCTCCCCATCGCCCGTGCGTGCTTGTACCTTGCATTGGCGGCCCCAATAGTGTCGAGCCAAGCCATGCCTAACTCCCCTGTCTTCGCTGTCGCCATGGCCGGCGGCGCTATTTCTTTCGATTCATCGTGATGGCAGCACCATAATTCAATTAGTCGTGTTTTTGGCTTCGTTGGGTAGCCAACCATCCAATCGACCCCACCTCACTGCTTGTGATCCCGCACTATGCCTCAATTTTGGAGTTGTCGCTCCACCGGGCCCTTAAGACCGGGGTGGCCTGCGCCGTCGGCAAACCACGTACCCAAAGCATATCGTTTCAATTCCTTATGCTAATCGCCTCGTCTCCACCGGCTAAGCACCCTATGCACCTCGGCCGAAGCACTACCATAGTCTAGTCTTCCATGACGCGGCTATGCCATCGCCGTGCGTCGCCGCACCGCCAGTGCGCATGTGGCTAGCTCATCTCGGGCCATTTCCGACCGAACCGACGCCTTGACTATTTCCGTGGATAGTCCCTTGAGCTCACTAGCTAACTCATTTGCTCCGTTTTTGCTGTCGCTCACCGGAACGCCTCGTCATGGCTGTAGGTTACCCGCCAATGGGGTCTGACCTCGCTGTAGTGTCCCGGTTCACGTTTCCTTCGCCCGGCGATTCGTGTTTGCTCCTAGGTAAGGGTAAGCTCTATAGCTAGGACAGGGAAGGGCTGATGCAGCCAGCACAGCCGCCGGTGCCAACGCAGCCGCGCCGGTGTGCGTGCGGGTGCCCGTGGGGGTGTCGCTGATGTAAAGATAGAATATTCCAAGGGCGTAGCCATAAAATAGTAGACTAGCAGAACAGTGCCTTAGCGCTCGCGGGGAATACAGAGTAGTCCGAGGGGGCTTTTGCTTATTGCCCGACGCGCGGGGGTCCTTCCCGCTATGGACCATCGTCCGGCTGGGCCACGCCCCCGCGTGGGCCGCATGATTGAATTTTGTTTTCCAATTTCTAGTAAAATAGGAAGTGTTTATTCAATAAAGTTTTTAGCTGAACTTGGATAAATTATAGTAAATTGTGTAGTTGTCCAAAAATAGTGAAACCAATATTGTTAGATTCACAAAATTACCATCTACTTGTTAGTACAGTTAGATTACTATTAGCTATAACGATGGTAGGGTCATAAATTCAAACTAAAGAGCTTAGTATTATGTAGATTAATATTTGTAGGAATTTTTGTGGTAAATTGGTGTTATCTATAGCTATGAAAATTTTACGGTAGGCTGACTAGGTTAGTAGGTACTTGCTGTAAATTTTATAGCCCTAGGGTAAGCTAATAAGTAGAATAGCTATTATCCTTGTTTTATCATATATAGCGTAAATCAGCAATTGGAGTAAGAATACCTGTAGTTGCTATAATAACGTATGCCATACTTCACACTGTTATTGGTAACAATAGATAGCTTAGTACCATGGTTGGTAGCACTAACTTAGTAGTTAAACAGATGTACTTTTATTTTAAGAGTTATTATTGCTATATTACTAAGCATTACATCATCATTTCATGCATGTAGATCACGAGCTAGTAGAATTCATGCCCGTCGACGAACAGGAGTACGACGAGGTGATTGAGGAGTATGAGGAGGAGATCCTTGTGCAGGAGGGAGCCCCGGAGCTATTTGGTGCTGACCTTACTGACCCGTCGCCTGCCCAAAGCAAGCCCCGGTGCACAACCCCTATTTTAATGATCACTGAATATATATATGTGATGTGCATTTAAGTTACAGGTATTTTATAGAAACTATATGCATAAATATATCTACCCATGAGTCCTACTAGTACAGGTCGAGTAGCTGCTATGCTTAGGATATCGGTAGCATGAGTAACCTGTCGTTACTCGCAAATAGGTGATAAAATATGATCACTCATGATAAAATGGTAGAAAGGAAAAATGGTGACCGGGCACGGATATGGTTTGGGTACTAGTGGGTGTAAAGGGTTGTGTTCTGCGACCAATAGGGCATAGCTCGGTTATATTTTTTCCTTATCTGTGTCAATTAAGGATCGGTCATTGCAATGGACGCTAGGCAAGTCACAGATCTATTGTCCCGAGCACATACTTGAGTATGGGCGCAGGGAAGACTTATTGCTCTCTTGTCGTGGATCCGGCTCTTTCTGGACTGACTGATTGGAGGCGGGGATGGTGGAGGTCCTTGCACCACTGAGTCCGGGACTCAGGAGTGGGGCTTAGAGTCCAAGTTTGGACAGGTACCTGGTGTTGACATAAAATGTGACGTACTATGCCTCACACACAGCAAGCCGAAAAAGCGTGGCTTCAATCGGGTTCCCGGGTGTTTCGTGATCCGGAAGCGTGCCAGTCAGTTTGACCTGAAAAAACTAACAAGGGATAAAACAATTAAATGTCAAACCGGAACATGTCGGGTAATACCGGACAGTTCCACATATACGGCCCTGAAGCCACTTACAACGACATACGGCTATAGAGAGCTGTCTGCCAACAAGTTCATAAACCATTCAGCTAATCGTAGGGTAAATGCACGTAAAGACCTAATTGCCGAATGCATGTGCATGGGAAGACATGTTTGAACAAGTGAAATTAATTATGAGTTAATGCATAACCAAGCTCGGCAATCCAGCCGAATTGGGATCCATGAAGAAGGAACGTACAAATAAAAGCGATTAAACTAAACTAAAACCTGCATCTGCCGCACGACACCTAGTTTCGTTAAAGCTTAAACGTGATTAACATGCATGAACCCGCAACATGTGACAATCTAGATTAAGACAATTCAGCCACTATGAGCATGTTATCTATTTTGCAAGGGTAATATAAAAATAAACAATGATCGTTGAAGCACGAATAAAACCACAAGAGAAAGAAGGCCGAACAATGTCAATCTAGATTGGACAGAAGTGTGTTACAAATATATAAGAGATTTAAAATATGCAACACTGGATAACTTAATGAATCTATTTAGATTTGCCATATCTAATATAGAGCCGATAACTATCTCGCTTTCACTAAGCATATGAGTAAACGCCTGCCGCACAGTATCTACTTATAAATGAAGCATAAGCGAAGACTTCTTGATTGTCAAGCAAAGATCCGCCGCACGACCATTGAAAACAAACAAGACTACTTGCACCATGTCTAAATCCACCGCATGATACTAAACATGATAACAAGGTTGTCGGAACTTACGGAGGTCGACGGATCGATGATTCCTCTCGAAGAACTCGACGACACGACAAGAGGACTCGAAAGTTGGCACGGGGCCGGTTGTATTGATTTGGTTGTGAACCCTTATTACAATGGTCGAGGGTCAATATTTATACCCTAGACAAAATGTGAGTCCTAAAGGACTACGATTTACAAAGGAACTTCTAAACAAACTTGGAAACTTACGATTCCTTATCCTAAACTTATAGATTCCTTTATTAATACAACTCTCATCTTTCCGATCGGTCTTGCCTGCCATCTTCTGTTTTCCCGAATGGAGTTACCGCCTTCCAGAATAACCGACCGCACAAGCATTTAGCCGACCGCTTGCGTTGTTTGCCGAACACCCTTCTTCCCGCATGTGGGTCTACCTGTCATCTTCCAGACTCGACCAAAATCCAGTGTTAACACATGCCCCTCAATTTCGGGATAAAAGTTGTTTTATTCTGAAATTGACCACAAGCTCTTTCATCCTCCTAGGTCATCACCGTTCAAAACCGCAGCCGCTGCCCAAAAATTCAAGCTTTCAGCGCAACCTCGGACCTCCTTCAAATCTTCAATGGCGACCCAGGATGAAATTCCAGACGTAAACTTTATTTATATTCGGCAACTTTCATCTCATTTTTCCGCTCCTCTTTTGATTTACTCCCCTCTGATTTCAATCATCTTCTAAAGGAGTACAAGAGCCAGATTTTGATCCCTTATGCTGCCAACCCCGACTCCTATTTCCTCGGCCCAATGGGAAATCCTGACCCTTCTGAAATCATTGAGAAGGAAACCCAAAGAATTCCTTTCAAGTCTGGGATTACCTCACCAAACCGATGGCCAAACACGTTCAAGAATTGGCCATTTCCCCCAATCACCGGATGGCGCAACTGGTACAGGAGAATGTTGGAGAAGAGCAACAGCCACTGGGAAAGTCAGGACATCAGTCATTGTCTGGAGTTATCTTTAGCAGAGACACCCAGGAATGATTCCCTTCTGATAGCAGCTTCTCATTTTTGGTCTGACGCTACCAATGCCTTTATCTTTGGTCATGGTATTATGACCATCACTCTAGCCGACGTATTCATGATGACTGGTTTGAATGTGTCATTGCCAGTATATCCTTATAAGTACAAGAGCAAGAGTAATCAAAGAGCCGTCAGTTCTGGATGTGGATGGGTCAAACATATCCAGAACTATATGAATGCATCTGGCACCGTTTCTGACAAAGAGTTGAAAGCCTTCATGAATATGTGGCTATGCAGATTCATCTTCTGTGGAAAATCCAATGAACCAACCCTGAATCACATGGTAATGGCTGAAGACTTAGCTGCAGGCACCCAGATCCCATTAGGCAAATATCTTTTAGGGTCTGCTTATCATATGATGCATCAGATCACCCTTTAGATGCACCAAGGTGGAGAAATTTCTTGTGTGAATGGTCCCTGGTGGCTAATTCAAATGTGGCTCCAACTATATATGCATCAGATAACCCCTGTGAGCCTCTTCAACCTAAGTTTCCCCTCAGTTAACTATGCTGAAGGCAGCACAACAAAGGTTAAGGCTTGTCAGACTTATGGGGAAGCAGCAGCATCTATAAGCATTGATATAGACATTGGTCATCTCTTCAAGCTATTTTTCAAAGGATTCGGCAATGTGCTCTGGTTTCCTTACAGAGAAAATGAAGATCTGACTTTGCCCTGCAAGTTTAGCTATGAAATTGGTTGTTCAGGCCAAGAATCCACAGAGATTTTCAACTCCTTTATCAAACCTTGCACTTTGCCAGCCGAATTTCATCATGGGAGATTAGTACAATCCACCTATGAATTCTATTATCCAAACATGGTGGCCAGACAATTAGGATGCGGCCAACTGCCTCCAAAATTCCTCTTCTCAACAATCATAAAATCAAGGGAAGTAATAACAGAAGGAATGGAAGCCAAGAAGGTCTTTGAATTAGGATGGGAATTACCAATATACGAACCATCTCCATTTGGGCTAATAGATGCTGCTCATCCCCTCTTTGTCTCTTGGTGGCAAGAATGGCATGCTCATATCTTCAATATATCAGTTCATTCTTTATGCAAAAACTTGCAACCCGATTTTGCTTCTGACAGTGAGGTAATTTCATTATGCCCATCATCTCTTGTTCTTGAATCCACTTCTTATTTTAACATCTAGTCATGCACAGGATCTTGAGTTTACTCCCCCTGCCAAAGCAATTCAGTACTATCCGGCTGGTCCCAAATCTGCTCTGGGGTTTGATGCTCCAAACTTAAAGGAATTCATAAAAACTTCTGCAACTTTGGATTCAGCACCTCTAAAGGCACTCATGAGAACTCCTGCTACTTCAGCTACTGCATCTTCCAGAGGAAAAAGCAAAAGGAAAACACCTGAAAGTTTTCTCTTACCCAAGAAACCAAGGACCAAGAAAGCCAGATTATCCCTTAAGGCATGAACCTTTTGTTTTCTTATCAGGTCAACCATCTCATTTAGCAGTAAGCCTGACTACCTCTACATTCATTTCTTCCATTGCATCCACAAGTCGAAATTCCCATACTGGGTAATACCTCAGCGCCTGCAGAACCAACCCCTGAAGTTTCTACTGAAGATGAAGAAATCCATGATAGCGAAATTTCAGAGACCCATGAAGCTGAAGGTTCAAAGGCTCATAAACCTGATGAGACTATAGGTAACATTGTTCAACCAATTCTCCTCTCCTTTCTCTTTAACAACATCTATCTCTTATGCTCATTATCATTTACTTTACTGAGAATAGATGAGATCTTAGATGAACTGGCAAGGGAAACTTCTCCTGATCAATCTCCAGACCCGTCTCTTCTGAACCTTCAATCAAGTCCTCCAGCAAGCCAGGGTATAACCCATCCTGATGACCAATCAGCCCAACAGGTAATGCCTTGTCTCATACTATATTTTAGCAAAATTACCCAATCGGCTAACACCTTCTTTCTTCCTCTTTGTCTAGAAGAACATCACTAAACCGACCACCAGTTACTCCTTCTCTATTGAGGACTACATTATTGAGAAAGGTGAAGAGATCACTTCTCATCAAACTTTATCACTGGAGAATCAGACTCGGCTAAAAGAAGTGATTATTCTGCTGAATAAGGATACCATTAGTCTGGTTCAGGATGCAGACCAGATAAAAGACCTCCTTGAACTCATTGATCAAGATATCCCTTCTGCTCTCAAGGCTCCCCTAGAATCTGCAGCCCATCTTGATGATCACTTTGCTATGGTGAGAAGGGCAACCAAGAACATATCTTCGAGGGCCGCTCTGCAGAAGGATAGATCTTTGAAAAAGCTGGAGATTAAAGATCTTCACTCTCATATCCAGACTACGAGAAATTCCTTGGCAACCTTGGAGCCTGAACTGAAATCCATGGAGGATGAAAAAATCAGACTATAAGCTCAACTAGCCGAACTGAATGCCAAAATTCAGTCTCACAGGGCCCATATAGCCAATCTGCCGAAGAACATAGAAGCAACTTCACTAAAGATAGCTTCGACCATCAAAGAAGACCAGCAGATCAAAAATAAGTTATCCAGCATCCAGAGTTCTGAAGATGAAGATCAAAAAGTGCTAGATAATGTTAGCCGAATCAGGATCGAGGCCATAGAAGCAATCAATCATCTTCTGAACCAGTAGACATTAGGCTTGTAATAAACTTTAAGTGTGATACCCTTTTTTCCTTGATTAAACAACTTTATGTTCACTTATTTTCATTCGTTCGGAAAAAAGCAATCGGCCATTTTCCCTTAAATTACTCGATTAGAATGTAGCCGATTGTCTCCATTCTTCCGATAGCCGAACGAATCCAATCCAAATACTGTGAGGGTATAGCCGAACAATGTTGGCTCCAATAAATCATGGAGATATTCAAGCGACGTTCAACTTAACTCAGGCCTGGCCCAGTCCAATAACGACCCAGCTGAAAGGGAACAAACCTACTCCGCCGTTCGGGATTCTCGTCCCACAACCCCGTGGAATTCGCCACGATCTTTCGCTTCGGCTTATAAATAGACCTTTCCATTGGCCTTCATCACTACCTTTGCCTCAGCGTTCTCACATCCGTCTCTTCCACTTCCTTCGTTCGATTCATTCCAGAAGGAAACCCTAATCTCCATCAAAGCAAATGACGAACAGTGGCAACCGTGGCAAGCGTCCTGCCGACGGAGAGGCTGAAGGAAGCAGAGCATCGCGCTGCCGGCGTCGTGGGTATGATTCGGTTCTTTGCCCCCTTTGCAATTTCCTCGTTCATCTATTAATTCCGATTTCTCCTTCCTCATTCATCAGGATAAGAGTCATCAGCTCCAGCCAATACCATCTCCTTCCTCCGGTGTCAGCAGCTCAACCGGGAACTCCATCATCCGGCTCCTCCAGGTCTTCCAGCTCCTCAAGCTCTTACCATTCCAACCCTTGGGGTTCGGCAGAGCCAGCAGATGCACACCATCCATACTCCCACGAGGAGGCGCTCAAGTTTCGCCAGGAGAGGGATGAAGCCCGGGAGGAGCTAGGCGACGTCTCCAAGAAGTTCGGCATTGATCAAGCCGAATGGGAGGATCAGCGGAAACAATTCTGCGACGCCATCACCGGTTTGATATCTTCATTTAGTTTTATCATCCTGACTTCCTTTGCTTGTCGACCCATTTCTTCTTTCATGCCCAGCTCTTTCCGCGGAGAATGACCGCTTGAAGACGGCGGCGAACAAGATTGCCGACAAGGTGAATGCTCAGGGGGAGACATCCGAGGCACGCCTTGATGCTGTGGACGGCCGCATTGATCAGGCCGTCATCCAAGGTGTGCACCTCGGCGCTTCTCTTGGGCTGGCGGCAATGACCTCCCAAACCAACGAGGACTACTCCTCCCAGCCAGTTGGCTTCGTTGGAGGTCGCCCGGACGAAGTCGACGACATCGATGAGCGTCTGGAGGCCTACGACGATCATGCTGCTGCCCTTGCCGAAATCACAAACCCCCAATCCGTCCTCAACAAGTTATTTGAGGAGTAGTTTGTATTAGGATGAACTTTTATAAATAATCTCGTCCTTTGGAATAATATTTACTTCTTTGATTCTTTTCGGTAAAATTCCACTTGCGACTGTCAGAAAAAATGCTGAAAACAACCCAGTTTCAGATAAACATTTTTGTGCTAGAGGCGATGCAAACTACATCGGCTATTTTGTGCTAAAGGCGATATGAATGATATCGGCTATTCTCAGTCTTGTATCTGATTTTTAGGCTAAAGGCGATATAAACAATATCGGCTATTCTCAATCTTGTATTCGATCTTTAGGCTAAAGGCAATTTTTTCCTTGTTGTTTTTTCTGATCTACATTCACGAACCAACCTCAACACTGGGGTAGTATTTCTTAAGAAATCTTCCATTGATAGCTCTGGTAAACTCTTCCCCAAATAAAGTCTTCAATATGTATGCATTGCCAGGTACACACTCTACTATTCGGAAAGGACCTTCCCAATTTGGAGACCATTTGCCGAACGCTCGTGAAAAATATAATTCATAGCTCTTTGATAAGTTGCACCGGCATTCTTTAACCCAAATGTCATGACTATCCACTCGAACAAACCAATATGACCAGGACATCTGAAAGCTGTTTTCGAAATATCTTCTATTGCCATAAAAATTTGGTTATAGCCAGCATTACCATCCATAAAACTAATGACCTCATAACCTGCTGCTGCATCTACCAGCAAATTGGCAACTGGCATTGGGTAACCATCCATGGGAGTTGCCTTATTAAGATTTCTGAAATCTATACAAACTCTCATTTTTCCATTTTTCTTGTATACCGGTACTATATTCGAAATCCACTCTGCATACTTGCATGGCTGAATGAAGTTTGCTTCTATTAATCTTTCAACTTCCTTCTTTACATCGGCCAATACCTCCTCTTTGTATATCTTCCGTGGAGGTTGTTTGTAAGGACGAAATCCAGGTTTAATGGGTAATCGATGCTCAACAATGGAACGATCCAATCCAGGCATTTCCGTATAATCCCAAGCAAAACAATCTTTAAACTCTTTCAACAGGTTTATCAACTTTGATTTATATTCTGGGTCTAACTTCGCACTAATATACATCGGCCTTGGCTTAGAATCATCACCGACATCAATTTCTTCCAATTTATCAGCCGACATAAAACCGCGTCCCAACTTTTCTTTGTTGCCATCAACAGGATTTCCCATTAAAAATTACTATGAGAGCCGACTGCTTGGATCGGCTGTTGGTCCTCGCTGAAAACATTCACAGGACCTTCTTTCCACACTTTTCCGGAGAAACAATCAACGCCTTCATATTCCCAATAGGTAGACTCTGTGGCAGCAACACTTACCGAATCATCAGCATGTACAATTTCAACATCATCTCCAATCCATTGAATGAGAATTTGATGCATGGTTGAAGGAATGCAGCAATTAGCATGGATCCAATCTCTGCCCAAGAGTAGACTATATGCCCCCTTGCCATCAATGACAAAAAAGGTAGTAATCAGAGTTTTCGATCCAATGGTCAACTCGACATGGATAGCACCTCGGGTATCGGAAGGATTGCCAGCAAAGTCTCTGAGCACCATGTCAGTTTTCAACAATTCTTCATTAGTCATCCCAAGTTTCCTGAAGGTAGTATAAGGCATGATATTGATAGCAGCCCCTCCATCGACAAACATCTTAGTTAAAGGCTTGCCATTGACATATCCCTTTAAATAGAGTGGTCTCAAGTGACGATTCTTGATTGGTTTATCAAAAACAGCCTGCTGTGTTAATACAAGCTGAGCCATCAAATCCTGACATTCACTTTCATCAAAATCAGAGTACACCTCTTCTTGGACATCTTGGCTTTCGGGAGCTATAAACTCTGATGGGAGGAAGAAAGCCATGCAAGCATTAGCCGAAGGACCACATCCATCAGGCTTCTTTTTAGGACGCCATATTTGCTTTGTTTCGGCAACTTCCAATTCCAGCTCCCTATTCCTCAACCGTTGCACTCTTCTTTTCTGACTTTTCCTCAGGCCTGGAGGACACCACTGTCCTTTTTGCCATACGTATTTATAGAAGTCAGCTTCCTCATCATGCACTCTATTATGAATCCAACCTGAACCTGCAACTCTTTTCCTTTGCTGATTCTCAAAGCCACCTATATTTAAGCGCCGATCATCTTCAGGAACCTTCGTTCCAAGTCTTTCATAGACGGGACAGCGGTTGACTCGAGATTGCCTATACTCGGAGTACTGAACACTACACTCCGGACAATTATTTCTTGCAGGCAACCTCAAACCTTCATTCCAACAATGCCTAAAGAACGAACAACCCCAATGAGACTGCTCCTGTTCTGTCATGTATTCTTCTTGCTCCCTTCGGTATACTTCTTCCTCATACCTCCGGTATTCTTGCATAAACCATTGCTTCTTACAGTATTCCTTCTCTTGTTCCCTCTGCCACTTGTTTAGCAAAATACGTGATTTAACTCTGGGTTTGGAAGTTTGACCTTTCTCGGTTCGGCTATTCTGAAACCGAACTCGTTGCTGCAGCTCTCTACTGGTGACTTGCCGATCCGGGTCAACAGCACCACTCTCCTTTGCTCTATCAGAAGTCAACACCTTCACCTTGCCCTTACCCTTGAGATCATTGGCAGAGACCATATTCATAGAGAAAGAAATCATATTTTGTGGAAAAGGTTGATCATCAATTTTCATCTTACCATCAAACCTCAAATGTCCCTCTTGGATAGCTTTCTGGATTCGTATTCTGAACACTCGGCAATCATTAATAGAATGAGAATTAGTGTTATGAAAACCACAATACTTTTTGTCCTTCACTCCTTCAGGACGTAGCATAGGATGTCCTTCTGGTAGCTTGATGCGTCCTTCCTTTATCAACAATGCAAAAAGTCTGTCTGCCTTAGTAACATCAAAATCATAGGTTCCCTTTTGTTGTTTCAACCAGCGTTGACTAACTTGAGTGGGTTCCTTTGCCCAATTTAACTCAGCTGCAGCTATCTCATCTTCATCAATATACTCAGTCGCTTCATCCAGAAAGCCTTGATACACCTCATTAGTGGCACTGTTCTTCTGAAAGCGATTATCTCTCCTGAATCCTTGGGCTTGATTACTCATAGCTGCTAAACGCTGTGCAAGTTGACCAAGATCATCAAACTCTAAACCGAACAACTTCTCCCTGATATTCGGCAACATTCCTGCTATAGCTATTCCAGGTAGTTGATCATCTGGTAAATTTAGAGAATAACACATATTCTTGGTCTCCCTAAACCTGTGAAGATACTCCAATGGTGTCTCATTTGTTCTCATCCTCAGACTCATGAGATCAACCAACTTCTTCTCATTAGTACCCGTGTAGAAATATGAATGAAACTTCTGCTCTAGTTCTGCCCATGTACCAATGGAATGAGCTGGTAGAGGCGTGAACCATGTGAAAGCTGGTCCTGTAAGAGACAAAGGAAAATATCGAATCCTCCAAGCTTCATCTGAAGCAGCTTCTCCAAGCTGCATTAAGTATCGACTGACGTGCTCTATGGTACTAGTATCATCTTGACCAGAAAACTTAGTTAAATCTGTTGGAGGCTTCACCCTTGGAGGTAACGCCACTCTGTTGTACCATTCTGGATAAGGAGACTTGTATGAATAGGATTGATTCTTTGGCTTCAAGCCGAACTGATTTTGCATCATATCAGCCATCCTGTGCATCAAAACATCAATGCCTGGATCCTGATTTCCTTGTACTTGCACTCCAGAAGGCAATCCTGAAACACTTCTATACCCTGGATTTGGCACAGCATTGATAGCACTGTAATCAGTAAATTCTTGATACCCATCACCATACATATTCTTTTGCAATCTGTTTGATATTGGAGAAACTCTATAAGCTGAAGGTGGCACTTCCCCTGTGGTACCAAATGTCATCTGGCCATAGGTGGGATGTGATTGCTTTTCAGTATGAGTCAATCCACCTATATTTGAAGGTGACGCTACTTCTTTCCCAACAGGCTTCTCTTGATGCTTTGGAACATTGAAAAGCGTCGGCCCACTGAGTGGTCCAACATTTTCTTCGAAGTATTTATCAACCATTGGACCAAAAGTACTGATCATAATCGCCCGAAAGGTATTCAGAAAAGCTGTGTGATGGTTTGTCATGGTTTCTCCCATGGCTTTATAGACCAGGGCTGCCATCTTCTGAGCATCTTCCTCTTCAGTGTAATCAGTTTGATGCGGAAGAAGAACCCTTAGCATTGACTGCTTTTGAAACACTTTATTGCTCTTGTTTTTGGAAAAAGACATCAAACACTTCCGTTGGTATTGCTCACATGCTTGAAGCACTAAATCCTTGTAATTATCTGGCAATTCTGCCATGCTTACATCCAGAACATGATCATTGTTGATCTCAGATGCCATCTTGAACTAACAGATTGTCCCACCGGGCGTGCCAAAAAGTGTGTTGACACAAAATGTGACGTACTGTGCCTCACACACAGCAAGCCGAAAAAGCGTGGCTTCAATCGGGTTCCCGGGTGTTTCGTGATCCAGAAGCGTGCCAGTCAGTTTGACCTGAAAAAACTAACAAGGGATAAAACAATTAAATGTCAAACCGGAACATGTCGGGTAATACCGGACAGTTCCACATATACGGCCCTGAAGCCACTTACAATGACATACGGCTATAGAGAGCTGTCTGCCAACAAGTTCATAAACCATTCAGCTAATCGTAGGGTAAATGCACGTAAAGACCTAATTGCCGAATGCATGTGCATGGGAAGACATGTTTGAACAAGTGAAATTAATTATGAGTTAATGCATAACCAAGCTCGGCAATCCAGCCGAATTGGGATCCATGAAGAAGGAACGTACAAATAAAAGCGATTAAACTAAACTAAAACCTGCATCTGCCGCACGACACCTAGTTTCGTTAAAGCTTAAACGTGATTAACATGCATGAACCCGCAACATGTGACAATCTAGATTAAGACAATTCAGCCACTATGAGCATGTTATCTATTTTGCAAGGGTAATATAAAAATAAACAATGATCGTTAAAGCACGAATAAAACCACAAGAGAAAGAAGGCCGAACAATGTCAATCTAGATTGGACAGAAGTGTGTTACAAATATATAAGAGATTTAAAATATGCAACACTGGATAACTTAATGAATCTATTTAGATTTGCCATATCTAATATAGAGCCGATAACTATCTCGCTTTCACTAAGCATATGAGTAAACGCCTGCCGCACAGTATCTACTTATAAATGAAGCATAAGCGAAGACTTCTTGATTGTCAAGCAAAGATCCGCCGCACGACCATTGAAAACAAACAAGACTACTTGCACCATGTCTAAATCCACCGCATGATACTAAACATGATAACAAGGTTGTCGGAACTTACGGAGGTCGACGGATCGATGATTCCTCTCGAAGAACTCGACGACACGACAAGAGGACTCGAAAGTTGGCACGGGGCCGGTTGTATTGATTTGGTTGTGAACCCTTATTACAATGGTCGAGGGTCAATATTTATACCCTAGACAAAATGTGAGTCCTAAAGGACTACGATTTACAAAGGAACTTCTAAACAAACTTGGAAACTTACGATTCCTTATCCTAAACTTATAGATTCCTTTATTAATACAACTCTCATCTTTCCGATCGGTCTTGCCTGCCATCTTCTGTTTTCCCGAATGGAGTTACCGCCTTCCAGAATAACCGACCGCACAAGCATTTAGCCGACCGCTTGCGTTGTTTGCCGAACACCCTTCTTCCCGCATGTGGGTCTACCTGTCATCTTCCAGACTCGACCAAAATCCAGTGTTAACACCTGGACACCCAAGATAGGAGGGTGATGGGTTAGTCCTGCTTGTGCCTAGGGTGCAAGCGGGGCGTGTGTTTTTGGGGCACCCAGCTGGGCACATTGGTTCGTGAATCGCCGCCGAGTCGGTACAACTTGTCTTAACTCTGGCATCGTAGTAAGAACTGAAAGATGAAATATGATGAAAAGGAACTGATTGCTCAACTCTCGCTTGGAAGTAGAACAAGTGCTTATATAGACTAGATGGATAATAACTTAATGCGGCTAATAATAATAACATAAGTAAGGACTCACTATTAGTATTGCTTTCTGCCCAAAAGAAACCAACAAACCATAAGGCTCATCATATTCCTTGGAGTCGGGAATTTATTCCCACTAGTCGGATAAGTCTTGCGAGTATATTGTGTACCCAGGGTTTATTTACCCCTGTTGCAGGTGATGCTTGAGAAGTACTGTTGTGTGGAGGATTCTTCTGGTGGGCTCTGACGGATCCTCGTTCTTATTGCTAGATGTTTATTTTAAATTCCGCTGTTTATTATTCCGCACTCTGACATTTGGTAATGTAATAATGTACTTTTTAAGAACTCCTGATGTATGAAATGAACATGTATTGTAACTCGTTCATATTATTGGATCCTTGGGAAAAATGTGGATTTTTGAGGTTCTCCCTCTGGGTGTGCCCGATGGATACCGCCTGTTGTAGCTTGCTTTCAGGGTGCTTACTGTCTGGTGGAAGACGAGCACCCTGTAAGCGTGTTATTTTAGGCGGTTCTGCCACAACCTCTATGCATGATCCGGCGATCTGACTCAACACGAGGTCCTACAACAACGACAACAACCTACAAGATGACCAAGAACTACTCGCTCCGACCACCTACCGCGTCGCAATGATGATCGCCACGAAGAACGGTGCCGTGACAATTGCGATCGCCTCCATGACGACAGCTCGAGCGCCTAGCAATTTCGTCAACGCCGACCAGATAACGCCATACACCGCTGACCAAACATTCTGTCTAAAGCTAAGTCACGCTTTAATATTTTTATAAATATTCTCCAATCTCTGTATATCGCCATAATGTTTCTCCGAGCTATTTTCTCCATGTTTGCTCTCCAAATGATTTTCCAAACCCTAGAACAGTCATGTTGATGCTTGAACGCCTCTAGAGATGGCCCTGTCTCTGTCTCCTCCATACACATGCTATGGGCTCCGCGCTCTGCGTTATGGGTGGTTGGCAGCGGCTCCTTAACGACGCCTATTTCTCCTACACGTGCACGGGCTCCGCACTTGACGTTATGGTTGACGGGCTAGCTAGGGCTAGAGACTCAGCTACACACTAACTGTTCGGACGGTTTATGTTAAATACATCTTCACACCAACTGATCGCTGAGCTACTTATGCTATTTCATCACCATTGCTGATTTTTCTCTGGATTTCATATATTTTTATATCATGTACTACCCGTTCTATATATTTATATTACAGGATCATCATCCAGGTGGTCGGACCACCTGGCCTTCGGACTTCTCCACCGATCAACTGGTCGAACTGCTAGGTTCATGGACTCCATCGCTGACCAGTTGATTAGACTGTTCGCCGGTCACGTCTACTCAATGCTCACTTCACCGCTGACCAGTTGACCAAACTGTTCGCCGCTCGTGCTTAATCGCCAGCTATGCCAGTTATTCCTCGATGCTTGGATTCTTTGTGCTCGGGGACTAAGTGGGCACACTTCACCCCACCGAGGTGCTCGGACATCGCCAACTACATCGGGGACTCAGTGCTCGAATATCGTCAGCTATGTCGGGGACTCCTCGATGCTCAGACATCGTCAGCTACGCTGGGGGCTCCTTAGTGCTCGAATATCGCCAGCTACGCCGAGGACTCCTCAGTGCTCGAACATCGCTAGCTACGCCAGGGACTCCTCGGTGCTCAGACATCACCCACTACGCTGGGGACTGCTCGATGCTCGGACGTCGCCCACTACGCCAGGAACTCCTTGATGCTCGGACATCGCCAGCTACGCTGGGGACTCCTTCGATGCTCGGACATCGCTAGCTACGCCGGGGACTCCTTGTTGCTCGGACATCGCCAGCTACACTAGGAACTCCTCGGTGCTTGAACATCGCCAGCTACGCCGGGGCTCCTCATGCTCAGACATCGCCAGCTACGCCAGGGACTACCTTGATGGTCGGATCTTGCTATGTCTCATTGGTGTGCTATCAAGCTGCTCCATGCTATTTGGATCAGAGTGCTAATCTTGGGCAACACATTTGGGGTCTTGATACATGCATGTCTGACGATGTTGGCAAGTTTTCAGACTTCTTTTTCTTTGACCCTGCTACAAGATCCATTCTTCATCTTCCAGCAGGCTCGAGGACTAAGTGGGCACACTTCACCTTGCGGTGAATGTGCGCTTTTCATTTCAGGGCTTTGCTCGTGGACTGGTTGCCTGATTGGGTTAAGGAGTGGTGTAGTGTTATAGCTCGATTTGGTAGTGTGGGGATATGGCTCCCGGTATCCATAAGACAAGACATGGGCTGCACCATCAGAGGTGGCCCGACACACAAGATCAAGGTGTGCACAGCGCTGCTCGGCGTGCATTGCAAGATATTGTATAGTACCAAATAGGTTACTTTCCTTATAACCCTACCCCTCCAGAGTATATAAGGAGAGGCAGGGGTCCCCTAGTCGACATCTCGATATATCTCATTGAAGGGACCATGACACCTAAGAGGGGGGGTGAATTAGGCAACTTAAAAATTCTAACTCTAAACTATGGCCTCTTTTTCTAACCTTAGCAAAACCTATGCAAAAGATAAACTATCTAAATGTGCAACTACGGTTTTGCTAGTGTGTTGCTATCTCTACCGCAAATATAGTAAAGTAATCAATGTAAATGTAGAAGCTAAAGAGCAAGGTAGAGATATGCAAACTCCCGTCGACGACTCTGGTATTTTTACCGAGGTATCGAGAAGCGTGCAAGCTTCCCCCTAGTCCTCGTTGGAGCCCCTCGCAAGGAATCCCTCGCAAGGGCCAAGCTCCTGGTCGGGTAACTCCGTGGATAGCCTCAGGCCTTCCCCACGTGCAAGTGGGTCTCCAACGTGCCTTCCGGCAAGCCTCTCCCGGATGCTCCCCACCATCTTCACTATCAAGCTTCCGCTCAAAAGGCCACGGGCCTTGTTCCCTCCAATACACGGTGGTGGCCACACCACAAACGCGGTTGGTGTGATCTCGCAAGACTTCAAGCCCCTCTGATGTACAACAATGGTGCTCGCAAGCACCGGATGGTAAGAGGTATGCAAACCTCACTAAACACTAGGCCTAAACCTAGAGCAAGTGCATAAGCGGTGGTCTAATCAACCTAAGCACTTCACAAAGCACCTACGCTAATCACCTGATGAAACACTAAGCACTATGCAAGTGGAGATCACTAAAATGGTGTATCAACACCCTTGGTATGTTTCCTTAGCTCCACACACCTCAAATGGCCGGTTGGGGGGTCTATTTATAAGCCCTACTGAGAAAGTAGCCGTTGGGGATGAAATCTCGCTTTTTTGCTACTGACCGAACTCTGACCAGCGTCCTGTCAGCACTGACCGGATGCGTTCGGTCATGAAAATGGCTCTCTGGAACCTTACTGATGTTGACCAGACTCTGGCACTCAGCGTCCTATGCAGCGTCCGGTGCAGCGTCCTGTGCATCGGAGCGTCCGGTGCAGCGTCCTGTGCAGCGTTCGGTCGCTACTGTTGACTCTGTTGTTGTTTGATCAGAGCGTCCGGTGCAGTATCCTGTGCAACGTCCGATGCAGCGTCCTGTGCATCACAGCGTCCTATGCAGTGTCCTGTGCCCTCTGAGTTCGTTTCTTCGTGATCTTGCATCCGGCTTGGTTCCTATCTTCGTGCTTGGACTTTGCTTGATACCTTGTGTCTTTTCTTGTGCTCCTAAGGTCTTGCTTATGGTGTTGATCATCGGATCACGTCGCCTTTGTCCAAGTCACGTCTTGCACCTTATTGAACTACAAAACAAACACTTGCAAATTCATTAGTCCAATTTGGTTGTGTTAGTCATCAAACACCAAAATCCAAAGTAAATTGGCCTAGGGTCCATTTTCCTTACAATCTCCTCCTTTTTGGTGATTGATGACAACACGACCAAAGCAAGCAAATAATAAAATTTTTGAAATTGAAAAACTATCTACTTGCTAGGATGCAATGCAAGGGACAAGATTATGTGATGCTAAAAGATACTATATGCAACCTTATCGTGCCCTTGCAAATGTCCCCATGTGGCATTATGGATTTAAGCCTTGTTTCCTACAAGTTCTCCCCATTACTTAGACTAATCCATAATCCACTATCCTCCCTTTCTCAAACCATTACCACTTGTAGACTAATAGGTCCAATAAATAATGCTTGCTTTTGGTTCTCTAAATTCTCCCCCTTTGGAATCAAACACCGAAAAGGAAGACATTAGTAGCACAAGGGAAGGTCAAACTTTGTGATCCTTTATATGTAGAGTGGAATAGATCACAAAGTTTGACTCTCACATTATATAGATTAAGCCCCCCCTAAATATATGCATACATATGATAGAAAGCAAAGTATATGCATAATTAGCACATTATTGCACAAGGGAATTTAATCTATGGAGAAAGCATATAAAATCAAAATGAAATTAACATGATTATATTGGTTTAGAAATACCACATGTGAAAACCAAATTGATTTCTACCACTTGCAATAGGTGGTGGATATTTGAAGTATGATGCTTAGCTCTAGGGACTCCATTTTCCTTGCAATGAGACTACTACACATATGATAAGCTTGAAAAGGTATTAGTCTCAAGGCATCAACTTGTAGAGTAATCCTCCCCCTAAATTTGTGCACACAAGTATAGAATACTTTGTAGGAATCATGCACATTGATTTTAGAATCAAAATACCACTTGAAAGATGACATCTCATGAATGCGAGAATCATTTTCAAAAATGATATTCGGGAGAGATTATCTACAATTTGGACTTTGGCACATATTAGATGAACAATTCTAAAATAAGTTATGTGTCGTGCTCCTAGACAATTTTAAACCATGTAGGTTTGCTCCAAGGGTTAAAAATGAGACCGAGCAAGCCTACCATAAGATATACCTAATGTATGCATGACAAAAATATAAACATGCAAATGCAAACATAGGCATGAATAGTAACTAGTATGCTTAAGATATCAAATTGTAAGAAATACCAACTGAAAGAAGTACCAATTAAAGAGTAATAACATCTAGTTACCTAACATGGAAAGGGGAATTTGGGTCTATAGTATTCACTAACCCACTTGGCAATGATTTTGTCCATCATGATGCACCCCATAAAATACACCCATACTTTGCCAAGTCTCCAAATTCCCCGAAGTCCATTGGATTTCTCACTTCCCTTTCGGGATCCAAACCTTCTTGGTGCTTTTCATATTGGAAATGATTTCCTTTGGCACCCAAAAGCGTTTGACCCCATTGTTGGCTTGCTTGTTCACCTTGATGGCCACCACCTTATCATTTTTCTTCTTCTTCAAGAGATAAGGTGTAGAGGCCTTCTTGTCCACCTTGTTGGTGTAGGTGTTGGAGAGCTTGCTTGTTTGCTTTTTCTCTTTCTTCTTTGCTCCTCCCCCATTCTTCACCTTGCACTCATAGGACTTGTGACCTTCCTTGTGGTACACGTAACAAACCACAATTTGTCCTTCATCAAGCTTCTTCACTCCCTTGATGATGTTATCTTGATGAAGTTGGGTTTACTTCGCCTTGCCTTTTACTTGAGTCAAGTCCTTGGTGAGGCGAGCTACTTCTTGCTTGAGTTGCTCATTCTCCTTTGCAACCTCTTGTGTGCATATATCTACAACAACTTTCTCAACACAAACTTGGTTGCACAAAGGTGAGTCTAAACATAAATCATTACAAGAAGTAGAGGCATCCTTTTTAGACAAGTTAAAGATAGAACTTTTCTTTTTAGATGCCTTGGTGGGGATTGTGCTAACGGCTTCAAGATTGGCAACTTTATTAGTTAGCTCATCACAATGTTTGCACATGGTTTCCATTTTAGCAAGCAAACTATTATATGCTTCTTGTGAGCTAGCTAACTTTTCTTTTAATTTTTCATTTTTCTTTACAAGTTGCTCATCATTGATTGTGCATGCATTTGTTGTTGCACTAGCCTTAAGTTTCTCAATTTTAGTAGATAGTTCAACATTGAGATTAGAAAAGTTCTCATATTGTTCAAGCAAGGTTTTGTATGCTTTTTGTGAACTATCTAGCTTTTCTTTTAAACTTTTGAGCTTCTTTTGTTGACTATTGCAAGCTTTAGCATAATTAAGATTTTCTTGCACAATTTCATGATAAGAAGGCATATCATCACCACTATCACTCTCACTAGAGGAAGTGCTTTCGTTACCTCGTGCCATAAGGCACACACGAGAAGAGCTTCATGATGAGTGCTTGTGGCCTCGCCTCTTGTGATGGGGTTCTTCTTCACTTGAAGAATCATCCCATGACCTTATTGATGTGAGAGCTTGATTCTTGCATGCCTTCTTCTTTGTCTTGGGTGTGGGCTTGTTTGGACAAACTTCCACAAAGTGCCCCAACTCGCCGCATCCATAGCATCCTCTCTTTCTTTGCTCATTTCTTTGATTTGTGAAAATGAAATCTTGGATTTGGATGGGCACACCCTTGACATTTAGCCTTTGGATCATCTTCTCCACCTTGTTGATAAGTTTGATTGATTCTTCGTCAAGGTCGGAGGTGGAGGAGGAAGATTGATCATCATCACTTGAATCTTCATTATCATCATCATCGTCGTCGTCGTCATCTTCTTCTTCATCTTCACTTGAGGAGCTTGAGCTTGAGCTTGTCTCAACTTGCTTGCCCTTCACCTTGTTTTTCTTGCTACATGCGAGAGCCTTGCCTTTGCTTGATGAAGAGGCTTCTTCTTGACCCATCTTATGTGACATTTCAAATGCCACTAACTTACCAATGACTATGCCTGGGGTCATGTTGCTCAAGTCCTCCATGTTGTGAAGGATGGTGATGATGCTTGCATATTTCTTTTACGGTAGTACGGAGATGATCTTCCTCATGATGTCCGCATCATCTAGCTTTAATAATCCTATAGAATGGAGCTCATTGATAATTAGATTCAAACGAGAATACATATCACGAACAAGCTCATCATCATTCATAGTAAAGGAATCATAGTTTTGCTTTGCTAGACAATGTTTTTGCTCATGGACATTGCTTGTGCCGTCATGGAGCTCTTGGAGTTTTAACCAAATTTCATGTGGCGTATTTAAAGTGAATACTTGGTTAAAAACATCCATACTAAGTGATTCAAACAAGCAATTTTTAGCTCTAGCATTGAAGTGCATTTCTTTTTCATCACTCTTTGTGGGTTTTTCGGGATTCTTGATGGGTTTTATCCCATCATGAGTGACTCTCCATACACCCAAATCAACCGCCTCAAGGTGACAAGCCATTCTAGCTTTATAGTATGGGAAGTTAGTACCGTCAAAGTGCGGAGGCCTAGCGGTATCCATCCCAACCACTCTAAATAGCATCGGCTCAACGGCGGTTAAGCCAAAGGTCCAAATTGAGCCAACCGGCTCCGATACCAATTGAAGGGACCATGACGCCTAAGAGGGGGGGGGGGTGAATTAGGAAACTTAAAAATTCTAACTCTAAACTATGGCCTCTTTTTCTAACCTTAGCAAAACCTATGCAAAAGATAAACTATCTAAATGTGCAACTACGGTTTTGCTAGTGTGTTGCTATCTCTACCGCAAATGTAGTAAAGTAATCAATGTAAATACGGAAGCTAAAGAGCAAGGTAGAGATATGCAAACTCCCATTGACGACTCTGGTATTTTTACTGAGGTATCGAGAAGCGCGCAAGCTTCCTCCTAGTCCTCGTTGGAGCCCCTCGCAAGGAATCCCTCGTAAGGGCCAAGCTCCCAGTCGGATAACTCTGTGGATAGCCTTGGGCCTTCCCCACATGCAAGTGGGTCTCTGACGTGCCTTCCGGCAAGCCTCTCTTGGATGCTCCCTGCCGTCTTCACTATCAAGCTTCCGGCTGAAACACCGTGGGCCTTGTTCCCTCCAATACACGGTGGCGGCCACACCACAAACACGGTTGGTGTGATCTCGTAAGACTTCAAGCCCCTCCGATGTACAACAATGGTGCTCGCAAGCACCGGGTGGTAAGAGGTATGCAAACCTCACTAAACACTAGGCCTAAACCTAGAGCAAGCGCATAAGCGGTGGTCTAATCAACCTAAGCACTTCACAAAGCACCTACGCTAATCACCTGATGAAACACTAAGCACTATGCAAGTGGAGATCACTAAAATAGTGTATCAACACCCTTGGTATGTTTCCTCAGCTCCACACACCTCAAATGACTAGTTGGGGGGTCTATTTATAAGCCCCACTGAGAAAGTAGCCGTTGGGGATGAAATCCCGCTTTTCTGCTACTGACCGGACTCTGACCAGCGTCTTGTCAGCACTGACTAGACGCGTCCGGTCACAAAAATGGCTCTCTAGAACCTTACTGATGTTGACCGGACTCTGGCACTCAGCATCCTGTGCAGCGTCCGGTGCAACGTCCTATGCATCAGAGCGTCCGGTGCAGCGTCCTGTGCAGCGTCCGGTCGCTGCTGTTGACTCTGCTATTGCTTGATCGGAGCGTCCGGTGCAGCGTTCTGTGCAGTGTCCAATGTAGCGTCCTGTGCATCGCAGTGTCCTATGCAGCGTCCGGTGCAGCGTCCTGTGCAGCGTCCTGTGCCCTCTATGAGTTCGTTTCTTCACGATCTTGCGTTCGACTTGATTCCTATCTTCATGCTTGGACTTTGCTTGATATCTTGTGTCTTTTCTTGTGCTCCTAAGATCTTGCTTATGGTGTTAATCATCGGATCACGTCGCCTTTGTCCAAGTCACGTCTTGCACCCTATTGAACTACAAAACAAACACTTGCAAATTTATTAGTCTAATTTGGTTGTGTTAGTAATCAAACACCAAAATCGAAAGTAAATGGGCCTAGGGTCTATTTTCCTTACACTCATATCCAATATAATACACCAAAGACACAGGACTAGGGTATTTTGTCGATCGAACGGCCTGAACATGTCTAAATCGCTGTCTCTGCGCCTTGTGTCACCATCCGGTTCCTGATTACATGCACCTCCACCAACAAATCTACGATCGCGGGATACCCCTCGGTGGACTACTGAGCATCTTTTATCGACAGGTAGTCTCATGTGCCATCTTGAGCACGATGAAGACACTTTAGGTTTAGGAGCAACCGTTTGGTCATGTTGAGCGCTTTAAAATTCATGCGCGTTACCAGTTTCGGGCTGGTTGGTCGCGCGGCCACGATCACCGTGCTCGGGCGCTTGGCGTCCTTGCGTTGGTCATGCGTGCGCGTGGCTAGCCATGGCCGCTTCTAGCTTGGCCATGGCTCGGTTGTTGTTGGCCTACCGCGCGGAGCCGCTGTTGCTACCACCTACTCCGTCCCGCGCTGCGCTGCCATCGTGTCCACACCGGTCCGAAGCATCTCTGTGCTGTTGTCGGCCCTGTGCGTGTCGTCTCTGCCGCGCGCACATGGGTGAGCCGCCGTCGCCATGCCATTTATGGCACGGCGGCACGCGAGCCACACCAGTCGAACGCACGCATATGTTATCCATAGTGTTGGCACGTGGGCCTCCCATGCTTGCCACTCGCGTCCCACCAAGGCGTCGGCGAGCCGAGCCCACCTGTGGCACCGTCTCTCTCTTTCCTTCTTTCTCCCTCTGTTTTTTGCCGTTGTCGCGTCGTGTCACGATGAAGCCAGAGAGCGAGCGCCTCTCATCAATTCATCATGCTCGTGTCTCCGCCTTCATGCCCCCTCTCCAGCCAACCCCACCCCGTCTTGGCTCGCATCATGCCGAGCTCCAATTTTGGACCTTTGCCCGCCGCCGTGCCGTTAAGGCTTATCACCGCCAACGTCGTGGCCAGCCTCCACCACTTCATCCCATGCCAATTCTTCTGCACCACTAGCTAGCCTTGGCTCCCTCTTTGTCGTGCGCACGCTAGTCATAGCTTTAGTGCCGCCTCCTCGCCGCTGATGTAGTCGTGCCTTTACGGTCCGCTGTTCACCTCGTAGCACGTGCGGGCTTCCTCGCCGCGGGCCACCTCTGCTCATGGGCCGCGCCTCGCCTGTGGCCCACCGTGCACTCATGCACGTGCGTTGTGCCACGTGGGTCGCTTTGGGCCGAAATTAGTTTACCTTTTTCGTGGAGAATAGAAATAGTTTTTCATTTGTATTTCTGAGCTAAACTTTGGTAAATCATATAAAATCGTGTAGGTATCCAAAAATTATGAAACCAATTTGGTTAAGTTCCTAAAATTATGCTCTATCTATTAGTGTATGTAGTTCATATATATACTTGTCGATGCAAGGAGCTATTAAATCATTTGAGAGTGCTTAATATTATTTGGTTAAATATTGGAGGAATTTTTGTGGTAAAATGATGATAGCTTTAGCTTTGAAAATTTTACAGTAGCTTCATGGTATTATTATGTGCTCACTGTAATTTTTGTAGCTTTAGAATAGACTTAACATAAGGGTAGTTAAATGCTCTTTGTTTCAAATATACATTAAATCATTAGTAGAATTAAAGATATATCCTTCATTTGTAAAGTTAGGTGTTTGTTAGTTGAACTCAACACTTTACTTGATGAAGATGATAGTTAGCTTAGAATCTTAGTCATTAGAGCTAGCTTAGTAGTTTACCATGTGTATTCTTAATTTAGGAGTTGCTGTTGCTAAAATACTAAGTGTTGCATCATCATCACATGCACGTAGAGAATGAGTTGATAGAAATCATGACCATCAGAGACCATGAGTTCGAGAAGGTGATCGAGGAGTACGAGGAGGAGATCCTCATGTAGGAGGAGGTCCCGGAGCCATCACTGACTAACTGAGCTGACACCGCGCCTGCCCAAGGCAAGCCCCGGTGCATAACCCTTATTTTGAATGATCACTGGATATATATATGTGATGTGCATTTACGTTATAGGATTTATATTGAAACTACATGCATAGATAACCTACCTATGAGTCCTACTAGCATAGGTCGAGTAGCTACTATGCTTAGGCTATCGGTAGCGTAAGTAACCTGTCGTTATTCGCAATAGGTGATTATTATTATCACTCTCATGATAAAATGGTGAAAGGAAATAGAGACCGGGCAGAAATATGGTACAGGCCGTGTCGATTAAGGGCTGGTTGTTGCATTGGATTCTAGTTAGGTCACAGAATTATTATCCTGAGCATATACTTGTTTATGGGAGCAAAGAAGGCTCGTTGCTCTCTTGTCGTGGGTTCTGGCTCTTTTTCGGACCGACTGATTGGAGGCGGGGATAGTGGAGGTCTAAGCACCACACTAAGTCCGGGACTCAGATGTGGGGGCTTAGAGTCCAAGTTTGGATAGGGACCTAGACCCCTTGACAGGAGAGTGGTGGGTTGGTCTTGCTTGTGCCTAAGGTACAAGCGGGCTTGTGTTTTGGGGTAGGCTACATTGTTTCACGAATCGCCGTGTAATACGGTATGACTTGTCAACAATCTAGCACCGTAGTAAGAACTGGAAGATGAAAGGTGGTGAAATGGATCTGATTGCTCAACTCTTGCTTAAAAATAAAACAGGTGCTTACATAGAATGGTTAGCTAATGAACTAATCATAATGGCTAATAAAACACATACATAAGGATTCATTATTAGTAATGCTTTTTACAAAAAAAGAAACCCATCAAACCATAAAGCTTATCATATCCTTTGGAGTCGGGAAATTATTCCCACTAGTCAGGTAAGTCTTGCAAGTATATTGTGTACTCAGGTTTATTTACCCCTATTGCAGGTGCAGCTTGAGGACTGACTGTTGTGTGGAGGATTCTTCTGGTGGGCATCCTTGTATCTTATCGCTAGATGATTATTTCAATTCCGCTGTTTAAATTCCGCACTTTGAACTTGGTATTGTAATAATGTATTTTCGAGAACTATTGTTGTATGAAATGAACTAAGTGATGTAAACTTGTTCTCATTATTTTATCCCAGGTGAAAAACGTGGATTGTTCGAGTTCTCCCTCGGGGTGTGCTCGATAGAACCGTCCGATGTAGCTTACTTTTGGAGTGCTTACTGTCTGGTGGGAGACGAGCGCCTCCGGAAGCATGCTAGTTCGGGCGGTTCTGTCACATTATCATACCAATCAAACTATGCTTTTTCAAATGCGCATCAACGGGAAGAGTGCAAATGCAATACATGCACTTCAAACACCTTAAAATTCATAATTAAAGAGCAATACCACAAGTTATAAAATCAAAGAAATAACTTCAACTATTTCAAGATATCTAGCTAGTGTGAGGAAATGAGATTTAGTGAAGACATTTCTAACAACATACTTAAGACATATGGACCTTAGCGCCACGTCTACTTGCCTTGATCGATGATCAAGCTAAATAGAGTTAGGCACGCTCTGAAGGCAAGCCACCCGATCACAAGCACAGTTTAGTATGAACACCATCATAGAGTAACACCCTAACACACCCAAACTCGACAATTAAGCCATTTCCAATGCAGTACCGTTCATGACATCAACATTGTCTCTCTTTTTTAGACTTCCAACCACTCATCCAAAAAATTCTTAAAGTTTACCAAATGATACAAAACAATATTATCTTAATATTGGTATAATATAATTTTGAATAAGATCTCTCCAATATGGCGTAAACAACCACTAAACTTAGCTAGATTTTTCTAACAAACATAACAGGGTTGCATACTTTTAAAATCCATAATTGGAGATATACTGATTCAATCCGAAAAATTATGAGAAATAACATAACTTTTGTTAAGTTAGAAAGCTGAAATTATTCCATGAAGATTGCCAGAAACGGATTCGTATTTGAAACTTTCTCTCTCGTCCCAAAAAACAGTCATCTTGTAATGATTGTATCTATTAAATTGCAACATCTCTATTGGTGATCTTGGTATCAAATGGAAGGTATTGACGTCATCTACAACTTTGTCCGCAATAACATAATTTGTTACAGGCATTAAGATGACTGGAGACTATATAATGATAAATTTTAGAACATGGATGAGATTAATTTAGGAATTACTCTAACTAAATCCCTTCTAATCAAATGATTTAATCCAAAAAATGACAAAAAATGTACATTAAGATTTCGCATCTCATCTTGGGCAACCACTAAAGGTACAACAACAAACCCCTAGCAATTCTCTTCTTTCTTCCTTTCTCTTCTTCTCTTCTCCAGCTCATGGCAATCTTAGCTACTACAGACCTATCATGATTTCAATCAACACTAAACGTGGCATAGCTAGATGATGCTTAACCAGTTTCTGAAGAGTAACGAGCATGGCGAGAGAAATAGAAAGTCATAATTCCTCTCTCTTTTTCTCCCTTTGTGCTTCTTCTTTCTCTTATGTGTGGAACATAGAGGTTGCGGTTGAAGGGGCACACCTAGATCATGGGACACTGCTTCTCTTTCTCTTATGCGTTGAACATAGAGGTTGCGGTTAAAGGGCTGCAACTAGATCATGGGACGGAGGGACACAAAAAGGAGAAAAAAAAAGAAAACAAAGACTCGACAAGGACTCTCCCATGGACTAACGTACTTACCCACGGACTGACGTACTTACTTGGGGTGTACTTGTTTCAAAAGCCAGGCAGAGGTGCCTGCCAGGCAGTTTTCCTAGGCCATTGGATTTGGTCGCGGTTACGATTGTTGCTTGGCAGTTGACTTGTATTATTAAACCAAATACACCTTAGCGTCATTTCTTTTCTTTCCTTGTTCAAACTAGTGACTAAGGGCCTGTTTGGCATGGCTCCACTCCTAAACTCCAGCAACTCCATAAAAAAATCCAGCCAAACACCTCAACTCCGAAACTCTATGGAGCTGCCGACTCCATGGAGCTATAGTACAAATGGAGGTGGAGTTTTGGAGCACCTCTTTTGCAGCTCCAAAACCACTCAATATGAACCTCCTCGTGGAGTTGGTGGGAAATTACCCACACTGTCACTGGTTACACAGAAAAACGGTTCGATTCTATTTCTCCTGAGCCCCCCGCGCAGTGACTCTCTCCCTCCCGCGTCGTCGTCTTCCTCCCCCGCCGCCATGGGTGGCCGCCGAGCTCCTCTACGACCGAGCCCTCCCCCTCGCCGCCGAGCTCCTCTGCGGCTGTTTCCCTCCCGTCGAGCGCGGCTGTCCGCCTCCCCTCCGGCGACCGCGGCTGCCCGCCCGTCTCCCTCCGGCGAGCGCAGCATGGGAGTGGCTCCTCCGAGCTCACCGGCTGGCGCACAGAACCGATGCCCGGCGACGCAGATCCCGCACGGACACGATGCGGACGCGGCGGCTCCCCCTTCCCGATGGCCGGCGGCGCAGGGGCCGTGCAGACGCAGCGGCTCTCCCCTTCCCGATGGCCGGCGGCGCGAGAACGTGACGCGGATGCGCACAGGCCCGATGCCCGGCGACGCAGATCCTGCGCGGACACGATGCGGACGCGGCGGCTTCCCCTTCCCGATGGCCGGCGGCGCAGGGGCCGCGTGGACGCAGCGGCTCTCCCCTTCCCGATGGCCGGCGGTGCGAGAACGTGGCGCGGATGCAACGGCTCCTCCCTTCCAGATGGCCGGCGCCACACGATGCAGTCACTGATAGTGGGACCCACATAAGCAGGGCAAGAATGGCAATCTACCCTCAAACTCCTCTTTTTTGGAGCTAGGGACACCCTCCCAGCCAAACACCTCCATCAGACAGTTCCAACTTCACCCAGAGCTGGCTCCACCTGGAGTTCTGGAGTGGAGCAGCTCCACCCAGAGTTGAAGCCATGCCAAACAGGGCCTAAAATATCTCTGCAATCGAAATTCCAATTGGTGAGTTTGAGTACTTAAATGGGCTTCATTTGACGAGTTTTACGCATCCATAGCCTCCGATCATTCAACTGATAAAGATTTATTTCTTATACATTCGTGGAAAAACAATTTTAATAGCGGAAAATCACCTAGCCCTCTTATAGGTCCCTTTTAAATAGTTGGGATCCCAACAAAGAAAGTTATGTTAGGCAAAGGCAGTTTTTGTGTATGTGTGATGGATAGTGGTAACTATTTGAAATGTTCTTCTCAGTCTGTTTCATTTTTGGCTTCATTTTTATAGTGCACCTTGGAGTTTTCACCTCCTCTTCACATCCGAATTTTGGACCCTGCAGGATCCATATCCAATATCTCCTAGTCTATCCAGCAACCAAATTTGTGAGCATGCGTGAAATAAAGAATCAGTTTTTTAATATGTTTAACACCCAAATTGAAGTGTTGCAAAAATTAGGGTATTTTAGTGGAGTCAACTCATAAACTTTTAGTTACATCATCTCTACTAAGAAATTACTCTAAAAGAATCAATACAACTATAGTGTACATAACTTAACTATAAAAACAGTATGAATTAACTATAACAAAGGTGTGAAATGAATTTGGGTGCTCAAGGCTTTAGAAACACCTGACTTTTGTTTCCCATTTTTTGTATATGCTACATATATACTCTGGAAGAAGAAAGAAAAACAAAATATTTTGGGGGCTAGGAAGAAAAAAAGTTACCGAGCATCTTATAGCAATTATGTTATTTTTCAATATCGCAATCAGAAGAAATACTGGTCAGTTTCAGAAACAGAAACTAAGCATTAAGCAACCTTTCATTCATGATTTGTCCAAGAGTGTTTAAGTTTTATAGTTTCTGTTGATAAGTGAAATAACTGAAGTGGCTTTTCGCCTTTTGTCATCTTACTTGCTACTGTCCCTGTGATCGTCCTGTGCGTTATAAGGAAATTTTCCTTTTTATTTCTTTCAAAGACTAGATGTTAACTTGTCTTGACTGTAACACAGCCATATAGCACCATTAGGATACTTGCGCCATGTCTTGATGATACTGATCTATCCATCCCTGTATGATCTCAACTTCTTGTCTCCTTTGTTCTATAACCCAGTCTGGATCATCCTTGGTTGCAGATCTGAGGTCCAAATGATGAGCCCCTGGCCATCGTGAAAAGCAACTGCACATAAGTGAACAGCGAAAAATGCCATTATGATCTTACATTTTCTTCCAGAAGTTACCATGCTCACCTTTCTCTGTGACAAGGGCAACGATGCTGGATGAGATGTTCTTGAGCACCCTGATTGCAATAGAATAGTGAAACATTGCGGTGTACTCCAGCACATATGTTATCTGACAGACTGAAACCATGCTGATGAATAATCAGATAATGAGACGGACAGATGGACCTACCCGCCTCGACTCCATGGGTCTCGCATTCCGTTGGAGAAGATGATGTTGCTCCCAAACCTCTTCAGCACCTTATCGATTTGCTGCAGGAACGAAGTTGTGCAACGCAGCACCAGATGAACAATTTAAATATATATACCAGCAATACCTTCCACCGAGGGCTTATATATGTGTACACTGAAACTCTGAAAACGACGCTTACATATCCACCATATTCAGTGGTGATCCAATGCGGCCTGGGCCGAACCCCAGAGAACTGGAAACAGGTATTGGACCTTTCCTCGTAACTGAAGGTGGATGGTGGGAACATGCTCTCGTTTGAGTCCGACATCGGCATGATCATCTCTGTGCAAGCCTACATACACATACACAGGAGTATGTCACAATCTCTGGTTCTCAGTGTTGTCACTAACATTCTACAGTACTAGTTATCTTTCAGTTTTATATATTGCATGTACCTGCCACCCCCAGCCACTGAGACCAAGAGAACTGGAGCTGTCGTCGTCATCCTCTATCTGGTTGCAACTCTGGTCTCCTGTGAAGTTATAATACAAGCTCGCCGCTGCAAACACCTTTTCCAGGATGTCCGCATTTGCGGGGAACCCATCGATGATCTTGCACATCTGGATAGGTTTTCGTGAGAAATAACATGTTCAGTACAACAGAAGTGCAGTTTTTGTTCATGCAGATGGAGGGTTCAGTTTGGCAAATTGGTTGAAACGAGAGAAGTGTTGGCGGAGCATGGGTAAAATGGAGAACCTCCTTGACGGGGTAGGCAGGCAAATTCATCAGGAAATTGGCCGGTGTTGGGTAGTCCACCATGGCAGTGTAGATGAATGCTGTCTGTAGCCAGCCTGCAATTGAATCAGCGTACTTCACGGTCCTAAAATTGAGTGGAAAAACAATGTCATATAGTATAGCAGGCTGAAAGATACACGGGCCCATCAACCCGTGGTTCCATACGGGCTAGTAACTACACTGTCAACAGGCACGAATTGGATGTAGGATTAAATATAAAGTTGGTTTTCATTTATCCCAATTTACCACTAAGGTTTCACTATGAATTTAATGTATTTAGATTATTTGCTGCTAATTATATGATTTGACTAGTACTGATTCCCTTTTGCTTTCACAGAATCCCCCCCCAGATTAATCATGACTATTTTGAGTTTGAGATGAACTTACTTGCAGGATCTGAACAGTTTACTGAGCTCCAGGAGCCCTCTGTCATTGGATCCCCTCTCATCAAGCACATCCCAGGTTGCCTTGATCACACTGAAGCAGTTCAAGCTCTCAGACTGCAAAATTAATTGGAAATCACAATCAGTTGTCAGTTCATGCTCTCAGACTGCAAAATTAATTCTGAGGCCAAAATCAGTTGATATCTATAGAAGATGGCATTATTTAGCTTGAGACGAAGACTAACCTTACCATTATCAATCAGACAAAGATGAGCCATTTGGTTTGATTTTTTACATTATTCACGAATGAAATGCCAGATATGACAGGATATCATTCTTATAGAACCCAAAAAGGAAAAAAACACTGTTTTGTACCACATTAGATTTGTCTAGAGTATAGTAATGATGTTATCATATATCAATCATTAGTACTCCATTCTAAAACGAAAGTTGCTTTGGTTTTATCCTAATATTATTATCAACGGCACCAAATCAATGCACGATGAAGACATACATTTTGAAACAAAAACAGTACCTTGTAGTCTTGTGAGACGGCATCACTGAAGCTGCTCCATGGTGTTATGTAGTCGAACTGCAGGATTGGTGCAGAGGATGCCAGGGCCCCAATTGCGATGTGGGGATACTTGAGCCTGAACCAAGAAGCCAGCACTGCAAACAAGCATTGGATCAGCCGATCAGGCGCAACATAGAAAAATGGGTGAGTTTAATTAGCTCACAATATGGACATACTTAGTTCACTGCACGGCCATCCACATATAACTAAACTAATGGATCATTGATCTTTTCAGAATAAGTTGGTAGGCTCATTCATCATGTGCATGTCTGGTAATTATAAGAGGTAGATGTTTAGGAATGACTTACTGCCTCCATAGGAGCCGCCGAAGACGACTACGGGTGCGGTCTCAGCTGAGAGGTTCCGCTTAAGACTGGTGATGAGGATGGCGAAGTCGGCGAGCGCCTGCGTTGACGTCAAGTAACCCTCTGTCTCCGCTGAGTTGTAGGAGTCATCCCCAAACGGCAATGACTCCCCGTAGTACCGATGCTGATCATGGAGAAATGTTCGTCAAGCTTGATTATTTTCTTGGGTTAAAAATACTTGTGCAATCTTCAATGTACGTCTTTATCATTTGGTTCCTTTATTCCTTAAATCTACATGTTTATGAGGTTTTAAAAGTATTTTCAAATACAAATATACACATATTACTTGTATGTTTTCTAATTCCATAATTAAAAGTTAGTGTTCGTAATTTTAAGATTTAACCAAATCTTGTCCTAAACAATGTGTTTTTCATTACCAAATGGAGTAGCATTATATAGTACCCTTCACTACTACAGATAGCTTTTCTAGAGGTTGTACATGGATTATAATGATGCGTCTCTTTATATCAACGATTTCTAGAGACCTGTTTTTTCACGCAAAATATGTACGTGTGCGGCCGTGTCACGCCCCGTTGCCGCCAGCCAGGCCATCGACGCGAGGAGATCGAGAGATGGTAGAACAGCAGAGGAATCTCCCCTAAGCCGAGTTCTATTATCAGATAAGCAATCGTTCTCCAAACCAGATACAACTCACGCTTAATACCCAGTCTTGGCCAGTGGGCCACACGTTTACATAATAATAGAAATACGCCTTCATCCAACGCACGGCTCTTCTTCAACTGGTTGGCGCACCAGGTGTACCATCTCTCTCCTCCCCCCCCCCCCCCCCCCCCCCCCCCCCCCCCCCCCCCCCCCCCCCTCCGCGCCGAACTTGCTGCTTGACCCCAAGCAGGTGCCTGAGGGTACCTCTGACGGAGCACATTGTAGTCCTCCCAGGTTGCCGACGTCGCCGGTAGTCCTGTCCACTGAATAAGGACCTGTGGAATAGCAGAGTTACCTCTTTTCACTAGACGACGTTGGATGATTTTGTCAGGCATGGCAGCTGCCGCTTCGATGTCCGTGGTGACCGGAAGCTCAGAAAAGACTGGAGTATAGTCTGGCACAAATGGTTTCAGTTGTGAAACATGAAAGACGTTGTGAATCTTACTGTCATCAGGCAGATTCAGGCGATAAGCCACCTTGCCAATTCGCTCCAGCACTGTATATCGTCCGAAAAAATTGAAGGCAGGCTTTGGGTAGGGTCGGTTGGCCACAGAACTCTGAGTATAGGGCTGCAACTTCAGTAACACTTGATCGCCCACTTGAAATTCAGTATCTGACCGATGTCTGTCAGCCATGAGCTTCATGCGATTCTGAGCATTGGCCACATGTTCTTTCAGAGACTGTAAATGCAATTCTCGGTTCTCCACGAGTCTAGCTATGGTGGGTGGAGTAGTAGGTTGTAACACTGGTGCAGCACCCACTTTGGGTTCATAGCCATATAAAGCTTTGAAGGGGGAACAGCCGATGGATGTGTGAAATGTGGAGTTGTACCATAGTTCTGCTAGGGAGATCCATGAGGACCATGTCTTTGGTGAATCTTGGACTGCACAGCGTAGAAACATCTCCAAGCATTGGTTTACTCGTTTGGTCTGTCCATCGGTTTGAGGATGGTAGGCAGTGCTTAGCTTCATATTCACTCTGTATAGCTTGAAGAGCTCCTTCCAGAACTGACTGACAAATATTGTATCTCTGTCAGTGACAATAGAATTTGGCAGTCCATGTAACTTGACCACATTGTCCATGAAAAGATGAGCTATAGATGAAGCTGTGTAGAGATGTTTGACTGCCACAAAATGTGCAAACTTAGTGAGCCGATCAACAACCACCATGATGACAGTATACCCCTGGGACTTAGGTAATCCCTCGATGAAGTCCATGGACAGGTCCATCCAAACACCTTCTGGAATAGGCAGGGGCTGTAAAAGACCAGCTGGGGCTTGGTTGAGGTGTTTGGTTTGCTGACAAGTAGCACACTGCTTAATGAAATCTTCAACAGCTTGCTTCATG
The DNA here is from genome assembly GCF_019320115.1 of Miscanthus floridulus. NCBI lineage: Eukaryota > Viridiplantae > Streptophyta > Magnoliopsida > Poales > Poaceae > Miscanthus > Miscanthus floridulus. Next base: position 115,588,946 of record NC_089598.1, read on the forward strand.
CCTTTCCAGTAGAAATGATTTTTAACCCTTTGATAAGTTGCTTTAGTGCCTGAGTGACCTCCAATGGCACTGGAATGGAATGCTGCAATGAGCTTGGTCTGTAAAGCCGAATTATGCCCAATCCACAACTGGTTTTTGTATCTGATTAGACCATCATGCAAGCTATACCCTGAAGCATTAGGACTGGTAATAGCCAATTGTTGCAACAACTGCTGAGCTCTTGGATCAGTCACATAGGAATGAAGGACTTCCTGTAGCCAATCAGGTTTGACCATGGAAACTGCTTGTAAGCTGTTGAGATGGCTGAGTCTTGAAAGAGCATCAGCTGCCACATTCTCCTTCCCTTTCTTGTAAACAATTTTGGGAACGGCCTGGCTGACCGAGTGGTCAGTGCAGGCTCAGTCTGTCCCCCTTGGGGTGGTCAGAGTTCGAGTCCTAAGGGACTCACTCTTTATTCGTGGCTTCGGCTACAGTGACCAAGGGGGGAAAAACTCCCTCGTCTGCCCCACATCCAAAGCACAGGTCTATGGCCAACTCATCTCATGGAGCTATGGTGCCGCTGTGTATGGGTGGGGCAGGGGTTCAAGGGTTTTCTCGATCTGCGTGAGAAGATCTTCTTCATAAGCCGAAATACCCGGGGGCTATCTAGCCACTGCGGATCAAGTTTTTTGTAAACAATTTTGAACTCGAGGCCCATCAGTCTAGTCATGGCCTTCCTCTGCATGTTAGAGTGGAGGTTCTGTTCCTGCAGATATGCTAATGACTTGTGGTCCGTTAGAATTATAAATTCTTGTCTCTGTAAGTAATGTTTCCACCTTTCTACAGCCATGATGAGAGCCAAGAACTCTTTTTCATAGATGGAAAGGTGCTGGTGTTTGTCCCCCAAGGCTTTACTCAAATAGGCCACAGGCTGACAATTCTACATTAGCATAGCGCCTATACCATGTGCACAAGCATCTGTTTCCACTGTAAATTGCTCTTGGAAATTTGGAAGAGCCAACATTGGTGTTTGAGTCATGGCCAGCTTAAGTGCATCAAAAGCTTCCTAGGCTTGGGGATTCCATTGGAATTGCTTATGCCTCAACAGGTTTGTGAGAGGTTTTGCAATGGTTGACAAACTTGCTATAATAACCTGTCAAGCCTAAAAAGGCTCTCAGCTCTGTAACTGTTATAGGTCTTGGCCAGTGTACCATTGCTGCTGTTTTCTCAGGATCAGTGGCTACTCCCTCTAAAGATAATATGGCCAAGGTATTCCAACTGGTGCTTTCTCAGGATCAGTGGCTACTCCCTCTAAAGATAATATGGCCAAGGTATTCCAACTGGTGCTGAGCAAAAGAGCATAGCTTCAAGTATAGCTCATTTTCTTGCAGTGTCTGTAGCACTAACTCTATCTGTCTCTGGTGTTCCTCCAGAGTCGTGCTATAGATAAGAATATCATCCAGGAAGACTAGAACAAATTTTCTAAGGAATTTTTGCAGAACTTGATTCATGATGCACTGGAATGTGGCTAAAGCATTTGTGAGGCCAAAAGGCATCACTTTGAATTGGTAATGGCCATGGTGAGTTTTGAATGCTGTCTTGTATTCATCATCTGGCAGCATCCTCACTTGATGGTACCCTGACCTCATATCCAACTTGGTGACATACTTTGCTCCCTCTAACTCATCCAAAATCTCCTCAATGATTGGCATTGGAAATCTGTTCTTGATAGTGATTTCATTCAATTTCTGTAGTCAACACAGAATCTCCAGGTTCCATCTCTTTTTTTGATCAATAATACAGGTGAGGCAAAGGGACTATGGCTATGAGTAATCAGACCAGCCTACAACAACTTCTTGACTTGGTCTTCAATTTCATTCTTGTGTTGTGGAGAATAATGATAGGGTCTGGCACTAACAGGAATGGCTCCAGGTAGGAGAGGGATAGAGTGATCATAGCTTCTGAGTGGTGGTAGGGTTTGTGGATCATGGAAAACTTGGCTATATTTGTCAAGTAGGTGTTGGATTGGTGGAGGTGGGTTAGATGCTGGTGGGTGAAGTGGGTGGATGGTTGTTGGGGTGGAATCCACAATGACAAAGGCCCAAGTGTCATTGTAGAGTTGGGTAGCAGAGATAGGTTAAGGTTTTATGGGTGGGGTTTGCAAACCTTGGATTGTGATTGGTTTGTTGTTGAGACTGAATTGAATGGTTTTATTGTTCTAATCCAACTGCATAGGTGTCAAGGGCCTCAAACCCTCGGATAGCTGGCCCTCGGCTACGCAACTCGTAGCCTCGGTCCGTCGTCTTCTCCGGCGAGGTTCTCCCTACCGCAGGCTTAGTTGAGAGGAGGAGATAGGAGATTAGATGGTAATATCTTTCTTATTCCTTTAATTGTGTCCAGTACAAATCTATATAGCCTGAGGCCTAACTGACTAGAGCCAATCGGCTCCTAGAATTAAGGACTACGAATAGCAACTAATCCTATCTTTCCTCCTAACCATCAGTGGCTGGCTCGACCTGGCCCAACCGCGCGTGATCAATGCGCACGACAGCACGCCGCACGTCCCTGGTGCGCCGTCGCCTGCTATACGTCTGGCCCCACATGACATCTCTCCCCCCTCGAGGTCCAGCTCGTCCTCGAGCTGAAAATCTGGGTACTTGGCGCGGAACTCATCGACGTCTTCCCATGTAGCAGAGGTCGCCGGCTCGCCACGCCAATGCACAAGGACCTGGCGAACACCTCTCGCCAAGCGAGCTTGCTCCACCCGAGCAGGCTCTGGCACTATGGCGCCATGGTAGATGTCTGGCAGGGGTGGCGGGGCTGATGGAGGTGTCCCGATGAACTTCTTGAGAGTGCCCACATGGAACACGTCATGAATGCAAGCCTACGGGGGCAGGTCCAGACGCACGGCGGCATCGTTGATGAGCTCGACGACGCGGTATGGCCCGAGGAAGCGAGCCTTCAGCTTGCCCGTTGTAGACTGGGGAAGCGATGATGGGGCGCGATGGCAGAGACGAAGAAGCGCCTAGTCGCCCACCTCATAGGAAACCGGGCGGTGCTGCTTATCGTAGTGGCGTTTCTGAACAGCCTGCCCCTGCTCCAGACGATAGCGCACGTCGGTGAGGAAAGCCTCGCGCTCCTCCATGTCGCGCGCGACCGCAGCGACCCGTGTCTCACCAGGCTCATACGAGCGGATGGTGGGTGGGTCACGGCCGTACACCACACAGAACGGTGTCTCCCGGAGCGAAAACTGGTAGGCCGTGTTGTACACGTACTCGGTCCACGGCAGCCAATGCAGCCACTGTCGAGGATGGTCACCGGTGAAGCAGCGCAGGTACATGACGATGACGCGATTGGCCACCTCCATCTGTCCGTCCGACTGGGGGTGGAAGGCTGAAGACATGTGTAGTTTGGTGCCCATGAGCCGCATAAGCTCACGCCAGAACGTCGAGGTAAACACCGGGTCGCGGTCGGACACCATGGACTGCGGCACACCATGGAGGCGCACAATGTCGGCGAAGAAGGCTTGCGCCACGGACTCGACGGTGTACGGGTGGGCCAAGGCGATGAAGTGGCAGTACTTGCTAAAGCGGTCAACGACGGAGAGGATCACCAACTTCCCGTTAACATGGGGCAGGGCTTCCACAAAGTCGAGGCCGATGTCCGCCCAGACGACGGTGGGGATCGGTAGTGGCATGAGGAGGCCGGCCGGGTGGAGGTGCTCGGACTTGTATCACTGACAAGTGGCACATGCCCTCACAAAGTCCTGCACAAGACGTCGCATGTTGGGGAAGTGGAAGTCGCGGCGGAGTCGGTGCAGGGTGCGCTGGACGCCCTCGTGTCCATCTTCGTGGACAGCTGCCACGATCTCCTGCAAGAGTGGCGAGGTCGGCGGTATGTACAGGCGCCCGGCGTAGAGGACCATGTCATCAGCCACCGTCCATGGTGCAGCATGCGTGCCGGTGCGTACATCGTCGTGGATGGCGACCAGGGCGGGGGCGGTGGCCTAGGCATGGCGCAGCTGGCCGATGAAGTCAAAGCTGGGGGCCGAGATCGCCTGGAGGACGCCCGTGCTATTCTCGTCGGTGTTGCGGCGCGAGAGGGCGTCGGCCACCGTGTTCGTCGCCCCCGACTTGTATTCGACGGAGAAGTCGAAGCCGAGTAGCTTCCCCACCCAGTGGTGCTGAGGGATGGTGGCGAGGTGCTGGTCGAGGATGTACTTGAGGTTGTAGTGGTCCGTCTTGACGATGAAACGACGCCCCCACAGGTACGGCCTCTAGTGCCGCACAGCGAGGACAAGCCCTATGAGCTCACGCTCATAAGCGGCGAGGGAGCGATGGCGGGGCGCCACCGGCCTACTGAAGAAAGCGATCAGGTGAGCCTCCTAGATGAGCACGGCCCCAAAGCCATAGGTGGACGCGTCGCACTCCACGACGAAGGGCTTGGTGAAGTCCGGCAAGGTCAGCACCGGGGCCAACGTGACTACCCCTTTGAGGGCGCTGAAGGACTCCGCCGCCTCGGTCGTCCATGCGAACCCCTCCTTTAGGAGAGCCATGAGGGGTGCGGCAATGGTGCCGTAATTGTGGACGAACTTGCGGTAGTAGCCCGCCAAGCCGAGGAAGATGCGCACGGCCTGTGCAGATCGGGGCTGGGGCCAGTCGTGGATGGCTTGGACCTTGGCGGGGTCCATGGCGACGCCAGCCACAGAAATGATGTGGCTGAGGTAGGCGACGGAGTGGACGCCGAACGAGCACTTGGACCGCTTCACAAAGAGGCGGTGCTGGCGCAGGACGGTGAGGACGATGCGGAGGTGTCGCAGGTGGTCCGCCCAAGTAGTGTTGTAGATCAGAATGTCGTCAAAGAAGACAAGCACAAACCGGCGTAGGTAGGCACACAGCACGTCGTTCATCAAGGGCTGGAATGTCGCTGGGGCGTTGCACAGCCCGAACGGCATCACCAGGAACTCGTAGAGGCCGTCATGGGTGCGGAACGCCGTCTTATGGATGTCCTCCTGCCGCATCCGCACCTGATGGTACCCCGACCTCAGGTCTAGCTTGATGAAGAAGCACGCGCCATGAAGCTCATCGGGGAGCTCGTCGACTATGGGGATGGGGAATGCGTCCTTGATGGTGAGGACGTTGAGGGCGCGGTAGTCGACGCAGAAACGCCACGAGCCATCGGCCTTCTTCACGAGGAGGACCGGCGAGGAGAACGCCGAGTCGCTGCGGCGGACGATGCCCTGCTCGATCATGGCGGCGCATTGCCGCTCCAGTTCGTCCTTGTGGGCCGCCGGGTACCGGTACGGCCGGACAGCGACGGGGCCGTGTCCGGCTTGAGTACGATGGCGTGGTCGCGGGCGCGCTGCGGGGGCAGCCCCCTAGGCTCGGCGAAGACGTCCCCGAAGGCGGCCAGGAGCTCGTTGAGTATCGACTCACTGGCCGCTGTCGTGGCGCGGAGGCGTGGCGTGGTGGTCGACGGCACACCCGACCAGCAGAAGGCGCGCCCGTGGTACTGGAAGGACATGGAGCGCGCCACGAAGTCCCAGATGATGGGGCCCAGGGTCACCATCCATTGGGTGCCCAGCACAATGTCGTACCCTGCAAGTGGCATGACAAAGAGATCAACGGTGAAGGAGGTGTTGTCGATGGAGACCGGGGCGTGCCGGATCACGCTAGGGCAGGCGACCTTCTCGCCATTAGCCACAGTCGCCGTCAGGCACAAACGGGGCTGGACAGGCAGCCTAGTGTGGCGTGCCGCCTCCTCAGCGATGAGGTTGTGGGTGGAGCCGCTGTCGAGGAGGGCAATGAAGGTCGCAGTGCCCAATGACACCTGGACCTGCATTGTGTCGGAGACCGGAACGCCCGCGACGGCGTGGAGGGAGAAGACCGGGGACTCCGTGTCCGACATGGCCTCGTCCGTGGTTGCGTTGTCGTCGTCGTCGTCCACAGCGCAGTCCAAGAGGAAGAGGCATTTACACACCTTGTTGTGGTCGCGGCTGTACCTCTCGTCATAGTTGAAGCACAGGCCGAGGCGTCGACGCTCGTCCTGCTTTGTCTGGTTGAGCCGCTTCACCGGCCGGCCCTCGACGGTGACGTTGGGCGTAGCCGGCTTGGAGCTCTGCGGGTAGGTCAGCGCGGGACGCGGCTGTGGCGCTGGTAGGAAGCCCCATGTTGCGGCCTTGGGCGGAGCCGCGGCTATCGCGGTGTACTACTCCCACAGTTCCATCTGGCGGGCTAGGCTCATGGCAGCCGCGAGGGACTGCGGGTTCTGGACCTGCACGTCGAGACTGAGCGGAGGAAGAAGGCCACCCATGAACAGCTGCACCCGCTGCGCTTCGTCGAGGGGGGCGGCGCGGGGAAGGAGCGCCTGGAAGCGGTCCTGGTACTCTGTGACGGTGGAGGTACGACGGCAATCGGCGAGCTCGAAGAGGGGGGCGGCGCGGAGGGGAGGCCCGTACCGCAGATTGATGAACTCCTTGAAGCGGCGCCACGACGGAGTACCCTCGTCCGTCTGGACTTGGATGTACCACAGCTGGGCGCCCTCCTCAAGGTTGTAGGACGCCATCCACACCTTCTCCTCCTCCATGATCCGCTGCTGGTGGAAGTACGACTCGCACCGGTTGATGAAGATGAGCGGGTCAGACTTGCCATCGTACCGCGGAAAGTCCAACTTCTGGAACTTCGGTGGCCGATCCTGGTGGTGCTCGCCGGAGAACGGCTTGCTGCCCGACGAGGATGATCGTTCGGCGATGAGGGCGGCGATGGCCTTGGTGTTGGCATCCAGCACCTTGGCGTTGGTCTCAGCGGTGGCGTGCAGGGCCGCGACGGCCTTGGCGAGGGCTTCGACGGTGGTCTTGAGGTCGCCGTTGTCTCCCATGGGTGCGGCACAGGAGGCTGTGGAGGAGGAGGCCGGGGAGGCTGGCGTGGTGGCTGGAGGTAGTGTTGGCGCGGCGGCTGGTGGTGGTGGAGGAGAGGGCGCGGCGGTTGGTCGGGAGGTGGGGCGGGACGACGAGGATCGCCGGGATCGTGATACCAGGTTGTCAAGGGCCTGAAACCCTCGGATAGCTGGCCCTCGGCTACGCAACTCGTAGCCTCGGTCCGTCGTCTTCTCCGGCGAGGTTCTCCCTGCCGCAGGCTTAGTTGAGAGGAGGAGATAGGAGATTAGATGGTAATATCTTTCTTATTCCTTTAATTGTGTCTAGTACAAATCTATATAGCCTGAGGCCTAACTGACTAGAGCCAATCGGCTCCTAGAATTAAGGACTAAGAATAGCAACTAATCCTATCTTTCCTCCTAACCACCGGTGGCTGGCTCGACCTGGCCCAACCGCGCGTGATCAACGCGCACGGCAGCACGCCGCACGTCCCTGGTGCGCCGTCGCCTGCTGTACGTCTGGCCCCACATGACAATAGGACTGTTTATCTTCAACCAGTCATATCCTAGAATGGCATCATAAGGACTCATGTCCAACACTATCATGTCATGAGACAATGTGTTCCCCTGGATATACCACTGAAGGTCAGGAACCTTAGATGTTGCTGTTAACCACTCTTCATTAGCTAATTTCACCTTCCTTGGAGGGATTGGAACTGTTGGTACATGGGCTAGCTCCACAAAAACTGAACTTACAAAACTGTGTGAACTGCCACAATCTAACAAAATCAGCATAACTTTGTCTTTCACCAGGGTTTTCAACTTCATAGAGTTGTCTGTGTCCATGCTAGATAAAGCATTCAGGGATAGCTGGCAGAAATTCTCAGCTAATGCATCCTCTATAGCTAGCTGATTGAGTTGCTCTTCAGTGATCTCCTCTTTGTCCTAGTCATTGGGAGCCAATGCATGGACTTGAGGCTTCTGACGTTTGGTGCAATGCTCCTGGTGGCCAGGTTCATATTTTTCTCTCACAAGCATAACAAAGATTCTTAGCTTTCCTGTAGTCCCTCAATTGCCTAATTCTTTGCATGTTATAAGCAGACTGCTGGGTGGGGGTGTCCTTCTTGGCCAGAGCTGAATTGGATGCTTGATTATGCTTATTGTACTTGCTCTTGCCGTGTTCCAAAGTTCTTTGCGGGATTTTTGCAATGACAGCAGCCCTGTCTACTGTCACTGGCACTTGAGGCTCCACAATAGCTCTAATTTCTTCCTTGAGTCCTGCTACATATTTGCTGGCAAAAAACAGCTCATCATATCCACTGTTGTGCATAGTAATATCATACTGCAGTGCTTGGAAAGCAGTGGTGTATTCCTCCACTGTTGTGGTCTGTCTCAGTTCCAGCAACTCATTGATAGCTGACCTAAAATCATCGGCGCCAAACTTCTCTTGCACAACCACACAGAACTTGGACCAAGTAGGAATTTTGTGGGACTGCTTGTAAGCTTGCCACCATTTAGCTGCATTGTCCTGTAAATGCATGGTTGCAGCTTCAACCTGAAGGCTGTCAGGAACCTTGTAGATGTTGAAGTAATTGAGACACTTATCAATCCAGATCTTTGGTTGGGAGCCATCAAATGTGGGAAACTGCATTTTGGGTAGAGCATGGTGTGGCAAAGTGTCTCTGTGAGTATGCTTCTTAGGCCTCCTGGAAGTACCTGGCTTGTGTTCAGTTTCCTTGGTGGCAAACATATTGTCAAATGACTGTTCTTCATCAGACAAAACTGACTGGCTTTCAGACTGATCAGACTGCATATCATGTTCCATTTGTTTCGGAGTCAGAGAAGCTACAGCTTGTACTTGCTGGGAAATAATCTTCTGATCTTGCTTGGTTTCAGTCAATTCTTTCTTGTGCTCCTGTTGAATGACTCCAATGTCATTAACCCGGGCAAACAACAAATCAAAATGTTCCATAATCTGCTCATATCGGCCCTTCTCGTCATCGGTCTTGGTAGACATAGTGTCTAAGATGAACTTGGTATGCACCGAAGGTTTTGGGGGTGGGGGTGGGGGGGGGGGGGGGGGGGCGTCTTGAGCAAATCGAGAAATCCAATGAAGCTGGTGAAGCAATTGGTTCAGCAAACGCCTCCCCGTGAACTGCTACACCAAATTGCAGACTACACCTAGACACGCAGCACCACCAAGAAATTTTACATGAGAACTTGTCCCGCAACCCGAGTGAGTGAGCACGTCCCCGCCGTCACCACCGCAACAACAATCGAATATGGATGCTACGGAATTTTACATGAGAACTTGTCCTGCAACCCTCGCACCCCTCGATTGAGTGCTAAAACGAATTTTGGGAGCCTAAATGATACGCTTCCCCGTATCACGCCACCGATCCCAAAGTCGATGCTGAACCCCAGTCGAGATGAGTTACCGTACATGGAGGTGTTGGGACGCTGGATCTCGAAGTAAACGAAGACGAAACCGAAGCTGACCTCGAATCAACCAAAGAGTGGACCTATGGGACTTCCTGCACAGCTCCGCTTGGGAACCGTCGGGGATCAACCCGCCACCCGGAATTACGAAATGAGATCTAAGCTAATCGGAGTCGAAATCGCTGAAATCGAGTGTGAGCCAGTGGGGATGTAGTGAATCTGAGGTACGATGGTGGTGGATTAATGTAGATCGTCGGTGATGGCGCCGCCACGTGAGTTGGGTCGCCACCGGTTAACTAGCGTCGGAGCTGGCCGATGAAGCCTGCCACCCACGCCGAGGAAAGGGAGTCTCCAATACCACTTGTCACGCCCCGTTGCCGCCAGCCAGGCCATCGACATGAGGAGATCGAGAGGGATTGCGAGATGGTAGAATGGCAGAGGAATCTCCCCTGAGCCGAGTTCTATTATCAGATAAGCAATCGTTCTCCAAACCGGATACAACTCATGCTTAATACCCAGTCTTGGCCAGTGGCCCACACGTCATACAAACACGTTTACATAATAATAGAAATACGCCTTCCTCTAACGCATGGCTCGTCTTTAAGTGGTTGGCGCACCAGGTGTGACAGGCCGCAAAAGATCCAACTCATGATCTTAGACCTCGCACGTTGCCTCTTAACACTTTGCCTCAAACTTTTTTTTTACCAACTAACTAATACATTATTCACTTTAGTAAATATTATAATGCATATTTGAGACCATAGATCAAATCAAAATAAAAAAACTTTAAACTAGAAAAATGAAGATGTCTCTGAGTACTACAGCCTTGATTTAGGTAGTTTCTCCGTCTATAGTCATGTAACACCCCAAAATTTGCTATTTTTGAAAATAGAGTTAAAATTATTTATTTGTGAATTTTTGTGCACATAAAAACATAGGAAAATAAAAAATTTCATTAATTTAAAATTTATCATAAGGTAGAAACATGTTTGTTGCATTCATGCCGGTCGCACCTCGTGTTTTTATATGCAAAATGTGTGTTTTTTATACGTTTAGGAGACGAATATCTATCTCTAGGAATTTTCCAGCTTCTTTCTGGAATTTAATTCCTACCTCCTTCACCTTAATCTTTATGTTCCAAGGTCCCAATAATATTTTTATGAGCTCCAAATACTTTATTTGGGTTCATCATGTTCCAAATTGTCTCTGAAAATTTTCCCCAAATTTTTGGAGGTCTCGGAGTATTTTTCATGGCTTAAATATTAATTCTGGACTTTTCTAGAATTATTTTATCCATAAAATTAATTAATTCCGAAAATAATAAATCTCTCATTTTTCTCAACGCTCAAAGCCCATGTGCAATAATCCTAATAAATTCTAAAGGCCCATGCATTTATTTACTAATGGGCTTTAATGATTATTTAGGCCCATTAGTAAATGTGGAGGAGGTGACATCAATTATTACCATATCGCTAGTTGACGTGGATGTGGGGAGTTTTTCTTCCTATATATATCAATCAACCCCTTGGGCAAAGCACACCAAAACTACCGTATGGGGAGCTCCTAGTTTGAAAAATTCCTCGTGTAGTAAATTATATTTTTCCCTCCTTCCCTCGTCGTCATCGTCACCGTCGTCGTCATCGTCGTCGTCGCCGCACGCCACTGCCATCACAAGGTACCTCTCTTCGTTCTCTACATCTTAGCATCATTGTTTGTATCAATCAGCCACCTTATGACTGTTTCCCCTTTGTTTTTTTCAGTTGTGTGCCACGTAAGCCCCTTTTGCTAGCCATATATATATCATGCTGAGCCGTCCAATCTAAGATCTATGGCCCAGATTAAAACATACCCCTTCGCTGTTCTTTTTGCTAAAGAGCCCGTGTATATTTTGGTAAATTAATCCGCAGTCCATGACGTATTCCCGCAATACGTTTTCTTCTTTCGAAAAGCGTAGTTTTTTCGGTTTAGATCCAAAATACGTTTTCACTTATTTACAGATTTGCCACTGATTTTGTTTTAGTCATAACTTCTTCGTTTTAACTCTGATTTGACCCGTTCAAATTGCGTTAGGTTCGTAATTTCATAATCTACATGTTAATACTATTGTTAAGTATGTTTTTAACTTTTAAAATTCGTGGCTAGATTTAATCTATTATTTTATTAAATGAAATCTTGTTTATTTCATATCTTCTGCGTTTTAATTCTGTTTTAGTCCATTCAAGTTGCGTTAGATTCATAGCAACAAGATCTATGCGTTAGTAATGATGTTTATCATGTCACTAATACTAAAATTTCATGGTTTAAATCATATCTTAAATAACAATTATGCAATTGGGTTTTGTAAATAAAATATGATTTGTTTTACTTTAGTTTTATAATTTGAATCTAAATTTGACTTAATTCCATATATAGTATCTATAAAATATCTTATATATGTTATTATATAATTAAAACACATGAAGCTAATAGTTTTATGAGCAGATCTTCCGGTAGTTGTATCTTTTCAACCGTAGCTTCGATTAGCTTCGCGTTTGTGTGTTCATAGTGAGACGTAGATTCGTTTTATAAACTTTTCATCTTGATTTTATGTTTGGTGTACTGTTCTAATTTAGATCTATTGTTTGCTTCGTGTATGATTGTATGGATGCTTGTGTGGTGCTTTATGATTTCGTCCAGTCGATGAGATATACGTGATGATCAAGAATAAAAAGAAGAACGTTGAAGATTAAAGCTTACCGAAGAATCGGTGTTTAAGGCAAGTATAGCATGGGATCATCCTTGTTGTCCTATACACCTTTAATCATTTAATTTATGCTGCATGTGTCTACCTTGACTACCAATAAGGATATCCTAGTCTTTTGTATTTGTACCTTGATTCCTATTGGGTATTGCATTGGGTAGCTTTGCTAGTGCTCAACAACAATCATGATCTTGTAACTTGACTAATGTTATATGCAATAAACACTAAAAGATGCTTTTTAGCAACATGGAACAAGGGGCTAGAGTATTGGGTTATTTTATAGTGCTCTAGATTCCTCTCCCTAAGGACTTATCTGTAAGTGATTATCTGTGACTTATAGTACAGCTGTGAGGGCTATATGGCTCTGGCTTTAGCTCAGTATGAGGACCTTTTCTAGCTTGTTAAAGGTTACCTTTATGGCGCAAGAGGGGTGTGTTCCGAGTTGAATATAGTGTGGCCTCTGTCCGTCAGTGTATAGGCTGCGCATCATTGTGCCTGTCGAAAAGGGAGCCCTACATTCGTAGGCCACAGAAACCTAGCGGCCCTAACTTGTTAGACGAGCCTTTGAAAGGCTTTATAGTGAACCCTGCCGACCTTCCTTGGTAGTGGGTCAAGAGGTTGACCGTCTCGGGCGAAAGGGTAAATCATGACTCACAGTGAAAGTGTACAACCTTTACAGAGTGTAAAACTGGTATATCAGCCGTGCTCACGGTCACGAGCGGCCTTAGAACCCTTACGGAATAGATGATCACTAATGGTTAATGATGATAAACACGGATGATACTGATGATGAATATGCTCATTAATGATTACTGTTTATGTTATTCATTACTCATGTTTACCTGATCATGTGTTTATGGGCTTATGATAACTTTGTTACCACCCAATTGCTAAAAGATGACTCATTAAAAGCTAATCGCAGTGAACCAGTGTCAGCCTGTTGAGCCTCATGAACCCCATGTTATATTTGTTGAGTACGACATGTACTTATGCTTGCTTTATTTTTTAATTATTTGGATAAAAATCTCGGATGGGTACCAGATTGCTAGAGTTTGGAGGAATTAGGCTTGTGATCAACCAGTCAGTTATCCCTATGTATTTGGAGTCTTCACCTGAAGATCGGAGTCGTCTTTCCGCCGTCTATACTCTGACGTTATAATCTTTATACTAATACGCTATGTATTTAAGCATTGTCGTTTGATATTACGTTTATTTGTAGCTATATGTGAGATTTGACTTTCTGGGCTCACATATGGTGCGTATCTGATTTTGTTCTTAAAACCGGTGCTACAAGTCATTTGAAAAATTCAAAAAATATGAATACCAAAATCATTAATCTAAAATAGATTTTTTGGGTATTAAATGATTTCAAACGGAAAGTCGTCAACTACAAAGTTCTATATCTTTGAGTACTACAACTTTAGTTTAGGTTATTTCTCATCTGAGGTACTTTAAAAAAATAAAAACTAATTTTCAAAATCTTAAAATTAAAGAGAATTTTCTAACACTAACGATTTTAAATGAAAAAGTAGTCAACTACAAAGTTGCTAATCTCTTTGAGTACTATAACTTTAGCTTAGATAGTTTCTCCATCTGAAGCCATTTGAATTTTTTTTAAAAATTTGTCCTTAAATAATTTCAAATGGAAAAACTCATTAACTGCAAATTTGTAGATCTCTTCGAGAACTAGAACTTTTATATAAAATCTGACTTCATTCGACTTGATTCAGAAAAATTATATATTTTACTATGATGCACCTATTTTTAAAGATAAACCAAATTACCAACTATCTCTAAAAATCTCTTTCTAGAGACGGCAAAGATTCTCAGCCACATATAGAAATTCCTCTATTTCTAGAGATGGCTAGAAAGTCTAGCTGCCTTTAAAAAATAGAGAGCATTTCCAGAGACTGTTGGGATTCGGCTCACCTTTAGAAATTTCTCCATCACTAGAAAAGCAAGCTAGCGCACGGTTCAGACGAGCTGAGAAACTAGTGCTTGGGTGATGCTGGATTAGTGTGGTTTTTCTGTGACTTTTTTTTCCCTTCTTCCAGCTCCTTGTATATGACAAAGCAATGTTAACGTCAGCAAAAGAATATGTCAGGTCAGTGTTACGACAGCGAAAGATTTGTCTTGGGTAGATGTGGATTGTGGAGCCGAAGATTTTTTACTATGTTAGCTAATTCATCCAAGATTACGACACTAGTAGTGGTTGCTAAGTAAGCAACCATGGTTACAATTACAAGTTGGTACGGTACCTCGATGAAGACGAGGAGGGCGCCGAACTTGGGCGCGATGTCGAACATGAATCCCGTGTTAGTGGCGAACCACTCGATGTCGCCCTCGTTGCCGGTGTAGACGAACAGCGGCCCGGCGCCGGCGTCGTTGCCACCGCTGGGCCTCCGCCAGAAGGTGTCGTTGAGGAGGTACTTCTGGCGGAAGACCATGGACGCGTTGGGCGTGAAGGTGAAGTGGTCCAGCTCCTGCGCGAAGTAGTGCGCCGTGAAGGGCTTCTTCGCCGCGGTACCGTTGGCCGCGCCGCTGCCACCATTGGCGGCTGCGGCGACGAGCTCACCGCCGCCCCTGATGCTGCTGCTTGCCCGCTGGCGCTGCAGAGCTTGCAGGTGCAGAGGAGTGACGGCCGGGAAAGCAGCAGGCTTCTTGGGGGTGGACGACGATGGCCGCGCTGCTGCTAAGGTTGGTGCTGCCGAGAAGGACGCGAGGAGTAGCAGAAGTGGCAGGAAGCAGGCGCGCAGAGGAGGCGCTGACGATGACCAGGCAGCTGGTGCCGCCATTGTTTACCGTCCTCTCGTCAGTCGTCACTCTTGGTGGGGATTTTTAAAAGGAAGGCGCACGAGCGGGCGGGCGGACGAGAGTCAGACGAGGACGATTGTGCCTTGTTTTTTAGTAAAAACACGATTTTGCCTTGTGATGACGGAGGAGGTTGTACGTTTGGCCAGGTGACACGAGCGAAGTTTGGGAATTTCGTGGCGGTTTTGGGGATGGTGTCGCCCGGATTGGCACGAACACGAAACGGTTGTCAGTCACCGCCTTGGACCGTGTCGCCTAGCTGCTTCTTGCTTACGCCGCGTTGTTGTGTCGAAATCGAAATGATTCCTTTGTAGTTGCAGGTATCTTGTGCGCCTTGCTTTTGTAAAAAGGTACGGGTATTGCAGCATGGGCGTGTTTAGTTGGGTGAAAGTTGGAAATTTGGTTATTATAGCATTTTCGTTTTTATTTGGCAAATAATGCTCGATCATGGACTAATTAGGCTCAAAACGTTCGTCTCGCAATTTCCAACCAAACTGTGTAATTAGTTTTTTTTCGTCTACATTTAATGCTCCATGCATGTATCGCAATATTTGATGTGATGGCTACTGTAGCACTTTTTGAAAATTTAGGGTGGGAACTAAACACGCGCTATGTCGAGGCAAAGTGTTCTGTGTCGTCCTAGTCGTGACACTGTTACAGGACAGTGGGCCGGCCAAGCGAGTCGATACGGTGCGTTCGTTTTCACATCCGACGGCCGAGAACGACCAGGAGTAGTGCCCCCTGTCTGTTCAACGATGGCGCTCATCAGCCTGTTCGCCTGGGGCTGAAACGATCGTATACGATCGTGGATTATTACTACTGGCTGGTTTGGTGTGAGAGAAAAATAATGTTATGGCTGGAAATTTACGATTGTTTACGACGAACATGCTGCATGAGTGACGAGGACCGCGCCCGCGCATGCATCGCAGGAGATGAGCCAGTAGAAAACTCTTTTTTCTTGAATACACAAAAGATCTATGTATCTTTATAATTAAGGTAGAAATATGTAATACAGACAACGTGCTTTAACGAGCGCCCTTTTTAGGGGAGTGTTCGGCTGGTCTTATCAGTCAGCTTATTCGTTGGCTTACAAGCTATGATATAGTATTTTTCTCTCTTAAAAAATCAGATATACAAATCAGCATCAGCGGCTTTAAAGCTAGCCGAACAAGCCCCAGGATGACCGCAGTTGGCTGGACACCGAGCTGGTAGAAAACTCACTGTGCTGCGCATGCACCTTCAGTCAGCTGGAACAGTGCAGCAACGACGGCGATGAGCCAGCCGACCCGAGGTGTATGGCCCTGCGCGACTGCCCCGTAGCATCACCGGCCATTCCTGCCAAGACCAGTCCTCACTGATAGTGGAAGGCGCGACGGTTCCTTCTGGGAGTGCGTGCGCTGGGGCATGGCATGGGCCAAGCGTTTGGGTGCAAGAAAAGTGCTTGTCCCTGTTGAAGATGGTGTGCGGACTGCGGTGAAGCTCCGGTGCTGCCAGGAAAAACAAACGCAGGGGAGACGACGACGCCAACGCGGCTGCGGCGAGCACACATTCCGGGGGATTGGCTTCGTTTTCGTTTTGCCCCGCCGCCCCGCCAGATCCAGTGGAGGAGCGCCGGGAATCCTCGCGGGTCCACCGCTGTCGCCGGTGTCCGCTGCGATAAACACCAGTGCGGCACACGTCAAAGGTGGTTGGGCTGCGTGCGGGTGCGGCAGAGGGATGGATGGATGCGTATTCGCCTGCGATTTTGAGTGTGACCATGACCGGAATCTGGAGCTGGCAGACTGAGCCCGTTCACTTCGCTGAAAAAATAAATCAAAACATTGAGAGAAAACATTGTTCTAGCTAAAAAAAATAAACTAAAAAAAAATAAATTATAAGATAAGCGAAAATGTCCTTATTGGGTTGGTTGATTGCCTGTGCTAACCAGTGACTACCGAGTATACTGACTGATGAGTGGATGGCCGCCTGATCAATGCCGCATACTCCCACGGACAAAATTTAAATAAAATCAGGCACAATTCTGCTAGGCACAATATAAATCCGGTCTAGTTATTTGCTCCAATGTATGTAATTTAATCGCTATAGTAAGATTTAGCCTGTGTTTGGCTATTGAGGAGGCAAGTCGCTATATAAATGGCACAGCCCACGATTTAATACACTGGTTTCAAGCCCACGATTTAATACACTGGTTTCAACCCGTGAACAAGGTAAGATGTTTGGTTTGAGAAATCTCTCTATTTTAGATGAATGCATCATAAATTTATTCTTCAAATTTAGTAAAATATTGACTTCATTCTTTGTACCAGTAGTAAGACTTTATCTCATTTCTGAAATCAAATATAATATTAGTGTTTCTTTGGCCTCCAGAGGTTGTATATGCTTCCTTCCTTAATCCTTATCATCAATTGAAATTAATATGATATTCTACCGGTTCATTCAAAAATTTTGCACAGGCCATACTCCCTCCATGTTCCTAAAAGAAAAAGTTTGGGTTGATCATTAGCAATATAAATTGTGAATAACTTTTAAGTTGTTGAGTTTGAAAATATGAAAACCATATTAATAGATTTGTCTTGAAAAATGCTTTCATAAAAATATACATATATCACTTTTCAATAAATATTTTTTATAAAAATAAGAAGTCAAAGTTATGCTTTGGAGACCGTGTCGCCGTCCAAAACAACTTTTTTAGGAACATGGAGGGAGTATGGTAGCACGGCCGTGCTCCTTTCCCACTCCAACAGCGATATCCATAGTCAATAAGAGAGCTCATAGTAAACAGAGTTGGAGTATACATTTCACCATTTGTATTTATACTAAATTTGCAAGCCTCTCGTTAATATGTGTGTATGCCTTTATAGTAAGAAAACCATGTCCTCGTAGTCTGAGGGTCATTTTAAAATAATGAGTATTTTGCAGTGTATGTATAGGGGTGAGTATGTCGAGTTTACAAGTTTAGAGTATGTTTTGGAGACATGTAGGATATAGAAGCGTCCTAAGAGAAAATATTCCTCTAAGATATTGTTCCTCCTCCCTCCAAAATTGAGGCCGATTCATCCCTTCCTGACACCTTCGATCTCCGTTTGCACGTTGATGTCCTCTCCCTTCTTCCTCCTTCGCGTCCGAGCTCCACCTCTACCACTAGTCGATCCGACCATGTTGCGGCATACCCCTGTTGTCCAAGCACCACTATTGGTCGGGCTACGACAAGTGGACCACTCCACACCGCCATCAGTTCGGCCTACTGGTGCTATTCAAGCCCCATTTGTGGCCATTAGTCGGGTCATGCTGGTCGGGAGCCTCTATCCTACCGCAAGTTGAGTTACATTGGGCAGGCCCCTTCACTCTACCACGAGCTCAGAACAAGGTGACGCACGCCAGTCTCTGGCCCCATGCCCTTGAGAGCTCTTCCCTTCTCTAGACAAGGCTGCCATGGTCTTCTTCTTTGTTTTGTGTGGCCGAGATCTTGGGGCCACGAACGGTAACTAACAGATCTGGAAAACGCCATTCATCGTGTCCCTCCCTAGCCCTGCCACCACCCTCCCTGGTCCTCCTACTACCAAACACGATATGGGTGACACTATCCCCATAAACAAACACACACGTATGAATAGGATCATCTCATCCAAAAAAACTAGGATGAACCAGTTTGCCATACCTCATCCATAAACCAAACACTACCCCAGTTTTCGATATCACTGGCGGTTCAAAATCCCCCTTCACTGCTAGATTGTCGGTGTTTCGTACAAGCACCGGCAAGTAAATTTATAGTAATGCGCGTTAGGCCCAGATGGTGCACTAAAGGACACAAGATTTATACTGGTTCGGGCCGAATGTCCCTACGTCCAGTCTGTTGCTGCTCGTGTTATTAGCACTGAAAAATAGTTCGTAGTAGGGGGTACAAATGATCGAGAGAGGGACTGGTCCCAAGTCTCTGATGGAAGGGTCGAAAGGATGCCAAGAGCATGGTAACAGCTTGACTGTCTGTGTTGTGTTGTCAAAAGTCGGTCCCTTTGTTGGAGGAAGCACATCCCCTTTTATAGATGAAGGGGACGGCTTTACAAGTGAGAGGTCTTGGGTGTGTACGCTACCTAGCCTTGTTGTTCACGTCTACCAAGCCTTGTTGTCCATTCCGGTAGGTGCGAAAGGATGATAAGCGTCTACAATACTGTCGATGCCACTGTAGAATGTCAGGATGGCTACAGAGTACTGTCCCGCGCAGGGTATGGACTCTGGTACAGTGGTTTTGACTTATGAGCCTTGCCCAACCTTGCTCCGCACGCCTTTTGGTTCCTATGAGTCCCTGTCGGAGGGACGTGGGGTCGGGGTCCAGAGTAGCGCTGTGGGCAAGGTCTTCCGATTAGAGAGGGCGTCCGGAGGCTGAAGCGAGCTCTCTGATCTAGTGGACCCGAGGGGCCGAGAAGCGGATGCCGCTCCCCTATGATCATAACGTGGTGACCGCACATCCGTCATTTGTGGAGGACGCGAGTCCTTTCCTGGACCGTAGTGGTTGTCGCATATCTACATCGGGTTCCGTGTCCCAGAGCCGAAGGCGGCGCCTATAACTCTACAAGGCGAAGGGCACGCACCTGCAACACTTTTCAGATTCTGCTATGTCTAGGAGGGTCTAGAGCACCCATCCCGTCGTTCCCTGGCAGTACTTTTTCTACCGGGGC
Source organism: Miscanthus floridulus (assembly GCF_019320115.1). NCBI lineage: Eukaryota > Viridiplantae > Streptophyta > Magnoliopsida > Poales > Poaceae > Miscanthus > Miscanthus floridulus. Next base: position 115,608,464 of record NC_089598.1, read on the forward strand.
ACAGGGTATGGTCCTTGAAGCCGCGGTTGACCCGAACGTCTTGTCCTACCCCACACCTATCATCATGAGGGAACGGGGAGAGGTTGTCAGGCAAGACAAAACCAGTCCTTGGACATCGAGTGAGGCGAGGTTCATCCTCGGACGTTGGGCGAGGTGGAGTCTAGTCCTTATCCCTCGGGTGAGACCGAGCCCATCCCTCGGGGGTCGGGCGAGGCGGAGTCAATCCCTAAGCTCTTGGGCAAGGTAGAGCTGGCCCTTATCCCTCGGGCGAGACCGAGCCTGGCCCTCAGGGGTCGGGCGAGGTGGAGTCTATCCCTAAACCCTCGGGCGAGGTAGAGCTAGCCCAAAGGCGTCGGGCAAGGCGGAACCAAACTCCCGTCACTCGGGCAAGAAACGCAGCGGCGCCCTTGTCCATCTAGAAGTTTTTAACGTTCGATGACTATCGATTCCACCTCCTGGGGTACCCTGGTGTTAGGTCCCCGATAGTAGCCCCCGAGCCCTCGGGCGATTCGGACAGAATCGTCTGGGGGGTGTTTTCAATTTTGTTGGAGTTAATTTGCCAGAGGGTGCGCGCGAGCACACCCGATGGGTGTAGCCCCTGAGCCCTCGGGTGACTCGAGCAGAGTCACCCGGGGGGTAGTATTGAACCCTTCATGGGTAAGGTTGAAGAACTTGGTTTTTTGTTGACGGGATATTTTTAAGGGAATCGTGGTATTCCGTTCACGAGAATTTTACTCAGTTCTGGCCTAGCTGGTCCTGATTGTGGATCAAGGCCATGGTGACACTTGCGTCTTTGAGTTCTAGTTTCTTGTGGGCCCATCCTTTGTTGGGGCGGCCATTGAGTTGGTTTGGGCTGACCCCCAGTCGTTATGGGCCTAGACGAATTAGAGAAGAGATTTTCCTAGTCTACATCCCCTCTACGGGAAAAGAGTCCGGTCGCTTCGGGAAGGCGAACCGTCTAGCACGATTTTGGTGGGAGAGGATAGGGATTGTGAGAGCGTGTCCCGCGACGTGACACGATGGTGCGCGTGGCAGGCCCGGAGATCGAGGCAGATGGTTGCCCTTCTCGCATCCGTCGCCCCTATAAAACCACGGGGTTCGCCCCTAGGGTTCCATATTTTGCCCCCTTGCCTTCATGTCTGAAACCTCTACCACCAATCGCCCTAGCCTCCTGCACCCGCGCTGCCACCACCGTCAAACTCGCTGCTGCCTTCTTCTCCGTGCTACTCCCATTGTCGCAATGGACCCGGGGTACAAATCCAACATCTCCCTTTGGCGCCTGGAGGGCCTCATCCGCCGAGGCCTCCTTTGCCCATTGACCGCTGCCGAGGAGTGGCGACTGCCCGGTGAGGAGGAGCCACAACCACCTGAAGGGTACGTCATGTCTTTTGCTCACTTCCATGAGCGGGAATTCGCCATGCCCGCCCATTCGTTTTTCTGGGGATTGCTAGACTATTATCAGGTGGAACTGCAGCACCTTTCCCCCAACGGGATCCAGCACATTGCGGCGTTCGTTGCCCTATGCGAGGGGTTCTTGGGGATCGATCCCCACTTTGACCTATGGTGGTATATCTTTGCCGTTAATCTGGTGAAGAGGCGGGTCGGGCAGTAAGAGCTGCATGCGCCGATGGGGTGCGCCAGCATCCACCTCCGCAACAACCGAGGGAGGATGTACCCGCTAATGCGTTTGTCCACCTCCAACAAGGGGTGGCATTCGCAATGGTTTTATATCAAGAACGCCGCCGCCCCCCCCCTTGCCAGCTTTCACCAGGCGCTACATCTTGGAGGCCCCGGGGTCGTGGGGGTGGGGCGTCCCGGGCAAGAGGAAGAAGCAACTCAACAGCCTTCTCGCCGTCATCCAAACTCTGAAGCAGAGGGGTGTGAAGGGGTCGGGGATCATCGGCGCCTACCACGCGAGGAGGGTGGCGCTACTGATGGCGCGCGTACTTCCCCTGTATCAGATGGTGCCTGAAGCGTTGTTTGAAGGGACGGTGCTCGTTGATGAGGCGCTCTCTTTCTCTGAAGTGGCGCAGCAAATCAAGGAGGCGATGGAGCCCATGAAGGACTCTACTAGCGCTGTCCTTGACTTCGTGTATCCGGTGCCGGGGCATCCCCTGATGCGACCGGAACCGGGGTTTGTTGACTTCGTAAGTTTTCTTGCCTCTTGCTCCTTTCCTCTCTTGTAATTTCCGATCCTCTGATGTTAACCTTGGGATGGTGGGACCAACTAGGGGGACTGCACTTCAAGGATAGCTTAGCTCCATTGTTGAAGGACCCAACCCAGACGGCAGCGAACTGCGCCGTGACTGGTTGGGACAAGAAGACACAGGAGCTTGCGAAGAGGAAGGCGATACGGAAGCAGCAAGCTCGAGATCGAGGAGAGGAGACAAGCAGTGAAGACGATGATGATGATGATGAGTCAGATGAGGAAGCAGCCACCGTGGATTGGGGTGACCTGGTGAACGAGGACTCATTGCCCCCGCAGGGACCCTTCCCGTTCCATGCGGAGGGAAGCGAGTGTACGGGAGCAGTGGAGCCGGGCCTATCCCTAGGTCCGGTGGGAGCTGATGGATCCGCCGCTACCCTCGGGGTACCGGTAGAGGATCGGTGGACGGGAGGGGTTGAATCTGAGACTGTCCCCATGGTGCTAGTGGAGGGGGGTGGCTCCTATGCCGCGCCCCAAGAGGTGATGGAGGGGAGCGGCTCTGGTGCTGCGCCCCATGAGACGGTGGAGGGGAGCGGCTCTGACATCGTGCCCCGAGAGGTGATGGAGGGGAGCGACTCTAGTGCTGCGCCCCATGAGACGGTGGAGGGGAGTAGCTTCGAAGCCGTGCCCCAAGAGGTGATGGAGGGGAGCGGCTCTAGCGCCGCACCTCATGAGATAAGGGAGACGAGCCCCCTGCCTCAGAGCAAGGGGCTGGCTCGAAACGGTCCCGCCCACATGAGTTAGAGCAGGGGTCCGGGGGTTCATCCCCGAAACATACCCGCCGCCCGAAAGCGTTAGAGTACGTCATCGACTCCCCTCATTGTTCCCTTTATTTTTCTGTTCCGATCTTACGCTTCTTCCTCTTTTGCAGATTCTTGCGATGGGGCCGTGCCCTTCAGATAGGATGGCTGGTGCTGCCTGACGTCACCCCTGTTTCGGGTGGGAGCATCATGGCTTCATTGGCCGGTCCGGCGGCGCCCGTGGTGGTTGCAGAATAGGCGACCGCGACCGCGTTAGGCTAGGAGCAGCCGGACGCAGCCGTGGTCATGTCCGAGGGGGTGGCGTAGTCTGTGCCTCTGGTGGCCATAGAGACGGTGCCTGACATAGATCGGGTGGAGTTGGATGCGGCCATGGTGGCATCCGAGGGAGTGGCATAGTCCGCACTACCGGAGGTCCAGATAGGGGAGGCTACGACCGCGTCAGGCCCGGCGGGGTCGGATGCGGCCGTGGTGGCCTCCGAGGTGGGCCAGACGGGGGAGGATACAACCGGTGGGTCTCTGGGCATCTTGGCAGTGGTTGGAAGGACTTGTCGGCCTTCGCCCCTAGCCCTATTGTCAGGGGGTAGCCGTTCCCCCACGTGGAGCAAGCTGACGCTCCATTAGATGGATGCTCGGGATCCGTCGTCAGCTCTGTTCTCGCTTGATGATGTTGCCAAGAGTGTGGAGCGGGAGAACCTTGACATCGGGTTCTCGGCCGTGATCAATGCCTTGAACCAGGCCAATGGAGCCCTGCGCGAAATCATCGTTCCTTCTAGCCAGGTATTCGCCTTGTTCTCCTCCTTTTCGTATCCTTGTGTTTTTTTAGATACCAGTCTTCTTTTCAGAATCTTGCTGCCCGTAGCCGGAACAAATCCCGGTTTCTCCATGAGCGAAAGGCGGAGTGGGACCACCTCACCGAGGAGGCTCGGCTGCGAGGAGATGTGAGCGTGCAGCTTGCTATCGTCCAGCGGCAGGAGGCCGAGGCACGTCATGACGTGGAGGAGTTCCATGCGATGTTTGAGGATTTGTCGGCGAGGACAAAGCTGGATGAGGAGGAGATTGCTAGGATCCAAAAGGAGCGAGATGAGCTGCTTCAGAAGAATGCCGTGGCTAGTGAGCGGGCCAGCGAGCTCCTGGCGGAGCTACAGACGGAGCGAGACCTCAAGCTGAAGGCTGAGGAGAGGTCCGCGACGTTGCAGGAGAATGCAAACCAAGATGCCATGGTGGTCGATCGGGCCATCCGAGAGCACGACGAAGCGTGTCGGGAGGCCAAGGCACGCCAGGTGGATCTTGGAGTCAAGGTGGCCCAACGGCTAGATGCCAAGGAAGTTTCTACCGGTCTATGCGCTGATCTCACCGAGGCACGGGGGCTTCTTCAAGTTGAAGGTGATGAATATGATCGCCTGTCTTCCACTGTCCTGGCGGTCTATGATGACCTACGGGTGACGCAAGGGGAGGGGGCTGATTCCCTCATGGTCTGTGCTGTTGGTATCACGATGTGCGTGGGCCAGCTTGAGGAGAGCGCCTTTTGCCTCGGGATCACCCAAGCCTTCACTGTCGCCCATTCCCATTATGCTCAGGAGATCAACCTGGGGGTGATGAGCCAAGGCTTCGCGCTTGTCTATGAAGATGCTGAGCTAGATGAGATGGAGAAGGCGGTGGCTCCCCTTGCGCGGAACCTAGCGGACAAGCTAAAAGAAGAGGTTCTCCCTTCGCGGAAGTAGTTAGTGGAATTGGTTTGATAAACACTTATTCGTAATATGTGAACAAGTGTCAGTGCTTTTGTGTCCTGGAAACGGTTTTGTAATTTTTGTTTCGTTTGTTTAATCTTACCTTCTTCTTTTTTTGTGATGAAAAGATTTTGACAATCAATCCTTCCATTTGTTAAGACCGTAGGGCCCGAAGTTTTGTGGAGGGAATTTTAAGTGTGCTGGTGAGCAAAATTACCGTAGCTGTTGGGGCGTGGGCTCACACGGGTGATCCGAGTTTGATCCCTGGCAACGACGCCATCTTGCCAGTCTGTTCCCCCAAATCTTGCTGCCAGGCTTGATGCGAGGAGGAGATCTAATGTAATGTTTTTTCGAAAAAAGAAAGGAGGTACCCATACCTTTATCAGCCCCCGAGTGAGATCTGACCCCTTGCAGCTGCTGGGGTCAGATGTTACTGGAGACCAGAGCGAGGGAGGCAAACTTACGTTTGTGTTTACTCGTACCTCTTACCTAGGACTTCGATGATCGCTACGTGATCATGCGCTATGAGCTCGCTAACGGGGATGTTCGGACAGAATCTGATCCCGTTTGCTTCGCAGCGGGATCAGTGAAGCCCTCGGGGGGTGTTTCGTTACTCATTTGCCCGCCTTCTAATAGATTCCCCCTCAATGGGGTTTCTATGGGCTCGGCTAGAGGCTGGATTGAACAAGAAGGTTGAGATGACCCTATTCGCCTTAATGCGGGTCGAGCAAAGGCTGTTGAGGCTCATCTGTGTTTTCTCCCCTAACTCTTGTTCGACACGAGGTGGCCCCGGACCCTTCGCTGGTCAGCCACCTAACCTCGATCTCTTGATCTTGGATCGAGTGGCTCGAGCCCCCGAGCCCTTAAGGGTCTGCTAGGGGTCGGCCGTGTTTTCGCGTGCTACCCTGTCCTCGGTTTCCACGGTCGGAGGGGCTGAGTTGACGACACTTGCCTCGATGGCTCGAGTGTTGCGCTCAATGAGCTTGCTGATGGGTATGTTCATGTGGAATCCGGATCCATCATTCGCTGACAGGGTCGGCAGAGCCCTCATGTGGCATTCCACTACTTCTGAACCCACCTCCCGGCAGATGCTCGAGCTGTTTATTGGGCTCAGGCAGCCCATTGGCCTCTCCTTGATGGAGATTCTGTGGGTCTGGCTCGAGGTTAGAATCAAACAAGAAAGGTCGAAATGTCTTTGTTCGTTTCTAGATGGGGTCGGGCAAGGCCGCTGGGGCTCATTTCGGTTTTCCTCCCCTGGCTCTTTTTTGACACAAGGCAGCCTCAAGCCCTTCGTGGGCCAGCCTTCGAACCCCGGTCAGACATCGCTCATATTGAATGAAGCGGCTATCGCTTCCCAACGCGACATGAAGCATTGGGATGCAAGAATTTGCATATGCAATGTTTGGACGTATGAATTTAACATATAGTTTAGTCAAAATAAAAGCGGGGGTCAATAACGTTACCTTGGTGGTATGAGCCATGGGAAGCTCCTACCAGACGTGTCCAAGCCAGGTTTAGGTCTGATGTTTTTGGCGAGGCCGGCGCAACCTGCATAAGTATCGCTACTTTTGTTTTTGCGATTGATTTTTAAGCGATCTACCAGCTTCCCCCCTGAAGGGGGGCTCTGCAGGTGGACCCCTCCAAACTCCTTTTGAGAAGGCAGGAGCCAAGGCTAGTAATGTGAGGAACTGTGAACGTGATTATGCTAGTGAACAAAAAGCACCATAGCCGTCGGGGCGTAGGGTCTATTGGTTTGCCCAGTTGTTTTCACGTTTTGTTCCCATACGCCGTGCTTCTAGTTTTTTTTAAACATAAGGAGGGGTCGGGCTAAGAGGGTGTTTTTAGACAAACAGGCACCCTTGGTAGCCCCCAAGCGATGTCCGTACCTCTGCCATTGCTGGGGTTGGAAGCTCGGTAAAGAATTCAACACTCAAAGTAAGTAAACAGGGGTACTTATCTTTCAATCGGTCGTTTGTTGGTGGTTTTGCCTGGGCCGCCCGATCTGTCGCCTATAGGTGAGCGTGCCCTGGTTCTCGAGTCTAGGGCGCATTAGTGGTGGGCCATGCCCGGGTGACATTCTAGCTTACTAGGCGGTGCCCCGTTGACCAGAGCGTGTCCCGTCGTTTCCAGCGCGTCCCCTCAAATTTCTGTCAGCATTGATTTCGCATTTGCATTGAATAGGGGAAGGTAGAAAGTTTTTTGTCTGAACCTTTCACCTTTCCTTAGCTGCTAAGCCCCATCTTTAAAAAGGGGGGGAAGAGTTCTCGCCCCACCTCCCCACCAGCCTCTGAGCCGCCACCTCTTCTCCTTTCTTCTCTCCGAATGCATTGGCTCCTGAGTAAGAGAGGGTAAGGTCAGGGAGAGAAGAACTCATAAGTCCGCCCATGATTCTGGAGCATGATGTCGAGCTGGAGGTCATCCAATGTAGATGAGATGGCGCAGTTCGCCTATGCTGAGGAGGGGTCACTGCTGCCGAAGGAGAAAAGGTGCCGGAGGGCGATGAGCATTGTCGACTTTGCCGCCGTTGGTTGCGGCCTTCCCTCAGCGAGAGGCGCTTCTTGCCTCGTTGCCATTGTCAGGGTTGTGGCTTGTCAACAAAATATGGTCGGCAGTCTACCTAGGGGTATGCCCAAGGTAGTAGATTGTCGGTAGATAGATGCACAAGCCACAAACAAGACGGTGACGCAAGACAGACATGAGGTTTTATCCAGGTTCGGCCGCCAAGAAGGCGTAATACCTACGTCCTGCGTCTGATTTGTATTGCTGTATGTCAATGAGAGATGTTTTTTAGAGGGGTCCCCTGCCCACCTTATATAGTCTAGGGGCAGGGTTACAGATCTGGAAACTAATCCTAGCCAGTTACAATTGCCATATGTGGCCGGATAAGGATTCCTATTCTAACCGACCAGGATCTTGATTGATCGCCAAATCCGCCTTGACTCCTTGCGCGGGACTCCGATCAGGTTGGCCGGGCCACACGTCATCTTTTGGTGGACCAAACCCACCGATCCGGGCCGTCCCAAGCTTAGCCGTAAGGGTATAGGGGTTAATACCCCCACAGCTAGTCCCCGAGCACCATGTATTATGCTACGACATGCCATTTTAACCTTCTCCGACAAGTAAGGCTTGAGTCCTTGACATCTCTGACCACCACTGTCGCTAGAGAAGTAGGTTGTCCAAAGAATGTATGGTGCTCCTAAGAAAAAAGAAAAAGATTTCCGTCCTAGGAAGTGTGCCCACTTGTATTTCTGAACAAAAATGTAAGTGCGTCTTGAAGCGTAGCGTCCTTGATCATCAGAAGCGTAGGGGTCGAAAAACAAACATATTCACCGCAAGGTGAAGTGTGCCCACTTAGTCCCTGAGCCTGGTAGTAGGTGACGTAGGCACGTGGTGCCAGGGTCTGAAAAGAATTCCCAGTTAAGTTGAGAACCCAATTATCGTACAAGCAATATGAGATGCACCGGCAGGTGCATCGTACCGATGTAGTCCCCGAGCTTGCTAGAAAGCAAAGTATGAGCCTTGTAGCAAGGTCTAAATAAATGTCTCTCAACTGTATGTGAGTACAAATCACATGTAGCCAAGAAGAACGATCTCCGAGCAGTGGTCGGGACAGTCCCCGAGCACGATAGTAATCCTTACAATCAGTCAAAGCATAAGGGTCGATTAAACAAACACATTCACTGCAAGGTGAAGTGTGCCCACTTAGTCCCTGAGCTGGGTAGTAGGTGACACAGGCACGTGGTGCCAAGGTCTAAAGAATTTCCATTGAAGTTAAGAATCCAATCGTTGTGCAGGCGATACGAGATGCACCGGTAGGTGCATCGTACCGATGTAGTCCCCGAACTTGCTGGAAGGCGAAGTATGAGCCTTGTAGCAAGGTCTAAATAAATGTCTCTCAACTGTATGTGAGTACAAATCACATGTAGCTGAGGAAAGCGATCTCCGAGCACATTAGTAGCCGGAGCAGTCCCCGAACACGGCAGTGGTCGGAGCAGTCACCAAGCACGACAGTGGTCGGAGCAGTTCCCAAACACGGTAGTGGTCTAGGCGGTCCCCGAGCATGGCAGTGGTCTGGGTAGTCCCCGAGCATGGCAGTGGTCTGGTCCATCATTGAGCACAAGACATGCAGCGAAAAAAACGAACGCCGCTTGTATTATTATTTGGTGTATTTATTTATCTCCTTACTCTATCAAGTCCAATCTGCCACGTCTAGTCAAAAAAGCAGACAGATATAACACATCACTCTGCCTTCTTACTCTTTCTAGCAAATAGTTGCTTGGCGCCTGTATGGAGGTGCGTCAGTGTGGGCCCTCTCACATTATCAACGAAGAGGCGCGTACACTGGAAACGAAGAGGCGCGTTTATTGGCATAGATCTCAAGGTTGTGAAAACAACCATCTGCGGCACGTGCGCACGTCTCCCAAGAATCTCAGGCGGATGAAATGATAGAGCTCTTGGTTATTTATAATATAGAACTGGTAAGTTACTTTTTACCGATCCCCATTGTTATTCGCCGCCACAACCTTCTTCTTCCTCTTGCCAAACCCTATTCCTCTGAAAATCACCAATCCCCCCTCCACCGCATCCACCCCCTTAGCAAGGGCAGATTAATGGCGAAGAGAGACACCTAGAAGAAAGGCGGAGTCATGGCGAAGGAGTGGTGGAAGTCAAGGAGCAATGAGCAGACCATCAAAGACCTCGTCGCCATGGGAGTGCTCCACAACAAGGCACTCACGGGATGGCGTGCGCCGAAAGGAGAAAGCTTTCCCAATCCATAACCAGGTGAGATTGTGGTTTTCGAGGATTTCTTCAAGCAGGGTTTTGAGGTTCCAGTGCACCCTTTCCTTTAGGGGCTCTGCTTGTATTACGAGATTGGGATTTGCAATCTGCATCCCAACTCGATTCTTCTTGTATCCACCTTCATCCATCTTTGCGAAGCTTATGGTGGCTTCTAGCCCCACTTTGACCTCTTTCGCCATCTGTTCTGTCTGCGGAAGAAAGGGAGCGGTGGCTTGAAGATAGCCGGAGGCGTATACCTCAATCTGTGTGACGGTATGAAGGCCCAGTACCTGCACTGCCCCTGGAACACCTCACTGGACGAATGGTACAAGAAGTGGTTCTACATCCGTGAAGAGCCGAACACGATCACCCTATGCGACGTGGGGTTGATTCTAGAGAAGAAGAACAGCTGGTCAGAGAAGCCCGAGCACTTGGAGCAGATCGCAGAACTGCTCAGGATGATCCCATGAAGAAAGCTGGATGGTCCAAGCGTGGTCGGGAACTTCATCAGCCGAAGGATCCAGCCCTACCAAAAGAGGGTACATCCTGGCTTTGAGTACCAGGGGAGTGCAGATCCAACGAGGACTAGAAAAGAGGTGCTCGACAAGATAGAAGTCAAGGCTAGGATTGGGGAGCTATTCAACCTAGCCGATCCTAATTATGTCAGGTTAAACGACATCGAGCACGCCTTCAAGCTGGCCCGACCTCCCCCAAAGGTAAATGATGCTTCCTTGTACCTGTAGAATTATGTTGTAACAAAAAATTGACTGTTGTCTCCTTTATGTTTCCCAGAGTAATGGTCATGACTGGGCAGCAGTGTTCGTGTCTCCACCCCCTGGTGTGGATTAGCCGCAAATTGCCGGCTCAACCGCCCAGACTAGTGCCAGGACCAAAGACGTCGACTGGGCGGTACTCGGGGTTGGGGAGGATGCAATGGCCAGGGCTGCTAGCAAGCGGCCGGCTACCAACAAACGTCGCTAGGCCATCTTCCCCCTTTCAGATGATGAAACAGAGGATGCGAACATCTTCCGACTCATCCCTCGAAAGAGGAGGAGTCAAATGGGGTCAATAGAGCAGGGTGGCTCCTCTGTGCCAGCAGTGATCGCATCACCGACCACTGCAACGCAGAGGACAAGCGGGGGAAGTGTTGAGTACCAAACCCCAGCGCTAGTACTGGTGGTGGAAAAAGACCCGGTGGAACCCGCCGAGCACGTGGAGCAGACGCGGTCGAAGAGACGCTCCTTCATCACATCATTCCATGCTTCCAAGCTGTAAGTATCTGTAACTTTGATGTAAGCTTATAATTTGTATTGAATACTATTGTCTTCTGAACTTTTCTCTGGTATATTAGGTCGGCATCCACCAAAAATCCCAACCAGCTAGCCGGGTGTGGCACGGCTTCGCCAGTACTGGCGGAAAGAACTGCTCAGCAGCCGGCTATGGAGGAACCTGTAGAAGAAATTCCGCTGGAACCTCAGCAAATGAGCGACTAGATGATAGTCCCCGAGTAGCTGGTCGAGAAGACAGCCAAGCAAAGTACAAGTGCTCTGAGCACTAACCCTACTGAGGCAGAGACCTTGGCGCTAAGGGAACCAGACCAAGCCGAGGAGCGGCAACCGGAGTTGGCACAGAGCACGCTTGCCGATGCTATAGCTTGTGGGAAAGCCATAGTGGTCACGGAGACTACAGACTCCAGACCAGCGCCGCCCCCTGAACAAGAGGCCGAAGAGGACGAAGTCGAAGAGATCCTAGGCCGTCCCCAAGACAAACAACAACATGTATATGTGTCGCACTGGCGGAACAACGAGTGGGTTATGCATGAAGAAATCCCAGAGATCGAAGAGACCCTAAAAGTTGAACGAGTGGCAAAGCGTCTGGTGACAGAAGTCCAGGTATGTTTGGCTTTACCGCTTGACCCTGTTATGTAGTCGAACTGTCTGACTTAGCTTATTTATATGCAGGACTTGATGAAGACCGCAAAGTACCGAAAGAGGTGCTTCGACCAGATTGAGGGAATCACGGCGAACAATAGAGAACTGGCGGCCGAGGTAGAATGCTTGCGCCGCCAAGTTGAAGCCACCAACCAGGAGAGGACAGAGTGGGAGGCACAGAACCAAAACCTGGTCAGCCAGCTCAATAACAAAGAGCGTGAAAAAACAAGTAAGTTGTCATTTTATCATAGCAAGTGTATGACATGTGTTGTTGCGTTGTTGGTAGTGACAGCTGTAATGCAGGCTTAGAAGCTGAGGTAACCCACCTCCAAGAGGAGAATAGCTGTGTGACCGCAGAGTGTGGTCGCCTGAAGGAGGACAATGAGAAACTGGCGCGCAACCAGTCTCAACTCCAAGACCACACCACCAAAATGAAGGAGGAACTGAAGAGTAAGTATTCCAGACCACCTTTCTCATTCTGTTGCCCGCCTTATCTTGTTGTGCCGTTACATTTGATGTCTTGTACGGTGTGCAGTTTTAAAAGTCAATGCCAAGAGGCATCTAGAAGCCATGATGAAAGAGCATGACGACTGGAAAGCACGATGCCTCGAGGCCACCGAGGATTGGGACACATGGAAGAACCGGTGCCAGGAAGTGGCAACTGGCATTTTGCCCATCCTCGACCTTGTCGACTCGGCGCTCACAGAGGAAGAGTCAAGGATGCCCCAGCTCGGACTGGTCGAGAGATGTAGACAAGCATGGGGATGGTTCCAAGAGTTCGTGAAGGAGGTGGGTGAGTACACGGGTGCCCATGTACTAAGCATGGTGCATGCCCACTACCCCCTGATCGATCTCAAGCGCCTAGAGGCTGGATACCCGAAGGAGGTGGACCCAGACAAGGCGGAGGAGCTTCGGATGGCCTAACTGGACCTATCAACAAAGATAATTAGCGACATTAACCTGTGTGGAGGTGGGACAGCACCTGTATAGGGTACGTCATCAACAAGTCAGCTGGAAACGCCATCAGTTGCAAGCCAACCGACGAAGCCTGCGGTCTCGACCAGCTAGGCATCGACAGGGCCATCCCCTTTAGCTCGACTAGCACAAGAGTCCCTGAGACTCGAGTAGGATATCGGAACCAGCGAGCAGTAGTTGCCGCACGCCCCGACTAGCCAATGTAATAGACTTAGAGCTGTAGAAGGAGGACATAGTTGTGTTATTGTAAACTTGGGCCTCTTCAGGTAAGCTTGTAATAACGTAACTGTATATTATTATAAGCTTGTTTGCTTTGTATAAAACATATTTGAGCTTGAAACTTATGTTGGTGTAACTAAGTGAGAACATGATAACGTTCTATTTAGTTGTACCATATTGCTCGACACATCATCCCAAAAAGTTTGTGCGGCCCTAGTTTGCCATGTGGTCGGAGTGTGAGGTGCGTGACCTGTGCACACACAGACACGGACAAGTCAAACCAAGGGGGACCTACCGATCACCCATAACGTAGAGAGCGGATCCCATGCATGTGTTGGGAGGAACCGGAGACAGGTCCTGCTCCGAAAACCGTAGAAGGAGTGGTGGTTGGCTTTTACTGGCTAAGTTAGAATAACCATAAAAGTCGAAGTGACACATTAGAGTGGTCGGAGAAATCATAATAGCTTTATTGAAGTAGATCAAAAGTACAAGAGGGGTACATATCTCAGTAGTTAAGCATAGAAACGTCTAAGCTTGTCGATGTGCCACGAGTTTGGTACGTCCATACCGTCCAGGTGAGCTAACCTGTAAGACGTTGGTCGTGTGACCTCCTTGATCATGAAGGGCCCCTCCCATGGGGTTGCAAGTTTATGGACACCAGCCTGGTTCATCTTCCACTTCAGGACCAGGTCCCCGACCACAAAGAACCGCTCTTTAACGTTCTTGTTGTAGTACCTGCACAAAACAGCAAGGTATTTGGCCGTACGTACACAAGAATTGAGCCGCTTCTCTTCTATGCTATTCACTTCTAGCTCCCGTACTTCATTGGCCTTGCCTTCATCGAAGTTCTCTACCCGTGCTGATCTGAAAGCTATATCTGTAGGGAGGACTGCCTCAGTGCCGTAAACCATAAAGTATGGCGAGACACCGATGTTACGACTGGGCTGAGTTCCGAGTCCCTAGACCACGGCTGGTAACTCTTTGAGCCATCTTCCGGGAGCTTTGTCATTTTCTCTATACATCCTCTTCTTCAATGCGTCCAAGATCATGCCATTTGCCCGCTCGACTTGTCCATTAGCTCTAGGGTGCGCCACCGAGACGTATTTTACTACTATGCTCCTTTCATCGTAGAAGTCCCAAAAAGCGTTCCCGGTGAACCGAGTACCCAGATTAGTGATGATGCTGTTGGGTATGCCAAAACGATGGATGACCTGGTCGAGGAACGTGACAGCCTTTTCTGAGGATGCCTGTACCAAAGGCATGTATTCTATCCACTTAGAAAATTTGTCGATCAGCACAAAGACGCATGTAAATTTCCCTAGAGCCGGTTTGAAGGGCCCGATCATATCCTGTCCACAGCATGCGAAGGGCTAGGAGGCTGGTATTGTCTGGATCTCATGTACTGGTACGTGGATTCTCTTGGCGAAGAACTGACAACCCTCACAGTGGCGGACTAGCTTCTCTGCGTTGGCTACTGCTGACGACCAATAGAACCCTGCTCGGAAAGCCTTATCGACCAGCGTTCTTGAGGCCGCGTGGTTGCCGCAGGAGCCAGAGTGGATTTGGTCTAGGAGATGTTCACCATCCTCCTGGGTTATACACTTCATCAAGATTTCCTCCTTTGTGTTCTTGCGCCATAGCTTGCCATCAACGAGTAGGTACTGCTTACTGCGACGCATCAGGCGCTCATTCTCTATCCGATTAGTGTAACCGCTGCCATCTATTAGGTACTTGATGAAAGGTATTCTCTAGTCGGGCTCATGAGTGGTCGAAGGGGGCTCAGCGGAGCTTGACGCTAGAACCATAGCCACCAATTGCTGGTCTAGAGGCTTGTCTGCCATGGAATCTTCCTCTTCGATGGAAGGCGTGAGCAAGTCTTGGATGAATACGCCATGTGGGATTTTTGCTCGGGATGATCCTAACTTTGATAGTGTATCCGCTGCTTGATTCTTGTCCCGGACCACGTGTATGTACTCGATGCCATAGAACCTGCCTTCCAGCTTTCTAATCAATTTGTAGTATGCATCCATCTTTTCACTGGTTGTGTCCCAGTCCTTGTTGAGTTGGTTGATGACCAGAGCAGAGTCTCCATAGACGTAGAGACATTTAATGCCAAGCTCAACCGCAATGCGCAAACCATGTAGGCATGCTTCATACTCGGTGGCATTATTAGATGCTGGGAAATAAATCCTGAGGACGTACCGGAGCTGCTCCTTGGATGGTGACATGAAAAGGACTCCTGCTCCCGCACCGTCAATGTTGAGAGAGCCATCGAAGTACATCGTCCAATACTCATCGGATCCGGGAGAGGCAGGCGTGCTTAAGTCTGTCCACTCGATAATGAAATCGATGAGTGCCTGAGACTTGATTGTAGTGTGGCTTGCAAACTCCAAGGAAAAGGGGCATAGCTCCATTGCCCATTTGACGATGCACCCGATCGCATCCATGTTGCTAATGATGTCTCGTAGAGGGTACTCAGTCATGACCACCACACGATATCCATCAAAGTACTGTTTCAACTTTCAGGATGTTATTAGTATGGCGTAGATCAACTTCTGAATCTATGGGTACCTGGTCTTGGACTCATTGAGTACCTCACTAATGAAATAGATTGGTCGCTGTACCTTGTAGATGTGGCCGGGCTCATCTTGCTCGACCACCATGGCCGTGGAGACCACTCGATTAGTAGCCACAATGTATAGCAGGAGTATTTCATCTTCTCTTGGAGCAGTCAGGACCAGAGGTGACGTAAGGTATTGTTTCAGCTGTGTGAAGGCAGCGTCTGCTTCCTCCGACCACTTAAACTTTTTGGATGCTTTGAGTAGTTTAAAGAACGGTAATCCTTTTTCGCCTAATCTTGATATGAAATGGCCGAGGGCGGCCATGTATCCGGTAAGCTTCTAAACATCCTTCACCTTTTTGGGCGGCTTCATGTCCAAGACAGCTTTGACTTTCTCTGGGTTAGGGCGTATGCCATCGTGACTGACGACGTTGCCTAGTAGTATGCCAGAAGGAACACCAAAGATGCATTTCTTTGGGTTTAACTTCCACTGGAATGTATTAAGGGCTGCAAAGGTGCGTTCTAGGTTGTCAACAAGGGTATGAGCTTCCTTGGTTTTGACAACTATATCATCAACATAAGCCTCGACGAGGTCATCTTTTATCTTGTCTTTGAGGCAAGCTTGTATAGCGCGTTGGTAGGTGGCCCCGGCGTTTTTGAGCCCGAACGACATGGTCATGTAGCAGTAGGCGCCAAAGGGCGTGATAAAAGATGTCTTGATCTGGTCATCCTTTTTTAGAGCGATCTGGTGATAACCAGAGTAGCAATCGAGAAAGGAAAGGAGCTCACAACCGGCGATTGAATCTACGACCTCGTCTATGCGAGGTAAGCCAAAGGGGTCCTTAGGGCAGTGTTTGTTGAGATCAGTGTAATCAACGCACATTCTCCATTCATTATTCTTTTTGCATACAAGAACCGGGTTGGCTAACCACTCTGGATGATACACTTCTTTGATAAATCCGGCTACCAAAAGTTGTGTAACTTCTACCCTAATCGCCTCCTTTTTGTCGCAAGTGAACCGTCGTAGCTTCTGCTTGATAGGTTTGGCCTTACCATTGACATTCAAGGAGTGCTCGATCAAGTTTTGAGGTACACCGGGCATGTCAGCAGGTTTCCATGCGAACACATCCATGTTGCTCCTCAAGAACCTGATGAGCACGTCTTCCTATTTGGGATCCAGGTTGGCCCCGATAAGGGCCGTTTTGCTAGGATCACCATCGATCAGCTGGATCACCTTGTGCTCCTTGGACTTGATGTTCTTACGTGGAGCCTCGAGCTTCGGGATCTCCTGGTGGTAGGTCGAGGTCTTCTTGGAGTCGAGCACGGTCTCGGCCATGCGAATAGAGAGGTCGTGAGCCTCTGCTATTTTGAAACTGTCATCTTCGTAGGTATAAGCTGCATACACGTTGCCTCGGAGGGTTAGAACTCCTTTCTCGGTAGGCATCTTGAGCACCAGATACCTATAATGAGGTATGGCCATGAACTTGGTGAGCGATGGTCGACCAAGAATAGCATGGTAGGTGCCGTCGAAGTCGGTGACCACGAAGTTGACGTAGTCGGTGCGGAAGTGGTCTGGGGTCCCAAACTGCACAGGTAGCATGATCTGTCTGAGAGGTGTAGAGCTCTGTCCGGGGAGAACACCCCAGAACTATGCCTCATACGGCTTGAGGTCCACCTGAGCTATCTTTAGGGCGGGCAGACTGTTCTTGAATAGTATATCGATGGAGCTGCTGCCGTCGATCAGTACTCTGTCGAACTGAACCTTGTTGATACAAGGATCGAGGACCGGGGGAAAATGCCCTGGCTCAGGTATTGTGGCCCATTGGTCCTTTCTACTAAAGGAGATTTTGCGGTGAGACCACGGAAGGAGCCACGGATTGGTGAGGAGATTATCGGTGTTGGCCACGTTCAAGCAAGCGCGGGCGAGCAGCTTGCGTTCTTGTTTGGTCTTGATGGACACTTTGCCTCCAATGATGGTGTGTACGTGATCGGTTGGCTTGACGTACTTGTGACGAGGGTCTGCATCGTCATCGTCGTTATCCTCGTTGCTCTGTTCCCCTACGTCGTTGAGCTTGTCAGACGTATCCGGAGCCTATTGACGCGTGTAGATAGACTTGAGGACGTGGCAATTCTCCATGGTATGGTTTGACTTAGGATGGAGCTGGCAGGGCCCTTTCAATGCTTTGGCATAGTCGTCTTCATAGTTACGACGTCCGCCACCCTTTTTAACGGTGTTGACCTCACCGTCGTCTTCCCGAGCACGCTTGCTCCTGTAATCGTCACGACGGTTACGCCGCTGATTACATTGGTCGCGGGAGTCATTGCACTGGTTGCGGCGGTCAAAATTGTCGTTCCGACCACGGTTGCCGTGGTAGTCGTCGCGGTGTGGGGGTGGTCGGAGCGTGGAACCCTTGCTGCTTCTTCAATAATTATCTTCTTAGCGTCGTCGGTGTTCGCATATTTCTTAGCGGTGGCCAGGAGCGCTGTGACCGATTCAGGTCTCTTGTGGAGGAGCTTGTCCCTTAGGGCATCGTGGAAGCAAAGGCCAGTGATGAAAGCCTCGATTGCCTCATTGTCAGAGATTGATGGGACCTTGATGCGCATCTCCGAGAAACGCCGGATGTACTCGCGCAATGGCTCATCTTTTTGATCTCGAATCCATTGCAGATCGTATTTGTTGCCTAGTTGTTCATAAGTAGCAATGGAGTTGTTGATGAAGGCTTGCTTGAGCTCCTACCAAGAGTCGAAGTAGTTCGCCGGCAAGCTGACCAGCCATTGGTGACCCGCATGGCCAACAGCGACTGGGAAATAGTTAGACATGACGTGCTCGTCAGCCATGGCTGATCTGCACGCAGTCTCGTAGAGCATGACCCATAATTCAGGGTTTTCCTTGCCGTTGTACTTCTGAAGTTTCTCGAGCTTGAAATTCTTGGGCCATATGACTTGGCGAAGGTGTGGAGTAAACTGCTTTAAACTCGGCGGGCCATGGGCAGTGTCATATTCCATACGGCGATAACTTTTGTGGGATGCTCGATCGTCGGCTCTCTGGTTGATGCGAGCACGTAGATTGCGTCCACCGAGGTAATGGTGGAGATCGTTATTGCCATCGCGGCGATCTCGATTGCCATCTAGATTAGCCCTGTGACCGTGGTTATCGTGGCGATTGTTGCGGTTGTCCCAGCAGTTATCATCCCGGACATCACGGCGGTTGTTGTCCCAATGGCGGTTGTCATCCTAGCCACCATCATGGCCACCGTTTCCACCTTGACGGTTGTCTGATGGGTCGTTGTTGCGCGAGCCACGTTGGTTGAGTGGCTGTGAGTGACTTGGGTGCTAGCGGCTGTGGCTTGACTCGACTGAGATGGATGGAGCCCGAGCTTGGTTTACAATCTCCATAGTCTGGGCCATAGCAGCCGTTAGATAGGCTTGTATTTCATCGCGAACTGCTTGGGTTTCCGGGGTGTTGGGTAGCCGTTGCATTATCGCCATGGTGATGGCTACGTTGGCACTTGGAGTCCTAAAGACCTATTTGTCCCCCACCCTGTCGAAAGCATCGTTGAGG
This sequence comes from Miscanthus floridulus, assembly GCF_019320115.1. Taxonomy (NCBI): domain Eukaryota; kingdom Viridiplantae; phylum Streptophyta; class Magnoliopsida; order Poales; family Poaceae; genus Miscanthus; species Miscanthus floridulus. Next base: position 115,627,184 of record NC_089598.1, read on the forward strand.
TCACATGGCTGGACCCTTATGTGTCGTGCCTCCTAGTCTGCTTCGGCTTCGATTTGTCGGTGATTAAACCGGTCAATATTGTGTGCTTCGCGTGCAGTCCTTTCTTGTTCTGTTTCGCCAACTGCTGGCGGTTCATTATTGCTGACAACATGGATCAAATCCCCTCGTCTTGGCGGGAAAGACAGGAATTGTGAGAACCCCGGGGCGTGGTCTGGGATATCCAGATCGTACTTGTCGCCTTCATCTTCATGATGCTGAAGCTCAGTGTGGACAGATGCATTAGATGCGGTGCCAGACGAGGAGCTAGAGTCGCCCTCTTAGACTGTGTGGATGGATCCTTCTTGATAATCTTCAATCCGGATTATGTTGATGAAGTTGCGTGGCTTTGGCCGAGGTCGGTGCATAAAACATAGATCCAAGTGGCATTGTAGGTTGTAGGCATAGCTAGAGACAGTGTTTCGTAGGCCGTAGGGATGGACCTGGTGGTTCTCCATCGAGGCTTCGTACTCGAAGAGCTAGAGACCCGTCGCGAAGGCTGGCTGGTGACGAGTAGAGCGCCCTTTAGGAGTAGATGTGACCACGAGATCTGTACCAAGTCGTGCAGGATGACTGGTCCGAGCTGGTCGGGTAGATCTGTTGTGGGGAGCGGTTATCTGCTCATTAGGTTGACTTTGAATCGTACTTACCCGAGCTAGGGTTTCAGCGAGTTTGGTACCGACCCGATCAATGGAGTCGAGCAGGTTGGTGTTGTCGATCTGCTTCCCTTTGTAGCAGGGAAGCAGATGATGAGTTATCGGCATGGCTGAAGGTGATGCAGGCGTGGTCGGAGCTAGATGTACCATGGTCAGAGCCATATCCATCGTGGTCAGAGCCGTATCCATCATGGTCGGAGCTGTATCCGTCATGGTCGGAGCCGTATCCACCGTGGTCGGAGCCGTAGCCGATGCAGGTGAAGTAGTGGTCGGCGTAGACTAAATCCATGCCTCCTCCAGGGTCATGGCGATGAAGTTGTTGGAGCTGGTGGTCCAGGTGATCTGGCCAACGGTGAACGTGAGGCCGTTCGGCATAGCCATGGAGCCAGAGATGATGACCATCTTGTTTGCTTGGAGAGCAGTATGCACACCCCCTATCTGTCGCGCCACTGTTGACGAAATATGGTCGGCAATCTATCTAGGGGTATGCCCAAGGTAGAAGATTGTTGGCAGACAGATGCGCAAGCCACAAACAAGATGGTGACGCAAGACAGACATGAGGTTTTATCCAGGTTCGGCCGCCAAGAAGGCATAATACCTACATCCTGCGTCAGATTTGTATTGCTGTATGTCAATGAGAGATGTTTTTTAGAGGGGTCCCCTGCCCGCCTTATATAGTCCAGAGGACAGGGTTACAGATCTGGAAATTAATCCTAGCCAGTTACAATTGCCATATGTAGCCGAATAAGGATTCCTATTCTAACCAACCAGGATCTTGATTGATCGCCAAATCCGCCTTGACTCCTTGCGTGGGACTCCGATCAGGTTGGCCGGGCCACACGTCATCTTTTGGTGGACCGAACCCACCGATCCGGGCTGGCCCAAGCTTAGCCGTAAGGGTATAGGGGTTAATACCCCCACACGGCTGATGATGATGGCATAGTCCCGAGGTGTCCTAGCGGAGGCATCGTCATCGGGGTTGCGGCTAATGACGATGGTGTAGTCCCTGGGCGTCCCGGTGGAGGGACACCATAGTCACCGGCGTGGTGCTCGTTGTTGCAGATGACGGCGCTTTCAAAGATCCGGTGGAGCGGTGGGATGTCATCAATGGAGAGCATGGCGTGGTGGCCATAGTAGATGAACTGGTCCATCTACATGCATGGACATTGCCGATGGAGAGCTTGGCATGGCGGCCGCAGTAGACGAACTAGTCCATGTACATGCCCGGATGCTGCCGATAGAGAGCTTGGTGCGGCGACCGTAGTAGTACTCATAGTAAAGCTAAGCAGAGACTATAATTGAATAAGTTTGGGGAAGCCCCCGAGTGAACAGTCCATTGGATTTTAGGAGTACCCTAGTCCTTTGTGTGATGAAATCACTTTGTAAGTGGTGAATTTGTGCAATAATGAACAAGTTTTCATGTTTTGTTACAGAAAACAGTAACAGTTTTTCAGTTCCCTCTTTTTGTGAAGAGGTTTTGATGCCTTCCCATGGCCCAAGTTGCAAAAGACTAGGAATGCGGGTGAAGTAGTTCTGATTATGCTGGTGAGCAAAGAGGTTGTAGCCGCTGGGGCATGGGTCTCCCATAGTCCTACCAGTTGTACTTAGAACTTGCTCCCAAAATCTTAGTTTTTTGGACTTGTTATGAGAAGAACCAAAAAAACTTAGATGAAGATTTGTAAAGACAATGCAGGATGTGTTTGCAGAATGTGCTTGTATTATTTGTATCAGCCCCCAAGTGAGGTCCGGCCCCTAGCAATTTGCAGGGGTTGGATGTCACTAAAGATCGGGGATTTGTAAGGACAAAAACTGATAAGGAAAAACATGCGTTTATTTAAGGGTAAAAACGACGTAGCTGCTCAATGTTCCAGGCGTTGGTAAAGACCTCGCCATCGATGGTTTTCAACCTATAGGCGCCCGGGCGAAGTACTTCCGTGATGACGTACGGTCCCTCCTAGGGCGGGGAGAGCTTGTGGCGGTCCTTGTTGCTCTGCACAAGGCGGAGGATGAGGTCCCCGACATTGAAGGCTTGGTCCCGCACCCATCGGCTGTGGTACCATCGCAATGCCTACTGGTACTTAGCTGAACGGAGGAGGGTGATGTCACGGGCTTCATCTAGCTAGTCCATGGCGTCTTGGTGGGATGCCACGACCCCCTGTTCGTCGTATGCTCTGATTCTTGGTGCTCCATAGTCAAGGTCCATTGGGAGAATGGCCTTAGAACCATAGACCATGAAGAAGGGTGTGTAGCCGGTGGCCCGGCTAGGAGATGTCCTTAGGCTCCAGAGCACGGCCGGAAGCTCAGCGAGCCAGCACGCGCCGAACTTGTTCAACCGGTTGAAAATTCTAGGCTTAAGGCCTTGCAGGAGCATGCCATTTGCGCGCTCGACCTGCCCGTTCATCCAGGGGTGCGCGACGGTGGCCCAATCAATCCGGATGTGTTGTTCATCGCAGAATCGAATGAATTTCCTGCCAGTGAACTACGTGCCATTGTCTGTGATGATGGAGTTCGGTACTCCAAAGCGATGGATGATGTCGCGAAAGAATAGCACAGCTTGCTCGGATTTGATCGTGGAGATCGGTCGAGCTTCGATCCATTTTGTAAACTTGTCTATGGTGACAAGTAGATGGGTGAAGCCCCCGGGCGCCTTTTTGAGTGGCCCAACTAGGTCGAGCCCCTAGACCATGAAGGGCCACATGATGGGGATCATCTGGAGTGCCTGGGCTAGAAGGTGAATCTACCGAGCGTAGTACTGACACCCTTCGTAGGTGCATACAATTTGCTCGACGTCGGTTACTACGGTGGGCCAGTAGGAGCCCTATTGGAATGCGTTTCCAACCAAGGTCCTTGGCATGGCATGGTGACCTCAGACTCCACCATGGATATCGCCCAGTAGAAGTTTTCCCTGTTCGCTAGGGATACAGAGCTGTAGGATCCTAGTATGGCTCCGTTTGTAGAGTTCGCCTTCTACAAGAACAAAGGACTTGGCGCGGCGTGTGAGTCGTCGGGCTTCCATCTTGTCTGCCGGTAGTGTGTTACGGAGGAGGTAGTCGAGGTAAAGCGTTCTCCAGTCGTCGGGAGGGTCGGACTCTGCTGTTGGGTCCTCTTCAAGCTCCATGACCTCCGGGTCGGGCAGAGCAGTTGGCGGATCGGCCCCCAGGGTCGGATTAGATGGGCCATCATCGGCCTGTTCCAACCCCGCATAGTGTACAGAAGGTTTGTGTTGATCGCTGGTGAAGACACCTATCGGGACTGGCTCTCGGACGGATGCTGCTTTCGCGAGCACATCGGCTACTTCGTTGAGACACCTTGGGATGTGATTGAGTTCGAGGCCATCGAATCTGTCCCCCAGCCTCAGACTTCTTAGCAGTATGCCTCCATCTTAGTGTCATGGCAGCTCGACTCCTTCATGACCTAGTTGACGACCAGCTGGGAGTCACCCCTAACGTCGAGGCGTCGGATGCCTAGCTTGATGGTGATTCGTAGGCCGTTGATGAGCGCTTCATATTCTTCGATATTGTTTGATGAGGGGAAATGGAGCCGAACCATGTACCTCATGTGGACCCCAAGGGGTGATATGAAGACTAGTCCTACACCGGCGCCCTTTTTCATCAGCGATCCATCAAAGTACATTGTCCAGTACTCTTGATCGACGACTGCTGGTGGCATCTGGACTTCGGTCCACTCCATGATGAAGTCGGCCAACACCTGGGATTTGATCGCCATCCGGGAGGCATAAGCAATGCCTTGATCCATCAGCTTGAGCGCCCACTTTGCGGTTCTTCCCGTAGCATCCTGGCTATGGATGACCTCGCCGAGGGGGAACAACATCACGACCATCACAGGGTGTGACTCGAAGTAGTGGCGTAGCTTCCTTTTGGTGATGAGGATGGCGTAGAGGAGTTTCTAGATTTGGGAGTAGCAGGTTTTGGAGTCGGATAATACCTCGCTGATGAAATATATAGGGCGCTATACCTTGAAGGCGTGTTCCTCTTCTTCCCGCTCTACTACCAAGGTGGCGCTAACCACTTGCGTGGTGGCCGCTATGTACAGGAGGAGGGATTCTCCGTTGCTTGGAGGGACCAGGACCGGGGGTTTAGTTAGAAATTGCTTAACCATGTCAAGCGCCTCCTGGGCCTCGGCTGTCCACTCAAAGCGGTCGGACTTCTTTAGGAGTCAATAAAGGGGGAGTCCTCATTCACCAAGGCGCGAAATGAATCGGCTGAGGGCGGCAAGGCACCCTGTGATCCGCTGAACCCCCTTTATGTTTTGGATTGGGCCCATCCTTGTGATGGCTGAGATCTTTTCCGGGTTGGCTTCGATGCCACACTCGGAGACAATGAAGCCGAGCAGCATGCCCCTCGGGACCCCAAAACACATTTTTCGGGATTGAGTTTGATGTCATTTGCCCGGAGTTTCGCAAAGGTTTGTTCGAGGTCGGTGACAAGGTGGTCAGCTCGTTTGGACTTAACTACGATGTCGTCGACGTAGGCCTCAACGGTCCGCCCGATGAGGTCCCTGAAGTAGTTGAGCATACAGCGTTGGTAAGTTGCCCCTATGTTCTTTAGACCGAACGGCATTGAAATGTAGCAGAATGATCCAAAGGGGGTGATAAAAGACGTCGTGAGCTGGTTGGACTCTTTCATCGCGATCTGGTGATAGCCGGAGTATGCGTCAAGGAAGCAGAGGGTTTCACACCCTGAGGTGGAATCGACTATTTGGTCTATTCGTGGCAAAGGAAACGGATCCTTTGGACATGCCTTGTTGAGGCCCGTGTAATCGACACACATCCTCCATTTCCCTCTCTTTTTTCGCACAAGAACGGGATTTGCTAACCACTCTGGGTGGTGTACTTCCCTGATGAACCCAGCAGCTAACAGTTTTGCTATCTCTTCACCGATGGCCCTACATTTTTTCTCGTTGAAGCGGCGTAGGAGTTGCTTCACCAGCTTGGAGCCTGGGAGAATTTTTAGGGTATGCTCGGCGACCTCCCTCGGGATGCCTGGCATATCCGAGGGTTTCCATGCAAAGACGTCTTTGTTATCGCGAAGGAAGTCGACGAGCGCGCTTTCCAATTCAGAGGAGAGCATGGTTCCGATGCGAACTTTTTTGTCCTTAGAGCTGCTGGGGTCCACGAGGACCTCCTTGGACCCTTCCATTGATTTGAATGATCTAGATGACCTCTTTGCGTTGGGTGTTTCTTCAACGACCTCCTCCCTAAGGGTGGCAAGCTCTTCGGAGGCAGGGACTGCTGAGGCATGGCCGTAGCATTTTACTTCACACTCGTAAGCGCGATGGAAGGAGGTGCTGATGGTGATGACCCCTTGGGGGCCCAACATCTTTAGCTTGAGGTACGTGTAGTTGGGAACAGCCATGAACTTCGTGTAGCATGGACGTCCGAGGATGGCGTGGAAGGTTCCAGGGAACCCTACCACGTCGAAGGTAAGGGTCTCAGTCCTGTAATTGGACTGATCCCCAAAAGTGATGGGCAGATCGATTTGCCCCAGCGGTACGGCCTATCTACTAGGTACGACGCCATGGAAGGGCACTCGGATGGGGCAGAGGTTCATTCGGTCAATGCCCATCTCATCGAGTGTCTTGGCGTACATGATGTTGAGGCCGCTGCCTCCGTCCATCAGTACTTTCATGAGTTGCTTTGGGCTGATGATCGGATCGACAACCAGTGGGTACCTTCCCGGGTGTGGGACAGTATCCGGATGGTCAGTCTGGTCGAAGGTTGTGGCGGATTCTAACCACCGGAGAAAGGCGAGTGTGGCCGGTATGGCCGTATAGACCTCGCGGCGCGTGACCTTCTAGCGGTGTTTGGAGTCATAGGCCGCTGATCCTCCGAAGATCATGAGGGTGACGTTGGGCGTCGGGAAGGCGTCGTCCTTCTCCTCTGCATCGTCTATGGTAGGGGTAGGTTCCTTCCCCTGCTCCCCTTTGTTGAGGCCCCCGGACAAGTATTTGCGCATGAGGCCGCAATCCTTGTATAGATGCTTGGTCGGGAAAGCATGGTTTGGGCATGGCCCCTTGAGCATTTTCTCAAAGTGGTTCGGAGCACCCTCCGTGGGCTTCCGACCACCCTTGCGGTCGGCGGCGGCCACGAGCAAGCTGTCGCGCCATTGCTTCTTATTTTTCTTTTGGTGGGACGGTTGGAGGCACCCTCACCGGCATCCTCGTCCCGCCTCGCCTTGCCGTCGGAGCGGTCAAAGATGGCTCTAACCGCCTCCTCCCCTGAGGCGTGGCTGGTGGCGATGTCTAGGAGCTCCTTGGTGGTCCACAGGCCCCTGCGCCCTAGCTTGTGAACCAAAGACACACAGGTTGTCCCGGATAGGAAGGCTCCTATCACGTTGGCGTCGGCGACGTTAGGGAGCTCGTTGCACTGCCGGGAGAAGCGCTGGATGTACCCACGGAGGGTTTCATCGGTCTTCTGGCGGTAGTTCTTGAGGTCCCATGGGTTTTCAGGGCGTTTGTACGTGCCCTAGAAGTTGCCCACGAAGATCTCTGTAAGATCCGCCCAACTTTGAATGGCGTTGGACGGTAGGTGCTCCAACCATGCTCGTGCCGAATCGGGCAAGAATAGTGGGAGATTGCAAATAATGAAATCGTCATCACTCGTGCCACCGGCTTGACATGCAAGCCGATAGTCTTCGAGCCAAAGCCCAGGGTTTGTTTCCCCAGAATATTTAGGGATATTGGTTGGCGGCTGGTACCTTAGTGGGAACGCAGCGTTGAGGATGTGTCGGCCAAAGGCCTAAGGGCTCAGGCTTCGGTCCTCGCCGCTGTCATAGTGTCCGCCGCGTCGAGGATGGTAGCAGCGGTGGGCTGCCTCTCCTGCGTCGCCGTGGGCGCGCCTATGGGTGTCGATGGTGCTGCGCATGTCGCGGTCGAGACATTGATGTACCAGGACAGCGGAGGGCTGCCTGCCGCCTGGCGGTGTCTGGTGAACAGACGCGTTCTTGGTGGGGCGCACTGAGGGCGTGTGCTGGCTGGCATCGAGCTCGCGTCGTCGAGACAACGAGCTTTCTGCCTGCTGCGCCACTGCACGCTCAAGCAACGTGCGAATTTCTCGGCGGGCGCGGTGATCCTCGGATGTTGTGGCCTCTGGAAGGCCGTGCAACAAGGCCATTGCTACGGCGATGTTTTGGCTCGCCCGAGTGAAGTGGGGAAGGGTGCCATCATCAGTGCAGATCCTTTGGTGTACGGTGCGGGCCGTGGCACGGGCGCGCCCACCGCTTTCGTGGCATTCAATCTCGCGATTGATGTCCGCGTACTCCCAAACGAGCCCTTGCCCAGCCTCATCGATCTCCAGCTTGCGGGCCCTCAGCTGCTCCATCCTTAGGCTAGGGTCGCCGTCTCCTCCCCGGACCTGCCGCCAGGGTTGCTTGTCGGGGTGGCCTCTTCCCTAGAGACACTTTTGACGTGCCCCTCGAGGGTCTGCGCCATGAAGCATTCCCGGGAAGGGTGGTGGCTCCCCTTGCTGGAGTCAGAGCTAGAGGATGATCCTGGCTCCTCCATGAGGAGCCTATGGAGAGTCTCCGTATCATTTTCAATTGTCCCCATGAACTCGCTGTCCGTGGGTGGCTAAACCATGCGTAGTGCCAGAAGGTGGCCAGCGGTCGCCGTGGCATTGCGGAGACCGAACGGAAATGCTTTCGGGGCGCTCCGTACGGGGCCTTCCGGAGAGAGGGTAATGCAGCATGGGGCCTCCCTAGATAACTAGGGTCCAAGGGAGTCGCCTTGCTGGCCCTCAAGCCTCTGGTGGCTGAGGCTGATGGAAGGGAGAGACTGCATGACTGTGTGGGCCAGTGCTAGCTCTCCTCCTAGTGTGACGATGAAATCTAGGTCACCGAAACGCACGTGTGCACCCGAAACCCAGCTGATTGCGTGGGTGGCCATCCGAGGCCTGATTTGGAATGCGCAAAGGCCCCTACCTGGCGCGCCAACTGTTGGTGTTTCGTACAAGCATCGGCAAGTAAATTTATAGTAATGCGCGTTAGGCCTAGATGGTGCGCTAAAGGACACAAGATTTATACTGGTTTGGGCCGAATGTCCCTATGTCTAGTCTGTTGCTGCTCGTGTCATTAGCACTGAAAAATAGTTCATAGTAGGGGGTACAAACGATCGAGAGAGGGACTAGTCCCAAGTCTCTGATGGAAAGGTCGAAAGGATGCCAAGAGCTTGGTCACAGCTTGACTGTGTGTGTTGTGTTGTCAAAAGTTGGTCCCTTTGTTGGAGGAAGCACATCCCCTTTTATAGATGAAGGGGACGGCTTTACAAGTGAGAGGTCTTGGGTGTGTACGCTACCTAGCCTTGTTGTCCATTCCGATGGGTGCGAAAGGATGATAAGCGTCTACAATACTGTCGATGCCATTGTAGAATGTCAGGATGGCTACAGAGTACTGTCCCGCGCAGGGTATGGACTCTGGTACAATGGTTTTGACTTATGAAGCCTTGCCCAACCTTGCTCCGCACGCCTTCTGGTTCCTATGAGTCCCTGTCGGAGGGACGCGGGGTTGGGGTCCGGAGTAGCGCTGTGGGCAAGGTCTTTCGATTGGAGAGGGTGTCCGGAGGCTGAAGCGAGCTCTCCGATCTGGTGGACCGAGGGGCCGAGAAGCAGATGCCGCTCCCCTGTGATCATAACGTGGTGACCGCATATCCATCATTTGTGGAGGACGCGAGTCCTTTCCTGGACCATAGTGGTTCTCACATATCTACATCGGGTTCCTTGTCCTAGAGCCGAAGGCGGCGCCTACAACTCTATAGGGCGAAGGGCACGCACCTGCAACACTTTTCAGATTCTACTACATCCAGGAGGGTCTAGAGCACCCATCCCGTCGTTCCCTGGCAGTACTTTTCCTGCCGGGGCGCAGGGTATGGTCCTTGAAGCCGCGGTTAACCCAAACGTCTTGTCCTACCCCGCACCTATCATCATGAGGGAATGGGGAGAGGTTGTCAGGCAAGACAAAACCAGTCCTTAGACATCGAGTGAGGTAAGGTTCATCCTCGGACGTTGGGCGAGGCGGAGTCCAGTCCTTATCCCTCGGGCGAAACTGAGCCCATCCCTCGGTGGTCGGGCGAGGCGGAGTCAATCCCTAAGCTCTCGGGCAAGGCGGAGCTGGCCCTTATCCCTCGGGCGAGATCGAGCCTGGCCCTCGGGGGTCGGGCGAGGTGGAGTCTATCCCTAAACCCTCGGGCAAGGTCGAGCTAGCCCAAAGGCGTCGGGCGAGGCGAAACCAAACTCCCGTCACTCGGGCAAGAAACGTAGCGGCACCCTTGTCCGTCCAGAAGTTTTTAACGTTCGATGGCTATCGGTTCCACCTCCTAGGGTACCCCAGTGTTAGGTCCTCGACACGGATTTTGAACCGGCAGTGGCATACCGGCAGTGATGCTCGCTGGCTACTACTGCCAGTACTTCACCCGACAGTGATAAGGTTTAGAAAAACAACAAAAAGCAATCCAACAAGCATGCTGGCTAGAGCATGCTCGTTACCGCCGCTGCCGCCACCATGCTCGCTGGCTACCGCCGCCACTACATCAAGCATTTCATCCAAGAAAAAAATTCATACATCACAAAGGATGGATTCAACACATCAGAAAAACTCATCCACAAATCAATTTGTGCATCACAGACGAAGGAGAAGGGTTCAACACATCACAAATCAACCCATCCACAGATCGATTCGTACATCGCAGACAGAGGAGCAGGGTTCAACACAAACAAAATAACTCATCTACAAATTGATTCACACAACATAGAGGAAGGTCTGGCACAACTCCTCCGTAGGTCCGGTGCAGGTCCACTGCAGCTCCTCTCCACACCACAGATGTAGCGCCCCTTTGTGCCCCCTTCAGCTCCTAGAAACCACGTGAGGTGAGCCGCGCGGAGAGGCAGGTCATCAGGAAGGCGCAATCTACGGATGGAGAAAAAGAAAAAAAAAGCGAGGACGAGGATAGGCCAGGGCGACTCACCTCGGATGGGACCTTCGACTCCAGCGCATGCGCTCTAGGCCTCCAGCCATGGAGCTACCAGAGCGCATGGAGATCTGGGGAGGAAAGTGTGGAGGCGTGGGGAGATCTGGGGAGGAGGAAGAAGCCGCGCCGGGATCCTGACCGCTCGTCGGCGCCCACGGTGGCCTCGCGCCCGCGGCAGCCTGATGCCTTCGCCGCGCCGGCTTCCCGACCGCTCATCGGCGGCCACAGCGAGGTGGATTTGGAGAAACATGAGAGAGAGGAGAGAGAGCAGGGAGAGATTCGGCGGAGAAACATGAGAGAGAGGAGAGAGAGCAGGGAGAGATATGAGAGAGAGGAGAGAGCGCATGGATTCGGCGGCCGCATAGTTAACTAGGATGAATTAAAATTTCGGGTCTGAAGCTATGGATCACTGCCGGTCTGTGAGATGCAACCGACAGTGATACACATCACTGCCGGTTTTTATTACCAACCGGCAGTGATAATATATATCACTGTCGGTTTGTTTGAAAATCCGACAGTGATAGCTTTTTTTTTTCTTACGAACCGGTAGTGATGCATTTATCAGTGTCGGTTTTAAAATTCCGATAGTGATAGGGTCGACAGTGATAGCTTATTCTGGGGTAGTGAAATGCAACCGGCCTTAGTCACATCCTTTTTCTTTTAACACAAAAAACTACGAAGGCAGAGCATGGATCTAGTAGGTTGGATAGGACACCTCTAATAGTAAGTCATGTACCACTCTTGAATACAATCTCATCATGATGTATACCTACATGTGAGAATCATGCAAGGGTGTTCCCAACAGATCAGCTACGTTAAGAGCAGCTGCCATTTCTCGTCTGACATTGAGAAGAGAGGAGTCTGGAAAATATGAGTCCCTAGTCTAGCACGGTTTCTAAAGAATTTAGTCTATGCTCTCCTAGGCCCATTCGTCTTTGCGTCAGGTTTTTGCTTTTTTATTCTTTTTTGGTGCTAGGTCAGCTAGCGAAGTCGCTAGCCTCGCTAGTGACGCCCTAATAGAGAGAGGAGCTATGTTTCCATACATTTGGGATGCACTAAGAGCTTAGCTCTTCTATTCCTATTAGTTCAAAGGATTTTTTTTAGACCTAGTTACAGATGCAGACGCTTATATACACGAGCGTACACTCACCCCTATGAACGCATGCACACACACCCTAGTCCTATGAGCACTTTCAAAGAACTAAAGTCGAACCGGCAAATCTTAAGATTGACGAAGTCACCATAGACGTCTCGCCTACCACTGAAAGAATAGCGCCGTTAAATCCTAAAATAAATCCATAAAAATACGAGCACTCGTGTCAAGAGACTGAACCTGGATGGACATGTGACTTCTTGCTCTTGCTTCTCTGCGTGACGTTGGAACCGGTTATTGGAGGTATCTTAATGCTAGTTTAGAGCTAGCCATTGAATATACGCTAACTGAAGCTATTTTATTTATTTATTCAAGTCCGGCATGGGATCCGTGGAGCCAAGGGCGATGGTGTCAGTGTCAATGATCCCAACCTTTGACCTAGAACAGCAAAAGGGGGACATAATTTAGGACATCACATGAACTGCTCAGCTCAAAGATACTCCAAAATCCAAATCCACAAATATATTTCTGACAGGGTCCACCGTACATTCTTGCGAGAAATAAACAAGAAGATCAAAAGCAACCCCGCTTCACCGCCTTCACGTGAAGACAGAGAGACACCAACATGCCGAGCACTCGGTAGAAAAGTAAAAAGTTGTACCGTACACCGCAGCTGTAGTTGTCGGATACACTGGCCACAGCAGGCAACAGCTCCGTCCCCTACTCGCCATGTCGCGGATTTGTGTCTGCAGACACCAGGCAGGAGATGCGCCGCCGCTGCAGCGGAGCCGCAACCGGCCAGTCAGTGCTGCCTGCCACCTGCCAGCCACCACGTTGCGGCGCAGTTCTGGCCACTGACAGTTGACGCACCAACAGCTGCATCCACCGTCCGAAATACTCGAAGCTCCAGGTACCGGACTACGGACACCAAACGTCCGGACGGATATCGACCTAGTCCGTCTCTCTCTGCCTCACTTCAACTCGTAAGTGTACCTCACCCTCAACACTGCGCCCGCCGCTCGTGTCCGGATGGACGGCCGTGTAACCCACCCCTGCCTCGCAAGCACACCCTAGCCTCCTCTCTCTCCGCGTGGGCAGGACCCGGGAGCCAGCCCCTAGCTCGCTGCGCCACCGTCCATCGGTCCCCAGCTCTGCCACGCCCCATCTCCTGGCGCCCAGCCGCCCGAGCCATGCGCCCATCACTCATTGTGCCCTCATAAAACACTTGCAACATAAAACACTTGGATGCAACATACGTCGGACATACTGTTGCAACATATATGTGAAACATATACAACATCTAGATAAAACACTTGCAATATGTGTGTGAAACATATACAACATCCAGATAAAAATACTTGCAACATGTGTGTGAAATATATGCAATATCTAGATAAAACACTTGCAACATGTGTGTGAAACATATGCAAGATCCAGATAAAACACTTGCTGCAACATACGTCTGAAACAGATGAAATATTTTTTTTAAATGCTTGTAACATACCACTAAAAAACACTTGCAAAATATATGCAATATGTGCAACATCCCGATCTACTTTTGCAACACGCATATGTAACAATTGCAACATACATTTGAAACACTTGAAACATACATTTGCAATATAGGGGAGGAGAAGGCCGGGGCCGGCGGCGCGCGAGCCCCACCAGCACTGGCCATACGAGTGGGTGCCCTTGGCTCGGCCGGGGAAGACCTAAGGCACCACGACACTGCGCCCTAGCGGCCATGGCGCGGTCAACGACGCGCCCAACGGCGAGGGAGCGAGCGGCATAAGTGATTGGGACGCAGGTGAGCGGTGCAAGGAGCGAGGGCGCGTGGCGCAGCCGACGATTGGGGAAGGGCATGACGCGGCAGCCCTACGAGTGCGTGGTGAGGGAAGGGGCAAACGGATGAGCGGCCACGCTACTTCGAGGCGGCTGAGCGGTTAAGCATGTGTGGGAGTGGGGATTTGTTTGTGAGATAGGGCCCACTCCTGTGGAGCCGCGTCTGGACAGGAGTCACGGATGGACGCCTGTGTTGGATCATTATCGAATCACAAGATATATTTTCGCTAGATTCATGTGAATGAAACACACTACACACGCAGCTCACAAGAAACGTTCTCATGAAATGACTTGGTATCCAACAATCGTACTATGACCCACATCCCTACTCTGCAGCGATAGTGTGAGAGACTACGGGCCTGTTTGGGTTCCTTGGGCTCGGACTAAAGTTTAGCCCCTAAACTGGAGGACTAAAGATTAACCTCTTGGGGTGTTTGGATACCACAGCACCTTTTAGCCCACTTTAACTCACCTTGAAGAGACTAATTGGCTAATGGAGGGCTAAAGATTAGGCGCCCCCCTAGCCCTCCTGTCTGAATTCCAAAGGGCTAAAAGAAGAGGGCTAATCTTTAGTCCCTTGGATCAAAACATGCCCTGTGACTTGTTTGATAGGGTTCTCTCGAGCTCTCGCTCCATGTTATAGTACCTGAAGAGTCACAAAATATGGATTCTTCGTTAGACTCTTAATTTTTTCACGAGGAGAGAGAAAGATGGTTCCTAGCGTTACTATAGTTACGGTGCAGGAGCAACTGAGAAGTTGTAAACAGGCCCTATATAGCAAGGCAACTTCGTTGGTTCTAGCATCAACTAGCGATAATGTAACACGTCAAGTTTCGTCTCATGTGGAAGGGGAAAGGGCGCTCCGATTGCAGAGGTCGACGCTCACACACAACTGGTCCAGCATATGAAGCCTTCCTCTCCCTCTCTCTCCCAAACGTTGCAAGAGACTAAAGAGTGAATTCTTATATGCATTAAAACAATAGCAATCCCTATATGCCATAAAAAATGGCATTTCCTTAACACCATTATTTTAGTTTTTCATTGACCTGTTTGTCATTCGGTTTTTCTTAGGTTCTATTTGGCACATCTTTTCCAACAGTTTCAGAGTTGCTTTTACCAAATTGGTGAAAATGGAATAGCTCTTCAAGTGGAGCTCCTTAAGATCCAATCTCACAGGGCTGGACGTTAGGTGGAACTAAGAGCATCTCCAGCACTAGGAGAAAACTCCAACCTAAAAACTAGTTATTGGGGAATATACAAAACGTGTTTTGAGATTTTGAAAGTCTTCTCTCCAGCAGAACGAGAAAATTCAATCCCCAATGAGAAAACTAGTGGATTGGAGGAGGAGAGGTCTCCCCTTTATTTGTGGGGTGAGAGACTATGATTTTTTTTATTCAAAGGTGGGAGACTATGATTTGAGGGACTCAGAAAATCTTTTTCTCATTGGGGTTAGGTTTGGGGAACTGTTGGAGCTACAGAATCTCCAAAAATAATAGTTTTTTTTTCATTGGGGGTTAGGAAAGGGGACTGCCGAAGATGCTCTAAAAATATCTGCTTCTCTCAACTCTCTATCCAAGATGTACTATAAAAAGTTGTTTTATCAAGTGTTTTTTTTTTCCAAAAAAAGCTCTAGCTCCACCGGTGTAGCTGAAGCAAAAAAAAAAAAAAACTGCTATACTAAAAGAGGCCTTACTATTACTCTCATAACCTTTCATTCATGATTCATCCAAGAGTGTTAAGTTTTACAGATTCTGATGAGAAGTGAATAACTGAATTGGCTTTTCACCTTTTGTCATCTACTTGCCACTGTCCCTGTGATCGTCCTGTGCGTTATAAGGAATTTTTTTTTTTCATAGAACAGATGTTAACTTGTCTTGACTGTAACACAGCAATAGCACCTTTAGGATACTTGCGCCATGTCTTGATGATACTGATCTATCCATCCCTGTATGATCTCAACTTCTTGTCTCCTTTGTTCTATAACCCAGTCTGGATCATCTTTGGTTGCAGATCTAAGGTCCAAATGGTGAGCACCTGACCACCGGGACAAGTAACTACACATAAGTGAACTTTCAAAAATGCCACTGTGATCTTACTACATTTTTTCATCCAGCAATTTTCTTGCTCACCTTTCTCCGTGACAAGGGCAACGATGCTGGACGAGATGTTTTTGAGCACCCTGATTGCAACAGAACAGTAACCATTACGGTGTACCCTAGCACAGTTGTTATCTGAAGACTGAAGCTTTATTGACGAATGATCAGACAAAATGATGAAACGGTCCAGATAGACCTACCCGCCTCGACTCCATGGGTCTCGCATTCCGTTGGAGAAGATGATGTTGCTGCCAAACCTCTTGAGCACCTTATCAATTTTCTGCAGGATGTTAAGCAAGGCAGCACCAGATGAGCAATTTGCATATACCAGCAGCAATTGTTTCCAATGAGGGCTTATATGTACACGCGCTGAAACTCTAGAAACAACACTTACATATCCACCATATTCAGTGGTGATCCAATGCGGCCTGGGCCGAACCCCGAACAACTGGAAACACGTGCTGGACCTGTCCTCGTAACTGAAGGTGGATGGTGGGAACATGCTCTCGTTTGAGGATGACATCGGCATGATCATCTCTGTGCAAGCCTACACAGGAGTATGTCACAATCTCTGGTTCTCAGTGTTGTCACTAACATTTTACTAGTACTTAGCTTGTCTTTCAGTTTATTGTTTATATATACCTGCCACAGCCAGTAACTGAGGTCAAGAGAACGGGGGCTGTCTTCGTCCTCTATATGGTTGCAAGTTTGGTCTCCTGTGTAGTTATAGTACAAGCTCGCCGCTGCGAACACCTTTTCTAAGATGTCCGCATTTGCGGGGAACCCGTCAATGATCTTGCACATCTGGATAGGTTTTCGTAAGAAATAATAACATGTTAAGTACAACAGAAGTACAGCTTTTGTTCATGAAGATGGAGGGTTCAGTTTGGCAATTTTGTTGAAATGGGAGAAGTGGTTGCAAAATGTGGTTAAAATGGAGAACCTCCTTGACGGGGTAGGCAGGCAAATTCTCCAGGAATTTGGCCGGTGTTGGATAGTCCAGCATGGCAGTTTGGATGAATGCTCTCTGAAGCCACGCTTGAATTGAACCAGCGTACTTCACAGTCCTGAAAATTGAGTAAAAAAAACAATGCAACAAAGTCAAGTTGTAGCAGACTTATATACGGGTCTATCATCCCATATATGCAGGAAGTGATGGACATATCAATTTTCTCAGGTTATGAATGTGGATTTAAAAACATATATGTAGAGTAATTGGCAATTAACATCTATCACAACCAGAAAGAGATTTCATATTATCTATACAAGTATTGTGTTACAATACGAACAAAAGAGAGAGGAAAATATGTAATTTTGATTAGCTATAGCTCTCAAATTTATTCACAAATTTCAAATACTTGTGTCTCTCGAAATTACTGGCTCGTGAAGGAGCACGAGTTGCTCTACCAGTTTTTTTATATTAAGTCAAGATGTGCGTTATTCTAGAAAATACAATAGGTCCAGTTGCTATTACTATCGATGTTGCCAAATTAACGGTCATATGCTTATGTATTGTGTTTAAGAATTTTCTAAGATGTGCTGTTTTTGCTAGCGCATTTTGTGACGATTAATATATTGTATACAAAATGAGTCTAATTAGTAGTCACATATTAAAACTGCTCACCACCATTTGGATAATCTCCCTGAGATATAGTATATTGGGTAGTGGTTAGTTATCGACCAACCAGCTAGGATTTAGCGCTAGTTTGTACTTGTATTATTTACCCAATTGGGTGGCTGATAGAAATCTTATAGTTGTTTACATATGACAAGAGTACAAAAGACACAAATGCTTGCAAGTCATCTCATATATTTTTACCTGACAATGGAATCCAGTACTCAAGTTTTACTTGCAGACAAGACTAAGACTAGCAATAGAGCTCTCAACCCCTCACAATAATCAAGACTATTTTGAGTTTCAAATGA
Organism: Miscanthus floridulus; assembly: GCF_019320115.1. NCBI lineage: Eukaryota > Viridiplantae > Streptophyta > Magnoliopsida > Poales > Poaceae > Miscanthus > Miscanthus floridulus. The sequence goes on from NC_089598.1 coordinate 115,644,811, forward strand.
ACTTACTTGCAGGCTCTGAACAGTTTACTGAGCTCAAGGAGCCCCTCGTCATTGGAGCCCCTCTGATGCAGCAATCCCATGTTGCCTTGATCACACTGAAGCAGTTCAAGCTCTCAGACTGCAAAATTAATTGAAAATCACAATCAGTTGATATCTAAGAGAATTAGAGAAGATGGCATTATTTAGCCTGAGATAAAGACTGACCTAGCATTATTACTCAGATAAATATCCGAGCATGTGGTACGTTTTTGTGCGTTATTCACGGAATGTGTCGGGGTCAAGATACCCCGTGTGTCTCAGGGCACCGATTAGTTACTCGCTCGAGTGGTTCAAGCCAGCAGGAGCCCAACAACTGTGGCCCATTTAAGCCACACGGGACCTAGGCCATATACCAAGACAAGCGGTGCACCATAACCTCTCCATCTCCTTCCACCACACGCTACACAACCGCTCTCGACCTCTCCTTCGTCTCAACCCCCGGGGAGGGACAAGGAGAGATCGGGACGCGGTCAAGTATGTCTGCCCTTACAGGGACAGGCACGCTCCACTCACTCTACCAGGACTGAAAGGACAACCATCTCGGGGGCAGACGTCGTCCCTGCGCGCCCCTGCATGGACAAGACAACACCAACAGATGGTAATGACCGGTACGGCATCCCACCGTCCAAATCCAGCGCGACAAGACGGATGTACGGCCCCACCCGCTACGGGATGGGGCGCACAACCTCAGCCTTGACTTTCAAGACCGGCTAGGCCACCGGGGACCTCGACCTTGCAATCTAGGGTCGAGGCCCACGACATCATGACTAGCAAAGGCGACCGACGACCCGGGAGCGGCTACCTGCTCCCGCACTATCGCAACGACACCACCAGTGGAACAAGAGACGATGACGAAAACCACGGCAAGACCACGTCGCACAGGACAATTGGTGAACCACCACCGTGCCAACAGTGCCATCACGACCAACATTGTAGCATCACGTCACGCCACGCCACGACGTGGGAGCAAGACCACAGTGACCATGATGATGACCATACTTGAACGTGCGATGACGCCAGGAGAAGACATGCTTGCTTGCATGCCAAGTTTACTTTCTCCTTCCCTCGGGCTCACGACCACTCGGTCGGGAGAACCCCCCTCTCTATATGTAACCTAGCCCCCGAACTCTATACAAGGGCGGCCAGGCATCCCTTTTGGTGGACGAACTCTCGAGACTTCATTCAAGCATTCATTCACCTCACTCCTACCTCATTCCCTTAGCTTACACACCCTCATTGTAAGACTTCAGAGCACTTGAACCGAGGAACACGAACTCGAACCATTTCTGAGACTGGACGTAGGGCTCTGGCCCAAACCAGTATAATTCCTTGTGTCTTTGAGTGCTACCATCGTCTTCCTAGAGCAGCGCGACACACGTATAAATTCACTAGTCGGTTTACAAAACACCGACAGAATGTGTTGCACTACGAAAAAAAGGCTTTAGAAAACAGAGCCCTGATTGAAAGAGGCGAACATTTTAGGTGCTCTATAAATGGCCAGGTGGGCCCAGGCAAACACCAGCCTATGTTAATCATTTATAGAGACGGACTGTCCCTGTAAATGATTATTCTCAGAGATGGATTGCCTAGCCTTTAGAAATCAATTATCAATAATAGCACTCTTAAGATGCCTCTATAAATATTTGTTAAAAGGAATTCATAATTTTTTCGTATGAAGTTGGTTGGAGACGAACTTCATACCGAAACTATATACCTTGATGCGACATGCAATTTGCAGTTGACAAGTTTTAAACTTGAAGCTTAATCCATTTTAAGTTCTTAGCTTTTGAAATTTAAAAATTAAAATTTTCAAACAACCTCAAATGTTTACATGGTATATATCAAAATTGTAGTTATCATGATCTAACAATTTATAGTGAATTTTTTTTATTTGAAGTCATTTAGAGTCCTAGATGTTCAGTTTTATTTCTTAGATTTTGAAGTTATGAATTTAGAATTCCCAAACAATATCAGATGTTGACACGATGTATACTAAAGTTATAGTGCTCAACACGATCCACAACTATATAGTTGACAAGTTTTTTTATTTAAAATCTTTTAGTCCTAAAAATATTTGTTTTTAAATTTTGATATAAGATTTTCAAATAATGTCACAAAATTGTAGTGCTCGACTAGATCTAAAACTTTATAGTTGAAACGATTTTTGTTTGATACTAGCTCGCTGAATCCAGGGGCAGGAATGTTGTAGGCATCAAAGAAGAGCGGTGAGCTTGTTGTGGATGCCACATTGCCACTGCTTGATATCTGACTAGAAGGGGTTGAACTTGAAGCTGAGCGCTAGATCCTTCTTCCTGACCTACTGCCCCCCTCCACATTAGCGCAACAAAATCATTAACACGAGTGCCATCATCCAGAAGCCATGACACCATTCACCATCCTTGAGTGCTAGGTCAACTCCAGCCCCAACTAGATCTAATAAATGGCTACGCCACCATTGTCGCTAATCCAAGTGGGGACTGAACCCACAGATGAGGACGACAGTGGTCGGTTTGGAGGGCTAGATCTAGAAGGCGACAGGGTGGGTGGTGGGTCTAGTTTGGGGCAGTGGCTCCCGAGGTATGGTGGAGGATTCGTATAGGGGTGGTGGGTATACAGAGAGAGGAGAGAAGGGGATCCGACTGGAGTTGGATGGAGAGGGTGTTATTTAGAATTTTCCTTGGGCCACTCGAAACAAATGGGTCTTGAGTGTATTTATTAGAGCTAGGCCACTTAAGAGTGTCTCCTTTGAAAATAGATTTATAGAGTTGTGTTTTCCCTTTTGGCCACTAGATGATTTCTAGAGGCGGTAGATTGATTAATATGTCCGCCTCTATAAATAAATTTGCTATCTCCTAAAATTGTTTATGCAATAGTAAATTTTATACGATTAAGATAAATTTTGGAACCAAGAGAGTACCTTATAGTCTTGCGAGGCAACATTGTAGAAGCTACTCCAAGGTGTTATGTAGTCAAACTGTAGGATTGGTGCAGAGGATGCCAAGGCCCCAATGGTGACATGGGGGTACTTGAGCCTAAACCAAGAAGCTAGCACTACAAACAACAAGCATTCCATCAAGCACGACATCAATTAAAAATGGATGAGTTTAATTAGCTCACATCCTCACTCTATCCTTTTACATGTTCTGAAAATCATCGAAATTGGAAAATTTTGAATTTACAACAAACCAATTTAATTTAATGCAAATAAGGCTCAACTCTTCCAACAGGAATAAATTTGAATTTTGAAAATATTTTAAAAAACATTGACGCAAAATGGTGTGCATGCTTGAGTGCCTTGATTGTTTGAGTGAAGCATTGGTGGTATGAATCCCTACGTAAATTCCAAATCCAAAAATACAGACTTGCCCTTTATTCATAAGCCATTATGGGCTAAAAAACCTACCCTCCCATTCTTTCTGGTCTAGCATAAAACCATCATCTCTCCTTCTACTTCATGTCTTCATCCTCCCCATTGGCTGTCTCCTCCCCTTCTCGGTCCGATCCATATGCATCGCCCACCACTTTCCACCCTTATTACGGCCCACAACCCATGCTGGCCTAAACTACATCACAACCATGCCCACTCTTTAGACCACCCTATTATCCCTTCATTGCCCCCATCTGCATATATAGCCGCCGTGTGGCATCCATGTTTGGTATAGCTACTAATGCATGGATCTAGCAATCAACTTTATATTCCCCATCATGATTTTTTACCTCTGCACAATAGCACTGACCACGCAGCTATTAAGTCTCCTACTCACCTTGTCCCATCTATTGTGACAAGAGCTCCATGTAAGCTCAGGTCTTCACTGAGCCTTCCCAATGGCTCCACACTTTGGCTAAGGCTTGCCACCACCCATACCACCATGCAATAAAATGTCAGTTCTGGCTAAGGCTTGCCACCACCCATGCCACCATGGAATAAAATGTCGGTCCTAGGAGAAAATATCTCCACTCAGTGAGCTCGACTGTTGCCAGCTATAGATAGGGGCCCTAGATGCATGCATCCCTCTCTTTGCACAAAGCATGAGTAGTAACCATCTCCTATGCTCTCCTCAACCCCCTCCAATGGAACTAAACACCATCACTTACTATGGATATCCTTCTCTATTCCGCACTTTAGCCTAAATAGCTCTCGGCCAATCTCCTTGACCCTTTATCCTCCTTATTCACCTCACATCTTTCCTCCTGGCTCTTGCCCTTCTACTTTGGCCCAATCCCACTTGCCATCTCCCATTGGACTCTAACGCCACTAATAACTACCAGCGTAGCACCAACACACTATAGAACCCCTTCCCTCTTCAGTAGCATTCACTACAGCATGTAGACACCCCCAAGCCCCTTAACATAGGCCAAAACCCTCTTCTCCCATGACCTCACATGTGGTGCCACCACCCTTCCTAGCTTAGTTGAGCACGTCATCACTCTAGTCATTAATTTGTAACACTATGCGTCTAAAATCAACTTATGACCTAGCTCCTCATGCAAAATGGCCCTACATATGTGTAGCATCTCTTACACTTTCGTCTTCACTTCGTGTAAAAGGGTTAATCGATCTGGAGGTGCTACATTTGGAACAATAAGGACTATAAGATGACCATCACCCTCCTAAACTTCCAAGGTGGTAATAAACCCACCAACTACAACAACACGTGCATGGGCCAGCTATTATAATCTACTAATGAGGTGGGGCTTAGTACCACCTTGGAAGTTTAAGAGAATGAGGGCCAACTTATAATCCTTGTCACTCTAAACATAGAATCTCTAGGTTAACCCTTTTACACGAAGCAAGGACGAAAGTGTAAGAGAGGTGCTAAGCGTATGTCAGCCTATTCTGCATGAGGAGCTAGGTCATAAAGCCAATTTTGGATGCAAGGTGTTACATTGACTATCATCAAGGGCCCCATCACTAGGTTTGCCTCATCGAGCTAGACCAAATGGTGACGGGTTGGCCATAGTCGAGTACAAACGATGCCAACGACAAGCATTCTAGTGAGGATGTGGTGGGGTAGGGGCATCAAATGTCTCTACGTGACTACATCTATGCCACCCGCTTGAATGCCTTTCGAAGCCATCACCTCTCATCATGTTGCCCTGATTTCTCTCTGCATCAACGTGACACATAGGCCCCACTGCTCATGCCATTGCCTATTATCCATCGCCACCCTATCGAGCCACCATGCACTTGGTCCACTAGACTATACACAAACCTTGTCCTTGGCCCATAGCCCATGAGCTATGTTAATATCACATTCATCCTAGTTGCTTGGTCAAGATTGACTGTATAAACACATTAAAGCCCCTAGTTTGGGCTATGGTGATTAATGAACGCAAGTTTATGTGGCTAATATGTTTGTAGGGTTAATGACAAAGAGTTAATCACATTGGAATTTTGGTTTTCTTGGCCCTCGGTGATGGATTAAGTGTATGGCACAAGAATATTCGTGAAAGGCTAAGAACAAGGTATTGGAAGTTTTGTTTTCTTGGCCCTTGGTGATGGACTCAGTGTATGGCACAAGAATATTTGTGAAGGCTAAGAACAAGGTAGTGTCTAAGTGTTGACTTGGTGTTAGGAGCACATAGATATACTGTTAGAGTTTTTGTTTATATTTGGCCAAACTACTAATGGGGTCAAGATTAGTAGCTTGATCAAAGTTGGAGTTAAGAGCATTTTTGAAGCACACATGGGAGGTACTTTGCGCAAAGTTGATCAAGAATGTCCGAAACATATAGATTGTAAGTCAAACATCTCAAAGAAGTTGAATTGTACGAAATTGGACTTTAAAAATATCAAGAATTGAATTTTAAAGTGCACCGAAGCAGGTGACATTGTGCCATACTAAGTGTTAGCCTGTGTTACTTACCGATGTGTCGACCGGTGGATGATCTAGTTGCAATTATAATTTCAATGTGGACATGCTTGTTGGAGTGCACATTATGATTTAGTGACATCTTAGTGTGGTCGACAGATTATCCAACATTATATCATTGTGCAATGGATAATTCAAGTTGACATAGTTACTAATGTGCACCATGTGATCCACTAGGTACCTTAGTGGCAACAACATATCATCTGGTGCGAACAATATTCAAGAATTTTCAATAGTAGCTATTGGAAAAGCAGGAAGAATAGGGTCACCGGGTAATCTGGTGCTCCTCAGTGAGGCACGATGGATCGTTCAGTGATAACTTTCTTTGTAGTCTTTTCCAACATCTAGGAGGGTTTACTCATATATGGAGAGGCAATGTGGTGAGGTTGAGGGCACTTCTAGTTAAGGAGAGTGCTTAGGATCGGAGTGATCTTCGTGTGCATCCTTATGCTCTTCACTTGGAGGCTTATCAAGTGAAGATCAAAACTTGTTACTCTTGGAGTTTGCCATCTCTTAGATAGCCAGATGGAATAGGTGACTGTGTATATGGAGTTAATTGTTGGAAGACTCCTACCTTTGAGCTTGGTTCTAGAGTGGAGAATGTATACTTATAGTGGATCCTCAACTCAAGGGAGCTCAACCCTTATTAGTGTATCCTCCAATAACATGGATTAGGGGTAGTGGCAACTACTCAATACCACATGAACAATATGGTTCTTTCTTGTCCACCTGTGTCATTCATAAGGATTACATTCATTGCTTCTAGGTGTGCTTGATACATATTGTGTGAATCTTTTGATATACTTGATTTGTCTTAGTGTGATTTAGTAGCTATAGGTTTCACTACTAGAAAACTGGACTTTGCCGAGTGCCTGAGACTTTGCCGAGTGCTTTTTATCGGGGCACTCGGCAAAATAAAGCACTCGGCAAAGGTGGCTTTGCCGAGTGCCAGGCACTCAGTAAAGCCTGGCTCTCGGCAAAACTGGGCTTTGCCGAGTGCCGCGATCCCACTCGGCAAAAGGTGGCCGGCCCGTGACGGCGGCCACCTGCCGTCAGATTTTGCCGAGTGCCTAACGGCCGACACTCGGCAAAATTTTTTTTATTTTTAAAAACTTATTTTGCCGAGTGCCAGCCCCAGACACTCGGCAATTTTTTTTTATTTTTTAAAAAATATTTTGCCGAGTGCCAGAGATAGGCACTCGGCAAATTTTTTTATTTTTTAAAACTTATTTTGCCGAGAGCCAGACCCAGGCACTCGGCAATTTTTTTTTAAAAACATATTTTGCCGAGTGTAAGCCTTGGGCACTCGGCAAATTTTTTTTATTTTTTTAAAACTTATTTTGCCGAGTGCCAGCGCCAGGCACTTAGCAATTTTTTTTATTTTTGAAAATCATATTTGGCCGAGTGCCTCCTGGGCCAGCACTCGGCAAAGCCCACTTTGCCGAGTGCCCCCCATGGCACTCGGCAAAATAATTTTTTTTTTATTTTGGGCCCAAATTTTTTTCTAGGGCCTTGTGACAGTATTTCAAACTCTATTTTAAAATTTGGGACAATTTTGACTTTTTTGATATATTTCATTAGTTTATTTCGTTTCGTCGAATTTTTTGGGATATTTCAAATTTGAACTGTAGGTACATGGAATAATGGACTTTGGTCATCCAAAAATTGATACTCATGATATTTAGGGTATGTTTAGGCCGTATCCAGGAACTCACATGAAATCTTGAGCATCTCGTTGATGTAACATGTTGAGGTACTTGCCGGAAATGTGATTTTAAATTATATAAAATGCAAACGAAGTCCAAAAATCACGAAACTTGTCGAGGCGTCGTGTTATCGCATGTGGAGGCTGTGGTAAAAAATTGAAAAGGTTTTGAGCAAGTTGTGACGTCGGATGCCAAAAACCCAGACATCTCCACATGTGATCACAGTGATCACATGTGGAGATGTCTGGGTTTTTGGCATCCGACGTCACAACTTGCTCGAAACCATCTCAATTTTTGGCATCCGACTCCGCTCCCGACTCCGCCCACAACGTCGACGAGCACACAACATCCACGCCTCATTAGCGGTAGTGCCATGCCCTCAGCGCCCCGCTCCTGACTCCGCCCACCGTCGACGAGCACACTAGGTTTGCCCTTCCCTTTCTATTCAAATCGTGCAATAGATGTCGGCCATCGAGCCCTTGTTAGTAGTAATAGTTGTTGTATGTGGTTTTCGGCCATCGAGCCGTTGTTTGTGGATGTTGGCCTTCGTGCTGATCTTTTTTGCAGGCTTTTGAAACCTCCCCGAGCAGGGGAGGTTCTGCCGAAATTTTCAATTGTCACTAATGGATTGCCTTTTTATGCAGGAGGAGGCCCCGGCGGAGGGACCTCGGTGACCCCGATTGTCTTCATCAGCGTTGCGGGTCTGCCTGCACCGCGTCGCGGCGCCACTGCACCGACTCGCCATAGCCCCGCTAGCCTGACCTCACTGGCACCCTAGGTATAACCCCTATATCCATATCATGGTCTTAGGTCACTGATCCCAGTTAGGCGTCTCCCGTCCAAAAGAGATACGGTCGGAGTTATGCAGGTCTTTGCATATCTACGAGCGTTTCTGTTTTGGATTGTCCACGTTTTTTGGACAGCCCACGGATGCATAGATGGGTTAGTTTCCATGGTTCGCTCTGGTTTGAGATGGTGTTTTGTCATCACCCCCTGTTGTTCTCTGGATACACACTCTCCCTTGCAGGACATGTATCAGGAGAACAACGGGGAGGTGCTGCCGAAATTCCATCTCGGATAGGAGCATAGCATGGAAACTAACCTCATCTATGGATCTGCAGGTGGGATTAGGACCTATCCTCACCTATTAGAGAGTAGGGACACCGCGTAGATGCAATTGATGGTGACTCATATGTGCTGATACGTCTATTAAAGGATGGAGGACCATGAGTGGATGTACACGCTCCAGAGAGACAAGCATGATTACGACTTGCTGTTTATAGTCAAGGTCGAAGAATTCTTATAGCATGCATTTGGCGAGAGTGCTGGAGGCCATTCTCTAGTGGTTTGTCCATGCAGCGGTTGTGACAACAGAAGAAGGAAAGATAGGTTAACCATGGGTAAACATATTGTGAAGTTTGGATTTACTCTGGGCTACCACTGGTGGATCCACCATGGTGAAGCCGATCATATCAGGGAGGAGGTGGTGAGACCATGGCTCGAGGCTTTCAATGATGATGCCGGGGTAGCAGACATGCTGGATGACACGCACCAAGCTCAGTTCACTGAAGGACGTGACAAGGAGGAGATGGAGGCTGCCGTAGATGCCTTCTACCTAATGTTGGACTTGGCACAGAGACCCCTTCACGATCATACTAATGTTTCTCAGCTGGATGCCATTGGTCGCGTAATGAGGTTGAAGGCCGAGATAAACCTAAGTCGAGAAGGCTTCGACAAGATGGTGGCCGTGTGGAGCGATATGCTACCGAGGACACACATTATGCCGAAGAACTTGTACGAGTCAGAGAAGCTCCTTCTTGCACTTAAGATGCCATATGACAAGATACATGTGTGTCCGAAGGGGTACGTCCTATTTAGGAAAGAACACGTGGATGCAAAGTACTGCCTGAAGTGTAAATCCTCTAGGTACATGGAGGTAGACTCAGGCGATGGCCAGAAGAGGTAGCTTAAGATCCCCATGAGAGTCCTATGACACCTTCTGTTCCTGCTGAGGCTCCAACGGCTATTCATGACCGAGGAATCCGCGAAACAGATGACATGGCACAAAAATGGCACACGGTACAATCCTGAGAAGATGGTACATCCATCCAATGCTGATGCATGGAAGTACTTCAATTCACGGCATCCTCTCAAAGCAGAGGAGGCTCGTAATGTACGTGTCGTGCTGGCAACAGATGGGTTCAATCCATATGGCATGATGGCTGCACCATACACATGTTGGCCCATGTTCGTCATCCCTCTGAATCTCCCCCCCCCGTCGTCTCCTTTCAACGGCATACCATGTTCCTCTCATTGATAATCCCTGGACACCTGGGGAGTAATATGGGTGTCTTCATGGAGCCTGTGATAGATGAGTTGATCGATGCTTGGGTCAAAGGGGTGTGGACATACGACCGAGCTACGAAGACTAGCTTCAAAATGCACGTTTGGTACCACTACTCCCTGCACGACTTCCTGGCGTACGGGTTAATGTGCACCTAGTGCGTTTAGGGGAAGTTCCCATGCCCAATATGCAAGGAAGCTATGAGGTTCATATGATTGAAGAAGGGTGGCAAGTATTCGTCGTTCGACAAACATCGTCAATTCCTCCCTCTTGACCATCCATTCAGAGAAGACATCAAGAGCTTTATGAAAGGTGTCAAAGTGATGAACCCTAGACCATGCTTAAGGACTAGGGTGGAGGTTCGTGCTCAGATAGATGCTCTCGTGCCCAATGAAGATGGTGGTTTCGTGGGATATGGTGAGCAATATATGTGGACTCATAAGTCCGGCTTGACGAGGCTCTCCTATTTCGATGACCTCCTACTGCCCTATAACATTGATGTCATGCACACTGAAAAGAATATCGCCGAGGCACTTTGGGCAACACTCATGGACACTGACAAGTCTAAGGACAACCCTAAGGCTAGAGTGGACCTGGCGAAGTTGTGCGATAGGCCAAACCTAGAGATGCAGCCTCCTGCAATAGGAAAGCAGTGGACAAGGCCTAGGGCCCCCTATGTCTTGAAAATCGATCAAAGGAGGGAAGTACTTTGATGGATCAAGAATTTAATGTACCCTGATGGGTATGAAGCGAATCTGAGCAGGGGAGTGAACTTAGAGACTCTGCGAGTCAACGGGATGAAGAGTCATGACTACCACATATGGATTGAGCGGATACTTCTGTCGATGGTTCAAGGCTATGTCCCTGAGCATGTTTGGCTAGTGCTGGCAAAGTTGAGCTACTTCTTTCGCCAGCTTTGTGCCAAGGAGCTATCTTCGACCGTCATTACAAAATTGGAAACTATGGCACCTGAGTTGGTCTGTGAGCTTGAGAAGATCTTTTTACCCGGCTTCTTCTTGTCGATGCAGCATCTGATTGTGCACCTCCCGACCGAGGCATGGTTGGGGGGGCGTGCAGGACTGTTGGTGCTATCTAATCGAGCGATGTCTAAAGACTCTTCGCAAGAAATGTACAAATAAAACCAGAATTGAGGCTTCCATTGTAGAGGCAAGCATTCAAGAGGAGGTTGCAAACTTCACGACACCCTACTACAAGCCAAACCTTCCTAGCAAGCATAATCCACCCCCTCGTTTCAATGCTGGCGAAGTTGAATCAACCCTCAGCCTTTTCAAATGCCAACTAGGCAGCGCAAGTGGATCGACCCCCAAGAGATTGGATCCAGAAGAGTGGCGCAAAATCACGCTATATGTGTTCACCAACCTTGTCAAGGTTGCACCATTCATTAAGTAAGTTCTCAACGAACTTGTTTCAATACGACGTCACAATTCTGTATCGAACCCCATTGATTCTCTTTGGTACAGGGAATTTGTTCGTCAAGAGTGGCATCAATCATGGGATCCTACCCCGCACGAACATGATACCCTTCTTTCAGAGGGTGCGGGAGCTGGGAGGCCTAATTTCATTTCTTGGTTCAAACAAAAGGTCATATGTTCATCAATATTCCTTAGTAGCTCGTACATTCCAATAGTATAACGATGTATCATGCTTGAGTTTGCAGGCACAAACCAATGCGTCCATGAGTAACGAGTTGAGATAGGTTGCAAATGGCTTCAAGTTAAGGGTAAAGTCATATACCGGTTATGACATGAATGGATATTGCTTCCACACATCAAGACACGAGCAGACTCGGCCCGGTCAGAAAACCACCAACAGCCAAGTTTTTACGCCGGGCACTAATGGCGTTGAATACTATGGAATAATTGAGGAGATCTATGAACTTGAATATGAGGGCCGAGTACCTCTTACTCCTGTCATATTCAAGTGCCACTAGTTTGATCCTGGATGAACGAGATAGACCCCTCATCTTGGGCTAGTCGAGATTAGGCATGATTCCTTCTATAAAGGAAAAGATGTCTATATTGTGGCTCAACAGGCCATGCAGGTATATCATACGCCATACGCGTGCCAAGACAAAGACCATCTTAAGGGTTGGTCTATTGTGCACTAGGTATCTTCGCATGGTAAACTACCTGTTCCAAACGATGAAGATTACACCTTCGACACAAACACATATGATGGAGAGTTCTATCAAGCAGATGGGCTACAAGGGAGCTTTGAGATAGTCTTACTCGGTGTGACGACCGCCATGGAAGTAGATAATGAAACGGTTGATGATGAGGACCCTAGAGATGTAGTGCTAAATCCGAAGGACATTCAAATGCTTGAGCGATTCCATTTAGGCAAAGACAATGAAGAAAACACAGAACCTTCAGATAGTGTAGCCCATTTGGACAATTTTGATAGTGATGATGAGACCTATGACCCCAATCATGAAGATTATTCCTAAACCATGTAATACTATGTTTTTTATTAAATTTTGTTATGTTTATTCATTTTGAACTATTTGACATGTATGTACTAACGCTTTTTTGTTCATTCTTTGTACATTGCAGGTTACAGAACAAAGATGGTGGGCAACTATTCACCGAGGTAGGTGCTCTTGGTGTACTAGAGGCTACGCCCTCCTGATGGAGGCGAGGGGACGTCTTCGCCCCCAGCGGCGAGAGCAGGCCCAGGTCGCCCTAGCATGGGGAGGGGCAGGGACCGGGGTCGCCCCAGGAGGGACCCGCCTCCTCCCTTGGCTCTCGACTAGCCGGAGGACCCATCTCCTACCCTGGAGGACCACGTGGCGGCCACGGGCATGACCACAGACACTCCATCGGGGGACGAGGGGACTCAGCAGACGGAGGATAGTTCTGCTCAGTCGACTCCCTACCTGCGAGGTCCCATAAGCCTTCCTCTGGTTCCGCTTCCTGACCGACGCCCACTGGTTCATCCTGTGGGAAGAAGGTAAGTAACTATAGATGTTATCACTAGTACTTCATATGATACGTTGAAAATCAAAAGAGAAACTGATATTTTTTCTTAATCACTTATGCAGGGGCTGGCTAGTTCTGCCAGGTGCTCTTGACCCCCCACGCACCCCCGCTACCGTCCTAGGATGTCTGTGCAGGAAACACTTCCTCAGCCTTGTGGACTTGAAAGAGGAGAGGTGGGAGCCGGCCTGGTCATGGGACAGGTACAAGCTCGGCTCGGATGACGAGCAGGACAACAAGCAGGAGCGGGTTTTGGCGGACTTTTGGGTAAGTGTCTCACAACATAGCTCAATACATCTCCTCCATTGGTTAAGTCTTTTATTGAAATAATGAACGGATACATCATGTTTGTATGCAGAGGTACTTCAAGGCCAAAGAAGGTCGAGAGACCCTGGCGGATCAGACGGCACACAGAGCCTGTAAGAAGTACGTCGGTGACATGATTCACGAGGCGCGACTCTAGACCCACGTCGACTACTATAGGTCCATCAAGAAAGAGCCCCTCAACAAAACCGGCACAAGAAAGGTGGCGCTAACCAAGGAGCAGTACCTTCAGGTAGGTGAATAATATTGATTCATTTTGAGATTTAGTAGGTCTAGAATTGATCTTTTTATATGTCAAACACTTGATGATGTGTAGGTGCCGGCCTCGTGGTGCATGTCGCATAGATTGACATGGTCGAGGATCGTGGATAGGTACCTTGACCCGGCATACATCGCAAAGCACAAGCAAGGCAAGCGAAAGCAGGCACTGAGGACCGGTCCAACTCACCACCAAGGCAGCCGCAACCTCCCCGCATTCAAGCGGGCACTTGTACGAGATGTCATTTATCTATTCTAACGCTTAATTTTGCCTGATTTTTAATCATCTTGCTGTCTTTCTCGTAGGAGGTGGCACACCTGGACGTGTCGGTGTCGGAGTTTGGGGCATGGGCTGTGTCCCACATGGGCCCGGTGAAATCCGATGTCGTCTTCAACCCGAATGCCACTGCCCAGGCTTACTCTGACCCGAGCGTCCACGCTAAGATCAGAGACTATGCGGATGCGGTTAGGGCGCTCCGTGGCTCAGATCACAATCTGAGCACTGAGCCCCTTGAGACAAAGGTGATCATGAGGCTAGGGCAAGGCAGGAAGCATGTGCGGTTGTGGATTGCAGACGACGCCGACTCCTCGAGCTCTGCACCCTCTCTCTCCGATGTGAGGGCACGGAGCACAGCCAAAAGCCTTCCCATACGTGCACGGCCTACTCCAACACTGTCGCGGGTCGACGAACTTTAGGTAATTCCGGTTTCACTCGTCGTACATTGAACGTTACACACATTGATCAGATTTGCAATAGTGAAACATGTGATTGAAACACTGCAGGCCGAGCTGGCAGAGACAAGAGAGACGCAAGCGCACCTGACCGCAGAGCTGGAGGCCACGAAGAAGCAGATGACGGACATGTATCAGATTATGCAAACCATCGGGCAAGCATCGGGTGTCCAAGTGCAGTTGCCAGCACCAGCTCTGGTTCGACACTTCACTCCTGTGAGTATGAAAGTTCAATGCGTTTGTGCCGTTGGGATTTTCGGTCTTCGTGCCGTTGTGATTTTCGGCCTTCGTGCCGTTGGGATTGTCGGCCTTCGTGCCATTGTGATTGTCGGCCTTCGTGCCGTTGTTTCTTGCAGGTTGGAAACCTCTCCGTGCAGGGGAGGTGCTGCCAAAATTTTCAATTTTGAGTCTAACACATGCAATCTCTTCTCTTTTGTGCAGCCTCCGTCGGCGGGTTCAAATAATCCTGCTACCGTGTCACCGGCGGCTGATCGCGTCAACCCTTCGCCGCAGTTCGGTCCTTCACCGCAGTCCGGGGGACCACACCTGCAGTCTCCGTCGCCGCAGTAGGGATGTTGAACTTTGTGATGTTGAACTTGTAATAATAAACTTGTGATGTTGAACTTTGGTGCATTTGTGATGGATTTTCGATGAATTTATTAAATGTGCGTGTGCTTGTGATATATAATGCATGTCGGTAATATAGATGTGGTGATTGATGTATATATATATATATATATATATATATATAGACTGTTACAATGGAGTGTAAAAAAATTTGTAATTCTCGGGGTCCTTGCCGAGTGCCATGGGCAAGGCACTCGGCAAAGATTTTTCAAAAAAAAAAAATTCTTTGCCGAGTGCCTTGCCGCGGCACTCGGCAAAGTATTTTTTTTAATAAAAAAATTCAGAAATTCTTTGCTGAGTGCCTAAACAGGGGCACTCGGCAAAGAATTATTAAAAAAATAAAAAAAAATTTGCCGAGTGCCTAGGTAGGGGCACTCGGCAAAATAATTTTTTTAAAAAATACGACAAAGTAATTTTTTTAAAAAATACATTTTTTTTGCCAAGTCCTGGGTCGGGCACTCGGCAAAATAACCGTTAACGGCCGGCGCCGCAACGGCCGAAAATATTTTGCCGAGTGCCGCCCTAAGCACTCGGCAAATTTTTTTTTTATTTTGCCGAATGCCCGGATAAAAAGCACTCGGCAAAGACCCTTTGCCGAGCGGACTTTGCCGGGTGCTACACTCGGCAAAGGCTTTGCCGAGTGCAAATGGCTCTTTGCCGAGTGTAAAAACACTCGGCAAAGCCCCTGCCTCCAGTAGTGTTTCATTCTTGGAGAAATTTCTAAGGACTCCATGGTAGTGTGTTGTAACTAAGGACATAGCTTAGTGTGGATCAATGATCTTTTGAGAATAAGATGACAAACACGTTAACCATTTGCGTGGTTTAGAAATGACTTACTACCACCATAGGAGCCACCGAAGACGACTACAGGTGCAGTCTCGGCTGAGAGGTTCTGTTTAAGACTGGTGATGAGAATGGCGAAGTCGGCGAGCGCCTGCGTTGACGTCAAGTAGCCCAGTGCCTCTGCTGAGTTGTTCCCAAACGTCAATGACTCCCCGTACAACCGATGCTGGTCATGGTAGCAGAAACGGTAACATAAATATGCAAACATAAACAAATCACAGTCGTAATAGAATTGGGATAAATGATAGCTTCTTTGTCTTCAAAATGTATCCGTATTAGATAAAACCAATTCCATCTCGTTTAATTCAATGTTTTAAATCTCAGACGAAAACATTTATCCGAGCCTCTCAAACAGCTAATAGCAGAGCTAAATGTGTTGTACATGGATATAAGTAGGTTGACCTATCTCAAATAGCTATGAGCGGACTACAACCGCAGTTATAACCGGAGATTTAAAACTTTTTGTTTTAATTGCATTATCGTAACGGAAAGCTGCATCAGGACTGGCAGCCTGGCCAATCGATTTCTCATATCTCCATGCATGGAGACGAGGAAGACAACAACAGTCAGCAATCCGGCAGGTGCCTTGTCAGGTGAGTTGGGCACTGTCTCACCTAGCAAGTACAGTAATATGGCGTCCTTGTTGTCTCGTCGTGAAACTCGTCATTTTTTTTATTTCGTTATTATGCCAAATAGCAAATATGTATGATCTGTTTTAAGATGGTTGTCTTCGACAGCGTGCACAAGTATTTGTACCTCGATGAAGACCAGGAGGGCGCCGAACTTGGGCGCGATATCGAACATGAAGCCGGCGTTGATGGCGATCGACTCAATGCCAATCTCGCCGCCAGTGTACACGAACAGCGGCCCGGTGCTGCCGGTGCCGCCTTTGCCGCCGCTGGGCCTCCTCCAGAAAGTGTCGTTGACGAGGTACTTCTGATAGAATACCGTCGACGCGTTGGCCGTGAAGGAGAAGTGGTCCAGCTCCTGCGGGAAGTAGTGCACCGTGAACGGCCCCGCCGTGGTGTCGGTGCCATCGGTGGCAGCGGGGACGAGCTTAGTAGCGTCCGGGCTGCTTGTTGCTTGACGCAGACGCTGCTGCCGACGAGCCTGCTGCACGTGAGATGGACTGATTGGCGGGAATTGATTGGGGTTGGAGTGTGCCGGCAGTGCCGCTGCGGATGGTGCATGTGAGAAGGCTGCAGCGAGCAGAAGCAACAAGAACGAGAGCATAGGAGGTGCCGCCATTGTTGTCCCTCCGTCCTTCACTGCGGCGCTCTATTTATTGGCATCACTCTTCGTGCAGTGTGATGTATAATAACAAGGTGCAAGAACAAGGAGGTCACGACGAGGCTGCAGGCGCGTTGTTAATTTCTGCTGATTAGCCTTGTTGAGGTCGTATATGTTGTTTGCCTAGTAGGAGCTAGTCTAGACGAACGAGTAGAGCCTAGGTATTCTCAGACAGGCTAGATGGGCCTAGTTAGTACAGATGTTGTTTGTTTGCCCTGCGCTACGTTGGAGGACTCACATGTCAGCCACACCCACCATTCACCTACGCCAGCATCGGTGGCCGAGCGAGCAGCGCCCGGGAGAAAGGAAAGTTTACTTTCGTTTCCTCACAGCCTAGCCCAAGGATGCTTTGGATTCTGTGCTGCACAAGCTCCTACAAAGTCCAGGCAAACAAACAAGCGATGTTGCATCTCTGGAGCAGTGGAGCCTGCCCCTGGCTAACAAACACGCCCTATATGACTGGGTGTCTAGTCCGATGACCTGGTGACACAAGCAAAGTTTCGAAATTTGTCGACGGCTTTGCCCATGACCCTGAATAGTGGCACACAGCGTAGAGCTGCCTCGTAGAGGGCTCGTTTCTTCTTAGTCCCCACATATCCCCTCCTTTTTCTCAACTGCCGGGGGTACTTTATTGTGCCGCATAGCTTGAAGCCGGTTCATGAAAACTAGTTAGTTTCATATTTTTCTAATTCAAAATAAAATATGATTGTTTAGGGATCAAAGCAATTTTTATTAGTTTAGATAGAAAATGTAAAACCATTTATGAAACGAGCCAAATGACTAAATTTGTTTGGTTTCAATAGTTTATGGGTATCCATTTGGTTTTGTAGTTTAGGATTAAAAATTAGACCGATGCGCAACTTGAAGGTTGAAAATGTACTTTAGATATTCACTTGTAAAGACATAATTTTTCCACACTACACTTCAACAAGAACATAATAACAATAAACATAGAAGAATCAACAATCATATAGGTTAAACGATAGAGAAAGAGTATTTACTTATTGCAAAATGATAACAAAACTCAAACAACAACAATAAACTCTTATGATATAAGGGCCGAAAGAAAAGCTCCAATAAAGAACATCATTATTGGTACGAAACATGTGTCCCAAACATATGTATATATCTCAACGAGATGTGCACATGTACCGCTACTCCCATCCCAAAGATGCATCCTCAAAGCTCATGTACATGAGAAGGGGAACACAGCATATGAAGTTTATGAAAAACCTCATCAAACAAATTGCTTTAACAAAGCTATTTTAAATCAAAGTTTGATTAAGCAACAAGTTTAACCACCAAGGTAATCAAAATATCAGTTACTTAATAATTGTACTATAAATGCAAATGTTATAATGCAATATATGACTTCTTTACAAGAAAAGGGGCAAAGGGCTGCAACCGCATTGCTCATTTTGACCTGTGTTATTGTACTAGTACTTATCTATAACACCCTCGGTGTTATACCATAAATCATTTACTAAAACATGTCATGAGCATCATGTTTATGTGTTAATGCATGTAATAGAGTGTGTAGATCAATTTATGTAACTCGAAACGATCAATAGAAATGCGAAACGAAAGTTGATTCTATAGTCATGTTATATCACTTAGGGTTTAAAACCAATTTTTATTAAGCAAAAATATTATAGAACATGTATGCGATACTTAAATAAAGTTTGAAGTACAAACTTTGTAGATGACAGTGAAATATTTGCGGTCAAAAATGATATTACTAGCTAATATTTCTACTATCTTAGAAATCACAAATGGAAATCAAATTCAGATCTAAAACTTAGAAATTTTTAAGTCTACCGACTATTAGACACTGCTATGTTTAGCAATTTATGGTGAGAGATTGGGTTAAGGAGTGGTGTAGTGTTATAGCTTGATTTGGTAGTGTGGGGGTATGGCCCCCGGTATCCACAAGACAAGACATGGGCCGCACCATCAGAGGTGGCTCGGCACACAAGATCAAGGCGTGCACGGCGCTGCTCGACGTGCATTGCAAGATATTGTATAGTACCAAATATGATACTTTCCTTATAACCCTACCCCTCTAGAGTATATAAGGAGAGGCAGGGGTCCCCTAGTCGACATCTCGATATATCTCATATCCAATATAATACACCAAAGACACAGGACGTAGGTTATTACGTCGATCGGACGGCCCGAACCTATCTAAATCGCTGTCTCTGCGCCTTGTCTCACCATCCGGTTCCTGATTACGCGCACCTCCACCGACAAATCTACCATCACGGGATACCCCTCGGTGGACTGCCGAGCATCTTTTATCGACAGTTGGTGCGCCAGGTAGGGGTGTGCGCTTGATCCATGGTGGGCCAGATGGGATCTCAAGATCAACGCCGCTCGTGGCAACCTGACTTCCTGCGGCGGGGTCCTTCAGCAGCCCTACGAGCTCGACATGCGGGGCATGCATCACCTCCCGACGACATCGGTGTATCAAGCTTCAGCCACAGCATGCATCAACGCCGAAGATTTAAAAATAGCATTATGTCATCACGTGATGATCTACACCGCTATGCAAGCTAATTATAGCTTTCCATACGTCATCAGACACGCCACAGGAATGGGACTCCTACTCCAACAAACCTATCGACGAGCGCGACTACTACAGACTACATGGACTCGGACGATGCATGTACCATGCAGGCTACTTGGATTCATATGTGTATTCATGTATGTGTATTCATCTTGGGCAACCACAAAAGGTACAACAACAAACCCCTAGCAATTCTCTTCTTTCTTCCTTTCTCTTCTTCTCTTCTCCAGCTCATGGCAATCTTAGCTACTACAGACCTATCATGATTTCAATCAACACTAAACGTGGCATAGCTAGATGATGCTTAACCAGTTTCTGAAGAGTAACGAGCATGGCGAGCGAAATAGAAAGTCATAATTCCTCTTTCTCTTTTTCTCCCTTTGTGCTTCTTCTTTCTCTTATGTGTGGAACATAGAGGTTGCGGTTGAAGGGGCACACCTAGATCATGGGACAGTGCTTCTCTTTCTCTTATGCGTGGAACATAGAGGTTGCGGTTGAAGGGCTGCAACTAGATCATGGGACGGAAACAAAGACTCGACAAGGACTCTCCCATGGACTGACGTACTTACCCACGGACTGACGTACTTACTTGGGGTGTACTTGTTTCAAAAGCCAGGCAGAGGTGCTTGCCAGGCAGTTTTCCCAGGCCATTGGATTTGGTCGCCTGGTGGTTACGATTGTTGCTTGGCAGTTGACTTGTATTATTAAACCAAATACGCCTTAGCGTCCTTTCTTTTCTTTCCTTGTTCAAACTAGTGACTAAAATATCTCTGCAATCGAAATTCCAATTGGTGAGTTTGAGTACTTAAATGGGCTGCATTTGACGAGTTTTACGCATCCATAGCCTCCGATCATTCAACTGATAAAGATTTATTTCTTATACATTCGTGGAAAAACAATTTTAATAGCGGAAAATCACCTAGCCCTCTTATAGGTCCCTTTTAAATAGTTGGGATCCCAACAAAGAAAGTTATGTTAGGCAAAGGCAGTTTTTGTGTATGTGTGATGGATAGTGGTAACTATTTGAAATGTTCTTCTCAGTCTGTTTCATTTTTGGCTTCATTTTTATAGTGCACCTTGGAGTTTTCACCTCCTCTTCACATCCGAATTTTGGACCCCTGCAGGATCCATATCCAATATCTCCTAGCCTATCCAGCAACCAAATTTGTGAGCATGCGTGAAATAAAGAATCAGTTTTTTAATACGTTTAACACCCAAATTGAAGTGTTGCAAAAATTAGGGTATTTTAGTGGAGTCAACTCATAAACTTTTAGTTACATCATCTCTACTAAGAAATTACTCTAAAAGAATCAATACAACTATAGTGTACATAACTTAACTATAAAAACAGTATGAATTAACTATAACAAAGGTGTGAAATGAATTTGGGTGCTCAAGGCTTTAGAAACACCTGACTTTTGTTTCCCATTTTTTTGTATATGCTACATATATACTCAGGAAGAAGAAAGAAAAACAAAATATTTTGGGGGCTAGGAAGAAAAAAAGTTACCGAGCATCTTATAGCAATTATGTTATTTTTCAATATCGCAATCAGAAGAAATACTGGTCAGTTTCAGAAACAGAAACTAAGCATTAAGCAACCTTTCATTCATGATTTGTCCAAGAGTGTTTAAGTTTTATAGTTTCTGTTGATAAGTGAAATAACTGAAGTGGCTTTTCGCCTTTTGTCATCTTACTTGCTACTGTCCCTGTGATCGTCCTGTGCGTTATAAGGAAATTTTCCTTTTTATTTCTTTCAAAGACTAGATGTTAACTTGTCTTGACTGTAACACAGCCATATAGCACCATTAGGATACTTGCGCCATGTCTTGATGATACTGATCTATCCATCCCTGTATGATCTCAACTTCTTGTCTCCTTTGTTCTATAACCCAGTCTGGATCATCCTTGGTTGCAGATCTGAGGTCCAAATGATGAGCCCCTGGCCATCGTGAAAAGCAACTGCACATAAGTGAACAGCGAAAAATGCCACTATGATCTTACATTTTCTTCCAGAAGTTACCATGCTCACCTTTCTCTGTGACAAGGGCAACGATGCTGGATGAGATGTTCTTGAGCACCCTGATTGCAATAGAATAGTGAAACATTGCGGTGTACTCCAGCACATATGTTATCTGACAGACTGAAACCATGCTGATGAATAATCAGATAATGAGACGGACAGATGGACCTACCCGCCTCGACTCCATGGGTCTCGCATTCCGTTGGAGAAGATGATGTTGCTCCCAAACCTCTTCAGCACCTTATCGATTTGCTGCAGGAACGAAGTTGTGCAACGCAGCACCAGATGAACAATTTAAATATATATACCAGCAATACCTTCCACCGAGGGCTTATATATGTGTACACTGAAACTCTGAAAACGACGCTTACATATCCACCATATTCAGTGGTGATCCAATGCGGCCTGGGCCGAACCCCAGAGAACTGGAAACAGGTATTGGACCTTTCCTCGTAACTGAAGGTGGATGGTGGGAACATGCTCTCGTTTGAGTCCGACATCGGCATGATCATCTCTGTGCAAGCCTACATACACATACACAGGAGTATGTCACAATCTCTGGTTCTCAGTGTTGTCACTAACATTCTACAGTACTAGTTATCTTTCAGTTTTATATATTGCATGTACCTGCCACCCCCAGCCACTGAGACCAAGAGAACTGGAGCTGTCGTCGTCATCCTCTATCTGGTTGCAACTCTGGTCTCCTGTGAAGTTATAATACAAGCTCGCCGCTGCAAACACCTTTTCCAGGATGTCCGCATTTGCGGGGAACCCATCGATGATCTTGCACATCTGGATAGGTTTTCGTGAGAAATAACATGTTCAGTACAACAGAAGTGCAGTTTTTGTTCATGCAGATGGAGGGTTCAGTTTGGCAAATTGGTTGAAACGAGAGAAGTGTTGGCGGAGCATGGGTAAAATGGAGAACCTCCTTGACGGGGTAGGCAGGCAAATTCATCAGGAAATTGGCCGGTGTTGGGTAGTCCACCATGGCAGTGTAGATGAACGCTGTCTGTAGCCAGCCTGCAATTGAATCAGCGTACTTCACGGTCCTAAAATTGAGTGGAAAAACAATGTCATATAGTATAGCAGGCTGAAAGATACACGGGCCCATCAACCCGTGGTTCCATACGGGCTAGTAACTACACTGTCAACAGGCACGAATTGGATGTAGGATTAAATATAAAGTTGGTTTTCATTTATCCCAATTTACCACTAAGGTTTCACTATGAATTTAATGTATTTAGATTATTTGCTGCTAATTATATGATTTGACTAGTACTGATTCCCTTTTGCTTTCACAGAATGTTATGATCTTTCTAACTATTCTTTGACCCCCCCCCCCCCCCCCCCCCCCCCCCCCTCCCCCCAGATTAATCATGACTATTTTGAGTTTGAGATGAACTTACTTGCAGGCTCTGAACAGTTTACTGAGCTCCAGGAGCCCTCTGTCATTGGATCCCCTCTCATCAAGCACATCCCAGGTTGCCTTGATCACACTGAAGCAGTTCAAGCTCTCAGACTGCAAAATTAATTGGAAATCACAATCAGTTGTCAGTTCATGCTCTCAGACAGCAAAATTAATTCTGAGGCCAAAATCAGTTGATATCTATAGAAGATGGCATTATTTAGCTTGAGACGAAGACTAACCTTACCATTATCAATCAGACAAAGATGAGCCATTTGGTTTTATTTTTTACATTATTCACGAATGAAATGCCAGATATGACAGGATATCATTCTTATAGAACCCAAAAAGGAAAAAAAACACTGTTTTGTACCACATTAGATTTGTCTAGAGTATAGTAATGATGTTATCATATATCAATCATTAGTACTCCATTCTAAAACGAAAGTTGCTTTGGTTTTATCCTAATATTAATATCAACGGCACCAAATCAATGCCCGATGAAGACATACATTTTGAAACAAAAACAGTACCTTGTAGTCTTGTGAGACGGCATCACTGAAGCTGCTCCATGGTGTTATGTAGTCGAACTGCAGGATTGGTGCAGAGGATGCCAGGGCCCCAATTGCGACGTGGGGATACTTGAGCCTGAACCAAGAAGCCAGCACTGCAAACAAGCATTGGATCAGCCGATCTGGCGCAACATAGAAAAATGGGTGAGTTTAATTAGCTCACAATATGGACATACTTAGTTCACTGCACGGCCATCCACATATAACTAAACTAATGGATCATTGATCTTTTCAGAATAAGTTGGTAGGCTCATTCATCATGTGCATGCCTGGTAATTATAAGAGGTAGATGTTTAGGAATGACTTACTGCCTCCATAGGAGCCGCCGAAGACGACTACGGGTGCGGTCTCAGCTGAGAGGTTCCGCTTAAGACTGGTGATGAGGATGTCGAAGTCGGCGAGCGCCTGCGTTGACGTCAAGTAACCCTCTGTCTTCGCTGAGTTGTAGGAGTCATCCCCAAACGGCAATGACTCCCCGTAGTACCGATGCTGATCATGGAGAAATGTTCGTCAAGCTTGATTATTTTCTTGGGTTAAAAATACTTGGGCAATCTTCAATGTACGTCTTTATCATTTGGTTCCTTTATTCCTTAAATCTACATGTTTATGAGGTTTTACAAGTATTTTCAAATACAAATATACACATATTACTTGTGTGTTTTCTAATTCCATAATTAAAAGTTAGTGTTCGTAATTTTAAGATTTAACCAAATCTTGTCCTAAACAATGTGTTTTTCATTACCAAATGGAGTAGCATTATATAGTACCCTTCACTACTACAGATAGCTTTTCTAGAGGTTGTACATGGATTATAATGATGCGTCTCTTTATATCAACGATTTCTAGAGACCTGTTTTTTCACGCAAAATATGTACGTGTGCGGCCGTGTCACGCCCCGTTGCCGCCAGCCAGGCCGTCGACGTGAGGAGATCGAGAGGGATCGCGAGATGGTAGAACGGCAGAGGAATCTCCCCTGAGCCGAGTTCTATTATCAGATAAGCAATCGTTCTCCAAACCGAATACAACTCACGCTTAATACCCAGTCTTGGCCAGTGGCCCACACTTCATACAAACACGTTTACATAATAATAGAAATAGGCCTTCTCCAGTGCAACACGCCTTCCTCCAACGCATGGCTCTTCTTCAAGTGGTTGGCGCACCAGGTGTTACATCCCCCCCACCCCCCCCCCCCTTTCTGCTTGACCCCAAGCAGGTGCCTGAGGTTACCTCTGACGGAGCACATTGTAGTCCTCCCAGGTTGCCGACGTCACCGGTAGTCCTGTCCACTGAATAAGGACCTGTGGAATAGCAGAGTTACCTCTTTTCACTAGACGACGTTGGATGATTTTGTCAGGCATGGCAGCTGCCGCTTCGATGTCCGTGGTGACTGGGAGCTCAGAAAAGACTGGAGTATAGTCTGGCACAAATGGTTTCAGTTGTGAAACATGAAAGACGTTGTGAATGTTACTGTCATCAGGCAGATTCAGGCGATAAGCCACCTTGCCAATTCGCTCTAGCACTGTATATGGTCCGAAAACATTGAAGGCAAGCTTTGGGTAGGGTCGGTTGGCCACAGGACTCTGAGTATAGGGCTGCAACTTCAGTAACACTTGATCGCCCACTTGAAATTCAGTATCTGACCGATGTCTGTCAGCCATGAGCTTCATGCGATTCTGAGCATTGGCCAGATGTTCTTTCAGAGACTGTAAATGCAATTCTCGGTTCTCCACGAGTTTAGCTATGGTGGGTGGAGTAGTAGGTTGTAACACTGGTGCAGCACCCACTTTGGGTTCATAGCCATATAAAACTTTGAAGGGGGAACAGCCGATGGATGTGTGAAATGTGGAGTTGTACCATAGTTCTGCTAGGGAGATCCATGAGGACCATGTCTTTGGTAAATCTTGGACTGCAAAGCGTAGAAACATCTCCAAGCATTGGTTTACTCGTTCGGTCTGTCCATCGGTTTGAGGATGGTAAGCAGTGCTTAGCTTCATATTCACTCTGTATAGCTTGAAGAGCTCCTTCCAGAACTGACTGACAAATATTGTATCTCTGTCAGTGACAATAGAATTTGGCAGTCCATGTAACTTGACCACATTGTTCATGAAAAGATGAGCTATAGATGAAGCTGTGTAGGGATGTTTGACTGCCACAAAATGTGCAAATTTAGTGAGCCGATCAACAACCACCATGATGACAGTATACCCCTGGGACTTAGGTAATCCCTCGATGAAGTCCATGGACAGGTCCATCCAAACACCTTCTGGAATAGGCAGAGGCTGTAAAAGACCAGCTGGGGCTTGGTTGAGGTGTTTGGCTTGCTGAAAAGTAGCACACTGCTTAATGAAATCTTCAACAGCTTGCTTCATGCCTTTCCAGTAGAAATGATTTTTAAGCCTTTGATAAGTTGCTTTAGTGCCTGAGTGACCTCCAATGGCACTGGAATGGAATGCTGCAATGAGCTTGGTCTGTAAAGCTGAATTCTGCCCAATCCACAACTGGTTTTTGTATCTGATCAGACCATCATGCAAGCTATACCCTGAAGCATTAGGACTGGTAATAGCCAATTGTTGCAACAACTGCTGAGCTCTTGGATCAGTCACATAGGAATGAAGGACTTCCTGTAGCCAATCAGGTTTGACCATGGAAACTGCTTGTAAGCTGTTGAGATGGCTGAGTCTTGAAAGAGCATCAGCTGCCACATTCTCTTTCCCTTTCTTGTAAACAATTTTGGGAACGGCCTGGCTGACCGAGTGGTCAGTGCAGGCTCAGTACGTCCCCCTTGGGGTGGTCAGAGTTCAAGTCCTAAGGGACTCACCCTTTATTCGTGGCTTCGGCTACAGTGACCAAGGGGGAAAAAACTCCCTCGTCTGCCCACATCCAAAGCATAGGTCTATGGCCAGCTCATCTCATGGAGCTGCGGTGCCGTTGTGTATGGGTGGGGCAGGGGTTCAGGGGTTTTCTCGATCTGCGTGAGAAGATCTTCTTCTTAAGCCGAAATACCCAGAGGCTGTCTAGCCACCGCGGATCGAGTTTTTTGTAAACAATTTTGAACTGGAGGCCCATCAGTCTAGTCATGGCCTTCCTTTGCATGTTAGAGTGGAGGTTCTGTTAGAATTATAAATTCTTGTCTCTTTAAGTAATGTTTCCACCTTTCTACAGCCATGATGAGAGCCAAGAACTCTTTTTCATAGATGGAAAGGTGCTGGTGTTTGTCCCCCAAGGCTTTACTCAAATAGACCACAGGCTGACCCTTCTACATTAGCACAGCACCTATACCATGTGCGCAAGCATCTGTTTCCACTGTAAATTGCTCTTGGAAATTTGGAAGAGCCAACACTGGTGTTTGAGTCATGGCCAGCTTAAGTGCATCAAAAGCTTCCTAGGCTTGGGGATTCCATTGGAATTGCTTATGCCTCAACAGGTTTGTGAGAGGTTTTGCAATGGTTGACAAACTTGCTATAATAACCTGTCAAGCCTAAAAAGGCTCTCAGCTCTGTAGCTGTTATAGGTCTTGGCCAGTGTACCATTGCTGCTGTTTTCTCAGGATCAGTGGCTACTCCCTCTAAAGATATGATATGGCCAAGGTATTCCAACTGGTGCTGAGCAAAAGAGCATAGCTTCAAGTATAGCTGATTTTCTAGCAGTGTCTGTAGCACTAACTCTAGATGTCTCTGATGTTCCTCCAGAGTCGTGCTATAGATAAGAATATCATCCAGGAAGACTAGAACAAATTTTCTAAGGAATTTTTGCAGAACTTGATTCATGATGCACTGGAATGTGGCTAAAGCATTTGTGAGGCCAAAAGGCATTACTTTGAATTGGTAATGGCCATGGTGAGTTTTGAATGTTGTCTTGTATTCATCATCTGGCAGCATCCTCACTTGATGGTACCCTGACCTCATATCCAACTTGGTGACATACTTTGCTCCTGACCCCGTTCGGCTTACCTTAAAAGCCGGCTTGTCCAGCTTCTTTTTTCAGGCGGGACAGTGTTTTTCTCTCACAATAATTTAGCTTTGACTTGTTTTTTCAAGTGATTTCATTCAATTTCTGTAGTCAACACCCCATTGTAGGAAAGGGAGTCTCTAATACCACTTGTCACGTCCCGTTGCCGCCGGCCAGGCCGTCGACATGAGGAGATCGAGAGGGATTGCGAGATGGTAGAATGGCAGAGGAATCTCCCCTGAGCCGAGTTCTATTATCAGATAAGCAATCGTTCTCCAAACCGGATACAACTCATGCTTAATACCCAGTCTTGGCCAGTGGCCCACACGTCATACAAACACGTTTACATAATAATAGAAATAGGCCTTCTCCAGTGTAACACGCCTTCCTCTAACGCATGGCTCGTCTTTAAGTGGTTGGCGCACCAGGTGTGACAGGCCGCAAAAGATCCAACTCATGATCTTAGACCTCGCACGTTGCCTCTTAACACTTTGCCTCAAAGTTTTTTTTTACCAACTAACTAATACATTATTCACTTTAGTAAATATTATAATGCATATTTGAGACCATAGATGAAATCAAATTAAAAAAAATACTTTAAACTAGAAAAATGAAGATGTCTCTTAGTACTACAACTTTGATTTAGGTAGTTTCTCCGTCTATAGTCATTTGAAAAATTCAAAAAAAATATGAATACCAAAATCATTAATCTAAAATAGAATTTTTGGGTATTAAATGACTTCAAATGAAAAGTCGTCAAGTACAAAGTTTCATATCTTTGAGTACTACAACTTTAGTTTAGGTTATTTCTCATCTGAGGTACTTCAAAAAATTAAAACTAATTTTCAAAGTCTTAAAATTAAAGAGAATTTTCTAACACTAACGATTTTAAATGAAAAAGTAGTCAACTACAAAGTTGCTAATCCCTTTGAGTACTATAACTTTAGCTTAGATAGTTTCTCCATCTGAAGGCATTTGAAAAAAAAAATTAAAATTTGGCCTTAAATAATCTCAAATGGAAAAACTCATTAACTGCAAATTTGTAGATCCCTTCGAGTACTAGAACTTTTATATAAAATCTGACTTCATTCGACTTGATTCAGAAAAATTATATATTTTACTATGATTCACCTATTTTTAAAGGTAGACCAAATTATCAACTGTCTCTAAAAATCTCTTTCTAGATACGGCAAAGATTCTCAGCCACATATAGAAATTCCCCTATTTCTAGAGATGGCTAGAAAGTCTAGCCGCCTTTAAAAAATAGAGAGCATTTCCAGAGACTGTTGGGATTCGGCTCACCTTTAGAAAATTCTCCATCACTAGAAAAGCAAGCTAGCGCACGGTTCAGACGAGCTGAGAAACTAGTGCTTGGGTGATGCTGGATTAGTGTGGTTTTTCTGTGACTTTTTTCCCCTTCTTCCAGCTCCTTGTATTTGACAAAGCAATGTTAACGTCAGCAAAAGAATATGTCAGGTCAGTGTTACCGACAGCGAAAATTTTGTCTTGGCTAGATGTGGAGCCGAAGATTTTTTACTGTGTCATAGTATCTTGTTATCAGCATTCAAACACTGGACCGGCAATTCAAAAGGCTTAAGAAAAAAATGTTCATGCTAGCTAATTCATCTAAGATTACGACACTAGTAGTGGTTGCTAAGTAAGCAACCATGGTTACAACAAGCTGGTACGGTACCTCGATGAAGACGAGGAGGGCGCCGAACTTGGGCGCGATGTCGAACATAAAGCCGGTGTTGGTGGCGAACCACTCGATGTCTCCCTCGTTGCCGGTGTACACGAACAGCGGCCCGGCGCCGCTGCCGCCGCTGGGCCTCCGCCAGAAGGTGTCGTTGACGAGGTACTTCTGACGGAAGACCATCGACGCGTTAGGCGTGAAGGTGAAGTGGTCCAGCTCCTGTGGAAAGTAGTGTGTCGTGAACGGCTGCGCCGTGCTGTTGGTGCCATCGTCGGCGGCGGCCATGGTGACGAGCTTGGCGTCCGAGCTGCTCGCTCGCCGCTGCTGCTGCCGAAGAGGCTGCAGATGCAGGGGAACGATTGGCGCGAAAGGATTGGGGCTGCGGTGCGCTGAGGTTGATGCTGGTGAGAAGGCTGCGCGGAGCAGAAGTGGCAAAAATATGAGCACAGCAGGTGCCACCATTGTTGCCTCTCTCTCTCTCCCGCTCTCTTTGGCACCACTCTTTAATAACAACCAAGGCGCACGAAGAATAAGGAGGCTGCGACGAGGCTGCCGTGCGCTTTGGTAATTTCTGCCGATTCGCCTTGTTGGGGTTGTGTGTCTGGCTTTGGCCTGGTGACACGAGCAAAGTTCTGAAATTGCATTGGTCAGCGTCTTTGCCCATGGTCTTGCCCGAATTGGCCAGAATGTTTGTTAGCCGCCGGTTTGGACAGAGCCAAGTTCTTGATTGCGACGCATAGCTTGAAGCGGGCTCATCCATATGGATATCATCTAAGCCCTGCTTCAGTAAACGTATACGAATAATAGCGCAGAGCAGCGGCGGATTTAAGATAAAAGCTCAGGGGGGCTTGAATACAAACTCTGCCAAAAACATAAAGCTACGGTCTAGGAAAACAAAGGCTTAGACCATCTATACAGTTTTCGGTAGAAACGTTCGTAACACCCTGCGTTCAAAAACTGCTTATATAACCCAGCATGCGCGTAGCACCTCTATTACGCTTTCGTCATCGCTTCGTGTAAAAGGGTTAACCTGGAGGTGCTACGTTTAGAACGATAAGGCTTATAAGGTGGCCCTCACCTTCCTAAACTTATGCTTTCGCCCTCGCTTCGTGTAAAAGGGTTAACCCGGAGATGCTACGTTTGGAACGACAAGGCTTATAAGCTGACCATCACCCTCTTAAACTTTCAAGGTGGTACTAAACCCACCAACCACAAACACACAAGAGTCACTTGGACTACATAGGTCAACTTTACAACTACTACATGATACAAATGGGCTGGGGTGTTACATTCACCCTCCCCCTTAAGGGCTGACGCCATCGGCAGCTCACCACATATATGTGGCAGATGTCAAGGACCACCCCTTGGTATACCCCTCTACAGGCACGTGCAGCAAGGGTTGATGCTCCGATACCATCTATAACATCCCACGTCCAAAAATTGCTCATATGACCTAGCTCCGCACGTGGAATGGGCCTACATACGCATAGCACCTCTCTTACACTTTTATCCTCGATTCGTGTAAAAGAGTTAACCCGGAGATGCTACGTTTGAAACGACAAGGCTTATAAGATGGCCCTCACCCTCCTAAACTTTCAAGGTGGTACTAAACCCACCAACCACAACCACACAAAAGCCACTTGGGCTACATGGATCAACTTCACAACTACTACAGGCTATAAATTGACTAGGGTATTATAACATTATTCCAACTTTTATACCATATTTCAAGTGAAAATGTAAGAGCAACTTCAAAAGAGTTGGTAAAAATAGATGGCTAAACCTATGATTTAGCCAATCTCTAAAATATAAACCCTAGCAAAAAAAAACTCCAACAACTTTTTTAAGTACGACGAGGCAGATGGCTAGTGGCACATGCAAGCTATATTTAGCATGCGAGAACTCAAGGATAGATGGCTTGCTATTTTGGAAAGCCAGATACAATGGCTGTTGGACTATCTTTTCTTACCAAAATACTTAAATATAGATTACACAATATGGATAGCTCTTCTGTTGGAGTTGCTCTTTTTTAAAGCTACCGAGACATTAAGCGTCGAAAACTAAGAAAATAATGCCAAAGGATGCGTAAAAGGGCTTCTTTTCTTTTGTTGGATTCCAACTTTTATAACATGTGTTTAGTGAAAATGTATTTTTTTTAAAGCTACCGAGACACTAAGAGATGAAAACTAAGAAAAGAATGCCAAAGGACACGTAAAAGGGCTCCTTTTCTTTTGTTGGAATTTTGACAAGTAGTAGAGGGTGTACCATGTCAAGGGAGGCCGAGAGCACAAGAGCCAAGAGGCTTTGCTATTCGGCCGAAATAAAGGCCACCGGGGGAGAGGAAAAGGAACCTATTCCTTGGCTCATGTCTCAGCTTCTTGAACCTCAAGACAACCAGAAGCATCCTTTGTCCAGCTTCCAGCCCCTCCTAATGCATCCGTGGCCAAAAATTCTTGGGGGGCTTCAAGGCATTAACAGCGGTAGGAGGGCTCGAGCCCCTTCCGCCCCACCACTGCATCCGCCCTTAGCACAGAGGCATTTTCATCGTAGCATCATTCGTGGAGGTTTTTACCTTTTAACGTATACGATAAATTAAAAACTCAATAACACGTGGTATCTGGTCTTATATGTAATTAACAGAAGCCATAGTATATACTCCATGTTCCTAAAGGAAGTTGTTTTGAGTTTAAGTTAAACATTTTAAACTTTAACTACAAATAAATTCTTTTGGGTTAAGTTCAAAAATATGAAAGTGATATAAGTAAATTCATCTCAAAATATAGTTTTATAAAAGTATAAATTGACTATATTTTATAAATATTGTATAACAAAAAGTAACGGTTAAAGTTGTTTTTAGAGACCGTGGATATGTCCAAAACGACTTATTTTAGGGACATGGGAGTATGAAAATTACACGTGAAGCGGTGGCATAGATGATATCTTATACCATTACAAACTGAAGGCCCCTAAATGAGTCTCTAAGTGTCAGAAGAATTAGCTCCGGTAATACATAGCAGCTAATCATGTAAGATAAATCAGATGGTAGCACACAAGACATAGGGATTATACTGGTTCGGGCACATGGTGTCGTACGTCTAGTTTAAAGGTGGATCTTTCTGTTTTCATATGCTCGGTTACAGGGGCTGCTGCATCTAGCTATGCACGAGAATGTAGAAGATGGGATCCCGATCCGGAGGCCCCTACTCTCTCTTATATAGCCTGAGGAGTAGGGTTATAATAAATCCGATCGGCTAACAGATTGGCTTCCTAGTTTGTTACATGAAATACACAACAAAATGATTCTACCCTATCGTCCAGATATGACGGCGTCGGATATCCTCAGAGTCTTGTCCTCCAAGATGGTGGATTCGTCTAGCCTTCATGGGCTTCATCCTTCGTCAGCTTTTGGTTCGGTTGATAGGCATAGTCGAATATACATGCGGTGTAGGTACCCTAGGCCCATATATCCGACACTAAGTTTATCCTTATATGAGATGCATCATAAATAAAAAAATAAAATTCTAGAAATTATCATAAAAATAAGATACATATGACCATCAGTTTGGTGGATTATATATATATATATATATATATATATATATATATATATATATATATATATATATATATATATATAATATCAATTGCAATGATACTCATTGAATATATGTCCTGTTTCTAAAAATTATCAACCATCGTAATTATGATAACAATATAAAGTAACTCGCCTAAATCAGCATCTTAACTGGCCACATATCACATTATGAAGATAATCTAAAAGAACACCCTGAATCTATGTCTAAGTAACTTACATAGGCCATTTCGAAAGATAATATGAAATAACCTAAATTTACATATAAACTTCCACTCTTGCCATTAATTCAAAATAAATCAAATAACATATTAAATATGTTCCTAGCAGCATTTTTGGGAACGACGACCTCAAGGGTACTGGTGAACGGACAACCAACTCAAGAGATTAGGCATGCGAGAGGCCTCAGGCAGGGAGACCCCATATCACCGCTGCTATTCATTTTAGCTATTGACCCTCTCCAACGTATCATCGAAGCTGCTGCACAAAGGGGCATCCTAAAACTGGTGCTACCAAAGGCAGCCAACTTACACTGCTCCCTCTACGCCAATGACGCGGCGATTTTTGCCGATCCAAGCAGCTTGGAACTCGATCACCTCTACAAGATTTTGAATTTTTTCAGTGAATGCTCCGGGCAGAAAATCAATATCTCTAAGACTGAAATCTTCCCAATAAGATTAGACACCACAGTGGTGAGTCAATTGCTACAAAACTTCCCGGGGAAGATAGGCAAATTCCCAGGAAAATACCTAGGGCTCCTCTTCATGTTCGGAAATCATGCAAAGTGGAAGTGCAGCCGTTGATAGATAAAATAGGGGCTAGGCTGCCAGGTTGGAAATGAAGGTTCCTTTCCACAGCCGGAAGGGAAACACTGGTAAAGACAGTACTATCAGCGTAGCCGATTTACCATTTGGCCGTGTTCCCAGAACAAAAATGGCTAATCAAGAAGATTGACCAGCTGCGAAGGAGCTTCCTATGGAGGGGAGAAACGCCAGATAAAGTATATGGAGGCATTCCATCATCAACTAGCCAACGACATGCCGGCCCAAGGAAAAGGGAGGATTAGGGATTCCAGACAATGAACACTCTGCAAGGGCTCTGAGACTAAGACGGCTATGGTTTCAGTGGAAGCACAGGGACACGGCATGGAACGCCCTTGATCTTCTAGTCGATAGTAGAGATAGGGACCTTTTTGCTATATCAACAGAGGTAACAATAGGGGATGGAAATCTGGCCTGGTTCTGGCAATCATCATGGGTCGATGGAAGAACGCCAAAAAAAAACCCCACCGACTTTGTACAAGAAGGCGAAAAGGAAGAACCTGTCAATAAGAAAGGTTTTACAAGATAACCGATGGATCTCTCATATAACCCCATTAAGGACAACACAAGAAATAAGAGAATATGTCAGGCTATGGGAGGCTGTAGGGCAAACACAACTCCATGAGGATAGGGAAGACAATATCCGGTGGCGATGGACAGAAAACAGGGAATACACAGCAAAGAGTGCTTATGGCATTCAATTCCAAGGATCAATTAGCAAATTGAGAATACTGCTGATTTGGAAAGCAAAGGCGAAGCCCAAATGCAAATTTTTCGCGTGGACGTTGTTACACAAAAAAAAATCTTACAGCCAACAACTTGATCAAGCGCAATTGGTCGAATGATCCGATTTGTAAGCTGTGGGGTATCGATCCAGAAACACCAACACATCTTTGCAAGGATTGTGTTTTATCAAAGGAATTTTGGTCAGTTTTAAAACAATGGCTTGGATTATCATTACTAGACACGGTGCCAATGGGGGGATCCATTCACAATTACGGGCGAAAAATGCCGCACAAAAATTAATAAAGACCAGAGACGGGTATTTGACGGAATAATGATTTACCTATGGTGGAATATGTGGAAGGAGCACAACCGAAGAATTTTCCAGAACACATCGATGCAACCAAGACAAGTAGCTTTTCTTTGCAAAGAAGAAATAGAGCAACACCAGTTGGCGATGAGGAATCATGGGGGGATCCAGCAGAATCAACAATCTTAGCTATAGCTGTGTTCTTTGGTTAGGTTTCGATCAATGGTGTGTGTTCTGCTCCAGAGGAAGCTCTCTCTCAGCGCGTTCGGCTGGTCATGTCCCAGCTTGTTTCAGCTTGTTTCAGCTTATTCTCTCTCACAGAATACTATTCAATCATCCAAAATAAGCTGTGCTACAGTAGCCATATGTACCCTCCGAACGGCCTGTCTGTTTTCAGTCGCTGGGTAGGGGGAACAGGTCAAGGAGGCGGCCTGGGGGCCGAGTTAGAGTATTGCTTAGTGGCCTGTTCCATATTGTAATTCTTTTGTAATCCTGTTTTCGTTTTCTATCGTCTAATCAAAATCCAGCAAAGCTCTTGCCGTCTTTCTAAAAAAAATGCAACTAGAGAAAAATATCATAAGTGACCTATACATATATGCTTTTAATAACCCATTTCTACTAATACTAATCAATATAGAAAAACAAAGTTAAAGTAACCACACATGTTGTGTGCCACAATATAAAGTATATTTGTATACACGCGCGATGAGTATGTGTTCTCGTGGTTTAGCAATCATGAAAAATGTTTCCTTAATGAATCGCATAACATGTACACTATTTTGAATTGCCTAATAATCCTTGATAACAAAGTATTCTATTTGTTACATTGGAAAATCCTGTGCATTTTGATTGGGACATTATAGGTATCTGCATCAATAGTTTAATTGTAAGCCCTCCGTTTTTTTTTCAAAAAAAAGGTACATTACTACATTCATATTCATAATTCTTGAGTGTTATGGTGCAGGCTCGAATGACTGTTTGTGTGAGTGTAGTAACTAATAGTGAAGGTTAGGAGCGAGAATCCATATTTTTGAAAGAAAATAATAAGATAGTCTTCAATAAGGGGTATAATAAGCCCTAAGTTTCACCTTTATATGCAGACAAAAAATGCAGTAGCTAACGAGATCAAATTGGAAAACCAAAATCTAGTAGTATTAATCACAACAGACAAGTTCCAAAAAGATCCAATGACTCAAATTAAGGTTTCAAATAAGCACATACTAAACATACACAATAGTGAGATACAAATGTAAAACTATAAATACAACTAGAAAAAGAAAATAAAGTAATTGGTAATGAAATTCAATCACAACCTCATAGGGATCATAAAGTATTTGTAGCAACCGATTTTAAGGACAAAACCAGAAACACATCATATGTGAGCCCAGGAAGTCAAATCTCACATATAGCAATAAATAAAGGTAATATCAATAGACAATGCTTAAATACATAGCGTATTAGTATAAGGAATATAACTTTAGAGTATAGACAGCGGAAAGACAACTCTGATCTTCAGGTGAAGACTCTACTTTCACGGGGACAACTGACTGGTTGATCGTAAGCCTAATTCCTCAAAACTCTAGCAATCTGGTATTCATCCAGGATTTTTCTAAAGATTTAAAAAGTAAAGAAAGCGTAAGTACATGTCGTACACAACAAATATAACATAGGGTTCATGAGACTCAAAAGGTTGACACTGGTTCAATTGCGATTAGCTTTTAATTGTCACAATTTTAGCAAAAGAGTAGCAACAAGTTTATCACAAGCCCATATAAACACATGATCAGGTAAACATGCATAATGAATAGCATAAACAGTAATCATTAGTGAGCATCTTTATCATTAGTATCATCAGTATTCATCATCTATTTCGTAGAATGTTCCAAGGCCGCTCGTGACCGTGAGCACGGCTAATATAGCAGTTTTACACTCTGCAGAGGTTGTACACTTTCACTATGAGTCGTGATTTACCCTTTCGCTCGAGGTGATCAGCCTCTTGACCCACTACCAAGGAAGGTCAGCAGGGTTCACTATGAAGCCTTTCAAAGGTCCGTCTAACAAGTTAGGGTCATTAAATTCACGCAGCAAACAGATGTAGAGCCCCCTTCCCGATGGCACAATGACACCTCGTCTTCATCCTTTGACCTCCCATACAGCCACCACACGGCCATGTCAATAGCAGCTGCGCAGGGGTGGGCTCGACTTGTTGCACGAAGGAGAGGATGGCTGGGCTGGGCAGCGCGGCTGCGACGGCGACAACGAGAGGAGAAAAAAAATCTAATTTACTACACGAGAGATTTTTTAAACTAGAGGCTCCCCTTATGATAGTTTTGGTGTGCTTTGTCCAAGGGGTTGCTACAGATTTATAGGGAGAAAAACTCTCCATATCTACATCAACTAGCAATATGGTACTAATTGTTGCACCCTCCACATTTACTAATATACCTAAATAATCATTAAAGCCCAAAAGTAAATAAATGCATGGGTCTTTATGATTTGTGAGGATTATTGCACATGGACTATGAGCGTTGGGAAAAATAAGAGATTTATTTTTTCGGAATTAATTAATTTCGTGGATAAAATAATTTCAGAAAAGTCTAGAATTATTATTTAAGCCGCGAAAAATACTTCGAAAGCTCTGAAAATTCGGGGAAAATTCCCAAAGACATTATGGAACATGAGGAACCCAAATAAAGTATTTGGAGCCCATGATAAGATAATTTGGAGCATCTAAAAATTAAATTATGCTCACAGACAAGTAGAAACAAGTTCTAGAAAAAGCTAGAAAAATTCCCGAGAAGTTTATAGAGATTGATTGACGAACGAGGAACTGAAAGGAGTGATTTGTGTTACAAAGAAAAGATTTTAGGAAGCTCCCAATGAAAACTTTAGCCGAGAAACAAAGAATTTGATTGTAGAAAAAGAGAAAGACATGCCGGAGAATGAAAATCGACCTACTAATGTATTTTTAAGACTTTGCTTACTCTCAACACACAAAGAAGCAACAAGCAAACATCACATCATCCAAAAGCCCGTCAAAATTAGAAAACTTTGAAAATTCACATTTTTCCTATAACTAAATTTGCGCTAGCTCAAACTAAACTCGGTAAATTTTATCCAAATATTAAAATAATTCATTTTATTTAGTGTTTTCTATGCACAACCCAAAATCAGAAATTTTGGGGTGTGACTGTATTTATATATGTATTCTCTTTGGAAATGAACAAACAAAGAGATTATAAAGGATTTCATAAGCATCAGAAGGAGGGTGCTGCAGGGTAAGCAAGAGAAGATCCGGACAATGGTGCTGAAGGATAGGAACGGTTACTAGAAAGGGGTGTCCATGGGAGTCTCAAAATTTTCTTCTCAAAACAAGAGAAAGCTGGCTCATATCCTAAAATCAACCCAAGAACCTCCATTCTAGTTTGCTTGTTTCCAAGAAATAATTCCGACTAAGTCCACATAATCCCTGGTCTGGACTATACTAATCAGCTCGCAAGATATAGGTCAATGACCCAACATCAATCAAATGACCTCCAAATCTCACCAAATTCCAGTGAGAAGGAGGCATGGCGGTAAAGGTGTTTGTAATGAGAAGGGGGAGGGCAAGTAAGAGAAGGATGAGCCGTTATGAGTAACAAGAGTGATTGAGAGCTCATTAGGACACTAATTACCTCTAAGGGGCATTCTGTTCCAGATTTTTATGTATGTAACGAATGGACATATTGCCTTCACCTACAACTTTGCTTCACCTAGATGCAAGCTACATGATGATACCACGTGGTCCATAGCTTGCCACATCCTGATTAAGGAGTAACCTGAAAAACCTATCGTCGATGGTGTTGAGGCTCAAACACCAAATCATGAAATCCATGATTGCGATGTGTGTCCATTTTTCCTCGACCCTAGGCGAGCTCCAATTCCTTCATGCTCCTCGTCAACATCATATTCATCATCATCTCTATCTACTCTTGTCGTCCTTGTGCAAGATGTGGTCCATGGTATATGCTCAGTCTTTTTGGTTCGTCATCCCCAACTCCTTCATGTCCTTCCTTCACCATATTTGACACATTGGTATGAACTCCTCGTTTGACCTTTACCTTTGCTATCCGCCACCACTTCACATTTGGTTAGTCATAAGCATCACACGCAAACCAACTCAACTAAAAGCTTCTATATTCACCTTAACAATCACTCATCATATCTAGACAAGGGTTCATCCAATCTTGTGTGATCTGTCTCATCTCATTCACCCGGTCATGAACCGTCGCAAGAGAAGTTGGAACCATATGCAGCAGTGGCATCTAGCAACATGCAGCCCAGTGAGGAGGAGGTGCGATGATGGCGGTGCCTATGATGAGAAAGGTGAGGGCGACTGAAAGGAGGAGCTGTTGTGACTTGTGAACAACAGGAGTGAACGAGAGCTTTAAGCTTTGGTCAGTTGACGTGGGGCCAAGTGCATCTGATTTTTTAGCAGCGTCCGACAATGTGTGTCAAGTATTACCGAACTTTTTTCATATACAGGAAGCTTTTATTAAAACCTCAAAAGCAATACATGGAGATGATACAAAGCCTTAGAGAGCAACTTCCGGTATTACTGAACTTATATCAACAATATATTTGGCTTCCTGGATGGATTACTGGACTGGTTTGGGTCGAGCCGTCGAGGCCAAGTTTGAAGGACGAGATCGTCCGCTGATTCTTTTCTTACCCCTCACAACAGCAGGATTTTTAAACAGGAAAGCTTCTAGGAATTGGCATAACATATGACTGCACACAGCAGTAGCCAGTGCGCCCGGTCATCTGTCAAATTCTGTCAGTTTTCAGGAAACTTACGCATCGATAGTACAAAAATGCGTGCTTGCTAGGCAACTTAGAAACAGTCAAACAGATCAAATAACATTCTGAACGTTACCGGAGGAGTTAGGACTGGACTACTGAAAGCACAACGGCTGGATTTGGGAAAACTTTTGTCATCACAAGAAAACAACAAGATCGCAGACACCATAATTAATTAAACAAACACAAAAATAAGACAGTGCTGATAGTTTATGGGAGTAGCATGTTCAAATCAGAGGCGGAACCAGCGATTTTGATTAAGCAGGGATGGACAAATATAATTGTATTTTTTAGTGTAATAAAATATACATAATTATATGTTTCAATAACTTTTTAAAAACTTTTACACTCTTTATAACCAAAATCATAATATTTTAATACAAAATGAGTGAAAATTGATATTTTTTTGTTCTATGAATTCAAATATTTATATATGTATTATATGAAATCTACTGTGCTTGGGGGGGCCACGGCCCCTGCGTGCCCCCTGTTTCCGCCACTGGTTCTAACGATTACGCTAGGCCATTTTTGTTATTAGCATAAAGCACTTTAGGTTATTGTCGGGTTCCGAGATGGAATCCTGACAATAAATAGAAGGGAATCGGAGTTTCGGTTGGAACAACAGGGATTTTTGGATAGAGTCATAGAGAAGCAAGAACGAGGAAGAACATAATTCAGTTACCCATTTGGATACTTAGAATTGAATTCATTTTAATAATCATAATTTAGACATATATTAATTAAGCTAATATGGTTATATATAGATTATATTTGTATATTATTGTTGGCTATACGAGAGAGATACTTATGTGTTGCATTTCTACTATAGAAGAGTGAGTTCAAGAGCATGTCATAAATTGTAAAGTATGAAAGGTTCTTGATTGGTTTTAGTAATTAAGTGAAACCTTATGTGGACTAATATGTGTTTGAGTGAGATACACAGGTGATTAGTCTATAAGTACATCATGTGTGAGCAACCATGCCATAGAGGTAAAATAGCTTGGATATGTTGCAAGGCTCACATATGTGATGAAGGAGCTCATTGCATATGAGACATGACATGGAGTCATATGACTAAGGTGGAGAAGATCAAGACAACACTTGGCTTGATGGATCGGTTGCAAACGTGAAGGGCAAGTTGGAGGCTTTGGAGCGATGGACCGCGTGGCGGTGAAGCTTGAGCAAGACTTGGTGCCGATGGACGAAGGCAACGGTGAAAAGCAAGTGAGGTCAAGATCGATGAACCAACAAGGTCACGTGATGATATGAAGTGAATCATATCATTTGTGATATGGT
The DNA here is from genome assembly GCF_019320115.1 of Miscanthus floridulus. NCBI lineage: Eukaryota > Viridiplantae > Streptophyta > Magnoliopsida > Poales > Poaceae > Miscanthus > Miscanthus floridulus. The sequence goes on from NC_089598.1 coordinate 115,685,634, forward strand.
TAGTGCATGTGTTGCATCAACAATGGAGGAGATGGAATGGAATGCGCAAGGCAAAGGTATAATCTATAGGGCATTTCATTTCACCGGTCATAGGTGTGTAGAGAAGCTTATGACCGGATTTAGGATAGATGGCCGTACTATTAAGAGGGGCAAACTTGTTTGCATATTGGTCATCTAGTGTCACTCGAGTGATCTAACTTTGCATACGTGTTAGGATCGAGTGGCGTGGTGAAAAGAGTGCTAATCCTCTAAGAAAATATTTGTGAAAAGTTAACACACGTGCATAAGGTGGTGATCACTTGGTGGTGTTGGCACATTTGTAAAGGAGAAGTTGTTGGAGTCAATTTGGAGAGGAAAAGGAGGTGAAAAGAGCAAGTTTGGGTTGTCCGAGGGTCGAAAAACTCAACCAAACTTGTACCCAACACACAGCGCTTCCTGGGGGTGGCACCGCCCTTTTCGGTGTGCACTGGACAGCCTAGGGTGGTGGCACTGCCACCCTAGGCAAGGTGCACCGCCACCGCCTGCAGCGTGACCAAAAACAGCAGCAACACCCTTTTGTATTTCGGGCATAACTCCTAGCTCCGAACTCCGATTTTGATGACCTAGGACTTTTTGGAAAGCTAATGAAATGCTCTACAAACCTGAAGTGGTGGATCTCAATTGGAGAAAGTTTTGGTCACCGGGCTGTCCAGTGACCATGGCGGTGTGGCACCACCCCTTTTTCCAGAGAGGGGGAAACTCGTCGGGGGCACCGCCACCCCTAGGGCGGTGCACCACCCCCCTATGTCTGGTGCCAGGGTCCCAATGACTAGTTTAAAATAGCCGTTGCAATTTGACTATTGGGCACCGCCACCCTATGTCTGGTGCATGCACGTGACCACACAGAAATATGCTACTTGGCTCCAACGGCTCTATTTGGCTTGAGGGCTATAAATAGAGGTGGAGCTTGGGCATTTGTCTAGTTGAGCACCCTTGGGACTGAGTGTCCATGCTCAGGGAGTGCTTGGGAGCTCTTCTACTCACATACGCTTGATAGTGATCATCCGATTGAGTGTGAGTGCGATTCTAGTGCATTGCATCGTGAGGATTGCATCGAGTGGCACTAGGTGATAGTGTTGCAAGCCGGTGGTGCTTGTTACTCTTGGAGGTTGCCACCTTCTAGACGGCTTGGTGGCTTGTGACTCTATTGAAGCACGCAAGAAGATTGTGCGGTGCTCTGGAGGAGGATTTATATGGGGGATTGTGCTCACCCTGTGAGAATCCCAAAGAGCAACTCTAGTTGAGTGTGTCATTGAGCTACCCTCTCTTGTGGGTAGATTCTTGTGGTGCCCGACATGCGGGCTTGGCGGGTGATGCCAATTAGCGCCGAACCACTAAGTGAGCGGTTGACACAACGGGGACTAGCATGTTGGCAAGCACATGAACCTCGGGATAAAATCATCGTATCATCCTTGTCTTCCTGTTAGTTTGTGTAACACCCTAAAATTTGTACTTTTAGAAAATAGGATTCAAATGATTTATTTATGAATTTTTTTGCACATGAAATATAGGAAAAAGAATATTTTTTTATTATATTAAAATTCATCATAAGGAGTAGCAACATGGATGTGCATACATGCCGGTGCATTTGATTTATTGCAATGAGGGGTTGAATCCAAAATTCAAAATGAATTTAAAATGCTTTTGAAAATGAATTTGACAATGGCTTTGAAGTAAAAGAAAAGAAAAATAGAAAATAAAAGAATTTAAAAGTTGTAAATTTTATTTTTGGAAAACTTACCAAAATTTGCTCATTTTTATTTGAATTGAAAAGTATATTTGTAACCATTTTCAAACTCGATTTAGTTCATATTTGAAATTGGTTTTTGAAATAAGAAATGGAAAGGAAACCCTCCCTCTCTCACTTCTGGCCCGAGAGGCCTGGCTCCCTTCCTCTGCTTTCTTCCAGCTAAGCCCGGCCTGCTCTCTCTGATCCCTAAGGCCGCAGCCAATTCCTCTACCACGCTGGCCCATCGTCTCCTCGTAGGCCTGCTTGCCTCTCTTCCCTCTCACGCGGCCTAGCCATGAAGCCACGCGGATGCTCCCTCTCTCCGCCTCTCCCTATTAGCCTGGCCCATGCCTCTCTCGCTATGACCTACGAAGCGGCCCCATGCGTAAGTACCTTCCCCTTCCTCGTGTCCATGCCCGAGCAGGACTCCATCCTGTGTTGGAAGTCCACCGCCGCCCCGTATCCACCATGACCTTGGCATGCTGCCCACACCATCACCCCCTTAAATAGAAGCCCAGCGCCTCGCCGCCTCCCTTGAACTCTAGATGTGAGCCACCGCCTCACCTTGAGCCACAGATTCAATTGCGATTAGCTTTTAATTGTCACAATTTTAGCAAAAGAGTAGCAACAAGTTTATCATAAGCCCATATAAACACATGATCAGGTAAACATGAATAATGAATAGCATAAACAGTAATCATTAGTGAGCATCTTTATTATTAGTATCATCAGTGTTCATCACCTATTTTGTAAAATGTTCCAAGGCTGCTCGTGACCGTGAGCACGGCTAATATAGCAGTTTTACACTCTACAGAGGTTATACACTTTCATTGTGAGTCGTGATTTACCCTTTCGCCCGAGGTGATCAGCCTCTTGACCCACTACCAGGGAAGGTCGGCAGGGTTCACTATAAAGCCTTTCAAAGGTTCGTCTAACAAGTTAGGGCCATTAGATTCACGCAGCAAACAGATGTAGAGTCCCTCTTCCCGATGGCACAATGACACGCAACCTATACATAAGGGGACAGAGGCCGCACTATACCTAATTCGGCAAGCCATTTTTACGCCAATAAAGGTAACCTCTAATAAGGTAGAAAAGATCCTCATACTGAGCTAAAGTCAGAGCCATATAGCTCTCACAGTTGTATTGCAAGTTTCGGATGATCACTTACAGATAAGTCCTTAGGGAGAGGAATCTAGAGCATCATAAAATAGCCCAATGCTCTAGCCCCCTTGTTCCATGTTGCTAAAAAGCATCTTTTAGTGTTTATTGCATATACCATTAGTCAAGTTACAAGATCAACGTTGTAGTTGAACATTAGCATCATACTACCCAATGCAATACCCCATAGGTATCAAGGCACAAGGTACAAAGTACTAGAAAATCCTTAGTAGTAGTCAAGGTAGACACATGCAGTATGAATTAAATGATTTAAGGTGTATAGGACAACAAGGAAGATTCCATGCTATACTTGCCTTAAACTCATATCCTTCTATTGAATTATAACCTCCAAAAGACTTCTTCTAGATCACCAACTTCTTATATTTCACTAACATACTTCTTACCGACTGGACATGATCATAAAGCACCACACAAGCATCCGTGCAATCATACACAAAGCAAATAATAGAACTAAATTAGAATAGTACACCAGACATATGAAACAGCGAGTGAAAATGTTTTAAAGGCGTTCTACACGTCGCTACGAACACACAGACACGAAAAGCACGCTAATCGAAACTACGGTTGTAAAGAAATGACTACAGGGTTTTATATTATAAAAAAAAGAGAAGACTATAAGCTTGATTTATGTTAATTAGAAAAAACTTTATGAGTAGCATTAATTTAGATTAAACAAATCATATTTATACTTAAAAACTAAGTTGAAGCCAATCATATTTTATTTATAAATATTTTAATATCATTTATGCCAATTCAACTTTAACTTGCAAACTGACATGTGAGAACATCTAATCAAATTTGATATGTATGTTTAGACTAAACATATTATAATTTAGAAACATATTTATGTTAGCAACTAGTTATGTTAAAACTTATTTGCAAAAGAGCATTGTATATAATTATGTTGCTTTTATTTATAAAAACTAGTTGCATGCATATTAATCAAATTAATATTTAAGCATATATATAAAAGTCACTTGACATGAAAACGGCGATACTAGCATATAGATCACATCAATACAAATCTAACGCAATTGGAACGGCTCAAAACGGACTTAAAACGAATATACGACGACGATATTACGAACTGGTGGTAATTTTGTAATTACCTCGTCTTCATCCTTTGACCTCCCACACAGCCACCACACGGCCATGGCAACAGTAGCTGCGCAGGGGTGGGCTCGACTTGTTGCACGAAGGAGAGGATGGCTGGGCTGGGCCGCGTGGCTGCGACGGTGACGACGAGAGGAGGAAAAAAAATCTAATTTACTACACGAGAGATTTTCCAAATTAGAGGCTTCCCTTATGATAGTTTTGGTGTACTTTGTCCAAGGGGTTGCTATATATTTATAGGGAGAAAAACTCCCCACATCTACATCAACTAGCAATATGGTACTAATTGATGTTGCACCCTCCACATTTACTAACATGCCTAAATAATCATTAAAGCTCAATAGTAAATAAATGCATGGGCCTTTAGGATTTGTGAGGATTATTGCACATGGACTTTGAGCGTTGGGAAAAATGAGAGATTTATTTTTTCAGAATTAATTAATTTCGTGGATAAAATAATTTCAGAAAAGTCTAGAATTATTATTTAAGCCACGAAAAATATTTCGAAAGCTCTGAAAATTCGGGGAAATTTTCCAGAGACATTATAGAACATGAGGAACCAAAATAAAGTATTTGGAGCAAATGATAAGATAATTTGGAGCATCTAAAAATTAAATTATGCTTACAAACAAGTAGAAACAAGTTCTAAAACAAGCTAGAAAAATTCCTGAGAAATTTATAGAGATTGATTGACGAACGAGGAACTGAAAGGAGTGATTTGTGTTACAAAGGAAAGATTTTAGGAAGCTCCCAATGAAAACTTTAGCCGAGAAACAAAGAATTTGATTGTAGAAAAAGAGAAAGACATGCCGAAGAAGGAAAATCGACCTACTAACGCATTTTTAAGACTTTGCTCACTCTCAACATACAAAGAAGCAACAAGCAAACATCACATCATCCAAAAGCCCATCAAAATTAGAAAACTTTGAAAATTCACATTTTTCCTATAACTAAATTTGCGCTAGCTCAAACTAAACTCGGTAAATTTTATCCAAATATTAAAATAATTCATTTTATTTAGTGTTTTCTATGCACAACCCAAAATCAGAAATTTTGGGGTGTGATAGTATTTATATATGTATTCTCTTTGGAAATGAACAAACAAAGAGATTATAAAGGATTTCATAAGCATCAGAAGGAGGGTGCTGCAGGGTAAGCAAGAGAAGATCCGACAATGGTGCTGAAGGATAGGAACGGTTACTAGAAAGGGGTGTCCATGGGAGTCTCAAAATTTTCTTCTCAAAACAAGAGAAAGCTGGCTCATATCCTAAAATCAACCCAAGAACCTCCATTCTAGTTTGCTTGTTTCCAAGAAATAATTCCGACTAAGTCCACATAATCCCTGGTCTGGACTATACTAATCAGCTCGCAAGATATAGGTCAATGACCCAACATCAATCAAATGACCTCCAAATCTCACCAAATTCCAGTGAGAAGGAGGCATGGCGGTAAAGGTGTTTGTAATGACAAGGGGGAGGGCAAGTAAGAGAAGGATGAGCCGTTATGAGTAACAAGAGTGATTGAGAGCTCATTAGGACACTAATTACCTCTAAGGGGCATTCTGTTCCAGATTTTTATGTATGTAACGAATGGACATATTGCCTTCACCTACAACTTTGCTTCACCGAGTAACCTGAAAAACCTATCGTCGATGGTGTTGAGGCTCAAACACCAAATCATGAAATCCATGATTGCGATGTGTGTCCATTTTTCCTAGACCCTAGGCGAGCTCCAATTCCTTCATGCTCCTCGTCAACATCATATTCATCATCATCTCTATCTACTCTTGTCGTCCTTGTGCAAGATGTGGTCCATGGTATATGCTCAGTCTTTTTGGTTCGTCATCCCCAACTCCTTCATGTCCTTCCTTCACCATATTTGACACATTGGTATGAACTCCTCGTTTGACCTTTACCTTTGCTATCCGCCACCACTTCACATTTGGTTAGTCATAAGCATCACACGCAAACCAACTCAACTAAAAGCTTCTATATTCACCTTAACAATCACTCATCATATCTAGACAAGGGTTCATCCAATCTTGTGTGATCTGTCTCATCTCATTCACCCGGTCATGAACCGTCGCAAGAGAAGTTGGAACCATATGCAGCAGTGGCATCTAGCAACATGCAGCCCAGTGAGGAGAAGGTGCGATGATGGCGGTGCCTATGATGAGAAAGGTGAGGGCGACTGAAAGGAGGAGCTGTTGTGACTTGTGAACAACAGGAGTGAATGAGAGCTTTAAGCTTTGGTCAGTGGACGTGGGGCCAAGTGCATCTGATTTTTTAGCAGCGTCCGACAATGTGTGTCAAGTATTACCGAACTTTTTTCATATACAGGAAGCTTTTATTAAAACCTCAAAAGCAATACATGGAGATGATACAAAGCCTTAGAGAGCAACTTCCGGTATTACCGAACTTATATCAACAATATATTTGGCTTCCTGGATGGATTACTGGATTGGTATGGTTCGAGCCGTCGAGGCCAAGTTTGAAGGACGAGATCGTCCGCTGATTCTTTTTTTACCCCTCACAACAGCAGGATTTTTAAACAGGAAAGCTTCTAGGAATTGGCATAACATATGATTGCACACAGCAGTAGCCAGTGCGCCCGGTCATCTGTCAAATTCTGTCAGTTTTCAGGAAACTTACGCATCGATAGTACAAAAATGCGTGCTTGCTAGGCAACTTAGAAACAGTCAAACAGATCAAATAACATTCTGAACGTTACCGGAGGAGTTAGGACTGGACTACTGAAAGCACAACGGCTGGATTTGGGAAAACTTTTGTCATCACAAGAAAACAACAAAGATCGCAGACACCATAATTAATTAAACAAACACAAAAATAAGCCAGTGCTGATAGTTTATGGGAGTAGCATGTTCAAATCAGAGGCGGAACCAGCGATTTTGATTAAGCAGGGCTGGACAAATATAATCGTATTTTTTAGAAACTTTTTAAAAACTTTTACACTCTTTATAACCAAAATCATAATATTTTAATACAAAATGAGTGAAAATTGATACTTTTGTGCTATAAATTCAAATATTTATATATGTATTATATGAAATCTACTGTGCTTGGGGGGGCCACGGCCCCTGCGTGCCCCCTGTTTCCGCCACTGGTTCTAATGATTACCCTAGGCCATTTTTGTTATTAGCATAAAGCACTTTAGGTTATTGTCAGGTTCCGAGATGGAATCCTAACCATAAATAGAAGGGAATCGGAGTTTCGGTTGGAACAGCTGGGATTTTTGGATATAGTCATAGAGAAGCAAGAACGAGGAAGAACATAATTCAGTTACCCGTTTGGATACTTAGAATTGAATTCATTTTAATAATCATAATTTAGACATATATTAATTAAGCTAATATGGTTATATATAGATTATAATTGTATATTATTGTTGGCTATACAAGAGAGATACTTATGTGTTGCATTTCTACTATAAGAGAGTGAGTGCAAGAGCATGTCATAAATTGTAAAGTATGAAAGGTTCTTGATTGGTTTTAGTAATTGAGTGATAACCTTAGGTGGACTAATATGTGTTTGAGTGCGATACACAGGTGATTAGTCCATAAGTACATCATGTATGAGCAACCTATGCCATAGAGGTGAAATGGCTTGGATATGTTGCAAGGCTCACATATGTGATGAAGGAGCTCATTGCATATGAGACATGACATGGAGTCATGTGACTAAGGTGGAGAAGATCAAGACAACACTTGGCTTGATGGACCAGTTGCAAACGTGAAGGGCAAGTTGGAGGCTTTGGAGCGATGGACCGCGTGGCGGTGAAACTTGAGCAAGACTTGGTGCTGATGGACGAAGGCAACGGTGAAAAGCAAGTGAGGTCAAGATCAATGAATCAACAAGGTCGAGTGATGATATGAAGTGAATCATATCATTTGTGATATGGTTAGTGCATGTGTTGCATCAACAATGGAGGAGATGGAATGGAATACGCAAGGCAAAGGTATAATCTATAGGGCATTTCATTTCATTGGTCATAGGTGTGTAGAGAAGCTTATGACCGGATTTAGGATAGATGGCCATACTATTAAGATGGGTAAACTTGTTTGCATATCTATCATCTAGTGTCACTCGAGTGATCTAACTTTGCATACATGTTAGGATCGAGTGTGTCGGTGTTTCGGACCAGTGGGCCCTTAACCAACTAGTAAATTTGTACCGCGTGTTCCCAGTCCCGGATGGTGATGCAAAGAGACACAAGGTTTATACTAGTTCAGGAAATGAACACCCTACGTCCAGTTTGAGAGGTCGATCTTATATTCCTTGCACCGAAGTGCTTGTAGTAGGGGGTTACAAGCAGGGCGAGAGAGGGAACTAGTCCTAGGTCTCTACGTGGAGTAGCGTGGATTGCTTGAGATGTTGATCTCAGGCAATGGGGAAGCTTGATCATTCATCGGTGTGTTCACACGTGAGTTCGCTGCGTGGGCATAGGCCTAATCGTTCGTCTCCGATCCTAGAAACGGCCTAGGTCCCTCCCTTTTATAGTTGAAGGGGGGACAAGGGTAATACATGCGCTAGCTACACGGCGTCGTGCGAATGGAGGCGGCATGTCCGAGCCCTGTAGCCTGTTACTATGGCGGCGTGGGCGACGGAGTGGTCTCGTCCTTGAAGTACTGGGGCGATGCACCAGTCACATCTGATCCTGTGTGTCGCGGGAGCTCCAGTGTTATCTCGAAGCGGACATGACGGTCGACGTGCGGGTCACTATGTATTGACTGCGCGAGAAGGCGAGGCTCAGTCGGGGCCAAGGTCAAACCATCGTGGGGGTCTCGGCAGACGTGAATCCTGAGATTGCCGAGACCTAGATGTAGATTGCCAAGGCTTGGAGGGAACAGTTGATCTCGTACGCTAATTTCGAGGCTATGGTGACCCAGACTAGGCTCCCCATGCCGCGTTGTCTCCGGGGTGGGAGTTACGTGGCACAGTGTAGTGCAGGTGCTGATCGTGGGCACAGCACCGGACCAGCGGCCAGTAACCCCGGTCGCGCCCGGTCCTGGTCAGTATGGCGTTGATGTGACTTCCCATCCCGTCGGCCATTCTACGGTGTCAAGCCATCGTTCGGCTGAGATTGCGGGAGTGGTTGACGCATTAATGGGACGCGACGTGCTATGAGAGAGACTGGTTGAGGCGGAAGCGATGGATTATTACCAAGCCGGCTTTGAGCGAGATGGAGAATCGACATCTCGTCCGAGGCTTTACGCACGGGGCCTCGGGCGAGATGGAAAATCGGTTCCCCGTCGAGGCCCTCTGTGCAAGGCCTCGCGCGAGGCGGAGGTTTGGCAGGCCGTCGAGACCTCCCGTGCGAGGCCCGAAGCGGGGCAGAGAGCTGGCGGGCTCGGACGAGGCCGGGGTTTAACAAGTGGCTTACCCTTTGGCTCTGTTATTGATGGGGTTTAAGTGATTCTTTTGGTATACGCTTGGGGTACCCCGTTTTATGGTACCCGATAGTAGCCCCTGAGCCTCAGGGAGAGAGTGAGCGCTCTTCTTGAGGTTTTGACTTGTGGTAGCTCCTGGTGGAATAGTGTTTCATACTTCGAGGTCTCGGTGGGTGCGCGCGAGCGCAGCCGCCGGGTGTAGCCCCCGAGGCCCTAGGGGAGTGGATTCATTCCTCCAGGGTCTTTTCTCACATTGACCGAGGGACGTTATCATATTTGCCGAGCCCACAAGTGCGAGTTTGGGTCGTGGGGTCTCGACAAGATCGCAGGAAGAACCCCCGAGCCTCTTCACAGAGCGAGAGGGTGATCAGGAGTCCTCCTGACTTTTTGTGTGACCCTCGCGCTTCCTTTTCGCTCGGAAGGAGGGGTGGAATATGCCAGGCTACCCTTGGTGGGCACGAGCGGTGACATTTCTGGTGAGCTGTTATCCGGTGAGTCCGAGTGGAGGCCCATGCCCCATTCACTAGGGGTCAGCTAGCGGTCCATAGACGCACTCCAAGAGTACCAGAGGGTTTCTCTTGTGGGTGCCGAGGCCGTTCGCTGGGCCCCGGTGGCTCGGTGCCTCCCTATAGTGGGATCCCATTCGGAGACCTCCCTGCTGATCTCGGACATGACTTAGGGCATCCCAAGCATTTTGCTCGCTTGGGCCTTGGCCCCGTATGGGCTCGCCCATAGTTGTCCCTGACTCTGTTGCCCTGGGGCGGCTGTCGAAACCCTTAGGGACCCAGCCTTCGAACCCTTGGACTGTAACGGGCTCGATGCCCTTTGTCGCATTTTCTTGAATTTTCAAGTGCTGGCTTGGGTCGCTTGTCTTTGTCTTGGGTGCAGGAGGAGCCTCCGCACGGAGCAAGAGGACGGTCGGGGGTCCCCCTGACTTTTTTGTTCAACCCTCGCACATCCTTTTCGTTCGGACGGAGGGGTTTTTTTGCCGAGCCCACTCATGTGCGAGCCTAGGTCGCTGGGTCTCGACAAAATTATAGGGAGAGCCCCCGAGCCTCTACACGGAGCAAGAGGGCGATTAGGAGTTCCCCTAGCTTTTTGTACGCCCCTCGCGTGTGAGGGTTTGTTTGCCGAGCCCCCCTCGGGTGCGAGCCTAGGTCACGGGGTCTCAACATATCTGCAGGAAGAGCTCCCTAGCCTCTACATGGAGTGAGAGGGCCGTCAGGTGTCCCCTTGGCTTTTTGAATGACCCTCGTGCGTCCTTTTCGCTCGAAAGGAGGGGTTGTTTTGTCAAGCCCCCTCGAATGCGAACCTAGGTCGCTGGGTCTCGGCAAGGTTGCAGGAGGAGCCCCTTAGCCTCTACACAGAGTAAGAGGGCCGTCAGGGGTTCTCTCGGCTTTTCGTACGACCCTCGTGCTTCCTTTTCATTCGGAAGGAGGGGTGGAATATGCCAAGCTACCCTCGATGGGCGCGAGCGGTGGCATTTTTGGTGAGCTATTATCAGGTGAGTCTGAGTGGAGGCTCGTGCCCCGTTCACTAGGGGTCGGCTAGTGGTCTAGAGATGCACTCCAAGAGTACCAGAGGGTTTCTCTAGTGGGTGTCGAGGCCGTTCGCTGGGCCCCGGTGGCTCGGTGCCTCCCTACGGTGGGATCCCATTCGGAGACCTCCCTGCCGGTCTCGGACACGACCTAGGGCGTCCCAAGCGTTTCGCTTGCTTGGGCCTCAGCCCCATGTGGGCTCGCCCGCTGTCGTCCCTGACTCTGTTGCCTTGGGGTGGCTGTCAAAACCCTTAGGGGGCCAGCCTTCGAACCCCTAGACCATAGTGGGCTCGACGCCCAGTTCCTTCATCTGAAAGGAATAGGGTGGGGGATATCTCCCCCATCGGCTTGACAACGACTGGCGCACCTTTTGAGGTGATTTTCTCAAGGAGGCGGAATGATGCCTGCTGCTGCAGCGGTCGGACATGACGTGGTGTCAGCGGATGAGACATAACTATTCCCACATTTAATGAGGAAAAGGTGGGCACATGGGCGGTAAAATCGGATCGGGATTAACCACGCCGAATCTGAGAGAAACTTCCCCAATTTCGTCGCCCGTCCATTTCGCCTTCATCCTGCATAAATATGCAACGAGCCTCACCCCTCCCCTCCTTACCTTGCCCGCATTAGCTTTGCCATCTTTGAGCCATCGCTAGAGCAGAGAGCCCCAGGAGGAAGAAGGGAGAGAGGCGAGGCAAAGAGAGAGAGGGGCTCACCGTCATAGTCGAACCCTCCACTATACTCATGGCTGGCAACATTGTTGTCATCGAGGCGGACCCTTGGGGTCCATCTGACATCACCGTGGAGATGCTCCAGTCGCTCGTCGACGGCGGGCTTCTTCGTCCGGTTATCGACCCCAACAGGCCGGAGTGGATCGCTCCATCGGGCGAGCTAGAGCCGAGGCCTCGCGATGGTTACGTCGTGAGCTTCATGTCTTTTCACGAGCGCGGCCTCGACCTTCCAGTGGACCGGTTCATGCGGGCACTCCTGCACTACTACGGCGTGGAGCTCCACAATTTCAACCCCAATTCCATTGCGCAGGCGGCCATCTTCGTCGCTGTCTACGAGGAGTATCTGGGGATTGCTCCCCATTGGGAGTTGTGGCTCCACCTCTTCCGTGTGGGGCACACCACCAAGCCAATGGGTACATCAGGCATGAGGAAGGCAGTGAGGGCCGGCGGCTGCACTTGCCAAGTGCGCTAGGACCGTCAGCACCTCTACATACCAGCCCAGCTCACGTCGACCAATCACCGATGGTACACAAGCTGGTTCTATCTTCGTAATGATGATGGTGGACTCCCCCCCTACACCAGGCGGATCATGGGGAGCTGCCTAGACAAGTGGAAGTATGGTGTCCCGAGGGAGGATCAACCCAAGCTGCAACCGCTCCTAGAGGGACTAGAGAGGCTGCGAGACCGTGGCCTTACTGCGGTTGTGGTTGTGGCCACCTTCCACCACCGGAGGGTGCTGCCACTGATGGCTCGGCGGTGGTGCCTATTCGAGATGAGGCCAAATGAGCCAATCGAGGGCATCCGGATGTCTGCCTCCGCCCTTTCCGACGAGCAAAGATGACAAGGGCGAGATAGGGTGGGGTCCCCTGGACCATCTCCCCGACATTAAGGAGACGGTGCCTGGGGCGTCGGCAAGCAGCCCGGCGCTCCTAGGAGGAGGAGGAGCTACCTCAGGGTCGGTGATTGCCCACCTTAGGGCCAAGGCTGACACGCCTGAGGCGCGGGCGTGGGGAAAGCGTGCCATCAGCCTAGTGGGCTCGACGGTAGCGGTGGAGCAGGTGGCGACGGGGGCGATGCAACTGCCCCCGCAGAGGACTGAGGGGGCACCAGGGTCCGTTGAGGACTGGCCGGTGTCGACAGATACAGAGGCCATGCCTCTGCCACCGCCACAGCCTTTGTAGACGAGGGTCGCTGTGCCGAAGCGGTTGCAGCCCCACTCGAGGTAAGCGTATTTTTGGTGGAGCCGCAGAGTTTTCCGTTCGTTCCTTTGTCTCGTGTTGACCCTATAAATGTTTTGTCCTTAGCCGGAAGCGTCCTGTGGAGGTGCCCACCTTGGAGCCCCTTAAGGCACTCAAGGTGAACCCCGGCTCCACCGCCCACTGGGTGGCGGAGGCGTAGGCCGCCCTACAATGTGGCGCGGTGTCGGCGAGGGCTGACCCGAAGGAGCCAGCCACCCAAAGAGGGGCTGCTAGCTCAGCCTCGACACAGACGGGGAGGGAGCGCCTCCGCCCCATGATAGCGAGGCCCGTGAGTCAGATGGGGCCGGGGTGCCTTCAGTTGCCGAGGCCACCACGATCGAGGTCCCTAGGGTCTCAGAGGCCGAGGCGACGGAGGCCGGGGCGCCTAGGACCGTCGAGGCCACAGCGGTGGTGCCCAGAGCCCCTGTGACCACCGAGGCCACGATGGCGGAGGCTAGAGCCCCCGGGACCACCGAGGCCACGATGGCGGAGGCCGAAGCCCCCGGGTCTACCAAGGCCAATGTGATTGCGGAGAGGCTGTCGGCCCAAGAAGTGGAGATGAAGGCGACGGAGGCCTCGGTGGCACCCTTGGTTCAAGGCCCGCCGTCATCGTGGGAGGGCGCCTGGGAGGTGGAGGTCCATCCGATCTCCTCTGATGATACTTCCCGGGCGCAGGAGGTGGTCGACGCCGAGGTGGCCGGCGCCGTGGAGCAGCCGGTTCTGACCCCGAGCGAGGGAAGCTCGGCCCTCGTGCGGGTTCGACCCAAGCCCTGTGGGTGGGATCACCCGCGTGTCCTGTGGCAGAGCTAGGACGACCCTGAGGGGGAGCCTCTATTCGCCCTCAAAGACATGGCTAAGGGCGGGCGCTGGGACACCTTCGAGCAATACCGCCAGCTGGCGGAGCGGTCACTACGGACGGCGCTATCCGTGGTGGCCGACGATCTGCCCAGAGTCGCCTAGGTTCGCACTTTCTTTTATTATGCAGCGTTGTCTTTTTCTGAGTTTTCTTGTAGTGAATGCCCCCGGTTCTGCTTACCTAGGAGCTCGAGACCTGGTCCCTCAGGAAGTCGGTCTTTCTCCAGCAGGAGAGGGACGTCTGGGACCAGCTCTAGTGGTAGAAGGGCCTACTTGTCGGTGCCAACGAACTTCTGGCTACGCGGAGTACGGAGGTGGAGGACCTCCGCCTTCGTTGTGCCGATGCAAAGGTCGAGGCAGCCATGGCCTAGGAGCAGGTCGCCCCTCTGGCAGCGCGGGTTAAGGAGTTGGAGGAGGAGCTGACCCGCGTGGCCGGTGAGCGGGATGCCTTCAGGTCCTAGGCTGGAGAAGCCACGGCCTCGGGCAAGGTCCTTGCTGGGGAGCTAGGGGTGGAGCAGAGTGCACACCAGCTAACAAAAGGCACCTTGGATGAGGCCCTTATGGTGGCTGAGGCCTCCTGGACCAAGACTGTGGTCTAGAGGGGAAAGGCTGAGGGTGAGTCCTATCCCCCTCATTTTATTCACTTTTCTTGTGTTCACTCCCTAACTCCCTAGTGTAATGCAGAGCTGGGGAGAGAGGCTTCTAGGGCAGTCGAGGCTGCTCGGGTCGAGGCCCAACACCTGAAGGAGAAGGCCAAGGCGTCTCGGGTCGAGGCCCAGCGTTGGAAGGAGAAAGCCGAGGCCTCTCAGGTCAAGGCCCAACGCTGGGGGCAGAAGGCCGAGGGTGAGTTCCATAGACTTCCACCCTTGTTCTAGCTTGTACTCCTTTGTGCTCAACCTTGTTCCATTGCGTTTGGTGTAGAGCTAGAGAAGGAGATCACCCAGGCAGCCGAGGCCTCTGTCGCAGTGCAGGCGGTGCTTGAAATCGAGATCGGGGAGCATGATGTGCTGAAGAGCACTGCCCGTACCACCTGTGAGGCCCTAGAAGTCAAGGGGGTCTAGTTAGGAAGCTCTCTTGGGAGCTGCCTGATTGCGTTGAGCGGTCAAGTGGGCGAGCGACTCCGAGGGGCGCTGCATATGGGCGTCAAGCACGTGCTGGCCGTCATCGCTTCGCACTACATTGGCGTTGACCTCCAAGCCATCAGCGATGGCTACGTCCTGCCCGACGATGAGGAGGAGGCCGACGAGGTGGTCGCAAAGCTGATGGAGGCGGCAGAGGGCCCCGGCACGGCGCTGGCCAAGCTATTCGAAGAGGAGGTGCTCCCCCGCCGTCTGCCGATGCTAGAGGCCCTGAGCCTTGACCTAGGCCCGAGAGGCCTTGTAAATAGACTAGGGATTAATTTTGTATCATGACGCTTGTGGCCTTCGAGGCCTTTTTTAAAGTAATCGTGCTTCTTAATCATTTTTCTTGTATTTCTGAGCCTCTACCCTCTGTTGTCTCTGATCAGATGTCTTTTGCAAAAAAAGCCCCCTTGGAACCTAAGCCGCCCCTTGGGCGAAAGGTGGTGAGGGAGTGCTGTAGCCCAGAGGCATAGGCTGTCTCGCAACTCTACCGGCCTTCTGGCCCTGAGACGGACTTTTGGTCCTTGGGTTTTTCGCAACCGATTCATCAGAGCATGGTAGAGAGTTTTGGCAGTGGAATTTTTTCGAAAAACGACTAAAAAATGCTACGTGGGACTTAGGGGGGAATCCCCTATCTAGCCCCTGAGGGAGGCTTGGTTCTGCAGAAGCAGAGCCGTGTCTCCCTTGTGACGTTATCGTAATGTCGAGGCCTTTGATGGGCTCACAGGGTTTCTCAAAGAATTAGAACAACTAAAGAACGTTTCTTAATTGTATTTCGAGAAACAATGTATACAATGCTTGGAAATTTAAGGGTAAAAGCGACGTAGCTGTTCTATATTCCAAGCGTTAGTGAGGATTTCACCCTTCTCGTTGGCTAGCTTGTAGGTCCCGAGCTTCAGCACTTGGGCGACGATGTACGGTCCTTCCCACAGCGGGGTCAGCTTGTGGCGGCCCTTGTTGCTCTGCCTTAGCCTTAGCACTAGGTCGCCTACTTTCAGGTCTCGGCTTCGAATGCACCGGACCTGATAGCGCCGTAGGGCTTGCTAGTACTTGGCCAAATGTAGTAGCGCCACATCTTGGGCTTCCTCTAGTTGGTCGAGGGCGTCCTCGCGGGTGGTGCAGTTGCTTTGCTCGTTGTAGGCCTGTAGCCTCGGGGAACCATATTCAAAGTCAACGGGGAGTACAGCCTCGGCTCCATAGACCAGGAAGAAAGGTGTGAACCCCGTGGCTTGGCTTGGAGTGTTCCTCAGGCTCCAAAAGACCAATGGGAGTTCAGCGAGCCATTTCTTGCCAAACTTCTTCAACCGGTTGTAAATTCTTGGCTTGAGGCCGTCTAGGATCATGCCGTTGGCACGTTCTACTTGGCCGTTTATCCTTGGATGTCCTATGGCCGACCAGGCCACACGGATGTGGTGGTCATCATAGAATGTCAGGAATTTTTGGCTGGTGAACTGTGTCCCATTGTCAGTGATGATGGGGTTTGGAACCCCGAACCTGTGGATGATGTCAGTGAAGAATAGCACCGCTTGCTAGGATTTGATTTGATTGATCGGACGAGCCTTGATCCATTTGGAGAACTTATCGATTGCTACCAGCAGATGGGTGTAGCCCCTGGGGGCCTTCTGCAGAGGCCCGACCATGTCGAGCCCCCATACAGCAAACAGCCATGTAATGGGGATGGTTTGGAGGGCCTGGGCCGGGAGGTGCGTTTGCCACGCATAGTACTGGCATCCTTCGTAGGAGCATACTAACTTGGTGGCATCAGCAACTGCCATTGGCTAGTAGAACCCTTGGCGGAAGGCGTTTCCAATGAGCGTCCGAGGCGCTACATGGTGCCCGTAGGCCCCTGCGTGCAAGTCCCAAAGTAGGGCCTGGCCTGCCTCGGTGGTGATGCATCGTTGGAGGATGCTAGATGGACTTCGCCTGTACAACTCGCCATTGCAGAGGATGTAAGTTTTGGCTTGTCACGCAAGCCGTCGAGCTTTGGTTCTGTCACTAGGAAGCTCTCCTCGAGCGAGCCAATCAAGGAACGAGACTCGCTAGTCTGTGTCCTGGTCGGTCTGGGGAGTCTCCGTGTCAACTTCCATGACCTCGGGCTCGGCCAAAGGAGTCTCGGCGGCAGAGGGGGCGTCGAGCCTCACGGTAGGTTTGGCCGGTGGGCCCTCTTCCACTGCTGAGGCGTAGTCGATGGAAGGCCTGTGGAGGTCTCTAGCAAAGACGTTCAGGGGGACCAGAGCCCGTGCCAATGCCATTTTTGCCAGTTCATCCGTGGCCTCATTGTATTTCCACGCGATGTGGTTGAGTTCAAGACCGTTGAACTTGTCTTCTAGGCGATGTACCAACATGCAGTACGCCTCCATTTTGGGGTCAAGGCAGTTCGACTCCTTCATGACTTGATCGACGACGAGCTGCGAGTCACCCCGGACGTCAAGACGCCGTACCCCAAGTTCGATGGCGATTTACAAGCCGTTGACGAGGGCCTCATACTCGGCTGCATTGTTGGAGGTGGTGAAGTGGAGCCGCACCATGTAGCACATGTGTACTCTGAGGGGCGAGATGAGGAGCAGACCCACGCCTGCCCCGGTCTTCATCAGAGACCTGTCGAAGTACATGGTCCAGCACTCTGTCTAAATTTGAGCCAATGGCAGTTGGGTGTCGGTCCACTCAGCCACAAAATCAGCCAAGACCTGAGACTTAATCGCTTTCCAAGGCACAAAAGTCAAGGCTTTCCCCATAAGCTCGATGGCCCACTTGGCTATCCTACCCGAGGCCTCCCGATTATGGATTATCTCTCCCAAGGGGAAAGACGATACCACTATCACTGGGTGAGACTCGAAGTAGTGACACAGCTTGCGCCGGGCTAGGACTATGGCGTAGACCAGCTTCTGGATGTGGGGGTAGCACATTTTGGTCTCGGAGAGCACTTCGCTGATGAAGTAAATAGGTCATTGGATGGGTAGAGCATGCCCTTCTTCCTGCCTCTCCACTACCACGGTCGTGTTGACCACTTGGGTTGTTGCGGCGACGTAGAGTAAGAGGGCCTCGTCCCTAGCTAGCGGTACTAGGA
The DNA here is from genome assembly GCF_019320115.1 of Miscanthus floridulus. Lineage (NCBI taxonomy): Eukaryota > Viridiplantae > Streptophyta > Magnoliopsida > Poales > Poaceae > Miscanthus > Miscanthus floridulus. The sequence continues at coordinate 115,703,654 of NC_089598.1, forward strand.
TGGGAGGATTGGTGAGCAGTGCCTTAAGCTTGGCGAGGGCTTCTTTGGCCTCAGGGGTCCAAGAAAAGCGTTCGGATTTCCTCAAGAGGCGGTACAGAGGCAAGCCTTTTTCGCCAAGCGTGAGATGAAGCGGCTCAGGGCCGCAAGGCATCCCATGACCCTTTGCACTCCCTTGAGGTCTCGGATCGGTCCCATGCTGGTCACAGCCAAGACCTTCTCCAGGTTGGCCTCGATGTCGCGTTCCGAGACTATGAATCCCAAGAGCATGCCTCGGGGGACTTCGAACACACACTTCTCGAGGTTGAGCTTGATGCCCTTCTCTCTTAGGCATTTGAAGGCTATCTCTAGGTCATCGACGAGATCCCCAGCCCTTCTGGACTTGACCACGATGTCGTCCACATAGGCCTCGACAGTTTGCCCAATGTGGTCGCCAAAGACCTAGGTCATGCACCGCTGGTATGTGGCCCCTGCATTTCTGAGGCCGAAAGGCATAGTCACATAGCAGTACATGCCGAATGGGGTGATGAAAGAAGTCACGAGATGGTCAGACTCTTTCGTCTTGATTTGATGGTAACTGGAATACGCATCAAGGAAAGATAGGGTCTCGCATCCCGCAGTGGAGTCAACAATTTGATCGATTCGAGGTAATGGGAAGGGGACTTTCGGACAGGCTTTATTCAAACCAATGTAGTCTACACACATCCTCCACTTCCCATTTTTCTTCTTGACCAACACGGGGTTAGCCAACCACTCTGGATGGGATACTTCCTTGATGAATCCAGCCACCAAGAGCTTCTACACCTCCTCGCCAATGGTCCTGCATTTTTCCTCATCGAATCGGCGTAGGCGTTGCTTCACTGGCCTAGAACCGGCCCGGATGTCCAAGGCATGCTCAGTGACCTCCCTCGGTATGCCCGGCATGTCTGAGGGACTCCATGCGAACATATTGGCATTCGCATAGAGAAAGTCGATGAGCACAGCTTCCTATTTGATGTCGAGAGTGGCGCTGATCCTCAGCGCTCGGTCGTCGGGGCATGTAGGGTCGACTGGGATGAGTTAGACGGCCTCCGTGGGCTCGAAATTCCTGGCTCAACGCTTGGGCTCAGGCAGCTGGCTACCGAGTCGGTCAAGGTCAACAATGAGGGTCTCGACCTCCACGAGAGCCTCTACGTACTCGATGCACTTGACATCACAGTCGTATGCATGTTCATACGTGGACTCAATCGTGATGACGCCATTGGGACCCAGCATCTTGAGCTTGAGGTAGGGGTAGTTAGGGACCGCCATGAACTTGGCATAGCACGGCCGCCCTAGGACAGCATGGTAGGTTCCCTTGAACCCAACCACCTTGAAGGTAAGGATCTCCTTGCGGTAGTTGGAGGAGGTGTCGAAGCAAATGGGAAGGTCGATGCGCCCGAGGGGTCCCGTGTGTTTCCCTGGCACGATGTCGTGGAAAGGCACGGCGTCACCCTAGAGCCACGACCGGTCGATCTCTAGGAGTTCTAGGGTGTTGGCGTAGAGGATGTTGAGGCCGCTGCCTCCGTCCATCAACACCTTGGTGAGTCGGGTGTTGCCGATGATCGGGTCAACAACGAGTGGGTACTGCCTGGGATTCGGGACATGGTCGGGGTGGTCATCCCAATCAAAGGTGATCGCCTATCGAGACCAGTCGAGGTATCGAGGAGTGGCCACCCTAACCGAGAAGACCTCTCGGCGTTCCCTCTTTTGTTGGCGTGCCGTAAGGCACGCCAAGGGTCCATCAAAGATCATGAAGGCATTGTGCACCTCAGGGAACCCTTCGTCCTTGTTGTCGTCCCGGTCACCAGCGCCCCTCTTCTTGGCATCGTTGTCGGGGAGCCTGAGCTTGGCATAATAATGCCGGAGCATGGTGCAATCCTCGAGGGTGTGCCTCACCGGGCCCTAGTGGTAAGGGCAGGGCTTCTTCAGCATGTCGTTAAAGAGCCCAAGGCCCCTGGGGCCTTAGGGATTCTTGCACTCTGTGGCCATGACTAGATCGGCCTCAAGGATCTCCTGCTTCCCCTAGTGACCCTTTTTCTTTTTCCTGGGGAGGCGGGGAGCCGAGGCCTTGGTGGCCTTGTCCCTCTGCTTCCCCTTGGCGTCGTTATCGGGGAAGATGGCTCCAACTGCCTCTTCGCCCGAGGCAAAGTTGGTGGCGATGTCGAGGAGCACGGCGGCTGAGCGCGGCATGTTCCGGCCTAACTCTCGGACCAAGTCTCGGCAGGTGGTGCCGGAGAGGAAAGCCTAGACGATTTCTGAGTCACCGACGGTGGGCAACTCGGTGCACTATTTGGAGAAGCACCAGATGAAGTCTCAGAGAGACTCGTCTAGTTTCTAGCGATAGCTCTTAAGGTCCCAGGAGTTTCTAGGGCGCACGTATGTGCCCTAGAAATTCCTAACAAAGATCCTAACCAAGTCGCGCCAGTCGTGGATCTGTGAGGGAGGAAGGTGTTCAAGCCAGGCTCGTGCTGAGTCTGACAAGAGCAAGGGGAGATTGTGGATGATGAGCAGGTCATCGTCTATGCCACCTAGCTGACATGTCAGGCAGTAATCGGCAAGCCAAAGTTCAGGATTGGTCTCACCGCTATACTTCGTGAGGTTGGTCGGTTGGCAAAACCGGGCTAGAAACTAAGCGTTGCGGATGGCCCTGCTAAAAACTCGGGGGCCGGGCGGTTCAGGAGAGGGGTTGTGGTCCTCCCCACTGTCGTAGCGGCCGCCGCAGTGTGGATGGTAGCCATGGGTGGGCCCCTCATTGTCATGGCGTCGTCGCCTGCTGACCACCTCGTGGTCATCTCGTGCCTCGTGTCGGTTGTCGAGGCAATCGTGCAGCAAGGGGACCCTATTGATTGTCGGCGCCTGAGCGGGCTCGGTTCAAGCTGAGGCCTCCCTATCCTACCGATGTGGTGTCGAGGGGAGGTTCGAGGCGGCTCCATGCCACCGGGAGGCAGAACTCTCGGCCTGCTGCACCACGGTGGTCTCGAGGAGATCCTAGAGCTCGCCGCAGACCCATCGCCCCTCCGTGGTAGAGGGCTCGAGCATCGCACACACTAGCATCGCCGCAGCCGCAACATTCTGGCTAGTGCGATTGAAAATTGGGGGATGATTGCCCCCTTTGTCGTCGTTGATGCGGTGGTGAACGTCGCGAGCCCGTCGTCGGGCTCCTCCACCATCACCGTGGCCCTGCTGCTCCTGCTCGAGAGTGTTTTGGAGCTGTTGCAGAAGGAGTCGGTCTTGCTCAACCTTGGCCTGAAGCTCACGAAGCTACTCTAGGTCCGGGCATCGAAGTTGTCCGAGGGCAAGGTTCTCATTCCGCGCTGCCGGTGAGACAATGCGTGAGGGCGTGGCATCGCCCGTTCCCTGGCAAAGCGGAGTACGGTTGCCTACCCCCTCGTCCTCATCACCCGTGCTTGGCATCCTAAGTCCAACGTGGAAACACTCACGAGGGGGATCGTAAGTACCTTCATCGTCAGAGTCGGAGTAGCCAAAGCAATAGTCACTCATGGCCAGGAAGCGATGCATGGCTTTAGGGTCACGAAGCCTGGAGAAATCCGCTCTGGCCCACGCCTTGTCCACCTCCGAGGAGTCAGTGTGGGAGTGAGTCGAAGTCGTGGTACCAAAGTCGAGGGCGAAACGTTGGTGGTGTCCTGAGGGCTCCGCGTGAGTGGAAGCGTAGGCATAAGCATACGAGACAGCGGCATTTCTCAACCCGAAGGGGTACGGAGATGGTGCCATCGCCGGGTTATGCTTTGCCGGAGCTAGCTCCTCAGGAGGTGGCGGGGCAGAGCTTGGTGACAGGGCATTGCCGCACGCCACCGGCGTCTTTCCCTTGTCCAGGCTCAGGCCAGATAGGTCCCCAACCAGGGACCTTGTGCCAACAGCTAGGCATGGGATACCGGCGGAGCGCAGCGTGTCGCCCTGGGTTCGTGTGGTGTCGGTGTGGCCCCGCTCACATCGTGCCTAGCGAGCGTGACGAGAGCGGCTGCCCGGGCGCCGCCTACACCTGGGTTGTGGGTGCGTGACGTCGTCGTTGGCAGGCGGGGCTTGGGGTGTGAGGAGTACCATGTCGTACTTGTGCCCTAGAGACATGAACTCTAGGCTCCCAAACCAGACCACCGTGCTGAGACGCAGTGGTCGTATGGGGTCTGCCATCTGGAACTTGTTGGGATGACGAAGCTAACACGCAGAGGCCCCTACCTGGCACGCCAACTGTCGGTGTTTCGGACCAGCGGGCCCTTAACCAACTAGTAAATTTGTACCGCGTGTTCCCAGTCCCGGATGGTGATGCAAAGAGACACAAGGTTTATACTAGTTCAGGAAATGAACACCCTACGTCTAGTTTGAGAGGTCAATCTTGTATTCCTTGCACCAAAGTGCTTGTAGTAGGGGGTTACAAGTAGGGCGAGAGAGGGAACTAGTCCTAGGTCTCTACGTGGAGTGGCGTGGATTGCTTGAGATGTTGATCTTAGGCAATGGGGAAGCTTTAGCGTTCGTTGGTTTGTTCACGCGTGAGTTCGCTGCATGGGCATAGGCCTAATCATTCGTCTCCGATCCTAGAAACAGCCTAGGTCCCTCCCTTTTATAGTTGAAGGGGGGACAAGGGTAATACATGCGCTAGCTACACGGCATCATGCGAATGGAGGTGGCATGTCCGAGCCCTGTAGCCTGTTACTATGGCGGCGTGGGTGACGGAGTGGTCTCGTCCTTGAAGTACTGGGGCGATTCGCCGGTCACATCCGATCCTGTGCGTCGCGGGAGCTCTAGTGTTATCTCGAAGCGGACGTGACGGTCGGCGTGCGGGTCACTGTGTATTGACTGCACGAGAAGTCAAGGCTCAGTCGGGGCCGAGGCCGAACCATCGTGGGGGTCTCGGCAGACGTGAATCCTGAGATTGCCGAGACCCTGATGTAGATTGCCGAGGCTTGGAGGGAACAGTTGATCTCGTACGGTGATTCTGAGGCTATGGTGACCTGGACTAGGCTCCCCATGCCGTGTTGTCTCTGGGGCAGGAGTTACATGGCATAGTGTTGTGCAGGCACTGATCGTGGGCACAGCACCGGAACAGCGGCCGGTAACCCCGGCCGCGCCCGGTCCTGGTCAGTATGGCATTGATGTGACTTCCCATCCCGTCGGCCATTCTACGATGTTGAGCCGTCGTCCGCCTGAGATTGTAGGAGTGGTTGACGCATTAATGGGACACGACGTGCTGTCGGAGAGACTGGTCGAGGCGGAAGTGATGGATTATTGCCGAGCCGGCTTCGAGCGAGACAGAGAATCGACATCTCGTCCAAGGCTTTATGTGCAGGGCCTCGGGCGAGATGGAAAATCGGTTCCCCATTGAGGCCCTCTGTGCAAGGCCTCACGCGAGGTGGAGGTTTGGCAGGCCGCCAAGACCTCCCGTGCGAGGCCAGGAGCGGGGCGGAGAGCTGGCGGGCTCGGACGAGGCTGGGGTTTAACAAGTGGCTTACCCTTTGGCTCTGTTATTGATGGGGTTTAAGTGATTCTTTTGGTATACGCTTGGGGTACCCCGTTTTATGGTACCCGACAGAGTGGCGTGGTGAAAAGAGTGCTAATCCTTTGAGAAAATATTTGTGAAAAGCTAACACACGTGCATAAGGTGGTGATCACTTGGTGGTGTTGGCACATTTGTAAAGGAGAAGTTGTTGGAGTCAATCTGGATCAAGTTGGGGAGGAAAAGGAGGTGAAAAGAGCAAGTTTGGGTTGTTCGAGGTTCGAAAAACTCAACCAAACTTTTACCCTACGTGCACCGCTTCCTGGGGGGTGGCACCGCCCTTTTCGGTGTGCACCGGACAGCCTAGGGTGGTGGCACCGCCACCCTAGGCAAGGTGCACCGCCACCACCTGCAGCGTGCCCAAAAATAGCAGCAACACCCTTTCGTATTTTGGGCATAACTCCTAGCTCCGAACTCTGATTTTGATGATCTAGGACTTTTTGGAAAGCTAATGAAATGCTCTACAAGCCTAAAGTGGTGGATCTCAATTGGAGAAAGTTTTGGTCACCGGACTGTCCAGTGACCATGGCGGTGTGGCACCACCCCTTTTTTCCAGAGAGGGGGAAACTCATCGGGGGGCACCGCCACCCCTAGGGCGGTGCACTGCCCCCCTATGTCTGGTGCCACGGTCCCAACGACTGGTTTAAAATAGCCATTCCAATTCGACTATTGGGCACCGCCACCCTATGTCCAGTGCATGCACGTTGCTGTCCAGTGACCACACAGAAATGTGCTACTTGGCTCCAATGGCTCTATTTGGCTTGGGGGCTATAAATAGAGGTGGAGCTCGGGCATTTAGCTAGTTGAGCACCCTTAGGACTGAGTGTCCATGCTCAAGGAGTGCTTGGGAGCCCTTCTACTCACATATGCTTGATAGTGATCATCCAATTGAGTGTGAGTGCGATTCTAGTGCGTTGCATCGTGAGGATTGCATCGAGTGGCACTAGGTAATAGTGTTGCAAGCCGGTGGTGCTTGTTACTCTTGGAGGTTGCCACCTCCTAGACGGCTTGGTGGCTTGTGACTCTGTTGAAGCACGCAAGAAGATTGTGCGGTGCTCTAGAGGAGGATTTATGAGGAGGATTGTGCTCACCCCATGGGAATCCCGAAGAGCAACTCTAGTTGAGTGTGTCAATGAGCTACCCTCTCTTGTGGGTATGTTCTTGTGGTGCCCGACATGCGAGCTTGGCGGGTGATGCCAATTAGCGCCGAACCACCAAGTGAGCGGTCGACACAACGGGGACTAGCATGTTGGCAAGCACGTGAACCTCGGGATAAAATCATCGTGTCATCCTTGTCTTCCTATTAGTTTGTGTAACACCGTAAAATTTGTACTTTTGGAAAATAGGATTAAAATGATTTATTTATGAATTTTTGTGCACATGAAATATAGGAAAAAGAATATTTTTTTATTATATTAAAATTCATCATAAGGAGTAGTAACATGGATGTGCATACATGCCGGTGCATTTGATTTATTGCAATGAGTGGTTGAATCCAAAATTCAAAATGAATTTAAAATGCTTTTGAAAATGAATTTGACAATGGCTTTGAAGTAAAAGAAAAATAGAAAATAAAAGAATTTAAAAGTTGTAAAATTTATTTTTGGAAAACTTACCAAAATTTGCTCATTTTTATTTGAATTGAAAAGTATATTTGGAACCATTTTCAAACTCGATTTAGTTCATATTTGAAATTGGTTTTTGAAATAAGAAAAGGAAAGGAAACCCTCCCTCTCTCACTTCTGGCCCGAGAGGCCTGGCTCCCTTCCTCTGCTTTCTTCCAGCTAAGCCCGGCCTGCTCCCTCTGATCCCCAAGGCTGCAGCCAATTCCTCTACCACGCTGGCCCGTCCTCTCCCCGCAGGCCTGCTTACCTCTCTTCCCTCTCATGCGGCCCAGCCATGAAGCCACGCGGATGCTCCCTTTCTCCGTCTCTCACTGTTAGCCCGGCCCATGCCTCTCTCGCTATGACCTACGAAGTGGCCCCATGCGTAAGTACCTTCCCCTTCCTCACGTCCATGCCCGAGCGGGACTCCATCCCATGCTGGAAGTCCATCGCCGCCCCGTATCCACCATGACCTTGGCGTGCTGCCCACACCATCACCCCCTTAAATAGAAGCCCAGCGCCCCGCCGCCTCCCTCAAACCCTAGATGTGAGCCACCGCCTCACCTTGAGCCACAGCAGTCGCGGCTCCATAAACCGCACGCCGTCGGAGATCCGCCACCATGGGACTCACCGTTCCACCGTCTCTCCACCACCGTGACTGCGTCGCCAAGCATCTATGAGACGTAAGCGATATGTTGGTGCCGTGAACTCTCTCTCTCTCTGTCGCCCTATAACTCTCTCTCCGCCTCACCAAAGTTTTGTATTCAAACTGATCCGCCATAACGAGCGTAGCTTCACCACCGCGTCGTCGTAGCTCCCTCCGAACCCTCCATCGAGCTCTCCTCGAGCTTCTCTTGCTTCCCAAGGTCCTCCCATGCCCGGTGGTGGTCGGGAACGTCGAAACCAGTTTTGTTAGCGAGCTTCCTCGCCGCCATCCATGGCGCCACCGCCAAGCTCACCGCCGGCAGCACCACCCGCTCTCTCCCTCTCTCTGATTTATTTCCAACCGTTCGATCTGTGATCAAGGGCCAAGAATAGAAGATACTCCTTCGCCGGCCATTTTTCTAAAGAGACCCCAACTTTTCTAGAAATCAACCCACCGTCCTGAGTAGTTCAACATTAATTAAAAATATGCCCTTGATTTATCTGTTATGGCCCCTATGTTTTTCCAAAAATGACGCCCAATCCATAGGACTAATTGAATTTGGTTTTTAATTATTTTTAATAAGAAATTGATTTCAAATTATTTACAGAATTGCCATTGATCTTAATTTATGCATAGTTTCTTCGTTTTACCTCCGATTTGACCCATTCAAGTTGCGTTGGATTCATAACGACATAAACTACACATTAGTAACAATGTTAATCTTGTTACCAGCACTAGAATTTTCATGGTTTAAATCCTAACTTGATTAATAATTATGTCACTGTATTTATAAATAAAATATGATAAATTCCACTTCAGTTTTCAAAAGCAAATATAAGTTTGACTTAATTCAACTTAGATATTTCTCTAAAATATCTTATGCATCCTTTTATATAGTTAAAATTAATAAAGCCTATGGTTCTCTTTTATAAAAGCAAGCCTTTCGATTGTTGTATCTTTCACACCGCAGCTCTGATTAGCGTGCTATTCGCGTCTGTGTGTTCGTAGCGACGTGTAGAAAATCTTTAAAATCTTTTTTCTTACTGATTATTATGTTTGGTGTATTGTTCTAATTTAGATCTATTGTTTGCTTCGTGTATGATTGCATAAATGCTTGTGTGGTGCTTTATGATCATGTCCAGTTGGTGAGCTTTGCGTTGATGATATAAAAAAAAGTTGGTGATCTAGAAGAAGTTCTTTGAAGGTTACAATTCAATAGAAGAAGGATCTAAGTATAAGGCAAGTATAACATTGGATCTTCCTTGTTGTCCTATATACCTTTAATTATTTAATTCATACTGCATGTGTCTACCTTGACTGCCACTAAAGATTTCCTAGTACTTTGTACCTTGTGCCTTGATACCTATGGGGTATTGCATTAGGTAGCATGATGCTAGTGCTCAACTATAACCATGATCTTATAACTTGACTAATGGAATATGTAATAAACATTAAAAGATGCTTTTTAGCAACATGGAATAAGGGGCTAGAGCATTAGGCTATTTTATGATGCTCTAGATTCCTCTTCCTAAGGACTTATCTATAAGTGATTATCCGGGACTTATAGTACAGCTGTGAGGGCTACATGGCTCTGGTCTTGGCTCAGTACAGGGACCTTTTCTAGCTTGTTAGAGGTTACCTTTGGGGTGTAAGAAGGGTGTGTTTTGGGTTGGATATAGTACGACCTCTGTCCGTCGGTGTATAGGATGTGCGTTATTATGCCTGTCGGAAGGGGAGCCCTACATTCGTAGGGCACAGAAACCTAGCGGACCTAACTTGTTAGATGAACCTTTGAAATGCTTCATAGTGAACCCTACCGACCTTCCTTGGTAGTGGGTCAAGAGGTTAGCCGCCTCGGACGAAAGGGTAAATCATGACTCACAGTAAAAGTGTACAGCCTCTGTAGAGTGTAAAACTGGTATATCAGCCGTGTTCACGATCACGAGCGGCCTTGGACCCTTACGGAATAGATGTAGAACATGGATGATACCGATGATGAAGATGCTCATTAATGATTATTGTTTATGCTATTCATTATTCATGTTTACCTGATCATGTGTTTATATGGGTTTGTGAATAAACTTGTTGCCACCCAGTTGCTAAAAGATGGCTCATTAAAAACTAATCGCAGTTGAACCAGTGTCAGCCTTCTGAGCCTCATGAACCCCATGTTATATTTGTTGAGTACGATATGTACTTACGCTTGTTTTATTTTTCAAATATTTGGATAAAAAACCCGGATGGGTACCAGATTGCTAGAGTTTGGAGGAATTAGGCTTGTTATTAACCAGTCAGTTGTCCCTGTGAAATTGAAGTCTTCACCCGAAGATCGGAGTTGTCTTTCCGTTGTTTGTTATCTAAGGTTATATTCTTTATACTAAGTACGTTATATATTGAGCATTGCCTTTCGATATTACCCTTATTTATAACTATATGTGAAATTTGACATTCTAGGCTCATATATGGTGTGTATCTGGTTTTGTTCTTAAAATCGGGTGCTATAGTTTGCATCCCCTTTACACAAACTCATATTTACTTTCATTTATATTGTGCTTGTGTAGTTGCTATAGTAATTAGTCAGCTTGTGTAGCATGCTAGATACCTTCTAGCTTGTGTAGCTTAGAAATAGCTCCCTTGCATGACTAATTTGGTTTGAGTAACTTTATTAGTCACATTGCTTAGTTTGTATAGCTAAGTAATTTGCGCTCTCCAATTTGTCTTTTGTAGCTTTGTTATTGAGCATCGCTAGTGAGCTTAGGAGCTTAGTGATTTGCTTGCTAGATTGTGTAAGAGCCCCCTGGTTGTTAAAGTACTAGTTGCATAGGTTTGTATGACCTTTGCTACTAGAATTGGTTACGTGAGCTTTAGCTAGCCCGACACCATAGTTGCATAATTAGGATCTTTGTAAGGTGCTAGAGAACATAGATTAAGGGGTGTAGTCTTGACTTGACTGATTCCACATTTATTTCGGTTAGCCGGTGCGTTTATTTTTTAGAAATGACTATCCATCCCTCTCTAGTCCGTCATCTTGACCCTACAAAGTAGAAACATAGAATGATGATCTATAAAATCAATTTTTATCAACTACTCTATAAATTTAAGATAGACTTATATGTTAACTCTGAAAAGTTGTGGAATATCTAATTCTAAATTAAATAGCCTAATTTATTAAATAGATTTCAATTTCTCTAAAAAAAAAAAAAGATCCAAACGGCCCTTAGACATTTGTCTGAATGTTGATGCCTTCTCCCGATGCAACAGCGCTTTTATATTCTGCGTGTTTACAACCGAGCTGGCCTCCGGCCCACTATAGAGCATAACAGCCCACTAATCAACTACTAAGGCCGGATAACGAGCTGGCTCGTTAAGATAACGAGCTAGCTCAGCTCGGCTTATTATCCTAATGAGTTAGAAAGCCAGTTCGACTCGACTTGTTAAAAGCTTGAGCTGGTTTGTTAAGCTCGCGAGCCAGGTATAAAAAATACACAAAATATAATATTTGCATTTATTTAAAGTTTGAGAATAATAATAATATAAAAGAAATGCATCTAGAACAGTTACCAGTCAATTGTAAAGTGCAAGACATGGAGTAATACAAAAACTAATATAAGTTTTGATACTTTTTTTCCTGGAAGCTTGGCTCGTTTAGCTCGCGAGCGGCTTGCGAGCTAGCTCGAGTTGGCTCCTTATAGCTAACGAGCTAAAATCTTGACTTGGCTCGGCTCGTTATCATAACGAACCGAGCCGAGCCGAGTCGAGCTAGTCACGAACCGAGCGAGTTAAGGAGCTTCGAGTTTTTCGTCCAGCCTTATCAACTACCCAAGGGACTTAACGCCTAACTCAGCCATCGCTTGTTCCCGCGCTCACCTCTGTTGCCGCCGGCAACAGTGCTGCAGACGCGCTTCTTCTTCCTGACAGTTATAAGCAGAGTGTTCATGGGATCTAAACAGGCTCTAATATTTATCGGCCTTAGTCAAAAAAAATATATTTATCGCCCATCTAGTGTCGATAGGCTCACGTGATTAGCAGAGTGTTCCGAGTCTCCTCTTGTTGATAGGGCTTCATAATATCTCTGCGCAAAAAATAATGGCTGCCTGGGCATTGGGCGTGGCATGGCCTCATTATTCAGCATGGACACAACTAATGACATCAGTGGCCTGTCATTTGGGCTGTCTTGAACACACAATAGTCCAATATGGATGCATTGCAAGGCTTCGTCCAGTGAGCAGCTCTCCACAACCATTGTGTCTACGAAATCCCTTGCCATTCTATCTTTCCATAAGTTCCATGCCTGAAACAAACACGAGGACAAATTTCTTGTTTATTTTAATAATATAATTATTAAAAAAAATAAAGGATGCTAGAAGTAACACTTACATAAGCAATAAGGCTTGGATGATCCATTAGTAGATGAGGAGAGGCACTAATCTTTAGTCCACTGACTATCTCCAGTAGTAAAATGCCAAAACTATAGGTGTCGGACTTGACTGAAAAAATGCCTTGCGTTGTATATTCAGGCGACATGTAACCGCTATTTGAATCATTTCACAAGCAAGTAGTCAAGAGTTTGAATAGCTATAAGAACATGAATAAAATTTTAGTAGTTCTAATTAGCTAGAACCAGAACATACTTACTATGTCCCAAAAACTCGTCTAGTACTTGCTTGCTGCTCGCTACTTCCAGAGATTTTCGGCTCCATCTCTGCATCCAGCAAGATGTTGCTTGCTTTGAGATCTCTGTGAATGATCATCATTCTTGAATCTTGGTGGAGATAAAGAATTCCTCTAGCTATTCCTTTGATTATGTTTAACCTTTTTGGCCAATCAAGCATAGACTTCATTGCAGGATCTGCCATGAACATGGAAATTAAGGAATGAAGAAAACAGTTTACCATTCAGGAGTGTTTCTTCGCCAATTCAGGGTTTTTTTTCTTAGAATCTGTGATAGAACATACCAAAGAGGAATTTGTCTAAGCTTTTGTTGGGCAAGTATTCGTATATGAGCAATTTCTCATCTTCATGGATACAACAACCAAGAAGTCTGACTAGGTTCTTGTGTTGCAAACTTGCAATAAGAACTACTTCATTTCTAAGCTGCTCTTTCCCTTGTTCAGAACCGTTGCTAAGCCTTTTGACAGCAACCTCCTTGCCATCTTTCAGTATCCCCTGTGTGATATGATATATATCAGCGTTGTCGAGTTGATGAAATATAATAAGACGTATAATTGACAAATTAAAATACTATACCACCTTATATACTTTCCCAAAGCCACCTTTTCCAAGCATGTTGGCTTCATGGAAACTATTCGTTGCAGACGTGAGGTCCTCAAAGCTAATACACGACAGTTCCAGATTTTGATCCCAGAAATCGTGAACGCTCCTCTCATGTGCTTCCTTGTTCCGTCGCGTGTCTGGTAGAAACGTGTCAACAATTCATTCAACACTTGTATGCTTACAAGTTAAAGCTGCCTATTACCAGCACACGTAGGTATTTATTTGTCTCTCACTCTCTTGGTATACCTCTTGACTTGCATATAGTGACAAGACATATACATGATGTGAGCATCAGCAGACATGCCATCGTTGGGAGCACAATCTCCATAGCCATGCCGATCTTCTTCTTCTTGTTTCCTGTAGAATAACACATCAATACATCATGTGAAGGTGAAGTTGGGTGTGTATACTTTGAAGGCACACCTGACCTGGCACTTACCGGGAGAGCCGGCGGCGAGCCGAAGGTACAAGTTTTCACCTAAATCACCGTCCTTTCCGGTGTCGAGAAGCTCCCCCATCCAAAGCAAGCACCTTGACATGTCACTACTAGCACTCATGGTGACGATGGTGCTCAAGTTGGCATAAGCGTACGCGGTGCACGAGCAGTTGCGGTCGCACTCGGCAGCACACTCGTCAAAGCTTCTGTTCCTGACATACAGGAACTTGTCAGGCACCTTCATCCCCGGCAAGGTCAGGAAATAATGGCTCCTCCCACCACCACCGCCGCCGCCGCCACACGCTGCCAGCGCTTGCTTCCTCCGGCATCCTCTGGAGAAGTCACGAAAGAAGCCGTCTTCCGGCTCGAACCCGTCGAGGCACTTGCACTCCTGCACGCCGCCCTCGCGCCCCGTGGCGTCGCAGTAGCCGAACGGCCCGCACGCGCCGTAGTGGAGGCAGCCGCCATTGCCGGGGCCCTCGAAAAGGACGGTCCACGACGACGACTCGACGTTCCAGACGCGGAGCCTCACGTTCCCCGTGTAGTCCAGCTTCCAGTGCGTCGTCGGGCCGCCGGCGGCGTTGTACGCCGCGTAGATCACCTCCCCGTCGTCGACGATCTGGGAGTATATGAACCTGGTGAAGGCGGAGGCCCCCGCGCCGTTCCACACGCCGCTGCACCATGAACGACGACGACTCCCACCCCGCCAGATGATGATCTGGAGGCCCCAGCCGGTGGGGTCGCCGCTGAGGGAGAAGTCGCCGGCGGAAGGGTCCCGAGGGCCCTTCCAGGCGACGACGCGCAAGGTGGTGTGAGCCTTGTAGTTGGTCCACAGCCTGAAGGTCGGGAGGATGGTGTCCGTGGGGTGGTCGAGGCTCTTCCATGCTACTACACCTGTGCCATTGGGCAGCTGCAGCTCGAGCTCGAAGCTCCCCGTGCTCCGGAGCACTCCGGAGCCTCCGATGATGCTACCGGCGACGGCGACATTGTTGTCTGTCGCCCAGACTGTGCGGCCTTCGGAATCGGACAGCACGAAATCGGAAGTGTTGGTGAGAGCTAGCTTCGCTGAAGGCGTGGTGATTGGGCTGTCGCGGTTGGCGACCCAGACGTAGGTGCGCTCAGGGATGTTGTTGTACCATATGCCGAGGTACAGGCTTGGCGTTGAGTTGGTGGTGAGGTTGAAGAAGCCGAGGGAAAACATGCCACCGTCGTCGGAGATGAGCTTGTCGCCGGGGTAGAGTGGTCTTACTGAGGTTAGGCGATCAACGACGGATTGGCAGGAACAAACTAAGAAGAACAAGAAGATGATCAATACAGCATGTTGTGATGCCATATTCTTTTGCGATCGATGTACTATATATGCTCTAATATTCTTTTGGGATGACAGAAACAAACGAACACCAGGAAGAAGATCTTCCCAAGGCTGAAGAGCATAGTAACAGTATATATAGACTGAGAGCTGATCAGGCCGTCTGGACTGGGTCGAATTATTCTACGTCTACATCATCAGAACGGCACACAAGTAGCAACATGTCACCGTTGAGGCAGCAAGACATCAGTTAATGTTCCCTCTGTTGAAAGGCATTAGTCATTTTATTTTATTTTAGTTTAATATGGTCCACATATATATGGGTTCCTTTGTATCTGATTTGAATGACGATAGCAAGACACCAGTTAATGTTCCCTCGGTGGAAAGGCATTTTTAGTGCTCTGTGTTTCCCAGGTCCTGGCTTTCCTCTTGCACTTCTTTTCTGTTCTTGTCTCCCCCTGCAGTAACCCCCAATTACCGTTGTTTTCTGTTGTTCGTTTGTAACTCTATCTTAATGAAAAACGTGACTCACGGTCGAGAAAAAAAAATTATTTAAATATATGGTCCGCATGTGTTTGGATTAATTTGCACTCCCTCTATTCTAATCTTAATTATAATTTGTTTAGCTTTATTTAAGCCAAATTCCTTTAACTTTAGCCAAAATTATAGAAAAATATACCAACATCTACTACTACAGAAGACAAAACCTACACCACCCGTCACAGCCAGGTGTACTGGAGCTGACAGTGATCCGACTTGACCAGGCAGCGACAGCGTGACAATTGAGCCTGATTTGGGTAAGATCACCTGTTTTCTTTTCCTGAGATCTGCATTATGACAATGCGACTTATCATCTTCAGTTTGCAGTTTATGTGTTGACTATAGTAATAGTATAGCTTATGCAAATGTTTTCACATATCTTGAATTCCTGTTACTGAACTTGGACACTTGACACACACTTAAACTAACGACTAAACAATCAGTAATCAGGTCTGTGGCTTCTCCGCAATGCGGCCCACCACGGCTCACATCACACATGTCGGCCTGAATTTTTTGTTTTTTAGCCCTTTTTTAAAAAAATTTTACAAATATGTCTCTGGAGGTATGATTTCAAAATCTGGACCTTTAACTCGGCGCCATCATTGGTGGCGCCGAGCTTACACGTCTCGGCGCCATAGATTTTGGTGTCTAGGTCTTGGGCTCGGCGCAGACGTGGCGGTGACCTGGCTGGCATCTTGGCGACATAGATCTTGGCGCTGAGCTTGACGCCGTAGATCTTGGCGCCGAGCTTGGCGCAGTGGTTATTGGCGCCAAGCTTGGCGCCGAGAACGGCGCCAAGATCTATGGCGCCGATGTGGTGTTTTAACCCAGCGCCCAACCTTCCTGCCCGAGCCTTCCTCCTCTTCTTTCTTCTCCCTCTCGGGTTTTTTCTCTCCCCACTTCGCCCTACCTCACAAATCGGCATATTAGACCTTGGAAACTTTGATTTGATCCATAGATCTTCGAGAGCAAGGTATCATCGCTCCCTCTTAGTTTTTTTTAAATCGATTCGGTATATATTAGTCGGATTTTTCAACTTAAGAATCGTCATTACTTAGGGTTTTATATAATTTTAATATTTATATTATACAACCGTAAGATGCCAAGGTGTGGAAAAGCTACCAAACCAAGGTAACCTCAGCGCATGTTGTTATGATATGGGTTCATTGTTGCAGATCAAATGGAAAACCCTAGGTGTAGGGTTTAATGTTAATTGCTTTCGATTCTTAGAACGAAAATAGCTAAATTGTAGTTATGGTCAGATGACCGAAAATGCCTTCGACCCATTACCTCTGCCTAGTGGTGTTCCAGTGCCCATGTGCTTTTGTGGCGATCCTTACAAGGTAGCCAAGTCCGATGAAGAGGACACGTATAGGCAGAGATATTGCATGTGTTCCAATTTTGTGTTTGAGCCTACACTTCGTCAGCGCCGCATTAACAAGATGGTGAGGAATTGATGTTTGTGTCATATGACATCTTGCATGATTTTTTTGTTTTGTAACAATTGCATTTTTTGCAGACCCCTCCACCGCTCTATGATTTTGAACAGTGGATCAACACTGAGATCAAGCCTGAAGACAAGGAATGGATGCAGAACTATTGCGGTGGGAGGCAGAGGACAAGGAGATGATGGAGAAGATACGTGGAGAGGAGGCTGCAGAAAAGGAGCACAAGGAAGGGGAGGAAAGGAGGCGTGTTGCTGCGTACAGGGAGGAGAGGGAGAAGAAGCTTGAGCGTGCACGCCGAGCGAAAGCAGCGATGGAGGAGAATCTCGATGCCCTAAGGAAAGGAAAGTGGCCTCGTTGCACTCAGTAGTCTCCATTACTCGCTAGTTCTATGGTTTATTCATAAACAATGTTGTCTATTGTTGGACTTTTCATTGTGTTGTCATGTAATGCACTTTAAGTATGGGCATGCTTAGGTCATGTACTGCTTTATTTAGTTTGTCGGCATGTACTTCTAGTATTATTGTGTTGTTTAATGTGTCATAGTATTGGCCTTTTCATTATATAGTTGTTTTCATTATTTGTGGTCATAATATTCAGTTTAATATTGTGGACGTAGTGAAATGTGATCACGTGCTGCAAATAAAACATAACGAAGTAGGGCATTATATAATTCAACACACAAAACACATAAAATGGCATGTGAGAACATGTACCGAACTAGGGTACACAGGTCCTGAACTAAACCTAACATGCCTTGGGGAATTGAAGTGAACAATAAGCACAAGAAATGGCATGTGATAACATGTACCAAACAAGGGTACATAGTTCCTTTGACTAAACCTAACATGCCTTAGGTAATTAAACCAAACAACAAACACATGGATGTGACATATGAATAAGATAGGGTCGTCCTAGTAGTGTGGCCACATAGCATATTGTGTTGCACCTTCTTCACAGTAGCCTCCCATTGTTGGTGGTGGTGGTGGTAGGGGTGACGGTAGAGGCCCCTTGTTCTTGTGATTAGGGTAGGTGCAATATGAACTTGCACCATTGTTGTTGTCGTCGTCTTTGTCTTCCTTGTACCCGCTGCTAACTTCCCTTTGTAGATCGAAGATTTGGTCCTACAGGTAGTAGATGTACTGCTGATACGAATAAATTGGTCGAGGATCAACCCACCTAGTGAACCCATAGTTTTCTTTAGACTTGGAAGACTACAATAAGTATGTCCTATGAGTTGTAAGGGTATTCGAGAAACATATTTAACAAATGAAATGTAATAGCAATTACCCATGCTCGTGGGCATTTGAAGAAGCGACGACCTCCGTCGATCCCCTCGGTGAACATCTGCACTAAGCAGTCCTCACCATGCATGCATTTTGGCCAATCTTCCTTCCTATTATCGTATCCTCTGAGAGGGCACTCTTTAGTGAAATCACTCTTGCTCTCGAGGGGAAACTGATACACTGGTTCCTCAAAGAAATCAGGTCCAAGAGACCCCTCCCACACAATGGGAGTTCCCTTCATCCCCCCTTCCTCTCCCACTCCTAAAACCCTTTCCTCTAGACGATCCTCCAAACATTCCTACTCCAATAAAACCGAATACTAGTTTGGTTTTCCTTTTAGTTAGCAATGCAACCTAGAACGCATATATATAGGCGGAGACATGTTTGCTAGCCATTGTATTGTGCTATAAATGCTCCTAGAAAGTCTACTCAGAATCACTGAAAAGACTACATCGTAGGACACTGGAGAGCCTAGATTCCATGACTGAAAAGCCTATTCAATTTCAGACTTCAATCACTATTTTGAAGGACACTGAAAAGTCTATTCGACGGTGACATGACAAATCACTGTAAAAGTTATTTCCCCAAGATTCCATGACTGAAAAGCCTATTTGATTTCAGACTTCAATCACTATTTTGAACCAGAAAAACTGATGCCGTTGATTAATATGTACTTTAGGCAGAAAATTTTGCCACAATTTCCCCTATTTTTTTATGTTATCCATACACAAATATGAGATTAATATTTAACCTCAATACAACATGTACAAACATACAAATATATGCCACATTCATCTGAAACCATATATATGAGCATATTAATAGTCCACACAATCCATAATTATAGTCCATAGTAGTTCATATTCGATAATAATAGTCCATACAGTCCACAATAGTTCATAATAAAAGTCCACAAAGTCCATAATACTATATAATAACATCTACCACAAACCCTTATTGCCTCCTAGTCTTACCCTTACCCTTGTGACCTGAAAGGATCAAGATGTCCAAGAGAGGGGTGAATTGGGCTAATTCTAAAATTCTTTACAATAATTAAACCCTACGGTTAGCCCACTTCACCCCTTGTGCCTAGAAACTGTTTCTAATGTTCTACTGCACAAAAGTTTTGCACCCTAGGTTCCAATTCTACTCTAGCATGACAATTCTATGAATGTAAAGACAAGAATTAAATTGCTCAAAGTAAATGCTTAAAGTAAAGAGAGAAGGAGGAACGCGACGTTGTTTTACCGAGGTATCAGAGAGTCGCCACTCCCCACTAGTCCTCGTTGGAGCACCCATGCAAGGGTGTAGCTCCCCCTTGATCCATGCAAGGATCAAGTGCTCTCTATGGGTTGATTCTTTGACACTCCGTCACAGTGAATCACCCACAACCGCTCACAACTTGAGTTGGGTCATCTACAAGCTCCGCCGGATGATCACCAAGCTCGCAATCACCACCAAGCCGTCTAGGTGATGGCGATCACCAAGAGTAACAAGCACAGACTCTCACTTGACCACGACAAGCCTAATGAGAAGGTTGGATGCACACTTTGCTACTCTTGCTTTCACTAATGAGGTCTCTCTTGGATTCTCAAATCTCAATCACCTCACTAGGACCTTGCTCTTCTTGTCACTCTCAAGGGTGTTTCTTAGCTGTTGGAATGAGCAAAAGTGATCCCTTGAGTGAATAGAGGAAGTATTTATAACCCCTCAGTCAAAACGAACCGTTATGTGCCACTACGGGGTGAACAGATGCTCTGATCAGTTCTCCCCGCCACCGAGCAATTAAGTGGTGACCAAACGCTGACCAGCATCTGGTCAGCACTGACTGGATACGTCCGGTCATGAAAACTGCCCTCTAGAACCTTAGTGATGTTGACCAGACGCTGTAACCCAGTGTCTTGTCACTTTGCTGCTCAACGTCCGGTCAGTAGTCGGAACCTGACCAGTGTCTGGTCAGCACTGACCGAACACATCCGATCAGGATTTTCCCTCTCTGGAACCTTACTAGAGTTGATCGGATGCTGGCACCCAGCGTCTGGTCACATTTCGCTCAACGTCCAGTCATAACCAGACGACTTCACCTTGGTCAAATGAACTGACCGGACTCTACGCCAGCGTCCGATCACACCGAAACTAGCGTCTGGTTAACATTTGACCCTCCATTCACTTTTAACTCACAATCATATGTGAATGAAGTTTGCTCCAATTGATCTAAGGGCTATTTAGGAGCTACCTAGTGCTAGTTTTGACAAGTGTGCACCACACCTAACCCACTAGACTCACCTAAGTCAAGCTACCCATCCATACCCCCCTTAATAGTATGGCCTAAGGAAAAACAAAGTCCTAAACTACTCTAGGTGCCTCTTCAACACCAAACAGCACTTAGAACTAGTCCATCCTTAACCTTGTCGTCCATCCTTTGAAAATCAAAATGATTTCCGTCATAGGGGCATGACAACCATGATTGCCCAATCAATTGTCATTACCGTGACCTAACTTAATTGCCTCTGTAAAACACACGTTAGTCACAGTAATCACGTATTGTCATTAATCATCGAAACCCAACTAGGGGCCTAGATGCTTTCAATCTCCCCCTTTTTGGTGAATGATGACAATACAACCTTGAGTATGTAAAAGAGATGAGGTTTTCAACATGCTTGGTTCATATAAGCTTTTGACAATAAGAACAAAAGAGTTAGGCAAGCTTATATGACCCAAGCCAACATGATGTACTCAATAGATATGAAATAAGCATGAGTATAAGTAATAAAGCTCATTTGTATCGGAGTAAAACATGGAAGCAAAACAAATGAGCATAATCAAGTGATATGACACATAAATAATTCAAGTAGAGGGCACACATGTCACATATCACATTAATATCACTATCACATTAATATCATGATTATGATCACACTTATAGTTCAATGCATAATAGTAAACATGAATGCATAAAAATGTATCACACATAAAAAGCCAAATGTAGATAAGGTCCCCCTAAATGTATAGCTCCCCTAAGTCTATCATACTCGATCCCTCTCCCCCTTTGGTGTCAAACACCAAAACCTAAGGGTCGGTCGGTGGGGCTATAGCGGACGAGTCGAGCGCTGAGGTGCGATGAGCGATCTAGAACTGGGTGCCACCATCATCTGATCTTGAGCTCTGAGCAGTCTACCCTCTATGGCTAGAAGCAGTGCTGAAATGATCTAGGTCAGATTTGGTACTGGTGTGGCCTGAGAATCTACATGTATGACTGTAGCAGGTGGCTCTGATGATGCAACTAAAGAAGGGAGTGTCTCTATAGTCCCAATAATAGGAGCAACTGTGGAAGGACCGGGGTCATGTAGATATGGTGGAGTAGGCTGCTCTGTCAACTCACTGAAGGTAGCATCAAGGCTCCTAGAGACTGAGGTATCTGGCACAAGCAGCGAGGAAGTCTAAGCCAGTATGAAGCCTATTTGAAGAGGTGTGAACTACGGTGCTGGCACTAGCAAGGCAAACCACTGGGACACCTGCTCTGTAGGTGAAGAAAATTATGCTGCTGGCTGTCCCTGAATCTGAAGCCCACTAGGCTATAAAGCTGGAGTCATAGAAGTGGTGGCAGACTGACTGATCTAGGGTCAAGGCTATGGCGGTGGATCCCCAATGGCAGTAACTACATGCTACATAAATCCAAGTAACTGCTGCTGCATGAGGAGATACTGTTGTTGCATGGCCTACTGCTGCTGCTGTATAGCCAGCTGCTGACGCTGGAACTTGTCATGTCTAGCCTAAACCTATGCTAGAGCAGCTATTGTCTCCTAGGCCTAGCGAGCCTGATCCTACCTCATCCACTCAAGAATAGCAAGGAGAGCAGAATCTATCTATGGTGTAGGTGGAGCTGAACTAGAGGTACTGGCCTCATGGTCATGTCATCGAGAAGGCATCTGAGGGATATCCTAGTAGTCATCATCTGAGTTGTCACTAGGGTCGCTCTTGACCATACCCTCCTGCTGAGCATCTAACTGCTCCTCCTCTGTAGCTATAATGCCCCTGATAGTCTCATCCTACTAGGCTACAGTCTTTGGCACTTCTGGGCGACATCGTGGCTGGCTAGGTGCACTTGGCCTACTATGATGGAGCATCTGGGTCAAGTTATATGTAGGGAACTCGATAGTAGCACTAGAATACTCTGCCAACATCTCTAAAGGCCTCACTATAACTACCCTATGAATCAGAAATAAAATCCCTATGAATTAGTACCAGGATCGCTGCCAACACCGTCGCCGCCGCCTTATCAATAGCCAACCCGGGGGGCACCACCCCTAGGAGGGAAGGCTTTGCCACCGCCACCCTGCTGCCCCCTTCGCTCACCGCGATAAGCTGCAAGGTGGACCTCCAAATCTCCTACACAAGGGTTGGACTGACGCTCAACCCCGGCATCCACTGGCCACTAACCGGAAGTGCGGGTAAGTCACCCTTCGAAAAAGCTCAACCAATAGAATATCGAAAAACAATAAAAAGAAAAACATACCAGGAGGAGAGCGGCATGACTCTGAAAGCATAGCCCAATGTCGATGGACCCACAGCACGAGGACCGCTCCTAGGCTGTGACCCGTGCCCCCTCACTTCAGACGGAGGTGGAGTCATCCCGATCGGCTCCTGCCTGACCTGCGGGTCACTACGACCTCCGGCTCGGGACTCCCCGACCAGAGCAGCGGGCGGAGCGTCCTCTGACTGCAAGTCCCGCGTCGTCCGGACGCTAGTCTGCTCCTCAGACCGCCTGGACTGCTCGACCACACCCATGGTAGGTAGGGCCTCCTCTGGCTGTGAGCCAGGCGTTGGCACCAGTCCCATTAGCGCACAAATACTAGTCCGCTCCTCAGACCACCCGGCCCTCTCAGCCGTGTCCACCACAGGCGACGATGGAACCGGTGACGCCACCGAGGGGTGTGGTGACCGCGTCTGCTTCGCTGCCTGTTCGCCAATGATGTCCGCACTTGTTGCGCACTTCCTCAGCACAGGAACCTCCACACATCGCGTGCCCTCCTGCTCCTCACCAGCGGACGTCGCCGCAGGGTCGCGACGCTCTGCCGAGGTCACAGTGACCCCCTGACTCTCCTCATCGGAGAAGACCATGTCATCCAAATCCATAGGATCATCCACTGTGAGTTCTGACTCGATGTCGCTCCTACGTTCCCTAGCCCTCATGCGTCAGGCGACCTCCTTCTTCTTCTCTTCCTTCCACTGAACCTCCTTGGTTCTCTTCTTCTTCTGGGCATCTGCCGCCTCCTTTTGGGCGGCCTGCCGAGCCCTACCCTCTGGTCCCTTAGGAAGGTGTGGTCAGGACTTGTACCTTTCAAGCCCCTATAGAACGGATGGTCTAGGAACAAGAAACAGCAAAAGCAGAGGAAGAAACACGAACAAAATAAGGGATCATACCAGGTTGGACACGACCGAGGCATTGAACGGTATGGGTTTCCCCACAATCATATCCTTGGACCTTAACTATAGCACCCGGCCAAGGTGACTCTAGACCTCATCATCTGGCAGGTCCTCTGGTGACACACGGTTTGGGTTCGACCGGCCACCGTACATCCACATCGGTTGCGTCCTCTCCGCCAATGGCGCAACCCGGTGGTGGAAGAGGGTGTGGAACACCCACACCTCATCAAGGTTGAGCCTTACGAGCTTCTATAGCTCCTCCTTGATTACCTCCACCTTGTGCCTCTCTGTGTGGGTGCAACCCCATGACCAACTTTTCTGCTTCACCGGCCTCCCACCGGTGAATGCCGGAAACGGCACCTCCGTCAGATTCTAGATGTAAAACCTCTCCCCATGCCATCCCTGGTTGGAGTCACATGGGGTGTATGTGGGATACAAACCTCCCATGCTCGGCTTCCTCTGCAGGGCGACCCCCCCCCACCGATGTGGTCTCGGCCAAATTCCCCGCCGTCATAGCTCTCCAAGAGAAGAAAAGCCAAAAGAGATCCACGTGCGGCTCCATCCTAAGGAAAGCCTTGTAGACAATGACAAAACTAGCAATATGCAGCACCCCCATCGGATTGAGGTGTTGTAGCTCTAGACCCCACTCGTTGAGGAGCCCGTGCAGGAACCCATGCGTGGGGTATCCTAATCTATGCTCATGAAAGGTAAGGAAAGAAACCACATCATCGGGATGAGGTTGCGGGAACTCCTCCCTCCCAGGGACCCTCTAGTGCGCCACCTCCTGCGGTGGTAGAAATCCCTTCATGATGAAAGCCTCCAGCACCGACGTCCTCACGGTGGATGACCTCTAGTCCAACATTTCGGTGAGTTCCTCTCTTCTCCCTCACTCTCTCCCCTTTCTTCCGTTGAAACCTCCGTGACTCTTAGGAACGCTCACGGCAAAAAAGGAAGAGAGAAGGCGGCGGCAGATGAAGAACAGGCAAAAGAACATTACAAAAACCCTCTCCCTTCTCCTACTTAAGGAAAAGGGAGCAGCAGTTAGGGAAGGACGCGCCGATCAGGGAAGCCGGAATGATGGAGCGAGAATTTCTCTCTTTTCCATTTAATGTAGATAAGACGTGCCCTGACCGATGAGATGTGCTCTGCCCAACGGAACAGCGCCTGATCAGAAGGGACGTGGCCTGGCCATGGCCCACCACTACCACACTGTCGACACAAAATTTTTGTCTCTGTGCCGAGGTCACACGTAGCAAGCCGGAAGGGTCCACTCGATGGAGCAGATCCACCTAGCTTTAGCACAAGGGTGGTCGATCTTGTGCGATCCTCCCGAGACATGCCAGTCAATTTGACCCTGCAATTGACAAGGAGAGAAAGCTCATCAGTAATTAAGGGCGGAACATGCCGGTTTTGCCAGACAGTCCCGAATGTGTGGCTCTAAGAGCTGATATGAGAGGAGATCGACTAAATAGTCGATCCCAGCATATTCGCAAGAATGAATCGGTTAAAGCTCATGGGGTTGTATAAGAAGAATCAGTTGTTATTCAGGATAAATGTTACTTAAGCAAAAATTAATGAATAGCAATAAGATATCAACAGTGGTTGGTTTGTACTGAGCCAATGATTATTAGTAACCGAACTCCTCTTTATATAAAGAAACAATTCAACATCACTTAACCATTTAATAAAGATAAATCTAATGAACATGTTAGATCTTATCTATCGCCATGACCGGTGGGGCATGAGGCAGAATCATGCAGGCCGTAGAAACAATAATAGACTCGATGACCCTAACTCATTACTAATATCAGTGGGGCATGCAGGCCATAATACAATAACAAGATCATGGGGCTAACATATCTTTCAACTTATCTCTACTTCGATGATCTCGTAATGTGAACAGTTTATGAAAGCATTTGATATCGGCTAAACAGCCGATTCAGGCATAGCGCATAGTTAAGGTCATGCCTCCTCAGGAATGGGTCTACCAACCAATGATCCCCACTCCACGGTGCCAATAGTGGGGTGAGAGGTAGAATCCCACAGGCCATGATGATGGGCCATGGAACATTTTTCATTAACTGATAGATCTACTCAAGATCGAACATGCCTTAACCACACGCTATGCACGATTAAGATTGACGTAAAACAGCCGATAAAAACATAACTCATCATTTAAGATGTAGATTAGATCAGTTTTAGATTAGCAAACGATGAGTTAAACAAGATATAAGGCCGATCCAGATCAATCTCAATCGGGCAGAGTGATATTGCTGTAATTAGATAAACAGTGGAAGCAATAAGCAATATCGGTAACTTAATGAATCTACCAAAGACTGCCATACTAAGGTAGAGCCGATAACTTGACCTTGATCTAATTTAAGCAGTGGGGTGTGAGGCAGAATCACACAGGCCATACTTGAATTAGATAAGAGTCGATAACTAGCCTATACCAGAGTCACAGTGGGGGTTGACCGGATCGATGCAGCCATACGAATAGAGCTATAAACCATGATGGTACTTACAGACAAGCAGTGGAGGTCGACCGGATCGATGCAACCGTATTTGTTGAAGAACTCACCGAGATCTACTCTACTCCTACTCCTAAGGGGTGGCCGGAGCCAAAAAAAGTAATTGACTTGTATTTTATTGGTTGATTTCTCTCACAATAGCCGGGGTTTGATATTTATACCCGAAGTCTAGACATGAATCCTACTTGAGCACAATTTGTTAAAATCCTTGGCATAAAACGAAAACATTCCTAATTTAAGATAACTTGGACTCTAATCTTTCCCTTTTTGTAGAGTCCAACATGTCTCTCCCAACGCTGATCATAGCCTCTGTCGTTATCTGCTGGCGCTATCCGAAGAAAACTAATTCTAGTGTTGCATTCAAACCAGCTGGTTTTGATCTACACATAATGGATCCCTTGCTGACATGATTCTAGGAGCTCTCGAGTCTCTGAAATCCTTCTTCCAAATTCTGGTGTAAACACATGCCCCCCAATTTTGGGATAAAAGTAATTTTATTCCAAAATTATCATGTTTGCATCCCTGATTGGTCCACAGTCATAGGTAGAGAACCTCAATCTAGGGTCCACTATTTGTCGCCGCTTGCGTCCATTCACGAGCCTATGCCTCAAAACTTTTACAAGAGCATCACTGTTTCATGGGCGTTTGGATTCATCTTCCCGGGCCGGCTATAAAACGCTTATCCGACCCTGGCGAGAGCAACTCAGCACTTCAGCCATGTTTTCCTTCCATCCATCTTTTTGAGTGCTCGTGACTCTACTAGACCTTCCATGGTCTATCCTTTTGTTATGATAATCTCGAGCGGTTAGAAGAATTCTTATGCATGGGGTGATTATGTCACTTATTCTAGCGCTTCGTTGAGCAAGAAGACCAGCCATCGTGGTTAGAAGAATTCTTGTGATATCACCTGAGTCTTCTCTCCTTGTCACCTGAGTCTTCTCTCCTTGTACACAAAGCTGTTTTAGTGCTTTATGAAGGCTAGAATATGTGGACACCTTCCCCTTGTTTGTTCCATCAAATGCCTATCGGGAAAGCCACAAGCTTCTTTCTAGCGGTCTCCTAGTCACCAAGGAATTAGCTAGGTATCTGTTAGGCAGGTGGCTCTTCCCTTTCTCTTGCACAATCTTATCAATGGGCCGACATGACTTGGTTCATGATTACCCTCAGCCTTATGGAGATCCAGACTCCCTTCAATCTAAAGAAGCCTTGGTGGGTAGATCTCTAGTTAATGTAGATTCTTTGTATCCGTCTCACGATGCTTCATAATTTGGGGAAACGATAAGTTCGAATTTGTTACCCTTCCGTTATCCGTCCCCTAAATTCCTGGAGTGTCGATCCGTTTCTATTTCTGATTTCAATTTCATATCTCCGGTGAAACTGATTTTGCCTTTCTGGGCTATATATATGGGCCATGGCTGTGGACCGAAGAACAACTCACTTTGTCTCAAACCTTCTGCGTCCTTAGTATAGCCCCTGCCTTTTCTGTAGATCTGATACTACGGAGAACAGCAAGAGGTCCGCTGAGGATGTCTTCACCAGATCTGCATCATCACGCCAGCATCTTCACCGTCAAGAAGGTACAACCTAGGATGCTCCTACCACTCTAGAGGAGAGGGCTGACCCTATTTAGCCTTTAGGGTTCCCTATAGCACCAACTCATCGCTCGCTCCCCTGCTATCAGAGCAGGCAGATCGACAATGACGACCTTCTTGCTGCCATTGACCGTCACAGCTAGGGTCTTGCCGAATGTCTCTCTCTTGCGGAATCATCCCTAGCCATGGCTCAATGTCGATCGCCTCTTGTGGCTGATTCTGTGGGGGATAAATTGGCTAAAGCCGAGGCTAGAATCATAGGTGAGACATCATAACCTTTGCTTCTTCTTTATTTCATCTTCAGGACTCTGATCATTTCCTTTTTGAACCATTTTAGATCTATCTGCTCAACTGGAGAGCCTCTGATCAGCTGCAGACCACGCGGCGGGATTCATCAATGCTAGGGGCGCCATTTTGGTGGTTTGTTTGCATGACATCCTGAACCATGTCAGGGAGGTTGCTCTTCATGGCGTTCGCCATGGTGCCGCCACGGCATTGGTTGCTGCACAAGCCCATTCTGGCTACAATCTTCGGCTTCTTCCTCATGGTTTTCCAAACACGGTGCACCCTGAGGATCATGAGCGCTTGGTTGAGGATTTTCTTAGCGCCGCCAATTCCATGGCCTTCAACACCCTGGCCGATGACATAGTAGGCAAAGTATTTTTTGGCCCATGACTTGTAATAGGTGACATTTAGCAAAAAATTTCTTCGTCTTGAGCGATTTCCCTTTTGTTTTTATGGTTCATACCATACTTATCGCTCTGTCTGTATAATCGATATGCATTGTACTAGCTTTCACCCCTTCAGGTCTACTTTTGCGCTAGCGACGATACCCTCCTGGTATCGGCCATTAGAGCTGACGACCGAGCAAATCGATTGTTAAGTATCAATCCAAATGCTAGGGTAATACTCCTTCAAATATTCCTCGTTCGACTGCTCTGCCAAATTCTCCTTCTCTTCTTAGTACCTCCAAAAAACAAGTATTGCCAAGCGCATATTTGATCCGATAAGGTCTTTCCTAGTTGGGTGACCTTTCGCCAAACCTGTTGTTCCCCGACCCGATCAGCGATTTTACTTTCCAGACTAAGTCTCCTTCAGAAAATTGCTTAACCCTGACCTCTTAATCGTAATATCTCGCAATCCTTAGTTTATTGGCTTCAATATTTTTCAAGAGCATGTAGCCGAAGGCAACCCAAGTCTTTAAAGTCATCCATCACAAAATTCTGGTAGACTTCAGCTTGATAAATCCTTTTGCGATGTGACATGCCTTGATCCAGTTTGAACTTCCCAAAGAAAGACTACGCTGTGTCCAAGCACAAGTTCATAAGGCGATCACATTAGCTCCTTCGCTCTTGGTCACCAAGGGTGACCTATTCTCAGCCCTCCTTAGAGTCTTGTCTCCCTTTTTAGCCAAGGGGCACTTGAACAAGCAAGAGGTTTAAAGAACCACTATAGTCGACTGAGCACGTCCGCTTTAGCTAAAGAGCCGATCATTTTAGAATAGCCGATTCCAGACTTCCGATCTTAATCCCACTCAAGTCTAAAAACATGGCCTTCATTAAGGGAGCCCCTCGATCTTCTATCCTTAGTCATCTGGTGCCATATTTTCTTCGACACTGGTGAAGCGGCGCTTCGCCTCCTATTAATTATGGTTGCCTTTTGCGTGTCCCAAGGCATCCGCCCCTTCGCTTCATGTCTTCAAATATCAGTCGATGTTTTTTGCCTCGAACACATCTCCATCCACAATTGTTCCTTTGCTCTTCTCCGCCTACTAAAACCCTATAGTAGTTAGATCCAATCATTCTTCATGGCCGGCGAAGATAACCGAGGCAAGCGCGCGGCAAAGGAAATCCCTAAAGAGAATATGCTGATAAATCAGCGCCTCCGGCGCATGAGGTGAGATTGACATTTCTTGTTCATGATGATGAACAGTTCTGATCCACCTACAGGTTTATTGTGAATGACAGTCTCCGTCCTCTTCCCAGGGCCAATGGACCCTCTGACGTCGCATCTTCTGTGTCGGCCTCGTCGTCGGATTCTTCCGATTCCTACAATGGCGACGCCGCCCGGCATTATCTTCACGAGCGGAGGATGGCTCAAAACCGTTACTCCAAGGTGACTTGGGAGAACGGCCAACTAGAGATTCGCCTAGAGGTTTCCCAGGCCACCCTTCACACAGCTGAGGAGGCCAGCGCTGTCCGAGCGTGGCTGGCCGAATCCGACGCCATGGTGGCGGGTAAGATGAATCCCATGAAGGCTTTTTACTCTAACTTCCATTATCTTCATCTTGACCGATGAATCCCATGAAGGCTTTTTACTCTAACTTCCATTATCTTCATCTTGACCGTCTTCTTGTTCTCATGATTGTCAGCCCTAATAGCACAGTTGGAATCTCTCCAACTAGCGGCAAACACGGCCATAGACGCTGTCAATGCCTGGGGTTCCTCCATCGATGCTTGTCTCCAAGATGTCTCGGTCCGCGTTTGGGAGATCGCCCTCCATGGCGTTCGTCATGGTGCGGCGGTGGTGCTAACCACGGCACAAGTCCAAACTGGGTATGAGCTTCATGCCCTAGAAATAGGTTTCCCAATGGGCGACGGCCCTAAGGACACGAGGACCTGCTTGAAGAATTCACCATGGCAGCGGAGGCCATAGTAGACATCACATCCACTCAGGATGTGGTGAACAAGGTCTTTGATTAGTTTGTATTTAGGATAAATCAATGAATGAAGACTCCTGTTCTTTTATGATTGTGTTTCAATGCAATGCCTTCATGTATGACTATGAATGTTTCTTGCCCTTTTTGTTTTTTTTTTTGCTCTATAGGTGATACATATCGTATCAGCTATTACTGTCTTTGAAGATGTTTACTTTTTTGAACTAGAGGCGATACCCTCCTGGTATCGGCTATTAGAGCCAAGAATGAATCGGCTACCAAGTGTTGATTAGATGCTAGGATGACGCCCTGCAGAACTTTCAATATAAAAGGTCAGACAAGTAATCATCTCAGGTTAAGCGTCCTATTAAGCGAAACAGAACTTCTCTTAAAAAATCCATTAACTCTGAATCTCACTCACACTTTAACTCAGCCTTCACATATGTCGGCCTAAACCCATCTCCAAGACTTAATACTCATTTTTCCTTTGATCTAATGACCGACGCAACGCCACGATTATTGATCAAAACAAACTCTTAGAGCCGATTGCTTGAACTGGCTATTGGCCTTCATTATTAATCCTGATGAAGCCTCCTTCCCATGTTTTGCCAGAAAGGCATTCGAAGTCTCCTAGCTCCCAGAATACTAGATCGGCTATTGCAATACTCACAGACTCATCAGCGTGAACCACCTCGACATCATCTCCATGCCATTGAATCAAACACTGATGCATGGTTGATGGCACACAACAGTTTGCATGAATCCAGTCATGACCGAGGAGTAAACTATATGATCCTTTTCCATCAATGACAAAGAACGTGGTGAGTAGAGTTTTACTCCTGATTGTCAGTTCGACATTCATTGCCTCCTGGGTCTTAGATGTATTACTTCCGAAGTCTCTAAGCATGATGTTGGTTTCAAGCAAATCTCCTAGTCCCTTGCCAAGCTTATGGAAAGTGGTGTAAGGCATAAGATTGATAGAAGCACCTCCGTCCACTAACATTTTGTTCATCGGCTTCCCGTCAACAAAACCTTTCATATATAAAGCCTTCAAGTGCCGATGCTTGACTAGCTTATTAAATATTGCTTGTTGCACAACAGTTAACTTAGCAACCATCTCTTCATACTCTAATTCATCAAAGTCTGAGTAAACTTCCTAATCTGCTGGAGCTCTAAATTCCGATGGCAGTAGAAAAGCCATTTGGATATTAGCCGATGGTTGTTTTCTATCGGTTGTTTGTTTAGCACATCATACTAGAGTTTTACCGGATGCATGAGCCTGTTCCAACTCCTTATTCCTTAGGTACTGCACCCTTCTCTTTTGGCTCCTTGTTAGTCCTCTGGGGCACCATTGGCCTTCCTGCCAAATGTATTCTTTCTTGTTGCTTCCTTCTTTATGATCAGCCTAGTCTTGGTCAACAACTCTTTTTCCCAGCCGATCATGAATACTTTTATTTTTAAGCGTCGATCCATGTTATTATGATGATGTGAGTCCTGCACATGGATAGACCGGTGGTTGATTTGAGATTGCCTAAATCCCCAATACTGATTGCTGCATTCTGGACAGTCATGTTTGGTAGGCAATTTCAAATCTTTGTTCCAGCAGTATCTGAAGAAAGGACAATTCCAGTGCGATTTGGCTTGCCTCCTTTCATACCTTTCTTCTTCCAGTTGATGTTGGTATTCTTGACCCTCTAACCATCGCTGATAATCCTTTTCCTTTTGCCGCTGCCACTTATTCAACAGGATTCGAGATGTAACTCATGGCTTCGTTGCTCCACTCTTCGATGTTTCCCCTTGCTCATATTGGCTCTTCTGCTGATCATGACGTCGTCTAATTTCTCTGCATTCATCAGCCGATATTTGCATCTTGGGATCAACTGTTCCAGCTTCTCTTGATTTAGCCGATGTTAGAACCTTAGTTTTCCCTTTGAATATCCCAATATCAACCATATTTTGATCTCCTGGGAAAGGATTATCATCAACTTTCATCTTCCGAGGCGTATCGAACTTGAGCCTCCCTTGCTTAATAGCTCTCTATATGTGCTGCTGGAAAATTCTGCAATCATTGGTGAATGAGAAGTAGCATTATGAAACTTGCTAAACTTCTTATTCTTCAACTATTCAGGGGGCAACATAACATGATTGTCTGGTAATTTGATCTAGCCCTTCTCAAGTAAGAAGTCAAAAAGTTTGTCTGATTTCATGACATCAGTCATAGCTCTCCTTAACTCCTCTTCCCCAAGGATTTGGCACCATTACTATCTTCTTGTCCCAATTCCATTTAGCGACAGCAACCTCCTCTTCTTCATCTTCATAGCCATCTTCAATTGAGTATGGATCATAAGCTTCGGCTACTGTGGTGCTCTTCTAGAATTGGGTATCTCTACGCATACTCTGGAATTGGCTATTGAACGCTACTACCCATTGAGCCAATTGTCCCAAGTTGTCAAACTCTTGTCCTAGCAGCTTTTCTTTCCACATTGGCAACATTCTTTGGACGGCTAAAGCAGCTAGCTGATCATCGGCCAAGCTCAATGAGAAACACAGATTCTTAGTCTCTCGGAATCTCTGAAGAAACTCAGTGCCCGATTCATTAGTCCTCTGTCTCATGGTTATCAAATCGGTTATTTTCTTCTCTCTAGTCCTAGTGTAAAAATATGTATGAAACTTCTTCTCTAGGTCAGCCCAATTGGCAATGGAGTTGACTGGTAATGATGAGAACCAAGTGAAGGCTGGCCCTAACAGGGACAAGGAGAAGAAACAAACTTGATGGGCATCCTAAACTGATGCTTCGCCCAATTGTGTAAGATACCGACTAACATGTTCTATTGTGCTTGTACCGTCTTGACTAGTGAACTTGGTGAACTCTGGGAGCCTGTAATTTATAGGAAGAGTGACCAAATCATACCATTCTGGATATGGGCGTTTGTACAAAAAAGTCATTCCTTTTGGCTTCAGACCGAACTGATTCTTCATCATCTCGATCACTTTGAGCAGCAACTCGTCAGCCTGTGGATTTGGATTTCTCGGTACTTGCTGACCCATCTGTGGATTGAAATCCCGCGTGTCTTGATATCCTGGATTTGGTATCATGTGGAGGGTTTTATAATCCATGCTATAGTGATAGCCTTGTGGAATCTCAATCTGTTGGGTCCTTTCCTGGCTTGCTACTTGAAGTCTCTGATTATAGACATAAGGATCTATATCTCTACGGATCCTTTAAATTGATGGTGCTATCTTCTGAGCCGACGATGGTATGTGGCCTGATGTGCCAAAATTGATCATCTGGTTTTGACTTTGCCCCACCGGCTGCTGCTCATGTTGTACTGACGGTCTAGGATTGTACTGTATCTGATTTGTAGCAGTACTCGGAGTTTGTTCAGATGAACCTTGAAGTGTCTGGACATCACCATTACCAGCTGGTGCTACTTCTTGATGGCTGGTACTGACTTGATTAGTCGCTTGAGTCAACAGATCTAGAATATTATAACAAGTCGATCCAACCTGACCAACTGGAATTCCATGAATCGCCTCTTTCATGGCGTTGTGAAATGCATCAACGAAAGCTTCATTGCGGCTTGATATGGCATCACAAATAGACTTGTCTATGGCTTCCGTAAAGAAACGCCTGTCTTTAGCTTCGACCATATCTGTCTGCCCATGTAGTAGAACTCTTGGTAGTGGAAATTTCTAAATAATTGTGTTGTCACGTGTTTTGGTGTAGGACAACAAACACTTCTTCTGAAATTCTTCTGTAGCTTTGTTGATGGTATCCTTATCTTCATCAGGCAGGTCTTCATAATGTATCATAAGGATGTTGTCGTTGTTGTGAACCACCATGATGATTGTGGGGTCCCACTGAGCGTGCTAGAAATGTGTGTCGACACAAAATTTTCATCTCTGTGCCGAGGTCACACGCAGCAAGCCGGAAGGGTCCGCTCGATGGAGCAGATCTGCCTAGCTTTAGCACAAGGGTGGTCGATCTTGTGCGATCCTCCCGAGACATGCCAGTCAATTTGACCCTACAATTGACAAGGAGAGAAAGCTCATCAGTAATTAAGGGTGAAACGTGCCAGTTTTGCAAGACAGTCTCGAATGTGTGGCTCTGAGAGCCGATATGAGAGGAGATCGACTAAATAGTCGATCCCAACATATTCGCAAGAATGAATCGGTTAAAGCTCATGGGGTTGTATAAGAAGAATCGGTTGTTATTCAGGATAAATGTTACTTAAGCAAATATTAATCAATAGCAATAAGATATCAATAGTGATCGGTTTGTACTAAGCCAATGATTATTAGTAACCGAACTCCTCTTTATATAAAGAAACAATTCAATATCACTTAACCATTTAATAAAGATAAATCTAATGACCGTGTTAGATCTCATCTATTGCCATGACCAGTGGGGCATGAGGCGGAATCATGCAGGCCGTAGAAACAACAATAGACTCGACGACCCTAACTCATTACTAATATCAGTGGGGCATGAGGCAGAATCATGTAGGCCGTAATACAATAACAAGATCATGGGGCTAACATATCTTTCAACTTATCTCTATTTCGATGATCTTGTAATGTGAACAGTTCGTGAAAGCATTCGATATCGGCTAAACAGCCAATTCAGGCATTGCGCACAGTTAAGGTCATGCCTCCTTAGGAACGGGTCTACTAACCAACGATCCCCACTCCATGGTGCCAATAGTGGGGTGAGAGGTAGAATCCCACAGGCCGTGATGACAGGCCATGGAACGGTTTTCATTAACTAATAGATCTACTCAAGATCGAACATGCCTTAACCGCACGCTATGCACGATTAAGATTGATGCAAAACAGCCGATAAAAACATAACTCATCATTTAAGATGTAGATTAGATCAGTTTTAGATTAGCAAATGATGAGTTAAACAAGATATAAGGCCGATCCAGATCAATCTCAATCGGGTAGAGTGATATGTAATTAGATAAATAGTGGAAGCAATAAGCAATATCGGTAACTTAATGAATCTACCAAAGACTGCCATACTAAGGTAGAGCTAATAACTTGACCTTGATCTAATTCAAATAGTGGGGTGTGAGGTAGAATCACATAGGCCATACTTGAATTAGACAAGAGTCGATAACTAGCCTATACCACAGTCGTAGTGGGGGTCGACCGGATCGATGCAGCCATATGAACAGAGGTATAAACCATGATGGTACTTACAGACAAGCAGTGGAGGTCGACCGGATCGATGCAGCCGTACTTACTGAAGAACTCGCCGAGATCTACTCTACTCCTACTCCTAAGGGGTGGCCAGAGCCGAAAAAAGTAATTGACTTGTATTTAATTAGTTGATTTCTCTCACAATAGCCGGGATTTAATATTTATACCCGGAGTGTAGACATGAATCCTACTCAAGCACGATTTGTTACAATCCTTGGCATAAAATGAAAACATTCCTAATTTAAGATAACTTGGACTCTAATCTTTACCTTTTTGTAGAGTCCAACATGTCTCGTCCCAGCGCCGATCATAGCCTCTGCCGTTATCTACTGGCGCTATCCGAAGAAAACCAATTCTAGTGTTGCATCCAAACTAGCTGGTTTTGATCTACACTCAATGGATCCCTTGCTGACATGATTCTAGGAGCTCTCGAGTCTCTAAAATCCTTCTTCCAAATTCTGGTGTAAACACGCATGATCAACCACTACCACACGACGGGCACAGGAACCGAAGCGCCACCACATGCGGGCGGCTCCCCACTTCCCCAGGACAGACCTAGGGAGACCAAAAATGAAATCTCCATCGAGAAACCATCCGACCCCCCTGAGTTGATCGAATCACTCAGGATAGACACCAAGAGACAAGTAAGGAAGCGAAGGAGCACCCCATGTAGGCCATGCCAACTCCATCATGAATGACGAGCATGGGTCCGGTCGGACATTTCTGACTGAAGCTCTCTAAACCCCGTCACTCAGGTCATCAAGGTCCCAGTCAGACATTTCCGACTGAAGCTCTCCGAACCCCATCACTTAAGCCATCAAGGTGAGTAGTATCGAACCCCTCTATTTCCTTATAAATCATTTCATACATCCATACACGCATCTCATTCCATATGCCTATGCCTCCTGGAATGATTTAGGCCCTAAACCATCTGGGGGCTCATGAACTAAGCATCGCACGTGCAGCAAAATGCATCAGAACGCTCTGTGTTGCATCACGAAGCGGTGGTTGCCTCATTCGACATGAGTAACCAACAGAGCCAGGGGAGAAAACCATAGATGAGCACCATGTGGCCCTTGCTGGGTCTGGTAGATTGGGCCATCTCAACCTTCTTGTTTGATCCTAAACCTCTCGCTAGGCCCACAGAATCTCCATCAAGGGGAGGCCGTTAGGCCACCCGGGTCGGTCTCCGGAAGGACCTAGGCATCTGCTGAGTTGTAGGTAAAGGAGTTGTGGAACATCACAAGAGGGCTATGCCAACCCCATCACGAATGACGGACCTATATTCCGCTCGATCACACCCATTAATGAACTCACCAAGCTAGTCTTTGAGCCCGAGCGATCGGGACAAGCGACGAAACTCAGCCCCTCCGATTGTGAGGAACCGGATGGGGTAACGCACACAACTCACATCGACCCCCACAAAGGCCCGACAGGGCTCAGGGGCTCAAGACAAATGCCAAGGAAGCGACCTCAAACTCGCCAGATCCACGACTCCAACTCACCCGGTCCCACGGCATGCACCGATGCTAGGATCCGTGAGCACCGCCTCGTCCAATCTTTAACTAACTAACTACGCTTCGTTTGCGCTCCAAAAATCTAGGGACCATGACTCTAAACTCGTGTAATGGCTTCACTTCCGACTGCGCTCCAAAAATCCAGGGACCGCGACTCTGAACTTGTGTAACGGCTTCACTTCCGACTGCGCTCCTAAAATCCAGGGACCGTGATTCCGAACTCGCGTAATGGCTTCACTTTCGACTGCGCTCCAAAAATCTAAGGACCACGACTCTAAACTCGTGTGAAAACTAACTACCTTAGCCGCCCAGGCTACGCCAAGGCTAGGATCCATGACTCCGACCCGCTCGGTCCCATGGCGTGCACTGATGCCAGGACCCACGGTCTCGGTCTCGTCTGACCCCTATAAACTAACTATTTAGAAACCACGGCACGCACCGACACCAGGGTTTGTCCAAACTAACTCCCTCACCTAATCCCACGGCGCGCATTGATGCCAGGATCAGTAAGCTCTCTCACATCGGAAACTAACAACCTCACCCGATCCCATGGTGCGCATCAATGCTAGGATCAGTGAGCTCTGTCTCATCTAAAACTAACTGCCTCACCTGATCCCACAGCACGCATTGACGCTAGGATCAGTGAGCTCTATCTCGTCCAGAACCCTTGACTGACTCCCTCGCTCGATCCCACAGCGCACACCGATGCCGGGATCCACAAGCTCCCACTCACCTAATCTCTCAAAACAAACTAAAAAACTGCCTCGGCTGCACAACGACGCCTCAGGCGACAAAATTCTTTCTCAGACCAAAAACACACACACACACGCCCACCAGAATAACACCCCCTAGACGGTTCTGCCCGAACCGCCCAGGGGTCTGGGGGCTACACCCGCGGGTGCGCTCGTACGCACCCACCGACAAAACAGAAACCCCCCCAGATGGTTTAGGGGCTACACCATAGGTGCGCTCATGCGCACCCATCGGCAAGACAAAAATCCCTCGACCGATTCAACCCGAATTGCCCGGGGGCTCAGGGGCTCAGGGGCTTCTGTCAGGTTTACCGTACCGGGTGAACATAGCAAGACTCCTCTGGGCATCGATAGCGGTATGGGCGCCAGGATTTACTGTACCGGGTGAACATAGCAAGACTCCTCACATGCCTCTAGGCATCAAATAGTATTTGCAGGTACCGACATCCACCATCCCTGAAAAAGGCAGCATGACCTCTTGTATGCATCTGACATTCTATAGTGACATCAGTAATGTTGTAGGCGCCTACCACTATCTAGAACCTGCCGGTGTGGGCAACAAGGCTCGGTAGGCATGGACAACAAGGCTCGGTAGCATACGCACCCTTTCCCTCTCACTTGTAAAGCCATCCCCTTCATCTATAAAAGGGGGTGCGCTTCCTCTAACAAAGGAGACCGATTCTAGTTGATCAGAGTTCCTTAGATCGATAGCTCTCAACCACAGAACCGCCAGGTTCGGACCTCAAGCACCCGCTTGAACACTTAGCTCATAGTGAAGTTCCTTTCACTCTCGGCCCTTCTGACCAGAGCTGACCGGACCTCTTGTACACCCCATCTTTCTCCTTCTTGTTTGTAACCCCACTGTAAACTTCGAGCACCTAGGCTCAGGAATAAAGTCACCGACCGACCTCGACTGGATGTAGGGCACGTTGCCTAAACCAGTATAAATCCTATGTCATTGAGTGCTAGGCCACCTCCAATCATAACGTACAGCAAAACTACAAATATTTATAAGTTGGTCACGTTCTGCACCGACACCCAAATAAACACCAATTGGGACTGATGTGAGTGACCTCTCTCAAACCCTCAATTTTTTTAAAATATTTTCCCTTAGGCTATAATTCTTTTTAAGAAAATAGGCAATAAAAAGGTGATTGAAGAGAAATGACAAAACAACATTCATGCATATGCAATACAATACTTTAAAGTAATTTTAGTTGCTTGTCAAGTTTCATCCAAGGTTAAGCTTCTTCACACGCTTTTTGGCGGTTATCTTAACCATGTTAGACAAGCCCTAAGTGCATTACCACAAGGTAAACATGTTGTATATTATAATGTAATGCAAGGGACAACATAAGCTCATTTTCTAGTGAAGTTGCTAAAATCAAGCACATTGAGCTCATTCCTCAACCGACAAAATGTAGCCTCATCTAGTGGTTTAGTGAAGATATTCGCCAATTGATTCTCGGTCCTTATGCCTTCTAGTGAAATATCATTCTTAGCAACATGATCTCTAAGAAAGTGATGGTGGATATCTATGTGTTTGGTGCAAGAGTGTTGAACCGGATTATTAGCAAGTTTTACCACACTCTCATTATCACACAAAAGAGGTACTTTTTCTAGAACTACACCATAGTCCAGCAAAGTTTGTTTTATGTAAAGTATTTGTGCACAACAAGCACCCACGGCAATGTATTCCGCTTCGGTGGTAGACAAAGACACACTATTTTGCTTCTTGGAGGACCAAGACACAAGTGATCTACCAAGTAAATGGCACCCTCCGGATATGCTTTTTCTATCAACTTTGCAACTCACATAATCCAAATCAGAATAGCCAACTAATTCAAATATAGCTCCTCTGGGATACCAAAGGCCAATGCTTGGTGTGTGCTTAAGATACATAAGGATTCTTTTAACAGCAATCAAATGAGATTCTTTAGGATTAGCTTGAAATCTAGCACATATACACACACTAAACATGATGTCAGGCCTAGATGCGGTTAAATATAACAAGCTACCAATCATAGAGCGGTAGAGAGTTTAATCAACCGTTTTACCTCCCTCATCTTGGTCGAGATGTCCATTAGATGGCATAGGTGTCTTGATTGGCTTACATTCATTCATATTGAACCTCTTGAGAAGATCCTTGGTGTATTTTTCTTGAGAGATGAAAATCCCTTCTCTCATTTGCTTGACTTGAAAACCAAGAAAGAATATAAGCTCTCTAATCATTGACATCTCAAACTCCTTCAACATCAATTCACCAAACTCTTTGCAAGAGTCTTCATTTGATGATCCAAAGATAATATCATCAACATATACTTGACAAATGAAGATATATCCATCAAGCTTCTTGGTGAATAGTGTGGTGTTGACTTTCCTAATGGTGAAGCCCTTCTCAATGAGGAAATCCCAAAGACGCTCATACCAAGCTCTTGGGGCTTGCTTAAGCCCATATAGCATCTTGGATAACCTATAAACATGATTAGGATATCTAGGGTCTTCAAACCTAGGAGGTAGATCAACATCGACTAGTTCATTTATAAAGCCATTTAAAAATGCACTTTTCACATCCATTTGATATAGTTTCATTTCATGATGTGATGCATATGCAAGGAGGATACGAATGGCTTCTAGTCTTGCAACCGATGCAAAGGTCTCTCCAAAATCCAACCCTTCAACTTGAGAGAACCCCTTTGCAACTAGTCTTGTCTTGTTTCTCACAACAATGCCTTGATCATCTTGCTTGTTGCAGAACACCCACTTTATTCCAATGACTCTTGCACCTTGTGGTCGCTCTTCAAGAGTCCAAACTTCATTGCAGGTGAAGTTGTTCAACTCTTCATGCATGGCGTTTATCCAATCTAGATCTTGGAGAGCTTCTTCTACCTTAGTAGGCTCAAAGCAAGAGACAAAAAAGTGATGTTAAATGAAGCAAGCTTTTGAGATCGAGTCATTACACCCTTAGATGGACTCCCTATGATGAGATCTTGTGGATGAG
Organism: Miscanthus floridulus; assembly: GCF_019320115.1. Lineage (NCBI taxonomy): Eukaryota > Viridiplantae > Streptophyta > Magnoliopsida > Poales > Poaceae > Miscanthus > Miscanthus floridulus. The sequence continues at coordinate 115,744,402 of NC_089598.1, forward strand.
CTTGTAGTAGAGGTGAATTTCTTCTATCAACCACTTGAGGGGGAGGTTGTGGAGCATCAACATCTTGTGTTTGTGTCACCATTTTCTCATGGGAGACATGAGTATCTTCATTTTCTACTCTCCCATCTTTATCACCATCTTGTGGCATATTTGATGAAGAAGGTGGATTGATCACTTGTATATCATCTTCATCATCTTGTGGCTTGATGTCTCCAACCGGAATGTTCTTCATAGCCTCCCTCAATGGTTCATCACCTACATCATCAAGATTCTCATGTGCGCCTTGGGAGCTGTTAGATTCATCAAATTCCACATCATATGTTTCTTCAACTAAGCCGGTGGCATGATTAAATACTCGATATGCTTTGGACTTTGATGAGTATCCAACAAGAAAACCAATATCACAACATCTTTGAAACTTCCCTAGGTGTTGCCACTTCTTGTAGATGTAGCATTTGCAACCAAACACCCTAAAGACGGAGACGTCCGGCTTCTTCCCATTGAGCAACTCATAAGGTGTCTTGCCAAGAAACTTTTGAAGGAATAGGTGGTTGGATGCATAGCATGTGGTGTTGATAGCTTCTACCCATAGAGCTTTGGGTGTATTGTACTCATCAAGCATTGTTCTTGCTAGTGTGATTAGTGTCTGATTCTTTCTCTCAACTACACCATTTTGTTGAGGAGTGTAGGTTGTAGAGACTTCATGCTTGATTCCAACTTCATCACAATAGGCTTGAATGTTTGTGTTGTCAAATTCTTTCCCATTATCACTTCTAATTTTCTTGAGCTTCACCTCAAACTCATTTTGTGCTCTCTTGGCAAACTTCTTGAAACATGATGCCACTTCAAATTTGTCATGAAGGAAGAACACCCATGTGTATCTTGAGTAGTCATCAACAATCACTAGACAATAAAGATTTCCTCCCAAACTCTTGTATGTTGTTGGTCCAAATAAGTCCATGTGAAGGAGCTCTAGCACTCTTGTGGTTGACATGAAAGCTTTTGTAGGATGAGTGTTTGCAACTTGCTTGCTGGCTTGACATGCACTACAAAGCTAGTCCTTCTCAAACTTCACATCCTTCAACCCTCTCACCAAATCATTCTTCATTAGCTTCTTGAGTGAGCTCATCTCAACATGAGCAAGTCTTCTATGCCATAGCCATCCAAGTGTTGTTTTGGTGAATAGGCAAGTCTTCAAATTAGCATCTTTGGAGGTGAAGTCCACTAGATATAGGTTGTTGTATCTAAATCCCTTGAATATCACTTGATCATCATCCTTCTTAGATACAATCACTTCCTTCTCGGTGAATAGGCATTGAAAGCCAAGATCACACAATTGACCAACGGATAGCAAATTGAAGCTCAATGAAGCAATATATAGCATATTTGAGATTGAATGATCATTTGATATAGCCACTTTGCCCAATCCTTTAACTTTGCCCTTTGAATTATCTCCAAATGTGATTCTTTCTTGTCCATCTACTTCTTCATCTAGTGAGGTGAACATACGAGGATGTGCAACCACTATCAATTACCCAATGATTTCCACCGGTCTTGTAGTTCACCTACACACAAGAGATCAAGCTTTAGGAACCCAAACATTGAGGGCCCTTAACTTTCTCAACAAGTGACTTTGCTACCCAAATCTTCTTAGGCCTATTCTTGTTGGGAGGTCCTAAGAACATAACTTTCATCTTTCCACTAGAGTCCTTTCTAAGCATGTAATGAGCATTGAAAGCAAAGGGTCTAGCATGCTTGGGCAAGGGTTGTGGTGGTGGAGTTTGACACTCATGGGCAAAGTGGCCTTCTTGTCCACACTCAAAACACCTCTTTGGCTTTGGCTTTGACTTGTGTTATTGTTGTTGAGCTTGAGCCTTCTTCTCTTGGTTTGCGAAATACCCAATGCCACTTCTATCCGTCTTCATGATGGTGTTCATTAGTAACTCACTTTGAAGATGCTTGCCTCTTGTGAACTTGCTCAATCCAATCTTGAGATGTTCTTTCTCCAACTTGAGCTTCTTGTTCTCTTCTTTTAGCTCATCATGATTTCTCTATTGCTTGAGTCTCTTGTTCTCCTCTTTGAGTTTCTCGTTCTCTTCCTTGAGCTCTACATCATAATCATGATCAAGGTTCTCTAACACAATGGTGTTGGTGGTTGATAGCTTCTCAAGATCTTTCTTTAGCTTCTCATTCTCCTTCTTGATCTTAACATACTCATCATAGTTGTCAGTTTCAACCACTTGCTTGCCTTTGCTACTAGAACCTTGCTCAATGCTCTCAATGATTAAATCATCACATGATGTAGCTATATCAATCTTAACAACATCGTTAGTAGCATCATGTGGCTCATTGGATAAAAATTCTTGAGCGATAACAAGATTATCATGATTGATCTTAAGAGTTGTATATTCTTCTTTTAGCATATTATGGCTAGTGATGAGCTCATTATGTATCCTCTTAAGTTTATCATGTTTTTCTTTAAGCTCTTTCTTAAAAGATTTGAGCTCCTTGAGTTTGGATGTCATAGCTTCATTTGCTTCTCTAAGCTCAACACTAGCCTTTTCGGCTATATCATATTTAACTAAAAGAGAATCATTCTTAGCTTCTAGTGTGTCATTCTTAGCTCTAGTCTTTCTAATGATCTTAGTATATTGATTTAGCAATTTAACAAGATCATCATATGAAGGTGATTCATATTCATCATCATCACTATCACTATCACTATCATCATTATTAGTATGATCATCACCACTACTATCATCATCATTTGGTACCTCCAGTTCACCCTTGGCCATAAGGCATAGGTGTGTAGAGGATGATGGCGGTGGTGTCGGTGAAGATGATGAAGAGTTAATCACAATTGCGACCACCTTCTCATTATCACTATGATCATCGGATGAGCAACTAGATGAATCAATGTCCATGAGCCAATCACCGACGATGTATGCCTTCCCATTTTTCTTCTTCTTGTGGAAGTCCTTCTTGCCATCTTTCTTCTTGTATGGCTTGTTTTTCTTCTTTTTATCTTCATCACTTGAGTCATTTTTCTTGCCCTTGTTCTTCTTCTTGTATTTGTCTTTCTTGGGCTTGGTGCATTGATGTCCTAGATGACCAAGTTCTCCATAATTGTAACAATCCATCTCAGAGATTGGCTTCCTTCTTATGCTAGTGAAGAACTTCTTTTTCTTGCCATCAAACTTGATGCCATTCATGTTGAGCTTCTTTAGCATCTTGGTGGTTCTTCTCACCATGAGAGCAAGACTTGCATCATCAACTTCATCATCACTTGAGCTCTCATACTCAATTCTTACTTTGCCCTTCTCTTGGCTAGCCTTGAATGCTAAGTCTTTTTCTTTCTTCTTGATAGAGGATGAGCCATCTTGTGGTGTGATGTGCATGTACATCTCATGGGCGTTGATCTTTCCCAAAATTTGAGTTGGTGTAGCGGTGGAAAGATCATCTTGATGAAGCATGGTCACAATATGCCCATATTTGTCAATGGGGAGGACACTCAAGATTTTTCTTACAACATTGGACGGTTGCATTTGAGTGAGTCCAAGCCCATTGAATTCCTCTACAAGAACATTCAAGCATGAGTATATTTCATTAGAACTCTCTTTAGGAAGCATCTCAAAAGAATTTAGCTTTTTCATTACAAGATGATAGCGTTCTTCACGCTCGCTCTTAGTTCCCTCATGGAGCGCACAAATGTCCGACCATAGTGCATGGGCGTCCTTGTGGTTCCTCACCTGGTTAAACACATCTTTGCAAAGGCCTCTACAGATGGTGTTTTGAGCCTTTGCATTCCATTTCTCATAGTTCACTTCATCGCCTTGAAGGTGCGTGGGATCCCAAGGTTTTGGGAATCCTTGTGAGGTGGCTCTAAGTATTCCAACATCTAGAGCTGCTAAATACGCCTCCATGTGGATTTTCCCATAAGAAAAATCATTTCTCTCAAAGATAGGAGGAGGTCCATCCTCGTGAGATATCTTTCTCTAGACGATTAAGCCTAAAACATGAGCACAAGGCTCTGATACCAATTGAAAGGATCAAGATGCCTAGGAGGGGGGTGAATTAGGCTAATTCTAAAATTCTTTACAATAATTAAACCCTATGGTTAGCCCACTTGACCCCTTGTGGCTAGAAAGTGTTTCTAAGGTTCTACCGCACAAAAGTTTTGCATCCTAGGTTCCAATCATACTCTAGCATGGCAATTCTATGGATGTAAAGACAATAATTGAATTGCTCAAAGTAAATGCTTAAAGTAAAGATAGAAGGAGGAATACGGTGATGTTTTACCGAGGTATCGGAGAGTTGCCACTCCCCACTAGTCCTCGTTGGAGCACCTACGCAAGGGTGTAGCTCCCCCTTTATCCATGCAAGGATCAAGTGCTCTCTACAGGTTCATTCTTTGACACTCTGTCGTGGTGTATCAACCACAACCGCTCACAACTTGAGCTGGGTCATCCACAAGCTCTGCCGGATGATCACCAAGCTCCCAATCACCACCAAGTTGTCTAGGTGATGGCGATCACCAAGAGTAACAAGCACGAACTCTCACTTGACCACGACAAGCCTAATGAGAAGGGTGGATGCACACTTTGCTACTCTTGCTTTCACTAATGAGGTCTCTCTCTTGGATTCTCAAATCTCAATCACCTCACTAAGACCTTGCTCTTCTTGGCACTCTCAAAGGTGTTTTTTAGCTGTTAGAATGAGCAAAAGTGATCCCTTGAGTGAATAGAGGAAGTATTTATAACCTCTCATTCAAAATGAACTGTTATGTGCCACTGTGGGGTGACTAGACACTCCGGTCAGTTCTCCCCACCACCGAGCAGTTAAGTGGTGACTGGCGCTAACCAGCATCTGGTCAGCACTGACCGGATGCATCCAGTCATGAAAACTGCCCTCTAGAACCTTACTGATGTTGACCGGATGCTAGAACCCAATGTCTAGTCACTTTGCTGCTCAGCGTCTGGTCAGTAGCCGAAACCTGACCAGCGTTCGGTCAGCACTAACCGGACGCGTTCGATCAGGATTTACCCTCTCTAGAACCTTACTGGAGTTGGTCACATTTTGCTTAGCGTTCAATCACAACCAGACGACTTCACCTTGGTCAAATGATCTGACCGAACTCTGCGCCAGCGTCTGGTCACACCGAAACTAGCACTCGGTCAACATTTGACCCTCCATTCACTTTCAACTCGCAATCATATGTGAATGAAGTTTGCTCCAATTGATCTAAGGGCTATTTAGGAGCTACCTAGTGCTAGTTTTGACAAGTGTGCACCACACCTAACCCACTAGACTCACCTAGGTCATGCTACCCGTCCATACCCCCTTAATAGTATGGCCAAAGAAAAAACAAAGTCCTAAACTACTCTAAGTGCCTCTTCAACACCAAATGACACTTAGAACTAGTCCATCCTTAACCTTGTTGTCCATCCTTTGAAAACCAAAACGATTTCCATCGTAGGGGCATGACAACCATGATTGCCCAATCAATTGCCATTACCGTGACCTAACTTAATTGCCTCTACAAAACACATGTTAGTCATAGTAATCATGTATTGTCATTAATCACCAAAACCCAACTAGGGGCCTAGATGCTTTCATGACCAAGAGTGTCAGTGCCTGGAGTGTAAGGGTCAGGTGGACGACATCGCCTAGTGCCTAAAGACTGTGTAGGCTGAGTCGAGGGAGTGTCCTAGAGCTAAGATGGGCCAAGCTCCTCGTGCCTCTGGTCCACCTTGTCATCATCCTCATCCTTGTCCTCATACGCAATGCCTATGGACCCTATAGGTGCTTGGCTAGACGAACCTAAGCCTCCTCTGCCTATAGAAGGAGCGTGAATGTTGTCGGATACAGTGAGAAGGGGTACCCTAAGCAAGAACCAAAAAACGACTGCTTAGACTTCGTAAAAGTCGAAACCAGCTAAACACCGTTGGCCTCGGCCGATTCTCCGACTCGCCCGAGGCCCCCTCACCGCTGGCCTCGAGCGACCCCCCACCAAGGGCCTCGGCCGGGCCGTCGACTCTCTGTCTCGCGCGAGGCGGGCTCAGCAGCACTCCGCTGCCTCTTCCTTCACCCGCCCCTCTGACAAAATGTCGTGTCGCATTAACTCAGCCAACTGCTGCCCCTGACATCGGTCGCATGCTCGGCATAGTACAGCAGAATGGCTGACGGGACAGGAGGCAGGACTGGGCAGAGGTTACCCGCCGCTGTGCCAACCGCTATGCACATGGTTGACACCCATGCCTCACTGTGCTACCAACTCCTGCTCCGAGAACAGCGCAGCATGGGGAGCCACGTCTGAGATACTGTGGCCTCAGAATCAGCACCTAGGATCAATAATTCCCCCCAAGGCCTCGGTAGCTTGCTTCAGGGGCTTGGTAGCCTAAGGATCCATGTCCGCCGAACCCCTCATGATGCCTCGGCCTCGCCATCTGCAGAGCCACAGCTCTCTACGACGTCATCGCACGATGACCAGCACGTCGCCCGCCATATCCTACGTCAAGCTGTACTGGAGCCCCATGACGCACAAGATCAAGTATGACCGGCGCGTCACTTCTGCACGACAAGGATGGGACCACTCCATCGACCATACCATAACAGTGGCCGGCTACAGGGCTCGGACACGCCACCCCCATTTATAGAGCAGGAGGTATTGGCATCCTGACGCCAACTCCGCTTCACACGAGGCTCCCCAGAGAAGGCCTCGGCAAGGAACGCCGTCTCCGCCCCGCCCGAGGCTCTCCATGGAAGGCCTCGGCAGGAAGCGCGTTCTCCATATCACGCGAGGCCTCTCGCGCGAGGCCTCGGCGAGGGGCCTGATCTTCGTCTCGCGCGAGGCCTCATTCTCTGTGTCGCTCGGGGCCAGCTTGTCCATGGTCCGACGCCCCCCACCTCGGTCGACCCTCCCGACAGCGCGTCACGTCTCATTAATACTTTCAACCACTCCCGCAATCTCCGCCGGACAGCGGCTCAACGTCACAAGATGGCCGATGCGACCCAAAGTCGCATCAGCGCCGTACCAGCTGGGACAGGGCACGGCGGGGGTTACCAGCAACTGTGTCCCAGCACTGTGTCCACGATCAGCACCTGGGACAGAGCGTGACGGGGGTTACCGGCCACTGTGTCCTAATGCTGCACCCACAACCCGCCGCCCACTCAAGGCCTCGGCACCGTACACCGGGGCCTCGGCAATCTCGGGGTTCATGCCTGCCGAGACCACCCACCGCAGTACAAGCCTCGGCACCAACCAGGCCTCAGCCTCGCGCACAATCTGTCCACCAGGGCTTGCATGTTCGCCGTCACGTCAGCTCTGAGACATTCCCGGGGCTCCCACGATGCACAGGACCTGATGGGACAACCACACCGCTCCAGTATTCCAAGGACGGATCGCTCCTACGGCCATGTCGCCACCGGAACGGGCCACAGGGTTCGGACGTGCCACTTCTATTGGCACTACGTCGCATAGTGATACATGAACTACCTTCGTCCTCCCTTCAACTATAAAAGGAGAGGACTTGGGCCTCGTAGGAAAAGAAAAAAGAGAGACGAACACACCGATAGAACAACACACTTATACGCTGCTTAAGAACAATGCCTCAAGCAGCCCGCACCACCCTCGCCGAGACCTGGGGCTAGCTCCCTCTCTCACCTAGCTTGTAACCCCCTACTACGAGCACTCCGGTGCAAGGAACATAAAGATCGATCTCTCAGACTGGACGTAGGGCCTCGATTGCCTGAACCAGTATAAACCTTGTGTCTCTTTGCATCACCATCCGGGATTAGGGGCACGCAGCACAAATTCACTTGCTGGTTGAGGGATCCCTAGTTCCAAAACACCGACAGTTGGCGCGCCAGGTAGGGGACGCTATGTGTTAGCTTCATCGTCCCAGCAGGACCCGGATGACAGACCCCATACGACCATTGCGTCTCAGCACCATAGTTTGGTTCGGGAGCCTAGAGTTCATGTCTCTGGGGCATGAGTACGACATGGTGCTCCTCGCCCCTCGAGCCCCACCATCCAACGATCAAGTCATGCCCCGGTAGCCCAGGCGCAGGCGGCGCCCGGGCAGCCGCTCTCGCCGCGCTCGCCAGGCACGACGCGAGGAATGCCACCCCGACGCTACGCGAACCCGGGGCGGCACACCACTCCCCGCCGACATCCTACGACCAGCTGTTGGTACGGGGTCCCTGGCTAGGGACCTGTCTGGCCTGAGCCTGGACAAAGGAAAATCGCCGGTGGCTCGCGGCGACGCCCAGTCGTCCAGTTCCACTCCACCACTCCCTGAAGAGTCGACCTCGGCGGGGCAGAATATGGAGACGGCACCGTCCCCATGCCCCTTTGGGTTGAGGAATGCCGCCGCCTCTTATGGCTATGCCTACACTGCCGCTCACGAGCACCCCTCGGAACGCCGCCAGTGCTTCGCTCTCGACCTAAGCACCCACTTCGACTCCTCGGACGAGGACGAGGCATGGCCCGGGGTGGATTTCTCCGAACTCCACAACCCTAGGGCTTTGCGCCAATTCTTGGCCACAAGCGACTACTGCCTCGGCTATTCTGACTCCAACGACGAAGGGACTTACGATCCATCTCGTGAGTGCTTCCACGTCGGGCTCGGGATGCCAAGGGTGGGCGAAGAAGACGAAAGGACAGGCAACCATTCCCCACCCCAGGCAAGGGAGAGCGATGCCACACCTCCGTGTCTCGTAGCCCCGGCGGTGTGAAACGAGAACCCCGTCCGCGGGGGGCATCGACGCCCAGACCTGGAGCAGCTCCACGAGCTTCAAGCCAAGGTCGAACAAGACCGACTCCTTCTACAATAGCTTCGGGACACTCTCGAGCAGGAGCAGCAAGGGCACGGTGAGGGCGGAGGAGCCCAAGGGAGGGCCCGCGACGTCCATCACCGCATCAACGACAATGAGGGGGGAGAGCCACCCCCAATCTTTAATCAGGCTAGCCAGAATGTCACAGCGGCTGCGATGCTGGTCTGAGCAATGCCCGAGCCCTCCACCACCGAGGGGCGACAGGTCCGCGAAGAGCTCCGCGACCTCCTCGAGACCGCTGCGGTACAGCAGGCCAAAAGTTCTGCCTCCCGCCGGCGCGGAGGCACTTCGGAGCAACCCACGGTGCGACCTCGCCAGGGCTAGGATGCCTCAGTCCGTCCCAAGCTCGCTCACGCGCCGGCGGCCAACGGGGCCCCCTCGGTGCGCGATCAACCTGGAGACCAGCACAAAGCACAAGGCGACCCCGAAGTAGTTGGTAGGCGATGGCGCCGCGGCGACGGAGCCGCCCGGGGCTACCACCCACACCGAGGCGGTCGCTACGATAGTGAAGAGGACCGCAGTCCTTCTCCCGAGCCACCTGGCCCTCGGGTCTTTAGTAGAGCCATTCGCAACGCTCACTTCCCAGCCCGGTTCCGGCAACCTACCAACCTCACAAAGTATAGCGGCGAGACGAACCTCGAGCTATGGCTGGCCGATTATCACCTGGCTTGTCAGCTAGGCGGTGCGGAAGATGACCTGCTCATCATCCGCAACCTCCCTTTGTTCTTATCAGACTCAGCGCGAGCCTGGCTCGAACACCTTCCTCCCGCACAGATCCACGACTGGCGCGACTTGGTGAGGGTCTTCGTCGGGAATTTCCAGGGCACCTATGTGCGCCCCGGGAACTCCTGGGACCTCAAACGTTGTCACCAGAAGCCGGACAAATCTCTTTGAGATTTCATCCGGTGCTTCTCCAAGAAATGCACCGAGTTGCCCCGCGTCGATGACTCGGAAATCATCCAAGCATTCCTCTCTGGCACCTCCTGCCGGGACCTGGTCCGAGAATTGGGTCGGAATGTACCAACCACAGCGGCCGCACTCCTCGACATCGCCACCAACTTTGCCTCAGGCGAAGAGGCGGTTGGGGCCATCTTCCCCAACAACGACGCCAAGGGGAAGCAGAAGGACGAGGCCCCCGAGGCCTCGCCCGCCCGCGTCCCTAAGAAAAAGAAGAAGGGTCGCCCAGGGAAGCAGGAGGTCCTCGAGGCCGTCCATGTCGCCACGACAGATCGCAGGAATCCTCGAGGCCCCTGGGGCCCCGAGCTATTTGACGACATGCTGAAGAAGCCCTATCCTTACCATCAAGGTCCGGTGAAGCACGCCCTCGAGGAGTGCACCATGCTTCGGCGTTACTACGCCAGGCTTGGGCTCCCCAACGACGATGAGGCCAGGAAAGGGGCACCGGCGAAAGGGATGACGATAAAGATGATGGGTTCCCCGAGGTACACAACGCCTTCATGATCTTTGGCGGACCCTCGGCATGCCTCACGGCGCGCCAGCGAAAGAGGGAACGCCGGGAGGTCTTCTCGGTCAAGGTGGCCACCCCCCGGTACCTCGATTGGTCTCGGGAGGCAATCACCTTTGATCAGGATGACCACCCCGATTATGTTCCAAACCCCGGGCAGTACCCGCTTGTCGTCGACCCGATCGTCGGCAACACCCGACTCACCAAAGTGCTCATGGATGGAGGCAGCGGCCTCAACATCCTCTACGTCAACACTCTGGAGCTCCTGGAGCTCGACCAGTCACGGCTCCGAGGCGGTTCCGCACCCTTCCACGGTGTCATGCCAGGAAAGCGCACACGACCCCTCGGGCGCATCGACTTACCCGTCTGCTTTGGCACTCCCTCCAACTACCGCAAGGAGGACCTCACCTTCGAGGTGGTTGGATTCAAGGGGGCTTACCATGCCATCTTGGGGCGCCCGTGCTACGCCAAGTTCATGGCGGTCCCCAACTACACCTACCTCAAGCTCAAGATGCCAGGCCCCAACGGCATCATCACCGTCGAGTCCACGTACGAACATGCATACGACTGCGACGTCGAGTGCATCGAGTACGCCGAGGCCATCGTGGAGGCTGAGACCCTCATCGCCGATCTCGACCAGCTTGGTAGCAAGGTTCCCGACGCCAAGCGGCGTGCCAGGACCTTTGAGCCCGCGGAGGCCGTCAAGCTCGTCCCCGTCGATCCCGCCATCCCCGACGGCCGAGGACTGAAGATTAGCGCCACCCTCGATAGCAAATAGGAGACCGTGCTCATCGACTTTCTCCGTGCGAACGTCGATATGTTCGCGTGGAGTCCCTCGGACATGCCGGGCATACCAAGGGAGGTCGCCGAGCACACCTTAGATATCCGGGCAGGCTCCAGGCCGGTGAAGCAGCGCCTATGCCGATTTGACGAGGAGAAGCACAGGGCCATCGGCGAAGAAGTGCAGAATCTCATGGCAGCCGGGTTCATCAAGGAAGTATTCCATCCAGAGTGGTTGGCTAACCCTGTATTAGTTAGAAAGAAAAGTGGCAAGTGGAGGATGTGCGTGGACTACACCAGTCTAAATAAAGCGTGCCCGAAAGTCCCATTCCCACTACCACGAATTGACCAAATCGTCGACTCCACCGCGGGATGCAAAACCCCCTCCTTCCTTGATGCATATTTCGGTTACCACCAAATCAAGATGAAAGAGTCCGACCAGCTCGCGACTTCTTTCATCACTCCATTCGGCATGTACTGCTACGTAACCATGTCGTTCGGCCTCAGAAACGCAGGGGCTACTTACCAACGGTGCATGATCCAAGTCTTTGGCGAACACATCGGGCGAACCATCGAGGCCTACGTGGATGACATTGTAGTCAAGTCCAGGAAGGCCGACGATCTCGCCAGCGACTTGGAGGTTGCCTTCACATGTCTCAGAGAGAAGGGCATCAAGCTCAACCCCGAGAAGTGTGTCTTCGGGGTTCCCCGAGGCATGCTCTTGGGGTTCATAGTCTCGGAACGTGGAATCGAGGCCAACCCGGAGAAGATCTCAGCCGTAACCAACATGGGCCCGATCCGAGACCTCAAAGGGGTGCAGAGGGTCATGGGATGCCTTGCGGCCCTAAGCCGCTTCATCTCGCGCCTCGGCAAAAAAGGCCTGCCCCTATACCGCCTCTTGAGAAAGTCTGAGCGCTTTTCTTGGACCACCGAGGCCAAGGAAGCCCTCGCCAGGCTCAAAGCACTGCTCACCAACCCCCCCCCCCCCCCCCCCCCCCCCGTCCTGGTTCCGCCCATCGAGGGCGAGCACCTCTTACTCTATGTCACCGCGATGACCCAAGTGGTCAGCGCGGCCGTAGTAGTCGAGAGGAAGGAGAAGGGACATGCTCTACCCGTCCAACGACCTATTTACTTCATCAGCGAAGTGCTCTCCGAGACTAAGACGCGTTACCCCCACATCCAGAAGCTGGTTTACACCGTAGTCTTGGCTCGACGCAAGCTGCATCACTACTTCGAGTCCCACCCGGTGACTGTGGTGTCGTCTTTTCCTTTGGGAGAGATAATCCAAAACCGGGAGGCCTCGGGTAGAATAGCCAAGTGGGCTATCGAACTCATGGGGGAAACCTTGTCTTTCATGCCTCGGAAAGCGATCAAATCGCAGGTCCTGTCCGACTTTGTAGCCGAATGGACCGACACACAGCTGCCACCCACTCAGATCCAATCAGAATGCTGGACCATGTACTTCGACGGGTCTCTGATGAAGACTGGGGCTGGCGTAGGCCTACTCCTAGTCTCGCCCCTCGGGATACACATGCGCTACATGATCCGGCTTCACTTCGCTGCCTCCAACAATGTCGCCGAATACGAGGCCCTCGTCAACGGCCTGCAAACCGCCATCGAACTTGGAGTGTGACGTCTCAACGTACGGGGTGATTCCTAGCTCATCGTCGATTAGGTGATGAAAGAGTCAAGCTGCCATGACCCCAAAATGAAGGCGTACTGCGTGATGGTACGTCGCCTGGAGAACAAGTTCGACGGTCTCGAACTCAACCACGTTGCGCGAAAGTTCAACGAGGCCACGGATGAACTGGCAAAGATGGCGTCGGCACGGGCCCCGGTCCCCCCGAACGTCTTCGCCAGAGACCTCCACAAGCCATCCGTCGACTACGCCTCAGCGACGGAAGAGGGCATATCAGCCGAGCCCAACGCAGGGCCCGAGGCCCCCTCGGCCACCGAGACCCCACCAGCCGAGCCCGAGGCCATGGCGATTGACGCAGAGCCTCCCAAGGTCGACCAAGGAACGGACTGGCGAGTCCCTTTCCTTGATCGCCTCGTTCAAGGAGAGCTTCCTGCAGACAGAACCAAGGCCCAGCGGCTTGCGCAACGAGCCAAGACTTACGTCCTCTGCAACGGCGAGTTGTATAGGCGTAGCCCATCGGGTATTCTCCAACGATGCATCACCACCAAGGCCGGGCACTCCCTACTTTGGGACTTGCACGCGGGAGTCTGCGGGCACCACGCGGCGCCTCGGGCGCTCGTGGGTAACGCCTTCCGACAAGGTTTCCATTGGCCAATGGCGGTGGCCGACGCCATGAAGCTAGTACGCTCCTGCGAGGGATGCCAGTACTACGCTCGACAGACGCACCTCTCGGCCCAAGCCCTCCAAACCATCCCCATCACATGGCCATTCGCTGTGTGGGGGCTGGACATGGTTGGGCCTCTGTAGAAGGCACCCGGGGGCTATACCCATCTGCTGGTAGCCATCGACAAATTCTCCAAATGGATCGAGGCTCGTCCGGTCACCCAGATCAAATCCAAGCAAGCGGTGCTGTTCTTTACGGACATCATCCACAGGTTCGGGGTTCCTAACACCATCATCACTGACAATGGGACGCAATTCACCGGTCGCAGGTTCCTAACGTTCTACGACGACCACCACATCCGGGTGGCCTGGTCGGCCATAGGACACCCAAGGACGAACGGCCAAGTAGAATGTGCCAACGGCATGATCCTACAAGGCCTTAAGCCAAGAATATTCAACCGGTTGAAGAAATTTGGCAAGAAATGGCTTGACGAACTCCCGTCAGTCATCTGGAGCCTACGAAACACCCCGAGCCGAGCCACGGGATTCACACCATTCTTCCCGGTCTATGGAGCCGAGGCCATCCTCCCCACTGACTTAGAATACGGTTCCCCGAGGCTACAGGCGTACAACGAGCAAAGCAACCGCACCACCTGTGAAGATGCCCTCGACCAACTGGAGGAAGCTCGAGACATCGCGCTACTACACTTAGCCAGGTACCAGCAAGCCCTACGATGCTACCAAGCCCGGCGCATCCAAAGCCGAGACCTGAAGGTGGGCGACCTGGTGCTGAGACTGAAGCAGAGCAACAAGGGCCGCCACAAGCTGACCCCTCCCTGGGAAGGGCCGTACATCGTCGCCCAAGTGCTGAAGCCCGGGACCTACAAGTTAGCCAATGAGAAGGGCGAAATCTTCACCAACGCTTGGAACATAGAACAGCTACGTCGTTTCTACCCTTAAATTTCCAAACGTCGTTTACATTGTTTCTCGAAATGCAATAAAGAAGCGTTCTTAGTTGTTATAATTTTTTGAGAAACCCCCATCAAGGGGAACCTACCCCCTTATAGACAAGTCAACTGTATAGAACCTAAGGACAGTACGATCATCTCAAAGGCGAAAAGGCCGGCCGAGCCGTGAGAACGGCCTACGCCTCCGGGCTACGACAGCTCCCTCACCACCTTTTCACCCAAAGGACAACGTAGGCTCCGAGGAAGTTCTGTACAGAGAGCTTGTCTATCGATAGGGGCTCGACGTCTCAATAGCGCTATAAGGGAGACTCAGCTCTGCCTCTACAAAGCTGAGCCTCCCTCGGGGGCTAAAAAGGGGGAACCCCCTAAGTCCCGAACACCGTTTGTTAATGAGTCCCGAACACCGTTTGTTAATGATCTTTCAAAAAATTTCTACGCCAAACTCTCTCGCGCTCCGACGGGACCTTCACAAGAAACCCAAAGACCAAAAGCTTGTCTCGAGGCCAAAGGGCCGGTCGAGTCATGAGAATGGCCTACGCCTCTAGGCTATGGCAGCTCCCTCACCACCCTTCGCCAAAGGACGGCTTAGGTTCCGAGGGATTTCTTTGCGGGTTCCCAAGACCGAGACAGAGGGCACAGCCTCAGAAGTAGAACAGAAAACGGTTAAAAGACCCACGTATGCAAATACTTTAAAGGCCTCAACGGCCACAAAAACGTCACGATACGGCAACTAACTCAATTCAGTTACATGGCCCCTTTCGGCCCAGGTCAAAGCTCAAGGATCGGTGGCCAGCGCGGGAGGGACCACCTCTTCTTCAAATAGACCAGCCAGCACTATGCCAGGTGCCTCGGCCGCCTCCAACAGCTTCACGACCTCTGCGTCAGCTTCCTCGTCATCTTCTGGCAACACGTAGCTGTCGCTGACAGCCTCGAGGTTGATAGCGTAGTGCGAGGAGACAACGGCCAGGGCGCGCTTGATGCCCGTGTGCAACGCCCCCTGGAGCCTCTCGTGGACGTGGCCGCTCAACGCAATCAGGCGGCTCCCAAGGGAGCTGGCCGATTGGACCCCCTCGACGTCCAGGGCCTCGCAGGCGGTACGGACTGCGCTGCGCAGTGCCTCATGCTCCCGGACCTCAACATCCAGCGCCGCTTGCGCTGTAATGGAGGCCTCAGCCGCCTGGGAGGCCTCTTTCTCCAGATCTACGTCGCAACGAGGGGTCAAGAGTCAAACGTGAACCAGAACAAAAAGAACAAAGAGCACGATTCGGCGGAACTTACCCCCGGCCTTGCTCTTCCAGTCTAAGGCCTCGACCCGAGAGGCCTCGGCCGCCTTGGTAGCCTCGGCCAAGGCGACTTTCGTCAGCTGATGCTCGCTCTGCTCCGCACCCAGCTGCCCGGCTATGGCCTTGGCAGAGGCCATCGCTTCTTGGGCCCGAGACCTGAAGGCGTCTCGCTCCTCCTCTAGTTCCTTGATCTTCGCTACCAGAGGGGCAGACTGCTCCTTAGCCGTGGCCAACTTGGCCTAAATGTCAGCACAACGAAGGCGGAGGTCCTCCACTTCCACACTCCACGCCGACAAAAGCCCCTGAGCATCGGCGAGCAGGCCCTTCTGCCGCCAGAGCTGGTCCTAGATATCCCTCTCCCTTCGTAGGAATACCGATTTCCCAAGGGATCGGGTCTCGAGCTCCTAAAGAGGCAAAACAAAAAACGCGCGTCAAACATTGCGAGGGGGCTCGGAGAGAAAACAACGCGGCACGAGAGAGGAAAGTACTTACCTGGGTGACACCGAGCAAGTCCCGTCCCATAATAGTCATCGCTGTCTGCAGCGACCACACTGCCAGTTAGTGGTACTGCTCGAGGGTATCCCACCGCCCCCCTCTACGATATCTTCAAGGGCGAACATAGGCTCCCCCTCGGGATCAGCCCGGTCCCGCCAGAAAACATGCGGGAAGTTCCACCCATGGGGCTCGGGCTATAGCCAGGCAAGGGCCGAACTCCCCTCGGCAGGATCTGGGACTGGCTGCTCCACGGTACTGGCCTCCTCGACGTCCGCCGCCTCCTTCCCTGGGGAGGAATCATCAGACGAGATTGTCTGAACCAGGGGCGGCGCCAAAACTTGCTCCGTCTCCACCTCCATCGCCTCGGCCTCGATGGATCCAGGGGCTCCGGCCTCCGCCATCTCTACCTCGGTGGCCCCGACGTCCACCGCCCTGACTTCGGAGGCCTCGGGGGCTCCGGCCTCACCATCAATGGCCTCGGCAATGGTGGACGCCCCAACCTCCTTTGCCCCAAGACTCACGACATCGCGAGGCATGGGCTCCTCCTCCTCCACTCGCTCCGCGGCCGCCTCGGCACCCTTTTCCTGGGCAGCCGCCTCCTCCGAAACGGCCCCGCCCGATGCCGCGCCACGCTGCACGCCAGCCTACGCCTCCGCTGCCTAATGGGCGGAGGAGCTAACGTTCACCTTGAGCGCCTTACGGGGTGCCAAGGCAGGATCTTCCACCAGATGCTTCTGGCTGGAAGCAAAGACACTCCCAAGGTCAGCATGCGACCAAGGGACAAACAAGAAGTACTACGGACTCCACCAGAAAAGATGCTTACCGCGAACGGGGATGCAGCCGCTTCGACACCACCAGCCTCCTCTGCAACGGCACCGGTGGTGGCAGTAGCGCGGCCTCGGTATCCACCGGTGCCAGCTGGCCTCCGCCGGACCCCGGCACCTCCTCGACCCTTCGCGGAGACGATGGGGTCGGCCCCACCGTCGCTCGCTCCACCTCCACCGTCGAACCCATCGGGCTAACGACACGCTCCTCCGACACCCGCGCCTCGGGCATGTCGACCTCGGCCCCGGGACGGGCCGCCACCGGCCCCGGGACACCTCCTCCTCCTAGGGGCGTCAGGCTCCTTGCCGGCGCCCCGGGCACCATCTCCCTAATGTCGGGGAGGTGTTCTAGGCAGGCCGTCCCCACCTCGCGCCCGCCGCCGTCGCCCGAAGAATCCGACACCGACGACGAGGGAGACGGCTCCAACAGGAGACCGTCGAGCTTCTGACGCCGGCGACGGGCGTCCAGCTTTTCGCGTGCGAGGAGCTTCTTCGTGCGCTTCGCCTCCTTGGCATCTTTCTTCTTCTTCTCCTCCTCGGCGCGCGCCCTGTTCATGGCTCGCAGCCGGGCATCCTCGGGAACGGGCGGCGGGGAGTCTCGCACGTCCCTTATCCCCTACGGGAACGATGAAGTAAGACAACAGACAAAAAAGGCGGAAAACAGGAAGGCCGTGAAAGCGTCGGCAACATCCAACTCACCAGTGAGATGTACCCCCACGACGGGCGCATCGGGAATGGCATCAAATCGTCGATCTTCGGCTTCCCGTCTACCGCCTCTCTCACCCTACGCAGGGTCTCGTCGTCGGTAAGGGCGAAGGCGGACATCTTGATACCGACAATCGGGTCGCGCGGGGTCATCTCGAACAGCCGCCGCCGCCGGGCCATCAGCGGCAACACCCTCCGGCAGTGAAAGGCCGCCACGACCACGGCCGCCGAAAGGCCGCGGTCACGTAGCTTCCCCAAGGCCCGCAATAGCGGCTCTAGCCTAGGCTGATCAACCTTGATGATGTCATATCCCCACTTCTCTGGTTGACTCTCTACAACCCGCCCGGTATAAGGAGGAAGTCCTCTGTCATCATTGCGGAGGTAGAACCAGCCGTTGTACCAACGATGGTTGGACGATGATAGCTGGGCCGGGATGTAGAGGGACTGCCGGTCTTGGCACACGTGAAGGGTGCAGCCGCTGGCCCTCTGCACCTTCCGAGCCCCCCTCGTTCCCCCTGGCTTGGTGGTGAACGTCGCTCGGAACAAGTGGAGCCACAACTCCTAGTGGGGAGCGATCCCCAAGTACCTCTCACAGACGGTGACAAAGATGGCCGCCTGCGCGATGGAGTTGGGGCTGAAATTGTGAAGCTCCACGCCGTAGTAGTGCGGGAGCGCCCGCATGAACTTATCCACCGGCAACCCGAGGCCTCGCTCATGGAAGACGACGAAGCTCACCACGTAGCCGTCGCATGGCCTCGGCTCCGACTCGTTCCCCGGAGCAATCCACTCCAGCTCGTCAGGGTCGGTGATCGGGCGAAGAAGACCGGCCTCCACGAGCGACTGCAGCTTCTCCTCGGTGACGTCAGACCGCTCCCAGGGATCCACTGGGAGGATGACGGGACCACCAGCCATTGCGCGGTAGAGGTCGCTGCTACGGCGGTAATCTCTCTCAGTCTCTTGCTCTCGCCCTTCTCCTCCCCGGCGCTCTATGCTCTCAGCAACGGCACAGGGGCAGCAAAAGCAAATGCGGAAAAGGTAAGAAGGGGAGGGCGAGGCTCTTTGCGTATTTATGCAGGGACGAGACAAAACCACCGGGCGACGAAATCGGGGAAGTTTCCCCAAAAAATCCAGCGCGGTTATCCAGATCCGGTCTTATCGCCCACGCGCCCACTCCCACCTCATTAATCGCGCATGCAGGTACATCCCGTCGGCTGACGCCACATCGCGTCCGACCACAGCAGCAGCAGGCGCTGTTTCGCCTCCCCGAAAAAGCCACCTCAAAAGACGCGCCTGCCGTTATCAGCCGTAGGGAGAGAAATAACCCCCCCCCCCCGATTCCTTTCAGGCAAAGGAACTGGGCACCGAGCCCGCTATGGTCCAGGGGTTCGAAGGCTGGGCCCTTAGAGGTTTCGATAGCCGCCCCAGGGCAACAGAGTCATGGGCGACTACGGGCGAGCCTATATGAGGCCGAGGCCCAAGCAAGCGAAACGCTTGGGATGCCCTGTGTCGTGTCCGAGACCGATAGGGAGGTCTCCGAATGGGATCCCACCATAGGGAGGCACCGAGCCACCGAGGCCCAGCGAATGGCCTCGGCACCCACTAGAGAAACCCTCCGGTACTCTTGGAGCGCGTCTCCGGACCGCTAGCCGACCCCCAGCGAACGGGGTACGGGCCTCCACTTGGACCTACCCAATAACAGCTCACCGGAAATGCCTTCGCTCGCGCCCACCGAGGGTAGCGCGGCATGTTCCACCCCTCCTTCCGAGCAAAAAGGAAGCGCAAGGGTCGAATAAAAAGTCAGGAGAGTCCTCGACAGCCCTCTTGCTCCACGAAGAGGCTAAGGGACTCTTCCTGCAAACCATTGCTGAGGCCCAGCGACTTAGGGTCGCACATGAGGGGGCTCGGCAAAACAAACCCTCCTTCCGAGCGAAAAGGAAGCGCGAGGGTCATTCAAAAAGCCAGAAGATCTCCTAACGGCCCTCTTGCTCCATGCGAAGGCTAGGGAGCTTCTTCTACGAAAGACGCCGAGACCCCACGACCTAGGCTCGCACCCGAGGGGGGCTCGGCGGACAGACCCTCACGCGCGAGGGGCAAACCAAAAGCCAGGGGGACCTCTGACCGCTCTCTCGCTCCGTGCGAGAGACTCGGGGGCTCCTCCTGCAACTTTGCCGAGACCCAGCAGCTCAGGCTCGCACGCGAGTGGGCTCGGCAAACAGCCCCCCGTCCGAGCGAAAAGGACGTGCGGGGGACGGACAAAAAAGTCGGGAGGACCCCTGACCACCCTCTTGCTCCGTGCGGAGGCTCGGGGGCTCTTCCTACACCCAAGATAAAAGACAAGTGACCCGAGCCCGTTACGGTCCAGGGGTTCGAAGGCTGGACCCCCAGGGGTTTCGACAGCTGCCCCAGGGCAAAAGAGTTAGGGACGGCTACGGGCGAGCCTGTACGGGCGCGCCCTGTGTCATGTCCGAGACCGGCAGGGAGGTCTCCGAATGGGATCCCACCGTAGGGAGGCACCGAGCCACCAAGGCCCAGCGAACGGCCTCGGCACCCACTAGAGAAACCCGCCGGTACTCTTGGAGCGCGTCTCCGGACCGCTAGCCGACCCCAAGCGAATGGGGTACGGGCCTCCACTCGGACTTACCCGATAACAGCTCACCGGAAATGCCATCGCTCGCGCCCACCGAGGGTAGCACGGCATCTTCCACCCCTCCTTCCAAGCGAAAAGGAAGCACGAGGGTCATACAAAAAGCCGGGGGAACCCCTGACGGCCCTCTCGCTCCGGGCGGAGGCTAAGGGGCTCTTTCCGCAGCATCGTTGAGGCCCTGCGATCCGAACTCGCACCCATGGGCCCGGCGAACACAATGAAAACCCCTCGCTCGAGAGAGAAAAAAGCCCCTGAAGAAGTGAAATCACTCCTCTAGGGCCTCGGGGGCTACACCCGGCGGGTGCGCTCGCGTGCACCCACCAAAACCTCAAGTACAAAACACCATCCCAACAGGAACTATCAAGAGCCAATTCTCGTCAGAACCTCAGGGGGAGTACCTCCACTCCCCCCAAGGCTTGGGGGCTACTATCGGATACAGTGAGAAGGGGTACCCTAAGCAAGAACCAAAAAATGACTGCTTAGACTTCATAAAAGTCGAAACCAGCTAAACACCGCTGGCCTCGGCCGATTCTCTGACTCGCCCGAGGCCCCCTCACCACTGGCCTCGAGCGACCCCCCACCGAGGGCCTCGGCCGGGCCGCCGACTCTCCGTCTCGCGCGAGGCAGGCTCAGCAGCACTCCGCTGCCTCTTCCTTCACCCGCCCCTCTGACAAAACGTTGTGTCACATTAACTCAGCCAACTGCTGCCCCTGACATCGGCCGCATGCTCGGCACAGTACAGCAGAATGGCCAACGGGACAGGAGGCAGGACTGGGCAGAGGTTACCCGCCGCTATACCAACCGCTATGCACATGGTTGACACCCATGCCTCACTGTGCTGCCAACTCCTGCTCCGAGAACAGCGCAGCGTGGGGAGCCACGTCTGAGATACTGTGGCCTCGGAATCAACACCCAGGATCAATAATTCCCCCCAAGGCCTTAGCAGCTTGCTTTAGGGGCTCGGCAGCCTGAGGATCCATGTCCGCCGAACCCCCCACGATGGCTCGGCCTCACCATCTGCAGAGCCACAGCTCCCTACGACATCATCGCACGATGACCAGCACGTCGCCCGCCATATCCTGCGTCAAGCTATACTAGAGCCCCACGACGCACAAGATCAAGTATGACCGGTGCGTCACTTCTGCACGACAAGGATGGGACCACTCCATCGACCATACCACAACAGTGGCCAGCTACAGGGCTCGGACACGCCGCCCCCATTTATAGAGCAGGAGGTCTCGGCATCCTGACGCCAACTCCGCTTCGCACGAGGCTCCCCAGGGAAGGCCTCGGCAAGGAACGTCGTCTTTGCCCCGCCCGAGGCTCTCCATGGAAGGCCTCGGCAGGAAGTGCGTTCTCCGTATCACGCGAGGCCTCTCGTGCGAGGCCTCGGCGAGGGGCCTGATCTCCGTCTCGCGTGAGGCCTCATTCTCTGTGCCGCTCGGGGCCGGCTTGTCCGTGGTCCGACGCCCCCCGCCTCGGTCGACCCTCCCGATAGCGCATCACGTCTCATTAATACTTTCAACCACTTCCGCAATCTCCGCCGGACAGCGGCTCAACATCACAAGATGGCCGATGCGACCCAAAGTCGCATTAGCGCCGTACCGGCTAGGACAGGGCACGACGGGGGTTATCGGCAACTGTGTCCTAGCACTGTGTCCACGATCAGCACCTGGGACAGAGCATGACGGGGGTTACCAGCCACTGTGTCCTAACACTGCACCCATGACCCACCGCCCGCTCAAGGCCTCGGCACCGTACACCGGGGCCTCGGCAATCTCGGGGTTCGTGCCTGCCGAGACCACCCACTGCAGTACAAGCCTCGGCACCAACCAGGCCTCGGCCTCGCGCACAATCTGTCCACTAGGGCTTGCACGTTTGCCGTCACGTCAGCTCCAAGACATTCCCGGGGCTCCCACGACGCACAGGACCTGATGGGACAACCACGCCGCTCCAGTATTCCAAGGACGGATCGCTCCTACGGCCACGTCGCCACCGGAACAGGCCACAAGGTTCGGACGTGCCACTTCTATTGGCACTACGTCGCATAGTGATACATGTACTACCTTCGTCCTCCCTTCAACTATAAAAGGAGAGGACTTGGGCCTCGTCGGAAAAGAAAAAAGAGAGACGAACACACCGATAGAACGACACACTTCTACGCTGCTTAAGAACAACGCCTCAAGCAGCCCGCACCACCCTCGCCGAGACCTGGGGCTAGCTCCCTCTCTCACCTAGCTTGTAACCCCCTACTACGAGCACTCCGGTGCAAGGAACATAAAGATCGATCTCTCAGACTGGACGTAGGGCCTCGATTGCCTGAACCAGTATAAACCTTGTGTCTCTTTGCATCACCATCCGGGATTAGGGGCACGCAGCACAAATTCACTCGTTGGTTGAGGGATCCCTGGTTCCAAAACACCGACAAATGTCTTGCATTGTGGCTGTCCCACAACCACAATGAGCAGCCACACGGCGTAGCCAACGTGACAATCTCTGTTAGATGTTATACTAAACCATGTATGGCTCCCACGTACAGTCTCTATCCTGAAAAGGAAGTGCCCCCTCTCCATCGTATGGCTCCCACGACACCTGCAACATGTCTAAACAAGATGTTAGATGCTATACTAAACCATTTCAAACTAGCATGAGAAATAAAATTTACTTGCACTAGATGCCGTGAGCAAGTCTAGCTCATTCGTG
The DNA here is from genome assembly GCF_019320115.1 of Miscanthus floridulus. Classification (NCBI taxonomy): domain Eukaryota; kingdom Viridiplantae; phylum Streptophyta; class Magnoliopsida; order Poales; family Poaceae; genus Miscanthus; species Miscanthus floridulus. The sequence continues at coordinate 115,767,406 of NC_089598.1, forward strand.
AATTGAATGTACGCCCGCTCTAACCTCACATGTAGAACCCTAACCTAGTCCCAAAGGTACGCCCATGTCGGCTGCCAACATGGAGGCTGACCTAGGAACCACTCACAACTAGCCAGAACCTCAGGACGGCCAACTGGTAGACAAGCCCACATCCACAACTGGAGCAGGTACACGCATCCATCAAGTGACAATGAGGATGAAGTCCGACGACACACCTCACAAAGCTACCGGTAAAGAAAACCCAACACTATAGAGCCCTTGTTGTACTAACCCACCTAGTCCCAGTCAGTGAGGCAGTGGACCCACATCCACAACATAGTGTCACCCATGGCATCATGGAAGAGAATGTAGGCAAACAGGTGTAGGATCCACGCCCTATAGTATTACCCAATTGTCTCCTAATCTACCTCCTCGGGGCACTATGTAAACTATTGCCAAAGCTAGGAGATTAGAACACTAGAACTATGTGCCCCTTGCTCGCCAACCTCATGCCCAAGGGAGGCCTCTACTCATGCCCTCCAACCTTCTGACTTGCACTGCCCAGTCACTGTGTTGCCGTGAATCCTCAGACCTAGCATCTTCTGATAGTCCTAGAGCGTGACTGTCATCTCTCTGAAAGGCAAGTGAAAGCTGTGAGTCTCCGGCTGCCACCTACATTTTAGACAAAGCAAGATTACATATCAAAAAGGCAAGCACATGAACAAATGGCCATGAATGGAGGCAATGGTTGAAGATAATACCTATCAACCAACGGAGTTATGGCCACTGAGTTGAACTTGGGCAACCCACGACGAACCTGAAAAGAGATGACATCTAAGCCAGCTCTTTGTAGGAAAAGAGTGTACCTATTGTCATACAACATGTCCAAGAACCCATTGTGGGTTCTAGGACGAAGGAGCAAAAGGTCCTGCATGGAATAAAACATAGTCTCCCGTTACTTCACGAACACATGTATGCTCACAAAAATTTGAACAAGATGTATAGATTATTACCTACCCCTCCACTATGAGACGTCCTCGGTGGGTCTCCTCGTACGTCGGGTCGAGCAGGTGGAATTGCGTCATCCTAAAAAAAGTCAATGAAATATAAATTCAATATATAATGAAACATAAATTTGGAAATGTACAAGTAATTGACACAATTACAAGCATAGATTGAGACATGCATAATTAATTGAATGAATACGACAAATATGAAATAATGAAAACAACCAATAGTCTCATCTCACTAATCTGCCAATGGCAAGTGCATGAATTGTGGCCCAATCTACCGCACTTGCTGCACTTGTACTGCTCGGGGTCAGTAAGAAATGGGGTTCCTCTCCCATGCCTCATTCTTTCGGGTATCTTATCCATAACCATCTTGTGCCTCGTCCTCTTTCGTGATCCATGCTTGTTCCAATGGTAAGCTAGATCCGCAATATGTACTTTGGCCCATCATATGGAGGCCACTCTCTAGGGTCCCGGAAAGGCACGAAGTGGGGGCTCCATGTGCGCACAAGCGTGTCAACACTGATCTTGTGAGGTATCCTGCTCTTGATACTAAAGTTGCGATGCCTAGCTACTGCCACCAAATGAGAACATAGAAAGTGGTATTGCCTTGGTTTACCACAAGTGCATGTGAAATCTTAGAGGATTACCACATGCATCCTTGACTCTCGGACCTCACCGTCGGATGTTGTACTGCCCCTATGCTCAACCTGATAAGTTCCTATGGAGTGGTCAAAACATGTAACCTCATGTGTGCTAGCCCTTTCATTTGCCTTCTCTAGGTGTGCCTTTGGTTTTGGAGCCCATATCTCTCTGTCACTCCACAACTTCAACGCATGGGCATGTCTATCGTTGAACCAGGCAACAAGCTTGTAGAAGGTGAATTGAATGAGTGCATTCATGGGCATACCACGTATCCCCAATAGCAACTTATTGAATGACTCCGCCATGTTGTTGCACTGAAACTCATACCTCCATCCACCGGCGTCATGAGCTCTTATCCATTTCTCCAAATCCCTCATCAAACCTATGAGCCATTGTCTACCTTCTGCATTTGATGCGATTCTAACATGCTCCAACTTTTTCTAAAAGTACTTGCCCTCAAGTTGTCGAGTAGCCTCCTAGAACAGATTAAAGTTATCCTTTACACCATCCTTCTAGAGTAGATTCTCGACAAGGTGCCGAGTACACCAATGATGGTGCAAAGGTGCATACCCCTCTATCTGCTCTCGCACAGCATTAAGTATGCCCTAGTGCCTATCAGATATGACGCCAACCTCCCTGTCAGGCCCAACCACATGTATCTAGACTAGCCTCAAGAACCATCCCTAACTGTCATTGTTCTCCTTCTCAACCAAAGCGAATGCCAAAGGAACCAACTTGTTATTCGCATCATAGGATATGGCTATAAGAAGTGTGCCCTAGTATTTGCCAATCAAGAACGTACCATCAATGGAGAAGATGGGACAATGATGCCTAAAGGCCTCGACACACTGAGGGAAGCACTAGAAAGCACGAAAGAATATCTGCTTTCCATCCTTCCATGCATTTGGTTTTGGGATGTACTCATAATGCATGCCGATTCACCGCTTTGATTGCATTGAAAAGTACTAGCAGCTGCTCATACCCATTCTCCCAGTCCCCATATATCATCTTCCACGCTCACTGCTTAGCCCTCTAAGATTTACCATAAGTTATCACATAACCTCCATACAACGCCTCAATAGTCCTAATAATTGTCCTAACATTCATGTTGGGTTCTTCCTGCAATATTCCCATCAACCGCTTGGCAATGAGGGTAGATGTCAACTATCGATGCTTCAGTGTCAGCACATGGTCAGCACAATTGTGTGGCCTGACAACTTTTGTGATATTCCACTTTTTGGTGACCTTTTTCTTCCTTGCACAAACCCTCCATGGGCAGTGTTCCTTGTCACACACAACTGTGTAATGGCGCTCTGCATATGAATGCAAGACCTTGTAAGGTCTCTTTAGTATCACTACAAACACCTGCAACCACCTCTTAAATGTAGGGAGGTCCTAGATTATCCTACCCTTCTCAATTACCATGTTAGGGCTAGCCTCAGGAGCTTCTAAGAGCTCATCATCATGTCCTTCTACACACGCCTAATCGGAATGAGCAAGATCGCTGAACTCATGAACCTTGGATCACGACGGTCGGGAAAGATACGCCTTAGCATCTCAACATCACTCTCTATCAGCTCTCCAACAGGACGATCATCATCAGAATCAAGAGCCTTTGCCATCTCATATGGCTCTAAATCATTCATAATTTCAACACTATTGGAGCCATGGAATCCATCTCCATAGTGCACTTGCGCAGCAATAGTGGGCACATCCACATTATTAGGAATATCTCCTACAACATAAGTAGAAAAATGAGGAAAGAATGGAAAAATGGATGTAAGGAAGGGGGTAAGCTCCCAATAACCATGCGGATAAGACACTCAGATAATTCTATGTTAAAGGGATCTCATGAGGAGGATCTACCACAACATCATGAGTCTGACAAGCATCTCCAACTAGCTTATTGGGGCAGATTGAGCATCGGGAACCATAGGTGCAACCTCCACATCCATATTAGGATCTAGGACGGAAGGGTCAAAGTCTATCTGCTGACCCATTGGTGGGGAAACCCATGAGAGATGGGATCAACTAACACCCGATGCACAACCACATCCAAACTTTGGAACTAGCACTTCATAGCCGATCTCACATAGTTCTCCCACTAGTCTGCACACCCAATTCAGATCATCTTCCTTAGGATGTTTGGAGGGGAACCTAGGTGAAGTACACCCTCCACTGTGATGCCATCATCATCATCAGCTCCATGGCAATGTAGCTCCTCCCGAGCCCTTGCAACCAACTGACTAAATGAAGTCTTCTCATTGAATAACATAGGCACGCTTTGCAGCTCAACAAACTCAACATATCCATAGCAATCTCTTTACATAGTGCCTCCATGATATATGCTCACTATGTTGTCCATCTAGTTCATACACATAAGGACGCACAATTCCTTTAGTCCAATATAAATGAAGCATACTAAGTACAAGGTCTCTAGTATGTAATAACTAACTAAATAGATACTATCAATTCACTACTCACTACTAAGTACTACTAATTAACTATGTCAAGTAACTATCTAACTAACTATGTAACTAAGTATATAACTATGTAACTAACTATATATCTAACTATGTAAAGTATCCATCAATCAACCTATCAATCTAAATAACTTTCTACCTATCTAAATCACTACCACACTAACCAACTAATAACCACTATTAAATAACAAAAATTAAAAACTAATGTACCTCTAGTGCAAGGGACGTGCAGCCAGTCGACAAGAGGTAGAGATGGCTAGCGGGGAAGCTGTCGTGCGCCCATGTGTGCATCCAGTCGGCAACCGGAGTGGCCAAGCGAGCGGGGGTGGGCAGCAACAGGAGGCCAGCAAATGGCACCCCACTACCAGCCTATGGCCCCCACTACCCTTGTGGAGAGGGCAAGGGAGGGCGGCGTAGCACGGGCCAACGCAGTCGTGGCCGTCTGGGTTCGACGACAGGTAGGGCGGCCAACAGTCATGGGGTAGGGCACGATGCCTCGTGGCTCAGTGCGCAGGGTGGGGATGGGCATGGCCGGGCACTCCTAGCTGGCGTGGCGTGGCATGGCGCAGCACGGCGCATGGGGCTCAGCAGCCGAAGGCACACAGGGTATGGCGTGGCTGGCCAACACATGGCTCATTGGGGAGCGGGACGGGGCACAGCCTAGGGCATGCGGGCACGGCTGGCTGGTGCATGGGACAGGGCATGGGCCATGGCAGCCATGTGGGCGGGGTAGGGAGGGGCGTAGCTAGCCACAGTGCTGGTGTGCGGGGCACGGCGCCTCATGGCTCAGCGTGTGGGGTGGGGATGGGCATCACCGAGCACTCCCAGCCAGTGCGGTGCTTCATGGTGAGTGGGATGGGGTGCGGCCAGCCGGTGCATGGGACGGGGCGTGGGCCATGGTAGCCGCGTAGGGCAGGGCGTATGATGGGGGGCGTGGGCTGGCATGCGGCCAGTAGGCGCATGGGATGGGGTAGGACGGGGCGTGGCTGGCCGTGGCATCGGTGAGCTAGGCGGGCTTAGGTGCGCGGCCGGCCAAGGCATGGGGCGGGGCACGGTTGGCCATGGCATCGATGCTCAAGGCAGGTTTGCCTACCGGCGTGGCATGGCACATGAGAGAGAATGGGAGAGGAAGAGAGGAGAGGATGGAGGAGAGAGAAAACAGACCCCCCAGTAAGGCCTAAATGGCGCTAAGATATCTATCGCCGGGCTCGGCGCCAAGCTTGACGCCAAGATCTATGCGCCGAGATGTGTAAGCTCGGCGCCACCAATGTGGTGTCGAGCTAAGGGTCCATATTTTAAAATCATACTCTAGGGGTATATTTGTGAAGAACTTTAAAAAAAAGGGCTAAAAACAAAAAATTCAGCCTATCGGCCTATGGACCCTTATCTCGATCCAAAAGTAACGAGCTTACTAGAGCACCTCCATGGGCCCATTAAAATCTTAGGATTTTATATTAACATTTATCTATATGTGTATTTTTGAAAAAAAAAACTTGCACGCACCCTTATAAAAACTTGGTAGGTTCTTTGTGATGGAACTTTTCCACTGGTTTCAAGTCCTCAACTTGGCATGAGTGCTCGCATTTCCTAGATTTATTTCAGGATTTAACAGCGCTATGATTTTAGTGGTAGGCGACCTCTCCATCGATAGCGGGCACCAATGGTGACTTCGTTAATCTCGAGATCTGCCAGCTCAATCCTTCATAGGTGCTTGTAGGGATAGAGTTTGCGTACGTGTGTCATAAAAGGTGAGTGCGTAATTCTCATTTAGAGGCCCCTAATGTATATAGTCTATACCTTCTAGCACCTTAAACGTGGTATAAAAGAAATCGAGTCATCACCAGTACAGAAATGGAGAGGCAATTAGTGAGCTTCTGACTAACTTGATCGATGGATGCGATCAGATCATTGTTGTTGATCTGACTCCTCTAGTAGTGAGGAAGCAGGCAGCGAGTTGTCAATGAAGGCGACCTTGGAGGTGGTTTCAAGATCAGATCTACAGTCACTGGTGTTGGGGTGATCGGCGTAGAATCGATCTACACCGGTCGATGAGCTCTCTAACTATATCAGCGTTGATGATCCACGAGATTGATCTGACCATGAAGATCTGGTAGGCCTGCGGGAGGGACAAAGAGCCTGTGGAACGTACCATCTTGTTCGATATAGAAATAGCATGCACACCCCTACATAGCATGCCAATTATCAACAAAAGATGCTTAGCAGTCCTCCGAGGGGTATCCCATGAAGGTAGATTGATCGGTGGGGGTGCGCGTAATCAGGAACTAGATGGTCACACAAGGCATAGAGACAGCGATTTAGGACAGGTTTGGGCCATCTGATCGGACGTAATATCCTACGTCCTGTGTCTTTGTGCGTATTGTATTAATCTAGATGACCATGTAGATCTATGTAGATGTCGACTAGGGGACCCCTGCCTCTCCTATATACTCTGGAGGGGGTAGGATTACAAGGAAAGTATCCTATTTGGTACAATACAATATCTTGCGATGCACATCGACTAGTGTCATGCACGCCTTGATCTTGTGGGCTAGGCCCCCTCTGATGGTGTGGCCCATGTCTTGTCTTGTGGATACCGGGGGCCATACCCCCACAGATAGTTTATCTTTTTCATAGGTTTTGCTAAGGTTAGAAAAGAGGCCATAGTTTAGAATCAGAATTTTAAGTTACCTAATTCACCCTCCCCTCTCTTAGGCGTCATGGTCCTCCTACAAGTGGTATCAGAGCTAGTTGGCTCAATTTGGATCTTTGGCTTAACCGTCGTTAAGCCAATGCTATTTAGAGTGATTGGGATGGATACCTCTAGGCCTCCACAGTTTGATGGCACTAACTTCCCCTATTATAAAGCTAGAATGGCTTGTCACCCTTAGGTGGTTGATTTGGGTGTTTGGAGAGTCACTCATGAGGGGATGATACCCATTAGAATCTCGATAAACCCACAAAGAGTGAAGAAAAGGAAATGCATTTCAATGCTAGAGCTAAAAATTGTTTGTTTGAATCCTTTAGCATGGATGTGTTTAACCAAGTGTTCACTTTAAATATGGCACATGAAATTTGGTATAAAACTCCAAGAGCTCCATGATGGCACATCTAATGTCTGTGAGAAAAAACATTGTCTAGCTAAACAAATTATGATTCCTTTACAATGAATGATGATGAGCTTGTTCATAATATGTATTCTCGTTTGAATCTAATATCAATGAGCTCTATTCAATAGGATTAAAAAAGCTAGATGATGCAGACATCATGATAAAGATTATCTCCGTGCTACCACAAAAGAAATATGCAAGCATCATCACCATCCTTCACAACATGGAGGACTTGAGCACCATGACCCCAGCCATAGTCATTAACAAGATAGTGGCATTTGAAATGTCTTGCAAGATGGGTCAAGAAGAAGTCTCTTCATCAAGCAAAGGCAAAGCTCTCACATGTAGTGAGAAAAAGAAGATGAAGGGCAAGAAAGTTGAGACGAGCTCAAGCTCAAGCTTCTCAAGTGATGATGAAGATGATGATGATGATGATGATGATGATGATGATGATGATGATGATTCAAGTGATGATGATCAATCTTCCTCCTCCACCTCTGACCTTGATGAAGAATCACTCAAACTAATCAAAAAGGTGGAGAAGATGATCCCAAAGGCTCAATGTCAAGGGTGTGCCCATCCAAATTCAAGATATCCTTTTCACCAATCAAAGAAATGAGCAAAGAAAGAGAGGATGCTATGGATGCAGCGAGTTGGGGCACTTTGTGGAAGTTTGTCCAAACAAGACCACACCCAAGACAAAGAAGAAGGCGTGCAAGAACCAAGCCCTCACATCAATAAGGTCATGGGATGATTCTCCAAGTGAAGAAGAAGACACATCACAAGAGGCGTGGGCGCAAGCACTCATCATCAAGATCTTCTTGTGTGTGCCTTATGGCACGAAGTAACAAAAGCTCATCCTCTAGTGAGAGTGATAGTGATGATGAAATGCCTTCTTATGATGAAATTATGGCAACAAAATCTTAATTATGCTAAAGTTTTCACTAGTCAACAAAAGAAGCTCAAAAAATTAAAACAAAAGCTAGATAGTTCACAAGAAGCATATAAAACCTTGCTTGAACAATATGAGACATTTGCTAATCTTAATATTGAACTATCTACTAAAATTGAGCAACTTGAGGCTAGTGCAACAACAAATGCAAGCACAATCAATGGTGAGCAACTTGTAAAGAAAAATGAAAAATTAAAAGAAAAGTTAGCTAGCTCACAAGATGCTTATAAAAGTTTGCTTGCTAAAATGGAAACCATGTGCAAACATTGTGATGAGCTAACTAATAACCCTCACTAAGGCACCCTAAAAAGAAAAGTTATATCTTTAACATGTCTAAAAAGGATGCGTCCTAATTCTTGTAATGATTTATGTTTAGACTCACCCTTGTGCAACCCCAGTTTGTGTTGAGAAAGTTATGGTAGATACATGCACACAAGAGGTTGCAAAGGAGAATGAGTAACTCAAGCAAGAAGTGGCTCACCTCACCAAGGACTTGACTCAAGTAAAAAGGCAACCCAAAGCAAGACCAACTTCATCAAGATAACACCATCAAGGGAGTGAAGAAGCTTGATGAAGGACAAACTGTGGTTTGCTACGTGTGCCACAAGGAAGGTCACAAGTCCTATGAGTGAAAGGTGATGAATGGGGGAGGAGCAAATAAGAAAGAGAAAAAGCAAACAAGCAAGCTCTTCAACGCCTACACCAACAAGGTGGACAAGAAGGCCTCCACACCTTATCTCTTGAAGAAGAAGAAAAATGATAAGGTGGTGGCCATCAAGGTGAACAAGGAAGTCAATAATGGGGTAAAACGCTTTTGGGTGCCAAAGGAGATCATTTCCAACATGAAGAGCACCAAGAAGGTTTGGATCCTAAAAGGGAAGTGAGAAGTCCAATAGACTTTGGGGAATTTGAAGACTTGACAAAGTATGGGTGCATTTCATGGGGTGCATCATGATGGACAAGATCATTGCCAAGTGGGTTAGTGAATACTATGGACCCAAATTCCCCTTCCCATATTAGGTAACTAGATTCAATTTTCTTCAAGTGGTGCTAGATTTAATTAACTACAAGTGGTATCTTTAAGCATCTAGTTACTTTTCATGCCTAGGTTTGCATTTGCATGCTTATATCTTTTGTCATGCATACACTAGGTATATCTTATGGTAGGCTTGCTCAGTTTCATTCTTAACCCTAGGAGCAAACCTACATGGTTTAAAACTGTTTAGGAGCATGGCACATAGCTTGTCTTTCAATTGTTCATCTAATATGTGCCAAAGTCCAAATTGTAGATAATTTCTCCCGAATATCGCCTTCGAAAATGACTCTCACATTCATGTGATGTCATCTTTCAAGTCGTATTTTTATTCTAAAATCTCTGTGCATGTTTCATACAAGTATTATGCACAAATTTAGGGGGAGGTTACTCTACAAGTTGGATGCTTTGAGACTAACACCTTTTCAACCTTATCATGTGTGTAGTAGTCTCATTGCAAGGAAAATGGAGTTCCCGGAGTTAAGCATCATACTTCAAATATCCACCACCTATTGCAAGTGGTAGAAATTAAATTGGTTTCCACATATGGTATTTCTAAACCGATATCATCATGTTGATTTCATTTTGATATTTATATGCTTTCTCTATGCATTATATAGATTAAATTCCCTTGTGCAATAATTTGCCAATTATGCATATGTTTTGCCTTCTACCATATGTATGCATATATTTAGGGAGAGCTTAGTCTATATAATGTGAGAGTCAAATTTTATGACCTATTCCACTCTACATACAAAGGATCACAAAGTTTGACCCTCCCTTGTGCTACTAATGTCTTTCTTTTTGGTGTTTGATTCCAAAGGGGGAGAATTTAGAGGACCAAAAGCAAGCATTAATTTGTAGGACCAAAAGCTAGATCATAATAATTTACAAGTGGTAATGGTCTACAAGTGGTAATGGTCCGAGAAAGGGAGGATAGTGGATTATGGATTAGCCTATGTAATAGGGAGGATTTGTAGGATCAAAGCAAGGCTTAAATCCATAATATCACATGGGGACATTTGTAAGGGCAAGATAAGTTTTCAAGTGGTATCTTCTAGTCTTACAAGTAGTATCTTTTAGCATCATATAACCTTGCCCCTTGCATTGCATCCTAGCAAGTAGATAGTTTTTAAAATTCCAAAATTTCTATTATTTGCTTGCTTTGGTCGTGTTGTCATCAATCACCAAAAAGGGAGAGATTATAAGGAAAATGGACCCTAGGCCCATTTACTTTGGATTTTGGTGTTTGATGACCAACACAACCAAATTGGACTAATGAATTTGCAAGTGATTGTTTTGTAGTTCAATAGGGTGCAAGACATGACTTGGATGAAGGCGATGTGATGATCCGATGATCAACGCCATAAGCAGTATCTTAGAAGCACAAGAGAAGACCCAAGATATCAAGCAAAGTCCAAGCATGAAGATAGAAACCAAGCCGAACGCAAGATTGCAAAGAAATGAGCTCACAGAGGTGACCGGACGCTGGACCGGAAGCTGGTATAGCGACCGGACGCTCCGATCAAGAGGCTCGGCAACAGAAGGCGTTAGCAGCAGCAACTGGACACTAAATAGTAAAGTGAACGGACACACTAATGGTATTGTTCATCATCAGAGGCAACACATCTAGTACTGACCGGACGCTGGTGGCAAATCGACCGCACGTAGGACTACAGCGTTCGATCGAGTACAGAAAGGTTCTAGAGCGGCGAAATTGTGACCGGATGTGTCCGGTGGCATGTGACTGGACGCTGACAGCGTCCGATCAGTTGATCACGGCTCTAACGGTCGGAACAACCGAACGCGTCCGATTAGGACGACCTGAGCATCCGGTTAGTAGCAGAAAAGCATGATTTCATCCCCAACGGCTACTTTCTCAGTGGGGCTTATAAATAGACCCCCAAACCGGCCATTTGAGGTATGTGGAGCTGAGAAAACATATCTAGGGTGTTGGTACACCATTTTAGTGATCTACACTTGCATAGTGCCAAGTGTTTCATTAGGTGATTAGCATAGGTGCTTTGCGAAGTGCTTAGGTTGATTAGACCACCGCTTATGCACTTGCTCTAGGTTTAGGCCTAGTGTTTAGTGAGGTTTGCAAACCTCTTACTACCCGATGCTTGCGCACACCATTGTTGTATATTGGAGGGGCTTGTAGTCTTGCGAGATCACACCAACTGTATTTGTGGTGTGGCCACCACTATGTATTGGAGGGGAACAAGGCCCGTGGCATTTTGGCCGGAAGCTTGATAGTGAAGACGGCGGGGAGCAACCGGGAGAGGCTTGCCGGAAGACACGTCGGAGACCCACTTACGCGTGGGGAAGGCTCAAGGCTATCCACGGAGTTACCCGACCGGGAGCTTGGCCCTTGCGAGGGATTCCTTGCGAGGGGCTCCAACAAGGATTAGGGAGAAGCTTGTGCGCTTCTCGATACCTTGGTAAAAATATCGGAGTCATCGACGAGAGTTGGCATATCTCTACCATGCTCTTTAGCTTCCACATTTACATTGTTCACATTACTCCTTTTGCGGTAGAGATAGCAATACACTAGCAAAACCGTAGTTGCACATTTAGATAGTTTATCTTTTGCATAGGTTTTGCTAAGGTTAGAAAAGAGGCCATAGTTTAGAATCAGAATTTTAAGTTGCCTAATTCAACCCCCCCCCCCCCTCTTAGGCGTCATGGTCCTCTATGTAGTGTATGTCATTGGATCGGTTCATCAATGTTCAATCATAATGTGCGTGTAGGCTATAAGTTTTAGGGTATTTGGTTTGAGAAATCACTCTATCCTAAATAAGGTGATTACAGCATGAGTCATTCCTCAAATATGGTGGAATGATTTCATTGTACTACTCCCTGCGTCCTTGAATAAATAGATTTCTGGAGTTGTCTCAAATCAAACTTTTTAAACTTTGATCGAATTTGTAGAAAAACATCAAGATTTATGATATTAAACTAGTAACATTAGATGTACCATATAATATATTTTCAAAATATGCTCATTTTATATCATAGATGTTGTTACTCTTTTCTATAAAGTTAGTCAAACTTAAAAAAGTTTGATTGCCACGGATTCTAGGAATTGATTTATTTGGGGGACAGTGGGAGTATTCATTAGCCAGTGGAGAATGAGATGATATGCACCACCTATTCTATTTGGGGGAACTCCTAGCGCCCGGACGTTCGATGGGATAAGATTACATTGGATGGTACTATGGACCGGGCTGATTCGTTTCCCCCGACGCGCGCTTGCACTCTACGCCCACCCAGGGGCCGCGCCCTGTGGGGACCACTGGCACCCCTTCTCGCTTCCACGCGCATCCTATGTGTAACACCGGATCTACTTTTGAAACACCCAGATGCAACACTTGCAACATACATATAAAGACAGATGAAATATTTGAAACATGCGTCTGAAACACTTGCACTTGAAAATCATTGCTAACATATGCAACATGCAGATAAAACACTTGCAAACATATGTGTGAAACATATGCAACATTGAGATAAACACACTTGCAACATACGTATGAAAGAACAGATGAAGCATTTGGGAAAGATGCTTTGTCGATAGAATATCATCGGTAGTCCTCCAAGGGGTATCCCATGAAGGTAGATTGATCGGTAGGGGAGCATGAGATCAAGAACAAGAAGGCAATAGAGACACACGAGTTAGACAGGTTTAGGCCATTAGTATGATGTAATACCCTACTCTTGTGGTCTGTTGGTTTGTATTAGCTATCGTATGATATTGCGTAAGTTTGGAGGGGTCTCTGCCTGCCTTATACAGTTTGAGGAGCAAGGTTACAAGTCGGTTAGATCTAAGAGATAACCAGAAAGTAATAACTGATTATAGTAATCTTGGGATCATACATATCCTAACAGATCTTGTAGTATCTTCAGGATATCTTCCAGATGTCTTGTGGAAGGCATCGACTAGAGTCATGCCCCGTAAGGCTTCGTCTTGTGGGCTAGGCCGCCCCTGAGGGCGCAGCCCATGTGGTCTACCATGGGTATCCAGGGTCATACCCCCCACATCTAGTCCCCAAGCGCCTTGTACACGTAGTGCAATGTCGTCTTGAGCTTGTTCGGGAAGGTGTGCAAACAAAACCAAGCAGTCAAACTCATGGTTCGACAACCATAATTAGTTACCGAGCAATTGTGACCAGTTGCCAAGTAGCGTGTACTGTCACTGAGCAGCTCGAATCATAGCTAAGCCAGCATAACCCAAAGCATAGTTTGCCATAAGGGTGTAAGGAGCTCAAGTTCAGAACCGAAAATTTCTTTGCAGTGGAATAAGTGTGCCCACTTAGAGTCCGACCACGAGAAAAGGAGATAGTCTTCTTCAACTTCAAGAGGCATGGAGTCTTCAAGAATAAAGCAGGCACCACGAGGTGAAGTGTGCCCACTTAGTCCCCGAGTCTGACAGTAGATGACATAGTCATGTGGGTGCCAGGGTCCAAAGTAGAAGAATAGTAAAGACCAGCCGAGCAGGCAAGCCAGTCCTCGAGCGAAGCTCTGAAATGAGAGAGAGCATATTCACCACAAGGTGAAGTGTGCCCACTTAGTCCCCAAGCCTGACAGTAGGTGACGTAGTCACATGGTGCCAGGGTCAAAAACTTAAAAATGATAAAAAGGACCAGCCGAGAAGGTAGCCAGTCCCTGAGCCATTTACAAAGATATCTAAAAAACCCAACTATGGAGAAAAAACCAGAGTAACGGTTGTATAGTAACTATTACGAGCCTCAATAAATGGTGGAGAAGTCGGTGATTTATTCGGCGAGTGATAACCAATGGTAGCGATAAATTAGCAACATGGGATGCGGTTGCGTGAAAGCCCATGTTACGGCCCAATAAGCTGCATCAGAGAATTCGAGGGGTTGCAAAATGCAGAAGGAACAGTTTCCCAAAACCCCTTGAATGCGAAAGGGTGGGGAAAGTGCTTTATAACTGCGCCGCCGCATCCCTCGTTCATACCTTTTGCCACTTTGCCATTCTGTCTTCATCCTTAGCCCTCACATTTTTAGATTCGCATCCATGCATGCTCTCGATGCTAGTCCTCATCTAGATCTAAGAGATGGCACCGAAGAGGAGAGCTATGAACCTGAAGAAGGCAAGCCCAAAGAAGGCAGGAGCAGGAGCCAGCCCGACGAAGAGTGTGGTGCCATCGCACATGGGGGAAGCAGAGCTCGAGAGATTGGTGGAGGCGGGCGTGCTTCCTGACCGCGTCACTGCCGGATGGCGGCCAGCCAGTGGGTGAGCCCCTTTCCGATGCCTAACACGGATGAAGCTGTAGTCTTCGAGGATTATTTCTGGCGTGGGTTATGGTTCCCTGTTCATCCTTTTCTTGCGGGATCTGCTGGAGTTCTGGGCGATTAGTCTCTACAATCTCCATCCCAACACCATATTACACATCTCGATCTTTATCCATTTATGTGAGACATTTCTGAGGGTTCTGCCACACTTCAACCTCATTAGACACTTATTCTGGTTGAAGAAGAAGGGCGGCGGTGGATCCAAGGTGGTCAGCGGCATATATCTATAGCTCTGGGATGGAATGGCTAGTGAGTACATTAATGTACCGCTGAACACTTCTCTGAAAGGGTCAAAACTCCAAGGTGGTTCTACATGAAACAAAGTCACCCTGCAATCCGCTGTGACATCCACCATATCTCGGAGAACCAGAAAAGCTGGTCGGAGAAACCAAATAGTGATGACATGGAACAAGTAAGGGAGCTCCTCGACCTGCTTGAAGGCGTAGAGATATAGCGGCGAACTAGTGGCAGTGAGCTTCATAATGCGTTGAATCTAGCCCTGCAAGCAGAGGGCCCACCCGGGCTTTGACTACAAAGGTGATGACGATGGGACCTGGGAGAGGACAGAACGGCTAACGAAACAAATTGTCCTAGAGCGTGCCGCAGAGCTGTTCGCTCCTAGCGCATCGTTCCGCTGGCCAAAGCAAACGAGGGCCTTCAACTGCATAAATCCGCCTCCTTAGGTAAACATCTCGATTGTTTTTTGCCCGACACTTATAATCCTAACGCGTTGTTCGAGTAGTGAACTGATGCACTTATGCAAAGATCCATTCGCACGCGAAAGAGCAGTGTACTTCTCTGACGTGCTCAGGGGTGATTGGCAGAGGGGTGTAGACGCCGGACCACCGGCTTGGCCTGAGGAAGATGCGGCCAGCGCTTCGTTAGAGTCCAGGGATGGTCAGACAAAAATTCGCCCCCAGTATCAGAGAAAGTCCAGGGAAAAAGAGCAGCGGTAGATGAGCTGGCTTGGAAGAAGAGGAAGACGGCAGCCGCTGGTCCCCTCAAACCGGGCAGCATCTCACTTGGTGGCGACTAGACCAGTCAATAGCGGAGGACCATGGTGCTCGAGTGGTTTGGTTGACGACGAAACTTTAGTGGCTCCTTCACCGAGCACTGAAGTACCTCCACGCAACACTCGCACAGGAGGAACAAGCGAGGAGAGGTGAAGCAGTTCCCGAGCAGTAGGCGATGGGAGTCCCCAAGCAGCAGACGACGGGAGTCCCTACATAGCAGGCGGATGGAGTCACAGAGCAGTAGGCGGAACAGAGGCCAACAATGGAGGAAACTGGACCTCCACCCCAGAGTATGGGAGTCGACCCCATGGCCCACGCCTGGGTGCTCGGGTAGGCATCACCGGTTCAAGAAATTGTTTCGGCAGACCAAAACCATGAGTATACTTTCCATGGAGTTACTTTGTGGTCATTTCTTAGCTTTTTTGGCGCGCTTTACGAACTGATGTGATGTAGAGCGAAATGTACAGAGGGTCTAACCCCACTAGTCTAGACTACTGAACCGCCAAGGGCTAATCCCCATAGTGGAAACAACATCGGTAGCTACCAACCCTGAAGTCCCTGAGTGTTCCGTAGGCGGAGGATGAGGTCAACCGCTGCTACTGGCGATCTTGGCAACGAAGAACGAGCGGTGGTTGGCGACAGATGGATCGGTTGGCAGGGCCTGAGGCAACGGCGGAACCACCAGGTCTTCGAGAGCAGAGGCTAGAGTTGCCAGCAATGCACTGGAGTCTGGGGCGGTGAAGCCATTGTCCGGGCATAGAGCCCCCCGGTGGTGCCTCGAGCTATGGCGGAAGAGGACAAGGTGGAGGAGATCGAGCGTGCTAAACCTCGACCCCAAGCTATCCAAATCCTCCGAAAGCATGGCGACAAAGTGCTGGTTATCAAGGAGGAAGAGATACCACCAAGGAGATGAGGAGATTGAAGACCACCCTCGCTAGAGTGATGAAACAAATCAAGGTCAGTACCTCATCTGGAGTGGTCATCTTTGACGTTGATGATCAAAGTTCATCATTATAATTGTGTATTTGTAGGGATAACTTGGACTTACCGAGCAGCGACATCAGCTCATAAAGAGGGTGGAACCCCTCGCTGAAGAGAACAAAAAACTCAGAGAGGCGATGAACCTGATGGAGAAACCATCTGGAGAGCCCGGCGCGAGCGAGACCTTGCTAAGTCCAATGCGCGAGATCTGGAACACCCAAAAGGGGTCCTTGCCGACTAGCTGGCAGCTGCGTTCGAGCAACTGTGGTGCAAGTCTGAGGAGCTGGCAAGTGCCTAAACGCAACTAGAATAGACTTCCAAGCAGCTCAGAAGCGTATCCGAGCAGAAAGCAGGTACGGTATATCGGCGAATGTGCTTTTTATTGCTGAATAGCCATATTTTTGGCAATGATTGTTGTGCTTGTAGAGCAAAACACAGAGCTCGACCAACTGCGCCAAGCCCTTGAACAACTCCGAGAGGAAAAGGCGAAGGAGACAGGGCGAGTAGATAAACTGGTCGAGGAGTTGAATGGTAAGTATTCGCTGGTCAGAGTTAATGCTGAAGTAGTTTCCTTTCTTGACGGAACTATGTAATGCTTGTAGACTACCGTCAGAGGGTCAAAGCGCAATTCAATGTGCTGGAGCAGGACGCCCGAACATAGAGGGACAAGTTTGACACTATAGTTGCCAGAGTCAAACCAGTGCTCGACTACGTTGACCTGGAGGTGGCTCCTCAAACCGACGGCAGGCCGCCATGCCTGGACATCGTCATCGAAAGGTGCAAGATGGCATGGGAGAGCTTCAAGAACTTCAATCGCGACGCCATTGTTACCGGCATTACTCATGCCCTTGCGGTGGTCTAGTCCCACTATCCATCCATTGACCTTCATGCGATAGGGGGCGGATTCGCCGAAGGGATGAGCGAGGCGGAGACCCAGCAACTAGAGGATGAGGTGGAGGATGCGGCGAGAAAGCTGGCTAGCGACATTGACCTATTTGACGAGATGAGCAGCGATGGTGAAGCTCAATGATATGCTCGGTGATATGCTCAGAGATTATCATCTATAATTTCTGGACAATATAGTTAGAATGCGCGATAGCGCAAAAAACACTTATGTATGTGATAAATGTTATAAGGTGCATGTTATGCAGTTTGCTTGTAGTTCGGCGAAAAAATCTTCTCAGTTTTAACCATAACGCAATTATACGTAGTACAAGTAGTGTCCAAGCAGTTGGTTTGCTACTGAACCCCATGGCCTCGGCTAGCTCATAGTCCATAACATCGAGCGTGGAGCCCGTGCACGTGTAGGAGGAATAGGCATGACCAAGGAACCGCAGCCGACCATCCACAATGCAGAGCGTGGAGCCCGTGGCACGTGTAGGGAGGGATCGGAGACTGGGTCTTCTCCATAGAGAAAAGAGTGGAACGTGTGCTGCTCGGCGGTTAACAAAATAACTTGGAGATATAGGTAGTATAAGAGGCGTCCAAGCAATTAGTTCTGTGCTGAGCCCTCGGCCTTGGCTAGCCCATAGTCCATAATGTTGAGCACGGAGCCTGTGGATGTGTAGGAAGAACAGGCATGACCAAGGAACCACAGCCGACCACCCATAACGCAGAGCGCGAAGCCCATGGCACGTGTAGGGAGAGATCGGAGACTGGGTCTTCTCCGAAGAGAATAGAAAAGAAAGTATGTTGCACGCTGATCGGCGAAATATCTTGGAGATTTGGAGTAAAGTGTTTAGCGATTTGGAGAAAACCGTTTGGCGATTTGGAGAAAACTTATTCGGTGACTTTAGGAGAAGACATGCTCAGCGATTTGGAGAAATCGTTCGGCGATTTTGGCGAAAACGTATTCGGCGATAACGTTGGAGATTTGGAGAAACGTGGTCGGCGCGGTTACGGCGATTTGAAATTGGAGTTCGCTCTGGAGTAGCATAGAGCTCGGCGACCGTAAGTGGGGGTTAAACCACAATGGAGAAAAAGTGGAGACAAGTTAAGGAGACCAAAACTTTATTCAATATAAAGTGGAGAGTACATATCTGGAGCGTTTCAAGTATAGAAACGTATAAGGTGCTCGATGTGCTATGAATTGGGAACATCAATTCCGTCTAAGTCACATAGGCGATAAGACCCTGGTCAGGTGACCTCTTTGACGATGTAAGGCCCTTCCCAAGGGGAGGAGAGCTTGTGCATCCCTTCGTTTTTGTTTTCTATAGAGAACGAGGTCGCCGACAGCAAATGAACAAACGCAGGTGATTAGGCATTCTTCCTCAACCCTATCGACGTCCTCTGTCCGAACAGCTGCGGCGTGCTCTTCATCATAATTTTTCACCCTAGGTACTCGAAAGGCAATATCCGCTGGTAGTATGGCTTCTGAGCCAAAGACCAAGTATGGAGACACACCGGTGCTACGACTAGCTTGAGTACGTAGTCCCTAGACTACAGCTGGTAGCTCCTTGAGCCATCTGCCCGAGTGCTTTTCTTCTTTCTGATATAGTCTCTTTTTGAGGGCATCAAGGATCATGCCATTCGCCCGTTTGACCTAGCCGTTGGCTCTAGGATGAGCAATGGAGACGTATTTGATAGAGATGCAATGGTCTTCGTAGAAGTCCCAAAAGTGATGGCTAGTAAATGTAGTTCCGAGGTTGGTGATGATGCTGTTCGGGAGACCGAATCTGTGGATGATGTCTTCGAAGAGCTAGACTGCTTTCTTTGTAGTAGCCGAGACGAGCGGATTGTACTCAATCCACCTGGAGAACTTATCAATGGTGACGTATAAGTATCGGAAACCACCTGGCGCTGGCTTAAAAGGGCCAATCATGTCCAGTCCCCATCATGCAAAGGGCTAGGAAGCTGGAATGGTCTGTAGTTCTTGTACCGGCACGTGTATTTGCTTGGCGAAAAATTGGCATCCTTCACAACGTCAGATGAGGTCTTCTGCATCGGAGATGGTCGTGGGCCAATAAAAACCAGCTCGAAAAGTTTTGTTGACCAGTGTTCTCGAAGCCACGTGGTTGCCGCAGGAACTAGAGTGAATTTCGAGAAGTAACTTCACTCCGTCTTCTTGGATGATGCATTTTTGTAGAATCCCTTCCTTGGCACTTTTCCTCATCAAGTTGTCGTCTACCAGCACGTAATGTTTTGCTTTGATGGATTAGGCATTCGGTTTTAGTCTTATCGGTGGGTACTTCAGCGCTGGTAAGGTACTTGATGAATTGTTCCCTCCAATCGGCGACCGACGAAGGTACCACCAGTACCAGTTGCTCGGCTAGGGGAACTTCCTGAACTTCCTTATCTTCTTTAATGGATGGCGCCAGGAGATCTTGAACGAAGACCCCCGGTGGAATCACGGTGTGAGAAGAGCCCAACTTAGATAAATGGTCGGCGAGCTAATTCTAGCCGCGTACCACGTGGTGGTACTCGATGCTGTGGAATTTTCCTTCAAGCTTCCTGATTTCGGTGCAATATGCATCCATCTTCCCGCTGGAGCAAGACTAGTCTTTGTTAAGCTGGTTGATGACTAGTGCGGAGTCTCCGTACACCATGAGGCGTTTGACATTGAGTTCAACGGCTATACAGAGTCCGTGGAGACATGCTTCATATTCGGCGGCATTGTTGGAGGCCGGAAAGTGTATCCAGAGAACGTATCGGAGCTTATCCTTGGTCGACGTAATGAACATAATGCCCGCACCAGCACTGTTGATGTTAAGGGCACCGTCGAAGTACATCACCCAGTGCTTGGGGCAGGTGGCGGCGATGGGCTCTTGGATCTCGGTCCACTCAACGATGAAATCAGCAAGGGTCTGAGACTTAATTGTAGGCCTACTTCTGAATTCAATGGAGTAAGTGCCGAGCTCGATAGCCCACTTGATGGTACGGCCGTTGGCCTCTTTGTTCTGGAGTATGTCCCCCAGAGGGAACTCGGTGACCACGGCGATCTTGTAATACTCAAAGTAGTGGCGGAGCTTACACGATGTGATCAGGACGGCATACAGCAGCTTCGATACGTCGACATGCATCTCAAAGATTGTTGAGGTGCACCCAGACGTCCTGGTCGACCTCCTGGTCGTGTTGGCGGTGATGTTCGGTGCGGTTGCCCCTAGCTCCACCTTGGAGGGGTTGCCTATCATCGCGGTGCTGGTCGGTGAAGCGACTTTGGTGATGATCGGTTCTTGTGACGACTGACCTATGAATCGAAGTAGTGGAGTATGAAGGTCTCTGATCCTGTCGAATCTCATTGACCAAGCAGTGTGCCGCTTTAAGCATGGCGGCGACCTTGGCGAGCTTGGGCATCTACGGGAAGCGGGCGAGCTCGTTGGCGGCCACTGCCAGATTGGTGCTTGGAGTCTTGAAGACGTCGTGGCTGTCAACGCGGAGAAACTCTTTGTCAATGTTGCGCTAGAGTGGCCTTCCTTGCGAGTCGAGCTGCTGCTCGGCCATCGCGAGGGCATTCTCGTTTGCTCGGCGTTGTGCGTGGTTGACGTTTCGGTTCTCACAAGCGACACATTCCTCCTTGGTTTTGTCGTTCAGAGGAGGGCTATCGATGCTTACATTGAAGATCGCGCCACCCCAAAAGGGTGGGAGAAGGAGTTGCTCTGTGAAGGTTTCGGCGAGGGTCTCCGTAGAGCCCTGAGACTCAGAGCCTGGATTTTCCTTCGGGATGGTCTGGAGGGACGCTCCGGGGCACTGGCCATGTGTAGCATGTTGACGGCTGGCGGAGGCTAGACGACGAGCTGGTCAGCGAGTGGATGGGCGTCTCTCACTTGGTCGGCGAATTTTCCCCTCAGGGCGTCTTGGTAAGTAGCGGCGACGTTGGTGAGCCCGAAGGGCAGAGCCACAACTCCTAGAGTTTTTCGAGTAGCCTCCAATAGATCTAGATTAAAGGGTGGTCGACGCTGAACCAGAGTGTCCAGAGCCGATTCGTCGATGGAGAGGCAATCGGCGAGCTTTAGACCGACCCGATCGATGGATACGATCAGATTGTCGTTGTTGATCTGCCTCCTCTGGTAGCGAGGAAGCAGACGGTGAGTTGCTGATGAAGGTGACCTCAGGGGTGGTTCCGAGATTGGATCTGCAATCACAGGTGCGGGGATGATCGACACAGAATTGACCTGTGCTGGCTCGAGGAGCTCTCCGACTCTGTTAGCTTTGATGATCCAGGAGATCGATCCGACCGTGAAGATCTGGCCGGGCCGCGGGAGAGACAAAGAGCCTATGGAAAAAGCCATCTTGTTCGATAAGGAAACAACATGCAAGCCCCCTACCTGGCACGCCAACTATCGATAGAATATCGTCGGCAGTCCTCCGAAGGGTATCCCATGAAGATAGATTGATCGGCAGGGGAGCGTGAGATCAAGAATAAGAAGGCAACAGAGACACGTGAGTTAGACAGGTTCAGGTCATCAATATGACGTAATACCCTACTCCTGTAGTATGTTTGTTTGTATTAGCTATCGTATGATATTGCGTAAGTTTGGAGGAGGTCCCTACCCGCCTTATATAGTCCGGGGAGTAGGATTACAAGTCGGTTAGATCTGAGAGATAACCGAAAAGTAATAACTGATTACAGGAATCTTGGGATCATACATATCCTAACAAATCTCGTAGTATCTTCAGGATATCTTCCAGATGTCTTGCGGAAGGCGCCGACCAGAGTCGTGCCCCGCAAGACTTCATCTTGTGGGTTGGGCCGCCCCTGAGGGCGCAGCCCATGTGGTCTGTCGTGGGTATCCAGAGTCATACCCCCACACGCTTGCAACATACGTGTATAACTATTATAACATCCCTATCTACTTTTGTAACATCCGTATGAAACACTTGCAACATACCTTTAAAACAACTAAGAAATTTGAATTGTACACTTGTAACATGAATCGTATCCTAGTGCGGCCTCCTCCGCCGTCTGCATTAGGGCGCCGGCGCGCCGCAGCCGTAGCGGGAGGCAAGGCTGAAGGGCTTCCACGCCAGGGCCCGACGCTTCTCCTTGAGCTGGCGGTGCCTATCGGTATCGTCGAGTGGGGCGGGCAGCGGAGCAGGAGTTGCGGGACGGCGCGTGCGAAACAGGAGCAGGAGCATCGGCAGGAGCAGCAGGGTGAGCATGTGGAGCAGGAGCAGCGTTAGGAGAGGCGGGGCAGGCACGCAGAAGAGTAGCAGGAGCAGCGGGGTGGTGTGGCGAAGCAAGAGCCGTGGCGGGTGTGGTGTGGGTGTGTGAAACACCACGGCATATGCGGCCGATGTGAATGGGGAAACAGTTCCGATGGGGAGTGAAGAAGATAGCCAAATATTTTTTTTATTAAACAGCCGATCGGATGAGGCATCCGGGATAGTTCGGCCGTTCGTACGATCGAGGCCCATGGCAACGGGGACATCCGAATGATCGGACGTCCTGACCCAGCATTTCCGATTTCACAAACCAAATAAAAAAAAACTAGATGATGGACTACTTTATTCCTTAAACAAAACATCCTATTTAATCTGCCATGGAACTACCGTAGGACAATGGTGATGCCTTTTTTGGATGATTCAGGAGCCAGGCTAGGCTGCAGTTCCAGCTTGGCGTTAAATACTTGGTGTTTTTTTAATTTATTAACTTTATTTAGTCAACTTATTATGAGTTTTGGGAAATATAAAAGAAATATGCGTAGGTACTCCATCCGTATAGGAAAGAATGCAATTCTCGATTAATCAAATGCATTTAAATTTGACTGAACTTATACAAAAAAAAATACAAACATTTATGATACAAGATAAGTAACATTAGATTAATTATGAAATATATTTTTGTAACAAATCAATTTGAAGACGTAAATGTTAATACTATTCACTCTAAATTTGGTCAAACTTGAACAACTTAGCAGGCACGAATACCATAGTTGTATTCTTTTGTGGACGGAGGATGTATGCTAAAAATACTTTTTATATTTTTATAGGATACATTCTAATATATTTCATAACCTAAAGAAAGAATATGCGATGTTGAAATGAAAAAATACAGGTTGTAATAAGCACAGCAAAAATTTGGAAATCCATCTTACCAAATACACCCTCCTTCACAAATGTAAGGAATCGATTCTTTAAGACAACTTCAGTAGGGTAGAAAAGGGAGCATGTCCCCCCTTAATCAGGAACCCGGATCACATTGATGCATTTAAATCTTGCCTATTTAGGTGAACAATGTCATATGTTAGAGCATCTCTAAGAGTATCCTAAATTTTGTTCCTAAAACATAGTGTTTTGCCAACTCCAAAAGAAGTATGGGGATGAAAAAAAAGGCTATTTCTAAAAGTATTCTATATTTGACTTCCAAAATATCAAAATGGTGGTGCCACGCACTTTTTTCATCGGTACTTTTTTTTCCATCGGCATTTTATTTTGTCAGCACTTTTACATTTAGTACATTCAGTACATGAGCAGGTCATCATCCGGCGACCAGCAGGCAAGCAGGCAGCAGCAGCTGGCCATCAGTATCATCTAGTAGTAGTACCAGCAGGCAAGCAGGCAGCAGCAGCCGGTCGGTAGCAGCAGTAGGCAAGCAGGCAAGTTGCTGCCTGCGGCCCTCAACACGAGCTAGCAAGCGACGAAGGGACGAAAATCACAGAACACAGAATCGAAAGAGGTGCAATCCGGTTCATGAAACATCGACCCTAGGGTCGACTCGAACCTATCGTTACACAAGCTCGACGCCCCACGGCCGATGACCCCACAGCCACGCTACTCAACGACCCCGACGTCGCAGGAACGTAGAGACGGCGCGATGGGAGGCCAAGGCGGCTGAGCGCACTGCGCCTGCGGCCTCCATGTCCGTGATGACCAGGCGGAGGCCGGGGAGGAGGACCCGGACGCGTCGACGGTGGGCGACACCGACGCGAGGCGGCGCAGTGGGGAGGCAGGCGAGGGCGCGTCGGTGGGGCTGCTGCAGAGAAAATCACGATCTTCTTCGAGATGGCGTCGGGAGGCAGGCGAGGGCACGTCGGATGCGCGCGAGTAGTCTGCGCGTATTTTTACGCACGATGCAATTCCTAACAGATGGGGAACGGACACACGGTATTCTTGGAGATGAGTTTTTCTCTCTTTTTTCTAACAAAACATGAATAGGGAAAGGATATGGGGTACTCTTGGAGATGCTCGTTCAATCATGCCTATTCAGGTGGCTTGTTAGTCTAAAAGTGTTTACATTTGTGGACAAATTTTAAAAGACACACATGAGAAGCCTGATTTCACACAAGATCCATCCATGTCATGCGCATGCAGAAACATGCAGTATCAAATCTCATGTGGACCCGTACACCAGTGAGGCTAACTTACACAGACACAGTATTCTACTGATTTTACCGGAACCCAAAACATTCTCTGGAGATCTACCATGCTAGCACTAAACTTTGGTATGAACAGGTTCACTGTATCTTCCCAGAGATCCATTCTGCAGTTCGCCATGGCAAACCTAGTTTGCCCAAAATCCTCCTTTGGCTGTGATCATGTACAGGCGTACAGCCGATGAACCGTGCGCAAGAGTTGTACGACTGAAAGAGAACGGGAGAAGTTTGATGCTCACTGCAGCTCCTTGTCCTGTCTCAACGCAAACTTAGCCGTGTCCTTCCACAAGGACACCTCCATTTCTTTCTCAACGAGCTTCTGCTCCGCACGCCGCAGCGCGGCTTCCAGCTCCTCAATCCGGTCCCGGTTTCTTTCATGGAGAAGCTCGTGGAGCCTTCTCTCCAGCTGTACTGCAGAAACTCCGTTGTACTCGGCCTTATCATCGTCTTCGTCGTCGTCGCCATCATCTTCGTCCTCAACAACTCCCCCTGAATCGTCATCAACACCATTCCGGTAGTCGGCCATCTCGTCGTACGGCTGAAATGTCAAATGTTGGCCCAAATCAGGGACATTTCGCATTTTCAGTCAAGTCAAAATCAATGCAAGATCAGAGGACCATGGTACCTCGGAATAGTGTTCCTCTTCTTCTTCTTCTTCAGGGTCAGGCAGAAATGACGGTGCCTCTGAGCCGTAGTTAACCTGAAGCAGCTCCATCTCGGCGTGGAACTCCTCCTCAAGCACGTCCCTCCTCGCACAGCAACCTCCACCATCCTCTGACGACGACGACTTCTCGTCGCCCGCGACCTCCACGCCCGACGACGAGGCGGCCTCGTACTCCATGCGAGCGCTCGCGCTCTGGACCTCGTTGCCGTCGGTGACGCAGCTCGACGTGGTGGACTCGCGGTTGCGGTCTTTCGGCGCGTCGTGGCCGCCCTCGGTGCCGGTGCCGCCGCCACCGCTCTTGATCCGAACCTCGTCTCTGATCTCTTTCAGGAGCGCCTCCATCTCTCCGCGCACCTTCACCATCTTGTTGAACTCGTCGGACGTCTTGGCCAGCAGGAACACCAGGCTTAGCCCGACCCCGAGGTCGGAATGCCTCTTATCGCTCGCCGCTGATGAGTCGCATCCTGGAAGCACAGAGCACAGCAGAGACCAGAGCTTGTGTTCATCTCGACTATAGAGTGTAAAAGCTAAGTACTTGCATGCAGAGAAGAACAAGAAAATCTGCTGATCTCTCGGTGGAAGGGGTCACTCTCTGATAAACTCTGACAAGACACACTTCTTTGTTTCTGGATTTTACAGCAGAATACTTGCCAAAACAACGGATACTCTTCAACCAACAACGCAGGCTGGGTTCTATTTGCAGCCCAATGTCTAAGATTTCGGTAAACAATTAAATTAACAATCGCACCTTCCACACCGAGCAAAACGAGGTCACGCAACACGCACCTGAGGTCGACGCGGCGGCCACGGGGAGGTCGTCGCCCTTCTGCACCACGACTGCCTGCTTCCCCTTGTCGCCACCTCCCTTTCTCCGGAGCCTGTGCCTGACCAGCCGCGGCCACCTGAACCTGGGCAGCGCCGACCTCGCGGGTTCCCCCACCGCAACCGCAACGGCCACCGCCGCCGCAGGGGTGCACGGCGGCGTCTCCACCGCCGCGCCCTCGGCCCCGAGCTCCTCGCCGTCGTTGAGGTAATCGACGATCCTCCTGCTCGCGGCCGCGGCCCTCACCTCGGAAGAGGAGGAGGCCATGGCGAGTGGCGAGGCGCGCCGCCCGAGGAGTCACGAGCGCGAAACCCCAAAGGCCAGAACAGAGGCAGAGAGACCGGAGACAGAGAGGTTCGGTTCTCCGGGACCGGGAGGGAGCGAGGAAAGGCGAGGACCGAGGAGAGAGTGGTTTTTCAAATTGGAGCGGGTGGAGGCGGCGATCGAGGGGAATGGTCATGGGGGCATGGATCGGGCCGCGGGCCCCGCCCGACAGCGACCGCGCTGATCCTGCTTCTCCGACGGGGCGTGCCTAAGTATTTTCCAGTTATGAAATATAATTTTTCTTTTATAATATTTCAACATAAATATTAGTATAAGCTAAATTTTAGCATCAACAAACCGGACGATGATTCGCTTTATAAAAGAAAATAGAGGAATAAAATAAATAGATAAATAAATCCAGATGGGTGACGAGATTGGACGGCAACGGTGGCATTATTAGCACACGAGTAGTAGACTTGTGTAGTAGTTGCTTGACAATATGTAGCCTGTTCGCTTATGTAGCATGTTCGCTTGCTCGTATCTGGTTTATAAATCATGGCTTATCAGCCAACGAACAGTATTTTTCTCTCACATCAAATCAGTCGACAGTACTTTCAGTCATGGTTTATAAGCCAAACCGGCCCAAACGACGCAGGGCGATGATTTGCAGGTCAGGTGAGGTGTTGAGATTTGAATTATTTTTCTTTTATAATATTTTAGCATAAGCTAAATTTTAACATCAACGAACATGACAGATGATTCGCTCGTTAAAAGAAAACAGAGAAATAAAATAAATAGATACATAAATCCAGATGGGTGACGAGATTGGACGACAGCGGTGGCATTATTAGCACACGAGTAGTAGAATACAAGTAGTTGCTTGACAATATGATTTGCAGGTCAGGTGAGGTGTTGCGATTTGATTTTTTTTTTTCTATAATATTTCAGTATAAATATCAGCATAAGCTAAATTTTAACATCAACGAACATGACGATGATTCGCTCGTTAAAAGAAAACAGAGAAATAAAATAAATAGATAAATAAATCCAGATGGGTGATGAAATTGGACCACAGCGGTGGCATTATTAGCACACG
Organism: Miscanthus floridulus; assembly: GCF_019320115.1. NCBI lineage: Eukaryota > Viridiplantae > Streptophyta > Magnoliopsida > Poales > Poaceae > Miscanthus > Miscanthus floridulus. Next base: position 115,795,086 of record NC_089598.1, read on the forward strand.
AGTAGTAGACCAGTAGTAGTTGCTTGACAATATGATTTGCAGGTCAGGTGAGGTGTTGAGATTTGAATTATTTTTCTTTTATAATATTTTAGCATAAGCTAAATTTTAACATCAACGAACATGACGATGATTCGCTCGTTAAAAGAAAACAGAGAAATAAAATAAATAGATACATAAATCCAGATGGGTGACGAGATTGGACGGCAGCGGTGGCATTATTAGCACACGAGTAGTAGAATACAAGTAGTTGCTTGACAATATGATTTGCAGGTCAGGTGAGGTGTTGCGATTTGATTTATTTTTCTTCTATAATATTTCAGTATAAATATCAGCATAAGCTAAATTTTAACATCAACGAACATGACGATGATTCGCTCGTTAAAAGAAAACAGAGAAATAAAATAAATAGATAAATAAATCCAGATGGGTGATGAAATTGGACGACAGCGGTGGCATTATTAGCACACGAGTAGTAGACCAGTAGTAGTTGCTTGACAATATGATTTGCAGGTCAGGTGAGGTGTTGTGATTTGATTTATTTTTTTTATAATATTTCAGTATAAGCATCAGCATAAGCTAAATTTTAATATCAATGGACATGACGATGATTCGCTCGTTAAAAGAAAATAGAGAAATAAATAAATAAATTCAGATGGGTGACGAGATTGGACTGCAGCGATGGCATTATTAGCACACGAGTAGTAGTTGCTTGACAATATGATTTGCAGGTCAGGTGAGGTGTTGAGATTTGATTTATTTTTCTTTTATAATATTTTAGGATAAGTATTAGCATAAGCTAAATTGTAGCATCGAACATGATGATGATTCGCTCGTTAAAAGAAAACAGAGAAATAAAATAAATCCAGATGGCTGACGAGATCGGACGGCAGCGGTAGCATTATTAGCACACGAGTAGTAGACTAGTAGTAGTTGCTTCACAATATGATTTGCAGGTCAAGTGAGCTGTTGCGATTTGATTTGAGCGGATGCACACATTTTTTTATATAGCGACGTGACGTCCCCGGGTGGTTCGTTTGTTTGTTCCCTCCCCCGCTTCTTTTTGTTCCATCCTAGCTATTCCTATTCATTCAAGCCTATCCTACAGCTACAGGATCAGTACAGCGCTCGCAGAAATAGTCTCTCTCTCTCGTGGCTCGCCACGTTGCTTTCCCGACTATAGCATGGACATGGTGCGGCCTTGGATCGCATTGCACGGCAGTAGAGGAAGATGAGGAGAACCCTGTGGGCTGTGGTAGGCATCTTCGAAAAGGAATGGAAAATCATCGGCCTAGGCATCTTCGAAAAGGAATGGAAAATCATCAGCCTGGTCGTTGATTGGTTTCTAGACTGATAAATTCGTTTGGTGCTAGTTTATTGTGAAAAAAAATATTATATCATAACTAATAAGTCTTGATTGAAACCAACAAACGAACAGGCTACATGTGTAGAGCGCAGCGTTGAACGCTGGCATGTAGTATTGGTAGCACCGCAGGACCATGTTTCGAGGCCCATGTGTCAGTGGAAGGCGGACGACCAGCGCACTCCACCAGCGGTCCACGACAACAACAACAAAAGCAATCCGTTAAACTGTTAGAGCAAGTATAATAATAGGCTGCAAGTTAGCTAAATGATGAGATGGAAGAGAGATGAGATGAGAGAGAAGAGAGTCGGGCTGTAAACTTACCGTCGGCTTAGGCATGAAAACCAAAAAAAAATATGTGAGCAGGGACAAATCCAAAGAGAGGTTGTTGGGGCTACAGCACCCTAGTGAGCCTGATTTCTTCATTAGACCATGCTTACTTAACCTCAAATTACAATTACTCTCTAGTTCTAGCTCTAAATCTTCATTATTTAGCCTCCTTTGTCCGTATCCTGCATCCGCCCCTATCTGTGAGAGAGATAAGTGAACCATGTATTAATTATGAAGAACTAACTACTGTATAAAGAAAAGGCTATAAAGAACCTTACAGTCAGCAAGTCGACTGTATTATTAACTTTGCTCTTTGTATCAGCAAAATAGAAACGACAGTACTGCAGCCCGGCAGAGCAGTCACGCAAGCAGAGCAGGCTACCGGTTTCGTGTTTCCAGGGCGCCCCCAACCACGTTGCCGTGTGGACTCCGGGCGGCTCCGGTTGGTTAGAAGCCGAAGGCAAGAATCATGGAGCCTGTCTGTCAGTCGCTGACCCGGCGTCGCGATCGCGCTGCCGCCGCGCCTGATCGGGTCAAGGCAAGCGAACTCACCCACACCCACAGCGCCGACGAACGCGACATGCCAACAGCCGCGGGAGAACAAGTACGGCAAGGGAAGTCACAGTACCCCCCGGGCGGGCAGATTTCCGGTCAGCCGGTACCGGTGCACCCTGCCGCGAGCAAGGACGACGACCGCCGCGCCGCGCGCATCCATGCTGCGGTGCCGCCGCCAGGGATCCCGTCCGTCCGTCCGTACGCCGACCGCCAGACCATTCCATGCGTGCATTGACTGCGCAACAGCCGCGCCGAAAAGACGCGTGCGTGCGGCGTGCCATATGCTGTACTACCTCCGTCCTCCGGAGTCCAAGCGAGGTCAGGATATGCATGACCCGTCCGTCGTACCGCGCGGAGGCGCAGCACGCACGCCGGCACACGGCATGTGTCGCCGTCTCCTGATGCGTGCGTGCCGCCCGCCCACCCTCTGCTTTTGTGTTACCGTGTCAGTGTGATTAGTACCCTTGCAAGCGGGGCGGGTTGTGGACAGCTACGAACCCGCGACGTTTGCCGCACATTAATCTAGCGGGTTTGTGGCTGTTCGTTTCTTCAACTGTGCGGCTCCCATGTGTTTCGTGGACTTCGTGGCTGATACATGCAAACCCGCATGACCCGCAAAGATCTGTGCTGCTGCTGTTGGACCGCGTAGAATAGCGACTGCCCGTCGATGCCGGGGGGCCGTGCCACTCCTCGGAGGCTCGGACTCCTGCTCCCATCTTGCGAACCGGAAGCAGCGTATGGCACCTCTGCTGCTTAGAGACATCGCGCATGGCCACGAAGTAAGAAAGTTCCAGTGCCTTTGCTTTTTCACTCTATTCCAAGCCTCCAACGACTCCAATGACGACATGAAGGCCAAAAGGCCATGTTTTTGAACCAAAACAAAGATTGAATAGCTCAAAATGTGATCAATCAGCAATCAGTGAAATCCAAACGGCTTTGAAGAAGACGAGCGGCAAGTACGACCACAACTCAAAATAAAAGCTTGGTTCAATCGCACACCTGGTCACCTGCACATATGACGGGGAAAGAAGATGTTCGCGATGGTTCGTCGGGATCCACCTCGAGGAAATATTGGCGAGGGCGGTGGCTGGTGGCCGGTGGGAGCGGAGTAAGTCATCGCGCTGCCAGCTTCCGCCGCCGAGGAGTGCGATGCCGACAAGGGCGCGGCGGTGGTAGCCATGGGATTGGAGAGAGGGCGACGCGGATAGAAGCGGCGGCGATACTTTTTGCGGATCTCGCGAGTTTGCGTGCAAATTCACTTGTGTCCAACGGGCTTAGCGGGCTGAACGATAGTGGTTCGCAATCAATTGGCAGCTGGTCCGCAACAGCCGCATACAACTATTTTGCGGGGCGGGGCGAGCGGGTAGCGTTAAGAACCCGCCCCGCCTGCATTCTTAGTGATTAGATTAGACTAAGACCGCCATCCGATCACTCTCACGTCGACGATGCCGAATTGTCACGCCATTAAGGCCCTGCACGACGAGTTATCAGCCGAGTCCGCCAGCTGACAGCCGGCAACTGGAGGAGCCTGCTCTGTAGGCTCATTAATCTCGCCCGTGTGTTGTGTTGGCTGCTCGGCTCGTGAAACGTTTGTTTGCTTGGGCGATTTAATTAGACGGCGTGAGGTGCAGGGTTGCGTCCCAGCCGAGTTGATGAATACAGCGGACGCAACTGCTGATTTGGACTCGGTGCCTGCCACGCCACAGGAACAGGTGGCGGCCGGCCAACGCCATTTTCGCCAAGCGAAAGTGGATTTGTGGTGGGAGATTCCGGGACAAAATCACGAGCTCTGCCGTCACTAATGCGACAAGCAGGGTCGCTGGCTGATGAAAGCTGAACGACTCCAGCGTGGGGCGTGGCGACGACTAGATAGATTTCCTGGTGCGGATAAGAACGGCCATTTTCTATTTTTGTTTGGTGACGACACATCTTTTATAAGGAGTTGTACGAAATGAAATCGACATGCAAGTGGTCGTGCGGGAGTGGTTATCGGGCATGACTAGGGGTGCGTTTAGATCAAAAAAAATTTGAATTTTGGCTCACTGTAGCATTTCATTTGTATTTGGTAATTAGTGTCTAATTATGGACTAATTAGGTTCAAAAGTTTCGCCTCGCAATTTCTCGACCAACTGTGTAATTAGTTTTTTTTTTTCGTCTACATTTAGTACTCCATGCATGTGCCGCAAGATTCGATGTGATAGTTACTATGCAAAAATTTTTGACAACTAAACGGGGTCTAGAAATCATGTGGGCTTTGCCCGAGCAGGGTCGAATCCTGCCGACCACGCCTGTTTTTTTTTTTTCTGGGGGGCAGCCTGACCATTTTTTTGTTTTTTTTTTCTGGCGGGCCTCACAATCTGCAGGGCTGTCTCGCGAGTTAGGAGTTACATGGCCGGACGAACTATTTTCTGGGCCAAATAGCAATGCACCCCCGCCGTACTCGGCATCTTCAACCTGCATGTTTTGGGCCGCTTTTTTTTCTCCTCTTTCAGCCCTCTCGGTCATCCGCGTCAACTTCATTGCTTCCTTTGTTTCATGAGCTTTTTACATGTATGGACCAGAAAAAAATGGCGCTTTTTTGTATGTTTTTTTACTTACTTTTATGGCCCTAAACGAACTTTCATTTCTTTTATGGCCTTCTGTCAAGTCTGTTAAGGTAGTCTGTTAGTTTGACCACTGGTTGAAATGCGAAAGGTCTAAAGTACCCTTCTGTTATTTCCCCATACCGCTGCATCCCGCGCCACATCTGGCAGAGACTGAGACTGAGCCGAACCTCGACACCGAGCGAGAAAAAAAAACCCATGGGGGGGGGGGCGGCCAGGGCGCCACCACCATCGGCCAGGGGACGCCGACTGGACCTCAGGTCCCGGATCCACCTCGTCCCGCCCTCAATCGTAGCATCGGTCGCCGTGGAGGAAGCGCCGCCGCTCGTCTGGTGGAGCGCGTGTGGCCACGGGTGGTGGGCGGCGCGGCACCAGGCGTTCCATCCACGCGCCTAGCTAGGTACGGTTGGGCCCTCCCACGGCGCAAGACCAGGCGTGGCTAGGCCATCCGGCGCCCAGTCAGGAGCGACATACAGCCCCAGTGGCCAGCACGGCCAGCAGGGGGAGGCCGGGTGGGTCTAGCCCAAGCAGGGCACCGTCGCCTTCGACCAAGATGCCGTCGACTCCGACCAAGAAGACTAGCTACAAGAGTGAGTCCCCAATTTTTTCTGCTCCTACAAGTAGCTACAGATGTACCGAAACCCTAAACCCTATTTTGATTTTGAATAACAGCATGTATCCGAATTCTAGTTTCAAACTGAAAATTAAATTGTTGGGCAATCGTAAGAAGTGTAGACAAGATATGAAATGTTTTGGCTTTGACATGGTTGTTGATTCAGACAAAATAAATTTATGAGGTCCTTGTTGAATCAGTGGTAGAGAAGTACCCGCCTGGTTATTTGGAAGTAGCTCATATTTAGTATTATGATGAAGGTCTAACATCTTTCCTAGAATTAAAAACCGACCAAGAGTTGATTCTATGTTTGATAAACATTTGAAGAGAAAGGTTGTCATCATGTTTGTTGTATATCAAGGTCATTCTAATCCATATGAGCCAGTCACATAGTGGGATTTTGGTGTGGTGTCGATAGAATATCGTCGGCAGTCCTCCGAGGGGTATCCCACGAAGGTAAATTGATCGGTAGAGGTGCGCGTAATCAAGAACAAGGAGGCAACAGAGACACAAGAGTTAGACAGGTTTAGGCCATCAACAAGACGTAATACCCTACTCCTGTGGTCTGTTGGTTTGTATTGGCTATTGTATGATATTGCGTGTGTTTTGAGGGGGTCTCCTACCCGCCTTATATAGCCGGGGGTAGGGTTATAAGTTGGTTCGATCTAGGAGATAACCGGTAAGTAATAACAGATTACAGGAATCATGAGATCGAGCATATCCTAACAGATCTTGTAGCATCTTTAGGATATCGTCCTTAATGTCTTGTGGTACCCGTCGAGCAATACCGTGCACCGTAAGTCTTTATCTTGTGGGCTAGACTACCCCTAGCGGCGTAGCCCATGTAGTCTGTCGTTGGTATCTGGGGTTGTACCCCCCATAGCTAGTCCCCGAGTGCCTTGTATCCGTTGTGCAACGTCGTCTTGAGCTTATCCGAGCAGGTGTAAACAAAGCCGAGCAGTCAGACTCATAGTCTGACTACCCTAATGAGTCACCGAGCAGTGTGGACCATAACCGACCAGCTTAACTATCTGGCCGAGTATGGGCTTACCCATGTAAGGCTTACCAGAAGGATGTAAGGAGCTCAAGTTCAAAATCGAAAATTTCCTCGCTGTGAACCAAGTGTGCCCACTTAGAGTCCGACCACGAGAAAGGGAGATAATCTTCTTCAACTTTGGGAGGCATGGAGTCTTCCAATGAACAGATTAAAGAAAACACACTCACCGCAAGGTGAAGTATGCCACTTAGTCCCCGAGCCTGACAGTAGGTGATGTGGTCATGTGGTGCCAGGGTCCAGAAAGTAGAAGAAAGACAGAAGACCAGCCGAATAGGCAACCAGTCCATAGGTTGAGCCCTAAAATGAAAAGTGCACATTCACCACAAGGTGAAGTGTGCCCACTTAGTCCCCGAGCCTGACAGTAGGTGAAGTAGTCACGTGGTGCCAGGGTTAGAAACAACAGTAACCAGAGAAAAAAAAGTCCCCAGTATGGTGAGAAACTGAATCATAATGATGACATAGTCCTCGAGCCACAAGTGAAAATCTTGGATAAATCAAGAAGTGTCAATTACTCAAATCATGAAGAAAAAACTGGAGTAATGATTGTATACTAGAAATTACTGAGCCTTGATGATATTACGGAGAGGTCAGTGAATATTCGGTGTGTAGTACCGAGTTACATTAAAAAATGGACGATATGGGCTGTAATTGCGCAGAAGCCCATATAACAGCCTAGCACGCCGCTTTAGGGAATTTGGAAGGGCGCAAATCAGCATGATGCGGGTTCCCAAAAACCCTTAAATGCAAAAAGTCAGGAGGGTGTCTTTATAACTACATCACCGCACTCCGCGCTCCCACCTTTGCCACTCCATCACTTTGTCTTCCTCCTCGCCCTCATGCTCCCCCATTCGCATTCACACGCGCTTCGCCGCTAGGGCTAAAAAGCTTGCGTAAAGGGACCAGTTCTGATCTAGATCTGAGGGACGATGCCGAAAAGGGGAGGTGGTAACGCGAAGAAGGCGGCCACCAGAGCGAGCCGTGATAAAGAATGGGTACCTTCACTCTTGGGGGAGATGGAGCTCAATGAGATGGTGGAGGCAGGCATTCTTCCTGATCGTGTCACTGTTGGATGGTGTCCGACCGACGATTAGCCTTATCCGATGCCACACACTAACGGACTCGTTGAATTCGAAGATCACTTCTAGCGTGGATTAGGGCTTACAATATGTCCTTTCTTGCGGGATCTGTTGGAGTATTAGGGAGTGACCTTATGTAATCTTCATCCGAACACTATTTTGCACATTTCTGTGTTTATCCACTTCTGTGAGGTTTATCTTGCCATTCTTCCCCATTTTAATCTCTTCTGACACTTTTTTCTGGCTTAAGAAGAAAGGAGGGGGCGGTTCCAAAGTTGTCGGCGGTGTGTATCTATAGCTCCACGATGGGATGGCAAGCGAATACATTCCTATGCCGCTGAATACCTCGCTGAAGGGGTGGAATGCCAGGTGGTTCTATATGAAGCAAACTGATTCTGTCATCCGATGTGATATCGACCAGATTTTGGAGAATCAAAAGAGCTGGTTGGAGAAACCGACCAGTGCCGATATGGAATAGATGAAGGAGCTCCTCGAACTAATAAGGGGCATGAAGATGAATGGAGTGGTGGTGGCGGTGAACTTCATACGACACCGCATCTAGCCCTACAAGGAGAGGGCTCATACGGCTTTGACTTCAAAGGAGATACTGACGCACCCGAGAGAGGATGAAGAACCTAGCGAAGGAGGCTGTGCTACACTGGGCTGCTAAACTATTCGCTCCAAACGTGTCGTACACCATGATGGGGTAGCTAAAACCCTTCAATTGCACCAACTCACCTCCATAGGTAAAAATCTCGACTGTTGTTCCTGGTGCTTTTTATCTCATGCCACCACTGAGCAGTGGAATAATTCGCTTGTGAAAAAAATCAATTGGCAGGAACATGCGACGTACTTCTCAGCCGTGCCGAGGAGCGAATGGCCAGAGGCAGTGGATGTCAGGCTGACCACTCAGTCAGAGGAAGGTGCCATCAGCACCTCATCCAAATACGGAAGCGAAGGTGTTGGTCAAAAGCGGAGTCCCCTCGGTATCAAAGAAAGTTTGGGGGAAAAGGGCGCCAAAAGATGAGCCGACCCGAAAGAAAGGAAGAACGGCGGATGTAGCTCCCCGCAAGCCGTTTGACATCTCATTTGGTGGCGATCGGACCGCTCAGACGCAGAGTGCGGCAATATCCGAGTGGTCGGACGATAATGACGAGGCTCCAGTAGCTCCCCCTCTAGCACTAAAGCGTCATCGCATAGGACACACGTAGAGGTGCAATCGAAGGGAGGGGAAGGAGTCCCCGAGAAGCAGGTGGAGAAGAAGCCAGCGGCGAGGGCCGTAAGACCTCTAGCCTAGGACATGCGGGTTGACCCCAAAGCAATGCCTAGGAGTTTAGGGAGGCAGCGCTGGTTCAGAACCATTCATCGAGAAGCTGATGTGTAAGTATCTTTGCCTTGGGATCGGTAGCCATCTGATTTTTATAGTTACGATGATCGATGAGCTAATCTAATGCAGAACGGGGCGCACAGAGGATCTGAATCCTTTAGGCTAGACTAGCGAGCAGCTAGGGGCTAGTCACAGCATAGAGACATTACGGCCAGAGTCCATCCTAGAGTCCTCGGGCGCTCATCGGTTTGTGGGGGATTCGACCACCGCTGCCGATAGAGTTGGAGGTGGAGAGCAGTCGACAACAATGATGGGCAATTCGATGGAGATGCTAGGAGCAATGGTGAGAGCCGCTGAGTCTTCGAAGGCAGAAGTGGGAGCTACCGATGACGTGTTGGAATCTAGGGCGCAGAGGCTGGTAGCATTAGAGGAGCAAGCGACACACCCTGAGATGCCGTAGGGCGAGGTCGGTCACTCTGTTCGGCCACCGAGCCCCCAAGGAGCGCCATTGGCTGTGGAGGAAGAGGATGGGGTTGAGGAGATTGAGCGTGGAGGATCACGACCTTAGACCATCCGCATCTTCTGCAAGTGAGGGGTGGAAATTGTGGTCGTAGAAGAGGATGGCACCACCAGGGAGGTGAAGAGGCTACGGTCCACCCTTTGCATAGCTATGATGCAAATTGAGGTTAGTGTTGTGTCAGCGGTGTCCGTCTTTGGCGTTGGAGACTATGGCCTTTTATAATCTTGGTGCTTTGTAGGGCATAGTGCGGACTGCCGTACAACGGTAGCAGTTTGAAAGGATCAAGATGCCAAAGAGGGAGGGTGAATTGGGCTAATTCTAAATTTCTTTGCAATAATTAAGCACTACGGTTAGCCCAACTTCACCCCTTGTGCCTAGAAAGTGTTTCTAATGTTCTACCGCACAAAAAGATGTGCAACCTAAGTTCCAATCCTACTCTAGCATGACAATTCTATGAATGTAAAGGCAAGAATTGAATTGCTCAAAGTAAAGAGAGAAGGAGGAACGCGGTGATGTTTTGCTGAGGTATCGGAGAGTCGCCACTCCCCACTAGTCCTCGTTGGAGCACCCGCATAAGGGTGTAGCCCCCCTTGATCCGTGCAAGGATCAAGTGCTCTCTATGGGTTGATTCTTTGACATTCCGTCGTGGTGAATCACCCACAACCACTCACAACTTGAGTTGGGTCATCCACAAGCTCTGCCGGATGATCACCAAACTCCCAATCACCACCAAGCCATCTAGGTGATCGCAATCACCAAGAGTAACAAGCACAAACTCTCACTTGACCATGACAAGCCTAATGAGAAGGGTGGATGCACACTTTGCTACTCTTGCTTTCACTAATGAGGTCTCACTCTTGGATTCTCAAATCTCAATCACCTCACTAGGACCTTGCTCTTCTTGGCACTCTCCAGGGTGTTTCTTAGCTGTTGGAATGAGCAAAAGTGCCCACTCACATGAATGGAGGAAGTATTTATACACCCGTGTTCAAAACAAACCGTTATGTGCCTCTACGGGGTGACCGAACGCTCCGGTCAAGGTGACCAAATGCTTCGATCAGTTCACCCGCCTCTATGCAGTTTAAGTTGTGACTGGACACTAGCCAGCATTTGGTTAGCACTGACCGGACATGTCTGGTCATAAAAACTGCCCTCTAGAACCTTACTGATGTTGATCAGACGCTGAAACCCAACGTCCGATCACTTTGCTGCTCCGCGTCCGGTCAGTAGCCAGAACCTGACCAGCGTCCGGTCAGCACTAACCGGACGCATCTGATCAGGATTTTCCCTCTCTGGACCCTTACTAGAGTCGACCGGACGCTTGCAACCAGCATCCTGTCATTCACCTCTCAATGTCTAGTCTCATTCAGACAACTTCACCTTGATCAAATGAATTGACCGGACTCTGCGCCAATGTCCGGTCACACCAGAACCAACGTCCGATCAGTATTTGACCCTCCATTCATTTCCAACTCTCAATCATACATGAATGAAGTTTGCTCCAATGGATCTAAGGGCTTTTTAGGAGGTACCTAGTGCTAGATTTAGCAAGTGTGCACCACACCTAACTCACTAGACTCACCTAGGTCAAGCTACCCATCCATACCCCCCTTAATAGTATGGCCAAAGGGAAAACAAAGTCCTAAACTACTCTAAGTGTCTCCTCAACACCAAACGACACTTAGAACTAGTCTATCCTTAACCTTGTCATCCATCCTTTGAAAACCAAAATGATTTCCATCGTAGGGGCATGACCACCATAATAGCCCAACCGATCTCCATTACCGTGACCTAACTTAATTGTCTCTACAAAACACACATTAGTCACAGTAATCACGTATTGTCATTAATCATCGAAACCCAACTAGGGGCCTAGATGCTTTCAATCTCCCCTTTTTGGTGATTGATGACAATACCACCTCGAGTATGTGAAAGAGATGAGGTTTTTAACATGCTTGATTCATATAAGCTTTTGTCAATAAAAACAAAAGAGTTAGGCAAGCTTATATGACCCAAGCCAACATAATGTACTCCAAAGATATGAAATAAGCATGAGTACAAGTAATAAAGCTCATTTGCATCGGAGTAAAACATAGAAGCAAAGAAAATGAGCATAACACAGGTGATATGACATATAAATAATTCAAAGTAGAGAGCACACATGTCACAAATCACGTAGTATCACGATCATGTAGATATCACTATCACATAAATATGGTTCAATGCATCAAAGTAAACACACAAATGCATAATAGTGTATCATGAATGCATAATAGTGTATCACACATAAAAAGCCAAATGTAATAGATAAACTCCCCCTAAATATGTCGCTCCCCCTAAGACTAACATACTCAATCCCTCTCCCCCTTTGGCGTCAAACACCAATACCTAAGGGTCGGTCGGTGGGGCTGCAATAGACGAGTCAGGGTACTGAGGTACAAGGAGTGAGCTGGAACTGTGTGCCATCATCATATGATCCTGAGCTCTGAACTATCTAGCCCTCTATAGCTAGAAGCGATGCTAAAGCGGTCTAGGTCGGATCAGGGACTGGTGCGGCCTAAGACTCTGCAGGTATGACTGTAGCAGGTGGCTCTGATGATGCAACTGAAGAAGGGAGCGTCTCTATAGTCCCGGTAATAGGTGCAACTATGGAAGGACCTGGGACATGAAGATATGGCGAAGTATGCTGCCATGTCAACTCACTGAAGGTAGCACCAAGGCTCCTAGAACTATAGTATCTGGCACAAGTAGCGAGGAAGTCTAAGTTGGTTGAAGCTCGTCTGAAGAGGTGTGAACTGTGGGGCTTGCACTAGCAAGGCAAACCACTAGGACACTTACTCTATAGGAGAAGGAAACTGTGCTAGTGGCTGCCCCTGACTCTGAAGCCCACTGGGTTGTAAAGCTAGAATCGTAGAAGTGATGGCAGGCTGGCCAATCTAGGGTGAAGGCTATGGCGGTGGAGCCCCAATAGCTATCACAATATGCTACATAAATCTAAGGAGCTGCTGCTGCATGAGGAGCTGCTACTGATGCATGGCCTGCTGCTGTTGCTGTATAGCCTACTGCTATCGCTGGAACTCATCCTACCTAGTCTAGAACTATACAAAAGTAGCAGCGATCTCCTGAGCCTGGTGTGCCTGATCCTGCCTCATACGCTCAAGGATAGCAAGTAGAGCGAGGTCTGTCTATGGTGTAGGTGGAGCTGAACTAGAGCTACTGGCCTCATGGTCATTTTGTCATGGAGGCATCTAAGGGATAGGCTGGTAGTCATAATCTGAGCTATCACTGGGGTCGCTCACAACCATCCCCTCCTGCTAAGCATCTAACTGCTCCTCCTCTATAGCTACTATGCCCCTGATGGTCTCATCCTACTAAGCTATAGTCTCTGGCACCTTTGGATGATGACGTGGCTGGCTAGGTGTCCTCACTGCACTATGGCGGAGCATCTGAGTCATGTTGTATGCATGGAACTCTGTAGTAGCACCACTGTACTCTGCTAGCATCTCTGAAGGCCTCACTGTCACCGCCCTATGAATCAAGAATGTAATCCAGTGAGCATAGGGCAACTGTCGGTGACCTCTGAACCCCTCTGCAATAGTATCCTCCATCTTTGATAGTAAGAGATTCCAAATATCAAAAATAGTCTACTGCATCAGAGAGTTCAGTAGCCATAGCTATTTGCGAGTTAGGCCCTCGCCATATCCCATCCTCGGAAGCAGGATCCTCCTCAAAATAGCATCAAGCACTCTAGCTATAGGAGTGAGGTCTCTGGGTGTCCTGCTTGACCCCTCACCGAAAGGCTTTGTGAAGCAGTGGCGGACTAGATCTATAGGGGGTACAAGACCACTATGAGGGCATCTAGGAGGCTCTGTCTATCCATAGCACACCTCATGAAGCCGGATGGGCTGCTCCTGAAGGCTAAGTATCTCTCTAACCCTAGAGCTCATCAGCTTGTAATCTCTGCATCTGAATGCAAAGTGTATAAATATGTGTTGCGGGTCAATCCAGAGTGTAGCATAGAACTCACGGACCCAAGATGAAACATGTAAGCCTGTCTGTCTGAGTAAGTCTATCAGCCCTAGCAAGTAAGATAGGTAAGGGCGAATATGCTCTCCTACTGCTGCTATAATGGACCTAATGTTGCACACCCTCTGAGATCTGAATACTGCCCCACTGTTAAGATATGCATTATAAAAATCTTCTTGCAGTGGTGTGTAGAAACCCTCTGAAGCTCGGTCATATCTCCTCAGCAGGAACCACTGCTCAAAGTCCACAAATCTGAGCTGCTACACCTGCTTGGCCATGGCGGCCCTCAAATCTAGATGAGTCACTAGAGGTGGACCCTATGGTCTAGGAGGCGGATGAGAACCCCTTCGCTGTGTCTCTAGCCTCGGTGTGACTAGAGCACGGGTACAACCAGAGTGACATAACTATGGCTGAGGTGCATGCTCTATCTACTCAGCCTGCTCTCCCTCCTAAGTCTACTCTACTAGTTATGCCTGCTGCTGTGGCACCCCTGAAACTGACTCTCATCAATAGCGACACGCCGTCCTCCAACCATGATAGTCCCAGCTAGACCACCATGATGACGCTCAACCTGCTCAAGTGCAGCCCTCTGTGTTGGTGAAAGCTGATCTACAATAACAACACCACTCCTAGCACCTCCTCTCTCTGCGTGCTATGCGGCCTCTACAACTATGGTTGCTCTCGCTGTATCTGCATCAGGGTACTTGCGCTTCTTTGTTGCTAGCTTCTTCGTCGCCTTGCCTTTTGCATCTGCAGGCTGGCGAGGCGAGGGCCTTGGATCCTCATCACCGGGACCTCCTCTGACATTCTTGACATGAGCCATCTGATGGATCTGAAAAGAACAATAGCCACTGATAAAGATCAACTGCCAACTATCATTTCTGAGGCTTGGCTTCGATCCATGCTCGCGAGCTTAGCCCCAAGTTAACTATCAACTACCAACGAGACTTCAGAAGCACCGACTCGCTGCACGTTAGAATAGATCGGATATATGAATAATTACAATATATCTAGAGATATGAAACCCTAAGAAAGCAAGCAATATATATGAAATTGGAATCGAGGGCTTGCTACCTAATGAACCGGTGATCCAAAAAGCAGAGGAACAACACACGGGGAACCACCAGGAATCCTAGGGTTAGGGTTGCGCTAGTTGGCATGAATCGGCGGCAGGGAAGATGCAATGTGAACACTAGAGGCTCTGGTGAAGACAGTAGGAACTCCGGTGAACTCCAACGAGGATTAGTCGGCGGCACTAGGGCACTTGCATAGCGGTGGCACTGGATCATGGCTCGAGAGAGCAATAGCGCGGACATGGGCGACACGGGCATGGTGGTGCTGGCACAGGGCGAAGCTGTGGCGTGCGGGCGACACTGGCAAAGATGGTCGCGGTGAGGGGTGGCGCATGGTGCTGCTGTGCGGGAGACGGTGCGGGTACCACGTGTGTAGGGCATGGTGGCACAACTGTGGGCAGGCGGCACAGAGCAGGTTGCACGGGCAGGAGCAGTGCTGGCGAATTCGGCGGCTAGGGCAAGGCGTGGCGGCTCGGGACGACGAAGTCGGCGTGGGTACGAGCGGATTAGGTCATGGCGTGGCTTAATCTGGGTTATATGGTGGCCCTCGTGACATAAGAGAAGGAAACAGGAAAGAGATCGGAATCCGCACATTTTCAACTGACCGGATGCTCCGGTGGCAATGACCGAACGCTGCCACCCAGAGTTCGATCGATTCTATAGAGGTCTAAAACCCCTGGAATTGCGACTGGACGCGTCTGGTGAACCTGACCTGACGCAGCCAGAGTTCGGTCTTTACTGCCTTGATTGCCTTCGCTTGATCGGATGCTGAACCACCATCTGACCGAACGCTAAACAATAGAGTCCGGTCACTCTATCGCAGCAGGTTCACCTCCTGTGAATTGACCGGACACTGGACATCAGAGTCCGGTGCAATGTTCGGTCACTCTTTTTCCAGCAAATCTTCAAAGTCCTTCGTGCTACCTGTTCCCAATCAAGTCTCAACTTCAATAAGATCCAAATAAACACCAATTAGGACTGATGTGAGTGACCTCTCTCAAACCCTCAAATTTTTCAAAAATATTTTGCCTTAGGCTATAATTCTTTTTAAGAAAATAGACAATAAGAGGGCAATTGAAGATAAACAACAAAGCAACATTCATGCATATGCAATGCAATACTTGAAAGTAAATCTAGTTGCTTGTCAAGTTTGATCCAAGGTTAAGCTTCTTCACACGCTTTATGGTGGTTATCTTAACCATGTTAGACAAGCCCTAAGTGCATTACCATAAAGTAAGTGTTAACACTAGATTTTGGTCGACTCTGGAGGATGACAGGTGGACCCGCATGCGGGAAGAAGGATATTCGGCAAACAAAACGAGCAGTCGGCTAAATGCTTGTGCAGTCGGTTACTTTAGAAGGTGGTGACTCCATTTGGGAAAGCAGAACATGGCAGGCAAAGCCGATCGAAAAGATGAAAGTTGTAATAATAAAGGACTCTGAGAGTTTAGGGCAAGGAATCGTAGTTTCCAAGTTTATTTAAGAGTTCCTTTGTAAATCATAGTCTTTTAGGACTCGGGTTTTGTCTAGGGTATAAATATTGACCCTCGACCATTGTAATAGGTGTTCACAACCAAATCAACACAACCGGCCCTGTGCCAACTTTCGAGTCCTTTTGTCATGTCGTCGAGTTCTTCGAGAGGAGTCATCGATCTGTCGACCTCCGTAAGTTCCGACAACCTTGTTATCATGTTTAGTATCATGCGGTGGATTTAGACGTGATGCAAGTAGTCTTGTTTGTTTTTAATGATTGTGCGGCGGATCTTTGCTTGACAATCAAGAAGTCTTTGCTTATGCTTTGTTTATGAGTAGATACCGTGCGGCAGGCGTTTGCTCAATATGCTTAGTGAAAGCAAGACAGTTATCGGCTCTATTAGATACGGCAAAATCTAAATAGATTCATTAAGTTATCATGTGTTGCATGTTTTAAATATTTTATATATTTGTAACACACTTCTGCCCAATCTAGATTGATATTGTTCGGCCCTCTCTTATGGTTTTATTCGTGCTTCAATGATCATTGCTTTTCATATTACCTTTGCAAATAGATAACATGCTCATAATGGCTGAATTATTTTAATCTAGATTGTCACATATCGTGGGTTCATGCATGTTAATTACGTTTAAGCTTTAACGAAACTAGGTGTCGTGCGGCAGATGCAGGTTTTAGATTAGTTTAGTCGTATTTATTTGCATGTTCCTTCTTCATGGACCCCAACTCGGCTGGACTGCTGAGCTTGGTTATGCATTAACTCATAATTAATTTCACTTGTTCAAACATGTCTTCCCATGCACATGCATTCAGCAATCGGATCTTTACGTGTGTTCATCTTACGATTAGTTGAATGGTTTATAAACTTGTTGGCAGACAGCTTCCTATAGCTGTATGTCGTTGTAAGTGGCTTCAGGGCCGTATATATGGAACTGTCTGGTCTCACCCGATATGTTCCGGTTTGGCATTTAACTGTTTTATCCCTTGTTAGTTTTTTTCAGGTCAAACTGACTGGCACGTTTCCGGATCACGAAGCACCCGGGGACCCGATTGAAGCCACGCTTTCTGGCTTGCTGTGTGTGAGGCACAGTGTGTCACATTTTGTGTCAACACACTTTTTGGCACGCTCGGTGGGACCATCTGTTAGTTCAAGATGGCGTCTGAGATCAACAATGATCATGTTCTGGATGTGAGCATGGCAGAATTGCCAGATAATTATAGGGATTTAGTGCTACAAGCATGTGAGCAATACCAACGGAAGTGTTTGATGTCTTTTTCCAAAAACAAGAGCAACAAAGTGTTTCAAAAGCAGTCAATGCCAAGGGTTCTTCTTCCACATCAAACTGATTACACTGAAGAGGAGGATGCTCAGAAGATGGCAGCCCTGGTTTATAAAGCTATGGGAGAAACCATGACAAACCATCACACAGCTTTTCTGAATACCTTTCGGGCAATCATGATCAGTACTTTTGGTCCAATGGTTGATAAATACTTTGAAGAAAATGTTGGCCCACTCAGTGGACCAACACTTTTCAATGTTCCAAAGCATCAAGAGAAGCCTGTTGGAAAAGAAGTAGCATCGACTTCAAATATAGGTGGATTGACTCACACTGAAAAGCAATCACATCCCACCTATGGCCAGGTGACATTTGGTACCACAGGAGAAGTGCCACCTTCAGCTTATAGAGTTTCTCCAGCATCAAACATATTGCAGAAGAATATGTATGAAGATGGGTATCAAGAATTTACTGATTACAATGCTATCAATGCTGTACCAAATCCAGGGTATAGGAGTGTTTCAGGATTGCCTTCTGGAGTGCAAGTACAAGGAAATCAGGATTCAGGCATTGATGTTTTGATGCACAGGATGGCTGATATGATGCAAAATCAGTTCGGCTTGAAGCCAAAAAATCAATCCTATTCATACAAGTCTCCTTATCTAGAGTGGTACAACAGAGTGGCATTACCTCCAAGGGTGAAGCCTCCAACAGATTTGACCAAGTTTTCTGATCAAGATGATACTAGTACTATAGAGTACGTCAGTCGGTACTTAATGCAGCTTGGAGAAGCTGCTTCAGATGAAGCTTGGAGGATT
Source organism: Miscanthus floridulus (assembly GCF_019320115.1). NCBI lineage: Eukaryota > Viridiplantae > Streptophyta > Magnoliopsida > Poales > Poaceae > Miscanthus > Miscanthus floridulus. The sequence continues at coordinate 115,813,213 of NC_089598.1, forward strand.
CGATATTTTCCTTTATCTCTTACAGGACCAGCTTTCACGTGGTTCACGTCTTTACCAGCTCATTCCATTGGTACGTGGGTAGAGCTAGAGCAGAAGTTTCATTCATATTTCTACACGGGTACTAATGAGAAGAAGTTGGTCGATCTCATGAGTCTGAGGATGAGAACAAATGAGACACCATTGGAATATCTTCGCAGATTTAGGGAGACCAAGAATATGTGTTATTCTCTGAATTTACCAGATGATCAACTACCTAGAATAGCTATAGCAGGAATGTTGCCGAATATCAGGGAGAAGTTGTTCGACATGGAGTTTGATGATCTTGGCCAACTTGCATAGCGTTTAGCAGCTATGAGTAATCAGGCCTAAGGATTCAGGAGAGATAATCGCTTTCAGAAGAACAATGCCACTAATGAGGTGTATCAAGGTTTTCTGGAGGAAGCGACTGAGTATATTGATGAAGATGAGATAGCTGCAGCTGAGTTGAATTGGGCAAAGGAGCCTACTCAAGTTAGTCAATGCTGGTTGAAACAACAAAAGGGAACCTATGATTTTGATGTTACTAAGGCAGACATGCTTTTTGCATTATTGATGAAGGAAGGACGCATCAAGCTGCCAGAAGGACATCCCATGCTACGTCCTGAAGGAGTGAAAGACAAAAAGTATTGTGGCTTCCATAACACTAATTCTCACTCTATCAATGATTGTCGAGTGTTCAGAATACGAATCCAGAAAGCTATCCAAGAGGGACATTTGAAGTTTGATGGCAAGATGAGAATTGATGATCAGCCTTTTCCACAAAATATGATTTCTTTCTCTGTGAATATGGTCTCTGCCAATGATCTCAAAGGTAAAGGCAAGATGAAGGTGTTGACTTCTGATAGAGCAAAGAAAAGTGGTGCTGTTGACCCGGATTGGCAAGTCACCAGTAGAGAGCTGCAGCAACGAGTTTGGTTTCAGAATAGTCGAACCGAGAAAGGTCAAACTTCCAAACCCAGAGTTACATCACGTATTTTGCTAAATAAGTGGCAGAGAGAACAAGAGAAGGAATACTATAAGAAGTAATGGTTTATGGAAGAATGCCGGAGGTATGAGGAAGAGGTATACCGAAGGGAGCAAGAAGAATACATGACAGAACAGGAGCAGTCTCATTGGGGTTGTTCATTCTTTAGGCATTGTTGGAATGAAGGCTTGAGGTTGCCTGCTAGAAATAATTGTCCGGAGTGTAGTGCTCAGTACTCCGAGTATAGGCAATCTCGAGTCAACCGCCGTCCCATCTATGAAAGACTTGGAACGAAGGTTCCTGAAGATGATCGGCGCTTAAAAATAGATGATTTTGAGAATCAGCAAAGGAAAAGATTTGCAGGTCAAGGTTGGATTCATGATAGGGTGCATAATGAAGAAGCTGATTCCTATAGATACGTATGGCAAAAAGGACAGTGGTGTCCTCTAGGCCTGAGGAAAAGTCAGAAAAGAAGAGTTCAACGGTTGAGGAATAGGGAGTTGAAATAGGAAGTTACCGAAACAAAGCAAATATGGCGTTCTAAGAAGAAGCCTGATGGATGTGGTCCTTCGGCTGATGCTTGCATGGCTTTCTTCCTCCCATTAGAGTTTATAGCTCCCGAAAGCCAAGATGTCCAAGAAGAGGTGTACTCTAATTTTGATGAAAGTGAATGTCAAGATTTGATGGCTCAGCTTGTATTAACACAGCAGACTATTTTTGACAAACCAATCAAGAATCGTCACTTGAGACCACTCTATTTAAAGGGATATGTCAATGTCAAGCCTTTAACTAAGATGTTTGTTGATGGAGGGGCTGCTATCAATATCATGCCTTATACTACCTTCAGAAAGCTTGGTATGACTAATGAAGAATTGTTGAAAACTGACATGGTGCTTAGGGACTTTGCTGGCAACCCTTCCGATACCCGAGGTGCTATCCATGTCGAGCTGACTATTGGGTCGAAAACTCTGATTACTACCTTTTTTGTCATTGATGGCAAGGGGGCATATAGTCTACTCTTGGGCAGAGATTGGATCCATGCTAATTGCTGCATTCCTTCAACCATGCATCAAATTCTCATTCAATGGATTGGAGATGACGTTGAAGTTGTACATGCTGATGATTCGGTAAGTGTTGCTGCCACAGAATCTACCTACTAGGAATATGAAGGCGTCGATTGTTTCTCTGGAAAAGTGTGGAAAGAAGGTCCTATAAATGTTTTCAGCGAGGGCCAACAGCCAATCCAAGCAGTCGGCTCTCATAGTAATTTTTAATGGGAAATCCTGTCGATGGCAACAAAGGAAAGTTGGGACATGGTTTTATGTCGGCTGATAAGTTAGAATAAATTGATGTTGGTGATGGTTCTAAGCCAAGGCCGATGTATATTAGTGCAAAGTTAGACCCAGAATATAAATCAAAGTTGATAGATCTGTTGAAAGAGTTTAAAGATTGTTTTGCTTGGGATTACACGGAAATGCCTGGATTGGATCGTTCCATTGTTGAGCATCGATTACCCATTAAACCTAGATTTTGTCCTTACAAACAACCTCCACGGAAGATATACAAAGAGGAGGTATTGGCCGATGTGAAGGAGGTTGAAAGATTAATAGAAGCAAACTTCATTCGGCCATGCAAGTATGCAGAGTGGATTTCAAATATAGTACCGGTATACAAGAAAAATGGAAAAATGAGGGTTTGCATAGATTTCAGAAATCTTAATAAGGCCACTCCCATGGATGGTTACCCAATGCCAGTTACCGATTTACTAGTAGATGCAGCAGCAGGTTATGAAGTCATTAGTTTTATGGATGGTAATGCTGGCTATAATCAAATTTTTATGGCAATGGAAGATATTTCAAAAACAGCCTTCAGATGTCCTGGTCATATTGGTTTGTTTGAATAGATAGTCATGACATTTGGGTTAAAGAATGCCGGTGCAACTTATCAAAGAGCTATGAATTATATTTTTCACGAGCTGATCGGCAAGATTGTAGAGATCTACATCGATGATGTAGTGGTCAAGTCTAGAAATCATGAAAGACATTTAGCCAATTTAAGAAAGACTCTAGAGTACACAAGAAAGCATGGCTTGAAGATGAATCCAAACAAATGTGCCTTTGGAGTTTCGGCTGGTGAGTTTTTGGGATTTTTAGTTCATAAAGGAGGAATTGAAGTTGGGAAAAAAAGCATGGAAGCAATAGACAAAGTTGTGCCGCCAACCAATCTCACAGAATTACAATCATTGTTAGGCAAAATCAACTTTGTAAGAAGATTCATATCCAATCTATCAGAGAGAGTTTTACCCTTTTCTCCTTTATTAAAGCTCAAGAAGGATCAAAAATTTGTATGGGATGACGTACAACAAAAGACTTTTGATGAGATCAAGCAATATATGAAGGCACCACCTGTGCTGGTACCTCCACAACTTGACAAGCCTTTTAAGTTGTATGTGACGGCCGATAGCCTAACGATAGGATCGGCCCTTATGCAAGAATTTGAAGGAAAAGAAAGAGTCATAGCTTATCTTAGCCGAAAGCTGCTAGACCCAGAAACAAGGTATTCGGCTACAGAAAAACTTTGCTTGTGTGTGTATTACTCATGTACCAAATTTCGGCACTATTTGTTGAATGCCGAATGCGTGGTAGTTTCTAGTTTTGATGTAATCAAACATATGCTATCGATGCCAATTTTGAATGGAAGAATTGGCAAATGGATTTTAGCATTGTCAGAATTTAATTTAAGGTATGAATCGGCAAAGGCGGTAAAGGGTCAAATTATTGCCGATTTTATTACCCAACATCGGGATCTTTCTGTTGAGGCGATAAGCATTGTGCCTTGGGCCTTGTTCTTCGATGGATCATCTTGTAACAAAGGTGGTGGTGCTGGTATTCTCTTGATTTCCCCACAAGGAAAAACTTTTGAGTATGCGGTTCCTATTGAATTTTATGTTACTAATAATCAGGCAGAGTATGAAGCATTGCTTAGAGGGCTTCAGCTTCTTATAGAAGTAAAGGCCGTTGCTGTTGAAATCTTTGGGGATTCTGAGTTGGTGATTAATCAACTAAGTGGTCAGTATGAATGCAAGAACAATGTGTTAAGAGAATATTATGAGGAGTGTAGAGAACTTTTGAAGAATTTTCTGGTAGTAACCTTGCATCATATCCCTAGAGAGTACAATGAAGAAGCAAATAAGTTAGCTCAAGCTGCTTCTGGATATCGAGAGAGTCGAGAAGTTTTTGCTATAGAAGAAGGTGTTTTAAATACTGATCAAGTAGATGGTGATTGGAGATACGAAATTACCAATTATCTGAAAGGTCCATCTCAAAAAGTTTCCCGAAAACTCAGGTACAAAGCTCTCAAATTTGTGTTCCTTGATGATCAGTTATATTACAAGTCCATCGATGGAGTATTGCTCAAATGTTTAAGTCAAGAAGAGGACAAGAAAGTGATGTATGAGGTTCACGAAGGATTGTGTGGTGCACACCAGTCAGCTTATCGGATGAAGTGGATAATTAGGAGAACTGGTTATTTTTGGCCGACTATGTTGGAGGATTGTTTTGAATATTACAAAGGGTGTCACAATTGTCAAAAATTCGGCAATATTCAAAAAGTTCCAGCATCTGCTATGAATCCCATAATCAAGCCTTGGCCGTTCAGAGGATGGGGTATAGATTTAATTGGTCAGATCAATCCTCCTTCTAGTAAGGGACACAAATTTGTACTCTTGGCCATGGATTATTTCACCAAGTGGGTTGAAGCTATCCCTTTGAAGAAGGTAACATCAGAAAATATGATCAGTTTTGTTAAGGAACATATAATTCACAGATTCGGGATTCCTCAAACTATAACAACTGATCAAGGAACTTAGTTTACCTCTTAAGAATTCTGTGATTTTGCCAAAGATATGGGGATTAAGTTGTATAATTCTTCTCCTTACTATGCACAAGCTAATGGTCAGGCAGAAGCATCAAATAAGATTATGATTAAAATCATCCAGAAGAAGATTGATGAAAAACCAAGGAGATGGCACTTGGTTCTTAATGAAGCATTGTGGGCTTACCGAATGGCTTGTCATGGGTCCACTCAAACGTCTCCCTATGAACTGGTTTATGGGCATCATGATGTATTACCATGGGAATTACAGTCAGGTTCAAGGCGAGTTGTGTTATAGAAAGAATTGGTAGAAGAAGATTATAAGAATCTGATGATGGATGAATTGGAAGATTTACATTTGATTCATCTCAAGGCATTGGAAAATATTGAGAAAAATAAAATACGCGTTGGCAAGTATTATAACAAAAGGGTTAGGCTGAAGCAATTTGTAGAAGGAGACTTGGTTTGGAAAACTATATTGCCAGTTGGAACAAAGGATAGAGCGTTCGGCAAATGGTCTCCAAATTGGGAAGGTCCTTTCCGAATAGTAGAATGTGTACCTGGCAATGCATACATATTGAAGACTTTATTTGGGGAGGAGTTTACCAGAGCTATCAAGGGAAGATTTCTTAAGAAATATTACCCCAGTGTTGAGGTTGGTTCATGAATGTAGATCAGAAAAGCCGATAAAGGGAAAATCGCCTTTAGCCTAAAAAAAATAAGACTGAGAATAGCCGATATTGTTCATATCGCCTTTAGCACAAAATAGCCGATGTAGTTTGCATCGCCTCTAGCACAAGAATGTTTATGCAAGACCAGGGTGTTTTTAGCATTTTTCTGACGGTCGCAGGCAGAATTTTATCAAAAAGAATCAAAGAAATAAGTATTCTTCCAAAAGACAAGATTATTTATAGAAGTCCATCCTAATACAAACTACTCCTCAAATAACTTGTTGAGGATGGACTGGGGGTTTGTGGATTCAGCAAGGGCGGTGGCATGATCATCGTAGACCTCCAGACGCTCATCGATGTCGTCGATCTCATCCGGGCATCCTCCAGTGAAGCCGACTGGCTGGAAGGAGTAGTCTTCGTTGGTTTGGGAGGTCATTGCCGCTAGCCCGAGAGAAACACCAAGGTGCACACCTTGGATGATGGCCTGATCAATACCACCGTCCACAACATCAAAGCGTGCCTCGGATGTCTCCCCCTGGGCATTCACCTTGTCGGCAACCTTATTCGCCGCCGCCTTCAGGCGGTCATTCTCCACAGAAAGAGCTGGGCAAAAAAGAAAAAATGGGTCAGCAAGCGGGGGAAGCCAGAATGATAAAACCAAATGAAGATATCAAACCGGTGATGGTGTCGTAGAGTTGCTTCCGCTGGTCCTCCCATTCGGCTTGCTCAATGCCGAATTTCTTGGAGACATCACCTAGCTCCTCCCGGGCCTCGTCCCTCTCCTGGCGAAACTTGAGCGCTTCCTCGTGAGAGTATGGATGGTGTGCATCTGCTGGTTCCGCCAGGCCCCAAGGATTGGGATGATAGGAGCTTGAAGAGCTGGAGAATCTAGAAGAGCCGGATGATGGAGTTCCCAGTTGAGCTGCTGTCGCCGGAGGAAGAAGATGATATTGGCTGGAGCTGATGACCCTTATCCTGATGAATGAGGAAGAAAAAAATCAAAACTAAGAGATGAACAAGAAAATCGCAAGGGGGCAAAAAGCCGAATCGTACCCACGGCGCCGGCAGCACGATGCTCTGCTTCCTTCCGCCTCTCCATCAGCAGGTCGCTTGCCACGGTCGCCACTGTTCGCCATTTGCTTTGGTGGAGGTTAGGGTTTTCTTCTGGAATGAATTGAACAAAGGAAGTGGAGGAGACAGATGTGAGAAAGCTAAAACGGAGATAGCGATGAAGGCTAACGGAAGGGTCTATTTATAAGCCGAAGCGAAGAATCGTGGCGAATTCCACAGAGTCGTGGGGCGAGAATGCCGAACGATGGAGTAGGGTTTTTCCCTTTCAGCTGGGCCGCTACTGGGTTGGGCCAGGCATGGATTAAGTCGGATGTCGTTTGACTATCTCCCTGATTTGTTGGAGCCAACATTGTTCGGCTATACCCTCACAACATTTGAATTAGGATTCGTTTGGCTATCGGAAGAATGGAGACAATCGGCTACATTCTAATTGAATAATTTAAGGGAAAATGGCCGATTGCTTTTTCAAACGAATAAAAATATGTAAACATAAAGTTGATTGATCAAGGGACAGAGGATATCACACTTAAGTTTATTACAAGCCCAATGTCTACTTGTTTAGAAGCTGATTGATTGCCTCTATGGCTTCAATCCTGATTCGGCTAACATTATCTAGCACTTTCTGATCCTCATCTTCAGAACTCTGGATGCTGGATAACTTAGTTTTGATTTGTTGATCTTCTTTGATGGTCGAAGTTATCTTTAGTGAAGCTGCTTCTATGTTCTTCGGCAAATTAGCTATATGGGCCCTGTGAGACTGAATTGTGGCATTCAGTTCGGCTAGTTGAGCTTCTAGTCTGCTTTTTTCATCCTCCATGGCTTTCAGTTCAGGCTCCAAGGTTGTCAAGGAATTTTTTGTAGTCTGGATATGAGAGTGAAGATCTTTAATCTCTAGCTTCTTCAAAGATCTATCCTTCTGCAAAGCAGCCCTCGAAGATATGTTCTTGGTTGCCCTTCTCACCATGGCAAAGTGGTCATCAAGATGGGCTGCAGATTCTAGGGGGGCCTTGAGAGCAGAAGGGATATCTTGATCAATGAGTTCAAGGAGGTCTCTTATCTGATCTGCATCCTGAACCAGACTAATGGTATCCTTATTCAGCAGAATGATCACCTCTTTTAGCCGAGCCTAATTTTCCAGCGATAAGGTTTGTTGAGAAGTAATCTCTTCACCTTTCTCAATGATGTAGTCCTCAATAGAGAAGGAGTAGCTGGTGGTCGGTTTAGTGATGTTCTTCTAAAGAAAAGAGAAGAAAGGAGGTGTTAGCCGATTGGATAAATTTGCTAAAATATAGTGTAAGACAAGGCATTACCTGCTGAACTAATTGATCATCAGGATGGGTTATACCCTAGCTTGCTGGAGGACTTGGCTGAAGGTTCAGAAGGGACGGGTTTGGAGCTTGATCAGGAGAAGTTTCCCTTACCAGTTCATCTAAGATTTCATCTATTCTCAATAAAGTAAATGATAATGAGCATAAGGGATAGATGTTATTTAAAAAAAAGGAGAAAAAAGAGAATTGGTTGAACAATGTTACCTATAGTCTCATCAGATTTATGAGCCTTTGAACCTTCAGCTTCATGAGTCTCTGAAGCTTCACTGTTATGGATTTCTTCATTTTCGGTAGAAACTTTAGGGGTTGGTTTTACAGGTGCTGAGGTATTGCCTAGTCTGGGAATTTCGACTTATGGCTGCAATGGAAGTAATGAATGTAGAGGTGGTCAGGTTTACTGCTAAGTGGGGTTGTTAACCTGATAGAGAATAAAAGGTTCATACCTTAAGAGATAATTTAGCTTTCTTGGTCCTTGGTTTCTTGGGTAAGAGAAAATTTTCAGGTGTTTTCCTTTTGCTTTTTCCTCTTGAAGATGCAGCAGCTGAAGTAGCAGGAGTTCTCATGAGTGCCTTTAAAAGTACTGAATCCAAAGTTACAGGAGTTTTCATGAATTCCTTTAATTTTGGAGCATCAAACCCTAGAGCAGGCTTGGGACCAGCCGAATAGTACTAGATTGCTTTGGCTAGGGGAGTAGACTCAAGATCCTGTGCATAACCAGATGTTAAAATAAGAAGTGAATTCAAGAACAGGAAATGATGAGCATAATGAAATTACCTCACTATCAGAAGTAAAATCAGGCTGCAAGTTTTTGCATAAAGGATGAACTGATATATTGAAGATAAGAGCATGCCATTCTTGCCACCAAGAGACAAAGAAGGGATGAGCAACATCTATTAGCCCAAATGGAGATGGTTCGTATGTTGGCAATTCCCATCCTAATTCAAAGATTTTCTTGGCTTCCATTCTTTTTGTTATTACTTCCCTTGACTTTATGATTGTTGAGAAGAGGAATCTTGGGGGCAGCTGGCCACATCCTAATTGTCTGGCCACCATATTTGGATAGTAGAATTCATAGGTGGACTGCACTAACCTCCCATGATGAAATTCGGCTGGCAGAGTGCAAGGTTTGATAAAGGAGTTGAAGATCTCCGTGGATTATTGACCTGAACAACCAGTTTCATAGCTAAACTTGCAGGGCAAAGTCAAATTTTCATTTTCTCTGTAAGGAAACTAGAGCACATTGCCGAATCCTTTAAAAAACAGCTTGAAGAAATGACCGATGTCTATGTCAATGCTAATAGATGATGCTGCTTCCCCATAAGTCTGACAAGCCTTAACCTTTGATGTACTGCCTTCAGCATAGTTAACTAAAGGAAAACTTAGATTGAAGAGGCTCACAGAGGTTATCTGATGCATGTATAGCTGGAGCCACATTTGAATTAGCCACCAGGGACTATTCACACAAGAGATTTCTCCACCTTGGCGCATCTGAAGAGTAATCTGATGCATCATATGATAAACAAACCCTAAGAGATATTTGCCTAGTGGGATCTGGGTGCCTGCAGCTAAGTCTTCAGCCATCACCATGTGATTTAGGGTTGGTTCATTGGATTTTCCACATAAGATGAATCTGCATAGCCACATATTCATGAAGGCTTTCAACTCTTTGTCAGAGATGGTGCCAGATGCATTCATGTAGTTCTGGATGTATTTGACCCATCCACATCCAGAGCTGACGGCTCTTTGATTACTTTTGCTCTTGTACTTATAAGGGTATACTGGTAGTGACACGTTTAAGCCAGTCATCATGAACACGTCGGCTAGAGTGATGGTCATCATACCATGGCTGAAAATGAAGGCATTAATTGTGTCAGACCAAAAATGGGAAGCTGCTATCAAAAGGGAATCGTTTCTAGGTGTTTCTGCTAAGGATAATTCCAGACAATGACTGATGTCTTGACTTTCCCAGTGGCTGCTGCTTTTCTCCAGTATTCTCCTGTACCAATTCCGCTATCCAGCGATTGGGGGAAATGGCCAATTCTTGAACGTGTTTGGCCATCAGTTTGGCAAGGTGATCCCAGATTTGAAAGGGATTCTTTGGGTTTCCTTCTCGATAATTTCAAAAGGGTCAGGATTTCCCATTGGACCGAGGAAATAGGAATCGGGGTTGGCAGCATAGGGGATCAAAATCTGATTCTTGTATTCCTTTAAAGGGTGATTGAAATCAAAGAGGAATAAGCCAAAAGAAGAACGGGAAGATCAAGTGGAAATTGCCGAATATAAGTGAAGTTTACCTCTGGAATTTCATCCTGGGTCACAATTGAAGATTCGAAGTGGGTCCAAGGTTGCGCTGAAAGCTTGAATTTTTGGACAGCGGCTGCGGTGTTGAACAGTGCTGACCTAGGAGGAAGAAGGAGCTTGTGGTCAATTTCAGAATAAAACAACTTTTATCCCAAAATTGATGGGGCATGTGTTAACACTGGATTTTGGTCGCCTCTGGAGGATGACAGGTGGACCCGCATGCGGGAAGAAGGATATTCGGCAAACAAAACGAGCGATCGGCTAAATGCTTGTGCAGTCGGTTACTTCAGAAGGTGGTGACTCCATTCGAGAAAGCAGAAGATGGCAGGCAAAGCCGATCAAAAAGATGAAAGTTGTAATAATAAAGGACTCTGAGAGTTTAGGGCAAGGAATCGTAGTTTCCAAGTTTATTTAAGAGTTCCTTTGTAAATCGTAGTCTTTTAGGACTCGGGTTTTGTCTAGGGTATAAATATTGACCCTCGACCATTGTAATAGGTGTTCACAACCAAATCAACACAACCGGCCCCGTGCCAACTTTCGAGTCCTTTTGTCGTGTCGTCGAGTTCTTCGAGAGGAGTCATCGATCCGTCGACCTCCGTAAGTTCTGACAACCTTGTTATCATGTTTAGTATCATGCGGTGGATTTAGACGTGATGCAAGTAGTCTTGTTTGTTTTCAATGATCGTGCAGCGGATCTTTGCTTGACAATCAAGAAGTATTTGCTTATGCTTTGTTTATGAGTAGATACCGTGCGGTAGGCGTTTGCTCAATATGCTTAGTGAAAGCAAGACAGTTATTGGCTCTATTAGATACGGCAAAATCTAAATAGATTCATTAAGTTATCCTGTGTTGCATGTTTTAAATATTTTATATATTTGTAACACACTTTTGCTCAATCTAGATTGATATTGTTCGGCCCTCTCTTATGGTTTTATTCGTGCTTCAATGATCATTGCTTTTCATATTACCTTTGCAAATAGATAACATGCTCATAATGGCTGAATTATTTTAATCTAGATTGTTACATGTCGTGGGTTCATGCATGTTAATTACGTTTAAGCTTTAACGAAACTAGGTGTCGTGCGGTAGATGCAGGTTTTAGATTAGTTTAGTCGTGTTTATTTGCATGTTCCTTCTTCATGGACCCCAACTCGGCTGGACTGCTGAGCTTGGTTATGCATTAACTCATAATTAATTTCACTTGTTCAAACATGTCTTCCCATGCACATGCATTCGGCAATCGGATCTTTATGTGTGTTCATCTTACGATTAGTTGAATGGTTTATAAACTTGTTGGCAGACAGCTTCCTATAGCTGTATGTCGTTGTAAGTGGCTTCAGGGCCGTATATATGGAACTGTCTGGTCTCACCCGACATGTTCCGGTTTGGCATTTAACTGTTTTATCCCTTGTTAGTTTTTTTCAGGTCAAACTGACTGGCATGTTTCCAGATCACGAAGCACCCGGGGACCCGATTGAAGCCACGCTTTCCGGCTTGCTGTGTGTGAGGCATAGTGTGTCACATTTTGTGTCAACAGTAAGCATATTGTATATTACAATGCAATGCAAGGGACAACACAAGCTCATTTTCTAGTGAAGTTACTAAAATCAAGCACATTGAGCTCATTCCGCAATCGACAAAAAGTCGTCTCATCTAGCGGTTTAGTGAAGATATCCGCCAATTGATCTTCGGTCCTTACACCTTCTAATGAAATGTCACAGAATCGTCCAATTTATAAGAGCAAAGTAAAAAAACAATCGCCAAAACAATCAAATTCTCGCACTTGAGCCCATATAAACCCGGTAGTCAACTGAAATCTCGAAGGATTTCAAACCAACTTACATACAACCAAGATCACAGTAATTCAACATAACATATCATACATTACAACATTTCATAGACGGTTTGCAAATAGATTACATCATCTTAGAGTCATCGTTATTACAAAACAAGTGTTGTAAAGTATGCGGAAGCAAATAGTTTAACTTACACACCCGAGTTTAAATACAAATACTGGTTTGCTGATCACAACCCATAAAAGCATTCAGATCAGAGAAACAGCGATCATGCCCATGATCTAGTCTTCGTCACCCGTTGGGTGGAGATAATACTTACAGAAGCCCTAATATAGAAGGTCATCTACAACAAGAGGGAATAAACCCTGAGTATGAGAATGCACTCAGCTAGACTTACCCGTCGGAAACCAAAACAAATGACACCAAGGATTATGCATAGCTTATTTTAGTGGATCTGGCTAACACTTTCTTTTTGCTGAAAAGCATAAGTAATAAAGATCAACTCTTAACCTAAACTAGCAGTGACTTTTAGCCATTTACCTGTCATATATATTAGCACCTGTACTAAGCAATCATTTGATTAAGATGCAAACATTAATAACCATAGTAGGTATAAATCGTGGCAACATTATCATCATCATCCATTTAACCATATCATTAAATTAATTGAATCTACGTTGCCGCTGCTCAGTCAAGTTCTCACTATCCGAGAGAGATGGCGATTCGAATCGATTCCTATCCAGTTGGAGGGGTATTCCTAAACACAAACCCTGCTTCCCCCGTCAAGGTCGCAAACAAGTCACCTTTGGTACGATTCAGGAGTCGCGAGTCCAAATAGATCGACATTCTAAGAGAACCACTCTGCCAAGGTTGCTCAGGACTCTAACCCACCTTGGACTTATGCCAATGGCTCTCCGCACATCCTTACTACCTCCAGAATGCACGTCACTACTCGCATCCCCGGCCTAAGTCAAGCTACTAGGCTTCGTTGTAGGAATGACTTATCCGGTCAGCTAAGTGTTAGGCTGCGTTCAACATGACATGAGGACGTACAGCGTATCGGTCCTTAAATGACACAGACAGAGTCACTATGTCCAACCCTGCACAAGACCCCGCCTGGTCTTAATTCATTATTAACATGGTTCTTTTCCACGATAGCAAATATAGCCAACCGTGATCCACCTCATCCTAAAGCTCACAGGTGATAGGAAATTACCTGACTTCTACCGCACTAAGCATGGCTAAGCATTTAACCCATTCCTGGACTTAAATAGGATTCCAGTGTCATATCTGGACAATGATGGATATATAATGCAACAATTGGTTCCAACCAATTCCTATACTTAATGCATCATCAACGAATAAAAGATACTCAAGGTATTTGTAAAAATATGGGAGACTTAATATGCTCCGGGGCTTGCCTTTCAGGAAAGAGGAAGGTTGGTGGTCAGGGCACTTGGGCAGTTCCTCCTCGGCGGTTGCTTCGTCGATTTTCTGCACCTCGGGCCCCTCCTCCTGGTTGGCTCCCTTGAACTCTAGTAGCGTCACTCCCTCCGGCACATCTATTGCATGAATGTGCAAGATAAATATCATGGATGCACATGAACGAAGTTAGGGATGCTCGGGGAATGCACATCCTTACTACAGTCCGCATTTTCCGACTTAGGCTCTATTCAAATCACTTTACTTACCAAGTTTATATAATCTAATGTACAATTGCTCATCTTCAGTTAAGGACCTAGCACCTGCACCTAAGCATGTTCTCAAGTTAGGCTAGCACCTAAACAATCAACAAGAACATTGCAACAAGGCATGCACATAAACATTCATATTTCAGCGAAATAGAGACTATACAGCTGTACGGTAAACTGACCATAACTGAAGATCTAAAATTCCAAATGACATGCAATAAGACAATTTGGAAAGCTTATGAAATTATATACAATTCATTTTTAGACCTCAAGGCATGATTCCAACCTTTACTAGGTCGAATTTATAGAATTATATGATCAGGTCTAAACAAGACAGAGAACAAGCAACTCTGGAATCTAACTTTGAACAGCTGTAGCTCCTAAACTACTAGGCCAAATGTCACCAAATTTTTATAGGAGCTAGATACATAAGTTATCTACAACTTTTGTATTCACCACATTCCCAGCAAACTAAATTATCATGGGAAACTTTGTAAAGTCCCCAGAACTGTCCTAAAAGACATAATGCAGAAAAATAATTAATAACTTATGTTGCAAACATATAATTGAACAAAACTAACTTTACTCACTCATCCCACATCTCACAAGAACACCATAAAGTAAGGTGTTCACCATCATTCCATTTCTTTTAATGCCTTTCTTAATTTATTTAATTAATTAAGAGAAATAACAAACATATATGAGAACTTCACCATTTAATCTTCACAAATTATAGTAGGTACTACATGCTCCAAGTAGACCACTATAAAAATTTTACATCATTTGAGCAAGTATAGCAGCCTACACAAAACTAATAAGACATAATGGCTTAAATTGATATAATTAGGAAACCTTAGTAAAAGTGTCAAGCAACAGATTTTATATTTTTCCTAGTATCCTTAAGGTACTAGGATACTCCCCACAAAATTTCATGGTCATTGGATTCCTAGATAATTTACAAAAAAATACTCAAGGATCATTCAATGATAAAAGGAAAATCTATAACTCAAAAACCATACATGTAATGACTCTCAAATTTTTACCAGAGCTTCTACTAAGCAAGAATAGCTTACCAACAAAATTTCATAATTTTTGGAGCACAGGAACTCAAGATATAATTTAAACAAGTTTGCATGCATTTAAAAACACATTTCAAGTTCCTATTTAATTCATCCAAAATTTCCACCACAAGTGTTCATGTCATATTTTTCCTAAATACTAGACTTCCCTATGATCCTAACAAAATTAGAACCACCCAATTTGGTTCTACAAAACTAGAGATACAAAATTTACAAAACTGCATCCAAATCTGAAAATTTGAACTAGCTTTAGAATACGCCGTCACTGGCACGCGGGGTCCACACGTCAGCAGGGCCCGCATGTCAGTGAGACGGAAACATGGGAGGGACTGCCGCGGTGCTCCGGCGAGCTTCTCCTCACTGGCGTGGAGGGCTCAGCTGGTTGCGTCACCACCGTCGCCATCCCCGAGCCCAACCGCGTTGAGGGATGTACGAAGCACGGCGAATGGCCCCTCGGAGCATGGATGGCGGCGGCCATGGCGGACAGCGAGGACACCCAATGGCATGCTGGCCAACTCTGGCCAT
Organism: Miscanthus floridulus; assembly: GCF_019320115.1. NCBI lineage: Eukaryota > Viridiplantae > Streptophyta > Magnoliopsida > Poales > Poaceae > Miscanthus > Miscanthus floridulus. The sequence continues at coordinate 115,828,551 of NC_089598.1, forward strand.
GGTATCACCTAGCAAAAGGCACTAGAGTTACCTAGAGACCTAACTCAGAGATTACCTAAGGTAAGGGCGGCTAGGGTAGCATCGATGAGCTTGGCCACACGCACGGTCACCGGACGCGTTCGATCAGGATTTTCCCTCTCTGGACCCTTACTAGAGTCGATCGAACGCTGGCACCTAGCGTTCGGTCACTCACCTCTTAGCATCCAGTCGTGTCCAGACGACTTCACCTTAATCAAATGAACTGATCAGACTCTGCTGCGCCAGCGTCCAGTCACACTAGAACCAGCGTCCGATTAGTATTTGACCCTCCATTCACTTCCAACTCTCAATCATACGTGAATGAAGTTTGCTCCAATGGATCTAAGGGCTTTTTAGGAGCTACCTAGTGCTAGATTTAGCAAGTGTGCACCACACCTAACTCACTAGACTCACCTAGGTCAAGCTACCCATCTATACCCCCCTTAATAGTATGGCCAAAGAAAAAACAAAGTTCTAAACTACTCTAAGTGTCTCCTCAACACCAAATGACACTTAGAACTAGTCCATCCTTAACCTTGTTGTCCATCCTTTGAAAACTGAAATGATTTCCATCGTAGGGGCATGACCACCATGATAGCCTAATCGATCTCCATTACCGTGACCTAACTTAATTGTCTATGCAAAACACACGTTAGTCATAGTAATCACGTATTGTCATTAATTACTGAAACCCAACTAGGGGCCTAGATGCTTTCACAGTTGATTAAAAGGATGGAGCCCTTCACCGAGGAGAACGAGAAACTGAGGGAGACAATGAAACTGATGGATAAGAACCTCTAGAGGGCCCAGCGCGAAAGGGATCTTGCTGAATCAAAACCAAGGACCTAGAGTACCAAAAGGGGACCCTGTCCGATTAGTTAAGAACCATATCTATGCAGCTAAGGGACACATTCAAGTAGCTAAAGGGCATCTCTAAGCAGAAAAAGGGTATCCCCAATCGGTGAGCTTGTTCCGCATTGTCGTCCGATCATAATGTGGCCGCTATTTACTGTGTTTGCAGAGCAAGATGTGGAGCTCGGTCGGCTACGTCAAGTCATCGGTCAACTCCAAGAGAAGGAGAAGGCATCTGTGCGAGCGAAGAAACTGGCCGAGGATCTAGAAGGTGAGTAGTTCATGGTCGAAGTTGTTGCTGAAATGATTTCTTCATTCGATAGATGCCTTTGGTGTCTGTAGAATACCATCGAAGAACCAAGGCACAATTCAACATGCTGGAGCTAGAGGCAAAAATCTAGAGGGGAAAATTTGATGTTGTGGTGGCCAGAGTTAGGTCGGTGCTCAACTGTATCGATATGGAGGTAGCTCCTCAACCCAATGATAGGCCACCCCATTTGAACGCCATCATTGACAGGTGCAAGGCGGTGTGGGAGAACTTCAAAGGCTCCAACTGTGACGTCGCTGTCTCCATCGTGATGCATGCCGTGGCAGTGGTCCAGTCTCATTACCCTGCAATCAATCTTTGAGCAAAAGGGGCTGGATTCACTAGAGGGACAGCTGCGACAAAGGAGAAGCAGCTGAAAAATGAGGTGGAGGACGCGGCGAGGAAGCTGGCCAGCGATGTCGATCTGTTCGGTGAGGGAGACGGTGACGGCTAAGCTCAATAGTGATGAGGACATGACACCCATGCATATGACTATGTTTGGCACATGGTATGGAGGGGTAGGAGGCCAGCAAGGGTGTCCAAGTCAAGAAGAAGGCCCGAGGCTAATTCGGTTCGAGTTCCCAAGGTGGAGGCCCAAAGCAACTCAAGTTCGAGTCTGCCTCGGCCTCTAGGACCAGTCTGCCTTAAACTGGTCACCCAAGATGCATCCGGACTCCATTTTTGACAATCCACAAATGGTTGGAAAGCTAATTTGATAAGGAAGCTAATCCAAGTGGTATCATGTCAAATGCCCTTCAGAATCAATGGGAATCGTTGAAATAAGTCTGTGTCCAGAATCTACCAGGGTGCTGCGACACCGTCTTTTGGTCCGTTGGACCATGTATCGTGTTTGGGCCCATTAGGGGGCATGTCCAGGGTAGGCGACGACCCTAAGACCTTTATAATCATACACCACCATTGTCATTAGGTTTTGGGTTTTGCTTAGATTATTCTGTCAAGAACAGTTTCACCGTTCATCGGTTTGTGAGACCCCAACTTCGTGAGATTAATCATTTATCTATAATTTGGTTGTGTTCTTTCTTGTTCTTGCTTGTGTTCTTCATTGCGTAGGCAGGGATTAGCCTTCTTGGCGAGGTCAACCTGGTCTGTGACTTGGTTGATAACTAGAGGAGCTGTGGTGCTAAGATTGCAGGGTTCGATCTTTCGATCTGAAGCAGGATCGGTGTGTCATTCTCCGCCACACCGATAGTTACCTCTACCTGACGGAAGATCGGGATCTCCGTTTCCATTAAGTGGTATCACAGCTAAGGTATACCATTAGGTTCACATTTATTCCCTAGTTTTGAGTGTTTTGCATTCGTCCCATAGTCCAGTGCCATACTTTTATTTCCTGTCCTAGAACCTTCCACGCCATAGCCTTTGCATATTTTAGTTTCAGAGTCTGTCGTGTTGAGTTTGTGTTCGGGTCGAGGTCTTATTGCTGGTTAGGTCGTGTTAGAGTCCAGTTCGTGTGTTTTCCCCTATCGTTTCCATCAAATCTTTGCTGCTGTGACCAATTTTGCGCATATTATTCCCGTTTTGTCCTCTAATTCAGAGTCAATTCTTAAAACTGGTCTAGTTTTCGCATACGGACTCCAATTTTGATGTTCCATATATCAAAATCGATTAGAAATTTTTTTTTTGGATCTGTTCATCCCCTACTTTACCGAGGTTGGAAAATTTTAAATTGGTCAAAACTGGTCACAAGATCCTCTTTTCGTGGTCACAAGCTTTTTGTCGATTTTAAGCATGTCTTCTGAAATTTCCACAGGCCACGTCTTTCATTTTTTTAAGCTCATATTTTCTGTGGTTACTTCTTTTGTGCTCCTAAGTGAAGGAAAAATATCAAAAAAATAAAGAAGTAAAAATTTCCCAAAAAAACAACGACAGCCCAAAAAATAGAAAAAGAGGGGCAAAAGAGGAACAATATCTAGAGGAGCACATAGAGAAGACCAAAGTGAGTTGTGTTAGCGTGTGCTATTTGGTTCCTTGTTTGTGTTGCTATTTCCATCCACCATACTTGTTTTACACACACATGTCGCCTTGCTATCCACCATACTTGTTTGTCACACACCTGGTACTTGGAACATTTTAAACCAGCAACGAAAACAAGTACTTTGGACTATAATTCAGCATTACTTTCTGTTATTGACTTGTGTTCTAGATACACATATTATTCTTTGTGTGCCTTCCAAGCTCCACAAACTCTTCAGATCAGTACAAAAAAGGGCCTTGCAATCTCGGTACCACTGCCTCATAGGTATCACGAACCAGCCGTCAGTTGTACCGCCCACTGCTTATGTTGGTAAGAACTTTGTAAGAGCTTGGTAAGACGCTTCCACTTGCTATGAAAAGTGACACCACTGCAACCACGTAATCATTTGATAGGGATAATACTTTTATGTTATCTTTTGTTGTCTTCTAACAATGACAGGTTGTTCGTATCCACCAACTTATGATGGTATAGGTGCTGATGAGTACATGGAGTGGGAAATTGCCATAGATAACATATTTGCTACTCGCTTTATGTGTCCAAGGAAGAAGATAAAAATGCAGCTAGTGTTTTGCGACATTCTACTTTATCTTGGTGGGAGTCTTTAGATCCTTCTGATAAACCTCAAACTTGGAATGATATGAAACTCCTTATGTGAGAAACCTTTGTTAATCCACCTCATGTTTTGACTTCATATGCTGAAGTGCACCATTTAGAGGAAGAGTCTGTTGTTATTCCTCTTGCTATGACTAACCTTCTGCAGGATAATATTCATAAGCGAGAGGATGACATAGAAAAAAATGAGGAGCTCACAACCTTATATGCAAATTCAGAACCATCACTTCACAATGCACCTATTACTCCCGCTGAGAACATAGGTAATGCTCATGGTGCTACACTCAAGGAAGGTGAGAAATGTTTTAATGTACTAAATTTTTCCACAAACCATGCTATCATAGAGCAATTGTTAGTGGAACTCTCTCTTGATTTATCTCTATCCCATGATAATCTGCTTGAGGTTCCTTGTGATAAAGATGAATTGATTGATGATGCTTCAGTTTTACATGTTTTGGAACCAGTCACTTATGCTGAAAATAAACATGTTATTCATATTGATAATAAAACTAATGAGTTCAAACTGTTGTCTTCTTTACATACTTTGGGTTACATTGAATTTGATGTTTTGTGTAACCTAGATTGTTTGGAGGAGAGCCTTTTTAAATATGCTGATTTGCCTTGGCTTTCTAAACACACATATCATGTTATTGGCAAATATAACATCAAGGGACAATATATGATACATCGAGTATACATTCGTAGTAATATGAATTTTCTTTTTGTTGTATAAGGTTATGATCGTTTAGAGGGCAGCCATAATAATACAAACATTTTCTCATGTTCCTCAAAGAAACAAGTTCACTTCCAAGAAGGGGAGCATTGTTGGTGGCTACCTATGTCTGCTAGACCATCTATTCCTGCATTATCTTTGGTTAGTTCTAATCTTTTGCAGGATAGTGTTGACATACATCGTGTGCATTTGGATCATGGAGTTTATATGCTTGCTGAAATTTCTTGGAAACATGGTCACGTTCCTTCTCACACTTATTTTAGTTCTCTTTGTCTTCGCAACCCCGTTCTCCTTTATGTTGTGCAGGATCAGTTTCAAGCACAATCGACGCCGAAGACGACTTTTCATCAAGAAGGGGAGGATGATGAGGACATGACACCCATGCATATGACCATGTTTGGCACATGGTATGGAGGGGTAGGAGGCCAGCAAGGGTGTCCAAGTCAAGAAGGAGGCCCGAGGCTAATTCGGTTCGAGTCCCCGAGGTGGAGGCCCAAAGCAACTCAAGTTCGAGTCTACCTTAGCCTCCAGGATCAGTCTACCTTAAACTGGTCACCCAGGACGCATCTAGACCCCATTTTTGATGATCCACAAATGGTTGGAAAGCTAATTTTATAAGGAAGCTAATCCAAGTGGTCTCATGTCAAAAGCCCTTCATAATCAATGGGAATCATCAAAACAAGTCTACGTCCAGAATCTGCCAGGGTGCTACGACACCATCTTTTGGTCTATTGGACCGTGTATCGTGTTTGGGCCCATTAGGGGGCGCATCCAGGGTAGGCGACGACCCTAAGACCTTTATAATCATACGCCGCTGCTATCATTAGGTTTTGGGTTTTGTTTAGATTATTCTATCAAGAACAGTTTCACCGTTCATCGGTTTGTGAGACCCCAACTTTGTGAGATTAATCATTCATCTGCAATTTGGTTGTGTTCTTTCTTGTTCTTGCTTGTATTCTTCATTGCGTAGGCAGGGATTAGCCTTTTTAGCGAGGTCAACCTGGTCCGTGACTTGGTTGATAACCAGAGGAGCTGTGGTGCTAAGATTACAGGGTTCGATCTTTTGATCTGAAGCCGGATCGGTGTGTCATTCTCTGCCACAACAATAGTTACCTCTACCTGACGAAAGATCAGGATCCCCGTTTCCATTAAGTGTTATTAGAGTCGGATCGGTGTGTCATTCTCCGCCACAATGATAGTTACCTCTACCTAACGAAAGATTGGGATCGCTGTCAAAACAGAGTCCGGATGCATCCTGGGTGACCAGTTTAAGGCAGACTAGTCCTGGAGGCCGAGGCAGACTCGAACTTGAGTTGCTTTGGGCCTCCACCTTGGGGACTCGAACCAAATTAGCCTCGAGCCTCCTTCTTGACTTGGACACCCTTGCTGGCCTCCTACCCCTCCATAACTTGTGCCAAACATAGTCATATGCATGGGTGTCATGTCCTCATCAAATAGCCTGAGTGGGGAGGAACCTATATGGAACAACTAGAAAGGGGAGTTAGATGCACGAGGGCCTAAGCAAACATTTGTGTATTTGTATAAATGTTGTAAGTAGACGTCGTATGCATGTTTAGGCGGCTTGCTAGCGTTTGCGGTGAAAAAGAGACATGTTATTAACCCTAACATGTTTATACATGGTATAAGTAGCGTCTGAGCAGTTAGTTTGTTACTAGGCTCTTGGCCTTAGCCAGCCCGTATTCTATAACATCGAGCGCTAGAGCCCATGCATGTGTAGGGGGAACAGACATGACCGAGGAACCATAGCCGACCACCCATAACACAGAGCACTGAAGCCCATAGCACATGTAGAGAGAGATCAGAGATAGGGTTTTCTCTAAAGAACACAGAGCGGAACATTTGCTGCTTGATGGTTGGCAGAATATCTTAAAGATATTTTAGTATGGAGAAACAGGGCAAAACATTTATGGAGATCACGTATAATTGTCGAAGTTTGTTAAGGAGTAGCTTGGAGCTGGTAATTATAAATGGAGATTAAACTAGAGTGGAGAAATAATGGAGACAAATTATGGCGACAAAAACTTCATTCATTATGGAGTGAAGAGTACATATCTTGAGCGTTTCAAGGATAGAAACGTATAAGGTGCTCGATGTGCCATGAATTGGGGATATCGATTCTTTCCATGTCACATAGCCAGTAAGACCCTGGTTAGGTAACCTCTTTGACCATGTAAGGCCCTTCCTAGGGGGAGGAGAGCTTATGCATCCCTTCGGTTTTCTGCTTTCTACGGAGAATGAGGTCACCGACCACAAATGAACGACCTTTGATATTGTGATTGTAGTATCTTTGTAGGTCTTCTAGGTATTTGGTTGTGCGGATGCAAGTGATCAGGTGTTGTTCTTTGGCTCTATTGACGTCCTCTGTCCAAATAGCTATGGCTTGCTCTTCATTATAATGCTCCACCCTAGGTGCTCGGAAGGCAATGTCCACAGGAAGTATGGCTTCTGAGCCATAAACCAAAAAATATGGAGATATGTCGGTGTTGCGACTAACTTGAGTTCACAACCCCCAAACCATAGCTGGAAGCTCTTTGAGCCATCTTCCTAGATGCTTTTCCTCTTTCTAGCATAGTCTCTTTTTGAGGGCATCGAGGATCATGCCGTTCGCCCATTTGACCTAACCATTGGCTCTAGGATGGGCAATAAAGACGTATTTGACAAAGATGCATCGGGTTTCACAAAAATCCCAAAAATAGTGACCAGTGAATGTAGTTCCGAGGTCGGTGATGATGGTGTTCGGTAGACCAAATCTATAGATGATATCTTCAAAGAGCTCGATTACCTTCTTTGCAGTAGTCAAAACAAAGTGGCTTGTATTCGATCCACTTGGAGAACTTGTCAATGGTGACATATACGTACCGAAAATCGCCTAGCATAGGCTTGAAAGGCCCGATCATGTTGAGTCCCCAACATGTGAAGGGCCAAGAAGCTAGGATGGTCTGCAATTCCTGTGCCAGCATGTGTATTTACTTGGCGAAAAACTGACATCCTTCACAATGTCGGACAAGGTCTTCTACATCGGAGATGGCCGTTGGCCAGTAAAAACCAACTTGGAAAGCTTTGCCGACCAGGTTTCTAGGGCCGCGTGATTGCCGCAGGAGCCAGAGTGAATTTCAAAAAGTAATTTTACTCCCTCTTCTTGGGTGATGCATTTCTGTAGTATCCCTTCCTTGGTGCTTTTCCTCATCAACTTCCCATCTACCAGCACGTAATGCTTGCTACGATGAATGAGATGTTTAGTTTCAGTCTTGTCGGTGGGTACGTTGACACTGGTTAGGTACTTGATAAACTGCTCCCTCCAATCTATGATCGGTGAAGGTACTACGAGTACCAGCTGCTCGGCGAAGGGGGGGATTTCTTGAACTTCCTTCTCTTCTTTAATAGACGGTGTAAAGAGGTCTTGAATGAAGACCTTAGGTGGAATCGTGGCACGAGAAGAGCCTATCTTAGATAGGTGGTCGGCAAGCTGATTTTGGTCTCGTACAACGTGGTGGTACTCAATACCATAAAACTTTCCTTCGAGTTTCTTGATCTTGGCGCAGTATGCATCCATTTTCTCACTCAAACATGACCAATCTTTGTTGACTTGGTTGATGACCAGCACGAACTCTCTGTATACCATGAGGCATTTGACGCCGAGCTCGATGGCTATACAAAGTCTGTGGAGACATGCTTCATATTCCGCGGCGTTATTAGAAGCTAGAAAATGAATTCGGAGGACATATCGGAGCTTGTCCTTAGTCAGAGTAATAAACAAAATGTCGGCACCAACACCATTGATGTTGAGGGTGCCGTTGAAATACATTATCTAGTGCTTGGGGCAAGCAGTGGGGATGGGCTCTTGGATCTTGGTCTACTCAGCGATGAAATTAGCCAGCGCCTGTGACTTAATGGTAAGCCTGCTTCTGAATTTTATGGAATAAGTGCCAAGCTCGACTGCCCACTTGATGATGTGGCCATTGGCCTCTTTATTATGAAGGATGTCCCCTAGAGGGAATTCAGTGACCACGGTGATCTTGTAGTACTTGAAGTAATGGCTGAGCTTGCACGACGTGACCAGAATGGCGTATAACAGCTTCTGAACCTAAGGGTAACGAGTTTTGGACTCATTAAGAACCTTACTGATGAAGTAGACTGGACATTGCACCTTATAGGCATGTCTAACCTCCTCCTGCTCGACGACGATAGTTGTGCTAACGACGCGAGAGGTAGCGGCGATGTAGATCAATAGGGTTTCGTCTAGTTGAGGCACCGTCATGATCGAGGGCTTTGTTAAAAACAACTTGAGCTGCTTAAAGGCTGTATCAGCCTCCTCCATCCAGGAGAAGCACTCAGAGGCCTTGACTAGTTTGAAGAACGGTAGTCCCTTTTCATCGAGGCATGATATAAAACGGCTGAGAGCAGCCATGCACCCTGTGAGCTTTTGTATATCCTTTGCGTAGGTCGGCCGTTTCATATTGGTAATGGCAGAGACCTTGTCGGGGTTGGATTCGATACTACGGGCACTAACAATGTAACCCGGAAGTATGCCAGATAGAACTCCAAGGATGCACTTTGAAGGGTTCAACTTCCATCTATATCTTTTCAAATTGGCGAACATTTCTTCGAGGTCGGCAATGAGACTGTCGGCGGTTTTGGATTTAACGACCACATCATCGATGTAAGCTTCTACGTTGCGGCCTATTTGTTGGTCAAGGCACATCTGGATGGCCCTTTGGTAGGTCGCCTTGGTGTTTTTGAGTCTAAAAGACATGGTGGTATAGCAATACGCACCAAAAGGCATGATGAACGATGTTTTGATCTGGTCGTCCTCTTTGAGAGATATCTGGTGATAGCTAGAGTAATAGTCGAGGAAGGAGAGGAGTTCATAGCCGGTGGTGGAGTCTATAATCTCGTCTATCCAAGGCAGACCGAAGGGGTATTTAGAGCAGTGTTTATTGAGATCAGTGTAATCAGCACACATTCTCCATTCTTTATTCTTTTTTTGAACTAGAACTGGGTTTGCCAACCACTTAGGATGATACACTTCTTTAATAAATCCAGCTGCTAAGAGCCATTTTATTTCTACCCTAATAGCCTCCTTGTCTGGCGTGAATCATCAGAGCTTCTGCTTAATCGGCTTGGCGGTCGGTGAGACATTCAAGGAGTGCTCAATCTTCTCCCATGGTACCCCCGGTATGTCTACATGTTTCCAAGCAAACATATCGACGTTGGCACATAGGAAGGAGATGAGCATGCTTTCCTATTTGGGGTCAAGATGAGCCCCAATCTTGGTGATCTTGGTGGGGTCGTCGAGGCCGAGGCCGACCTCCTTTGTTTCCTTAGACTTGGCGGAGGCACGAGGAGGCTCCAGCGTTGGGATCTCTAGGTCATCAGTGGGCACCGTCTTAGCATTGGTGACCATGCTGGACATCTAGATGGAGAGGTCGGTGGCTTCGGTGAGGGAGAGACTCTCTGTTTTATAGGCATAGGCGATGGAGAGGTTGGCCTGTAGGGCCAAAACTCCTACATGCGAAGGCATCTTCAATACCAGATAGGTGTAGTGCGGTATGGCCATGAACTTGGCTAGAGCTAGCTGACCAAGTATGGTGTGGTAGGCGGTGTTGAAGTCAGTGACGTAGAAGTTGATGTGCTCGATACGAAAGTTGCTGGCCGTGCCGAATTGTACTAGGAGGGTAATCTCTCCAAGCGGTTAGGATGCCCTGCCAGGTACCACCCCCTAGAAGGAGTCAAAGGGAGTGAGGTCTTCTACTCCAAGGCCTAGCTCCTTTAGGGCTCTAACGAAGAGCAGGTTTAGGGCGCTTTCGCTGTCGACAAGTACTTTCCTAAAGAGTACTTTCTTGATGGTTGCATTGAGAATGAGGGGGAAACGCCCTATGTGAGGGATGTTCGCCCACTGGTCAGCCCTACTAAAGGTGATGGGGACCTCAGACCAGGAGCGATAGCTAGGGTCGGTGATAGCATCTTCTGTGTTTACAGCGAGCACCCGGCGGGCGGTGAGTTTTTGATCTCTTCTATTTTTTAAGGCGGTGAGGCCCCCAAAGATAGTGATGACCACTTTGTCATGATCCTAGAAGGCATTATTGTTGTCCCCAGGTGGTCGGCGACCTTTGGCGTCGTCGTCCTTCTTTTTGGCTTGGAACTCCTTAGCCAAGCCAAGGCAGTCCTTCATCTTGTGCTTGTTGTTCTTGTGGAGGGGGCATGGGCCTTTGAGGATTTTCTTGTACTGCTCATCGTAGTTATGTTTGGTGCGAGGTTTGTCAATGGTGGTGACGATGTTGTCTGGTTGGCGACGGTGATACTAACCAGCTTTAGACCCTTCTGGCTGATCGTGGCCACTGTCCTGATGGTGGCCGCGGTCATCGTAGCGGCGGTCACTATGGCCTCGTTCATCGAGGCGATCGTTGCTTCGGCGAGTTGAGCAGTGAGTGCCTACATCCTCATTGAAACGAACTTTAGCCTCTTTAGCATCGACATATTGATCGGCGGTCGTGATCATCTCACCAATCCCCCTTGGCGGCTTATGATTGAATTTGGAGCGGAGGTCATGGTGATGAAGTCCTCAGACAAAGGCAGTGATGACTTCTGCTTCCATGATGTTAGGAATAGAATTCCTCATCTCAAAAAAACATCTAATATAGCTATGGAGAAGCTTGGACTATTTTTGATAAATACGATTCAAATCATGCTTGGTGCCCGGGTGAGTACATGTAGCCATGTAATTGTCAGTGAAGACCTTCTTCAACTGTTCCCAAGATTCGATGGAATCTAGGGCGAGGCTTGTGAGCCAGTTCATTATGGTCGGCATGAGCATGACAGGAAGATAGTTCATCATGACACTGGTATCTCCCCCGATGGCACGCACAGTGGTGGCATAAGCTTGTAGCCACTATGTGGGGTTCATCTGTCCCTCATAGGGCTCAACCCCAGTGATTTTGAAACCACGAGGCCACTGGAGTGTTCAGAGTGCTCTCATAAATGCTCAGGGGCCCTTTGGGATCACCACCGTCTGGACTGGTGGCATTGCCGACATTAAGTGGCTAGAGGGCTGCATCCAGATTACCGAATTCTTGCTCATATTCTTCACGCCGGCGTACTTCCTCTTCATGCCGAGAGAAACGGCGCCCATCGATATGACGTCGTGCATCCCGGAGATTGTTGATGTGTGCTCGGACATCTTGATCGACTTCTTGGTCAAGTTGGCGAGGGTAGTTGATACGGTTCCCCCTAGCTCCCCCCTGGAGGGGTTGTCCATCATCACAATGCTGGTCGGTGAAATGGCTTCTGTCGGGGCGATGATCGGATCTTAGCGCGGTGGATCAGCGATTCGAGCTTGTCGAGTAGGAAGGTCCCTGATCCTGGGAGATCTCATTGACCTAGCAATGCGCAGCTTTAAGCATTGCGACGACCTTAGTGACTTTTGGCTTTTGCTTGAGCCAAGCGAGCTCATTAGCGACCATGGCCAAGTTGGCGCTTGGGGTCTTGTATACATCGTGGCCGTCGACACGGACGAATTCGTCGTTGAGGTTGCGGTGAAGTGGGTGTGGCCTCCCTTGCGAGTCGAGTTGTTCTCCGTTGCGAGCAGCCTCGGCTAGCACAATGGCGGACTCATTCACTCGGCGCTGTGCACGGTTGGTGTTTCTATTGACATGAGCTGTGCGGTCCTCATCAGTTTCTCCATCTCACGGAGGGCTATCGATGCTGACATTAAAAATCCCACCTCCACGGAAAGGTGGAAAAGGAGGTTGGATGGCAGCAGTTTCGGTGACAATCTTCGCAGGGCCCTAGGACTCAGAGTCTAGATTTTCCTCTAGGATGGTGTGGAGGGATTCTTCGGGATGTTGGCCGATTTAGAGCATATTGACAGTCGGTGAGAGATGGTCAGCGATTGGGTCGGCGAGAGGATAGATGTCTCCAATCTGGTCGGTGAATTTGTCCCTTAGGGCATCTTAATGGATGGTGGCCGTATCCCCTGGAGTTTTTTGATTGGTTTCTGATAGATCGGAACCAGAAGGTGGTCGGCGCTGAACCAGAGTGGTCAGAGCTGATTCCATGAGGAAGAGGCAGTCGATGAGCTTTTGGCTGACCTGGTCAATGGATGCGATCAGATCATTGTTGTTGACCTACTTCCTCGAGTAGCAGGGTAGCAAGCGATGAGTTGTTGGTGAAGACGACCTCGGAGGCGGTTCTGAGATTGGGTCTGCTGTCGCGGGTGTTATTGTGGTTGGCGTAGAATCGATCTGCACCGGCTTGATGATCTCTCCGTCTCCATCAGCATTGATGACCCAGGAGATCGATCCGACCGTAAAGATTTGGCCGGGCTTTGGAGAGGACAAAGAGCCTGAAAAGTGTACCATCTTGTTCGTCATGGAAACAGCATGCACACCCCTACCTGGTGTGCCAACTATCGATAGAATATCATCGGCAGTCCTCCGAGGGGTATCCCACGAAGATAAATTGATCGACAGAGGTACGTGTAATCAAGAACAAGAAGGCAACAGAGACATAAGAGTTAGACAGGTTTGGGCCGTTAGCACGACGTAATACCCTACTCTTGTGGTCTGTTAGTTTATATTGGCTATCGTATGATATTGCGTGCGTTTTGAGGGGGTCCCCTACCTGCCTTATATAGCCGGGTAGGGTTACAAGTCGGTTAGATCTAGGAGATAACCAGTAAGTAATAACAGATTACAAAAATCACGGGATCGAGCATATCCTAACGCATCTCGTAGCATCTTCAGGATATCGCCCTTGATGTCTTGCGGTACACACCGATCAGTACCTTGCACCGTAAGTCTTCGTCTTGTGGGCTGGACTACCCCTGGCGGCGCAGCCTATGTAGTCTGTCGTGGGTATCCGGGGTCGTACCCCCACATGTGGGTACCCAACCTAAGAACAACATAGACAATGACAACATAGACAATGATGATGCAGATGAGGATGATTACCTTATGAATCCTGAACCAGATACCAGAAGACATTGAAGCTATGAAAGCAATCAGGTAATAACTTGTCTAGTCTTCTCTATTATTTATGTTTTTTCCTTTGTAAAATACATGATATTGATTCTATTCTTATTTCAAGGGAGAACCAAATAAGAGGGCAAGGAACACCAAATCAACCCAAAGTCCCATTATGCCTTTAAAGGAAGATGCACCAGCGGCATCCATGTCTTTTCCTCCATGGTTTGGTATTTCTTCCTTTCTCACATGGTTATTTCGCACTTCTGATAGATTCTAAATACCAACTAATTTGTCATCGTAGTCAAAACTTGGAAACAACATCTTCTAAAAAGAGGAAAAGTGATGATTGTACACCTGAAGCCTCTAAAAGGTAATTTATATATTGCTGAAATCTCTCTATATCATCACATCTTGCTTTGAAAACTTCATTATTTGACTACCATGACAGCCACAGCTTGGAAGTTTCAAGTAAGAAAAAGGGAAACCACACTAACTTCAACTCTGGACGTTCAAAATTGTACGTTTTCTAATTCCTGAATTTCAGTTATATGAATCCAATTTATTCCCTCTTATCTAAACCATTGTCAATGTATAACATTTGTAGGTCAATAAGTGGGTCAAATCAGTCCGAAACACTTTCTATTGCTTCACGTGAAGATCGACCTGCTCAAGTTAAAAGGAAGCGGACACCCATCAAGAAGAAGCTAGGTCTTCCAAAGAAAAAAGCCGTAGATATTTCGAAGGTGCCACCTGACAGCCCATCGATGGGTACAAGAAGCAAGGCAGTACTTCCTAGCAGCCCTGCCATGAGCACACGAAGCAAAAGAAGGCTCAGTCTTTGATTTATTATATGCCTATTGAATTTGCTAGTTGTATGTGAGACCAATGCATATTTAAATTCACACTCTTGTGTGACCTTATTTATGTGAGACCTTATTTATGTATGACTAAAACTATGGTGGATTTATGTGAGACCTTATTTATGTGAGACTCAGTTAATTGCAATGCATGTGTGAAAATTTTTAGAGCACATAGGGCCTGTTCGCTTAGAGGAATTCTGGAGGAATTTGGATGGTTTGGAGGAATGCTGGAGGAATTTGTGAGAGAAAAACACTGTTTCGGATGAAAAAAAAGAAGCGGATCAAGCCGGATTTAAGGGCAAGCGAACGGGGATGTACTGTTATGTGTCCTATTTGCTTAATATTACTTCAAATATGTATTGTTATGTGTATTACATACTCAAAATATGTACTGCTATTATATGTGAATTTATTTGCTTAATATTACTTCAAATATATAATAAACAAACAAAACTCTGCAATTTATTTTTTTACGCTACAGGCAAAACGATCTTTTTATCCTTGCCTTAATACCGTCAAGTGGCAAAAACGGACGGAAGGCCATAGAAGGAATGTAAGTTCGCTTCAGAGCCATACAAGTAAGTTAAAAAAATTATAGGAGGAGCCATTTTTTATGAGGCCGTACATATAAAAAAACTCTTGTTTCATCCATTCATCAGTCCTCACCACCAGCCCAACTAATTTTCCTGGTACTACTCTCTGCACCAGAATAAGAAAAGCCCAGTCTCGATTCACCTCCCTCTAAAGATGTCAATGGGGACCTGATCCCCGATTCCCCGCGGAGAATTCCCCTATTAGGGACGAGGATGGGACTAAATTTATCCCCACGGGGAACTAAATGGGAGAAAATCATTCCCTGTGGGGTCTGGCAGGGGCGGGTTTGGGAGCCTGTCCCCCGTCCCCGTTAACCCGCGTCCCCGTTTCTTCACCTGCTCATCACAGCCTCCAACAGTCCAACTCATTCCGTCGGCCCATCAGCCCAAAGCCCACGTAAGAATGCCACGTATATATATGGAAAAACCTAGCTCTGCCTCCCTGTCGCTGCACCCGCACTCCCTCTCGCTCACTAGTCCGCCGCACTTCCTCTCGCTCACCCGCACTCCCTCTCGCCGTACTCCCTCTCGCTCACCCGCACGGCCGCACTCCCTCTCACTCCCTGCCTCCCTGCCGCCGCACCCACACTCCCTCTCGCTCTCGCTCCACCTCTCATCCACCTCCGGCGCGGATCATGGCGGAGCGGCCCTCACAGCGCTCGGCGGCGCAGATCCATGCCGAGGCCGGGTGGATCTATGGCGGGGCAACGCGGATCCAGGCTGGGCCTGGGCAAATCCTCGGTGTGGTGGCCCACCCATGGCGGCATCGCGCGGGGCGGCACGGCCTCCCTCTCGCGGGTGCGGGCAGCGGCGTACCCCCGGCGGTGGATCCTCCCTCTCCCTCGAGCTCTGTGGCGGATGTGGCCAAGGAGCACCTCCAGCGGCGGTGGATCCTCCCTCTCCCTTGAGCTCGGCGGCGGATTTGGCAAAGGAGCACCTCCAGCGGTGGCGGATCCTCCCGCTCCCTTGAGCTCGGCGGCGGATCTGGCCGAGGAGCACCTCCAGCAACGACGGATCTGGCCGAGGAGCACCTCCAACGGCTTCTCCAGGCGGACCTACGACCGTGGTGGTCAGATCCGCGGGCGAGGTGGCCGCGTGCTCGTCGATGGCGTCTACGACGGCGGCGGTGAACGTGCTTCACGTGTTACGGGGATGAGAATCCCCGCGGGGATTAAATCTCCAAGCGAGGACGAGAATAGGAAAGAAGTGCTCCATGAGTCTTTATGAAAACGGAAACACGGGAAATTTGCCCTCGCGGGCATGGGGATGGGGCGATAACCCCCCGTTGACATCTCGACCTCCCTCCTTCCAAACGTTCTCTAGCCCCACCCCACCCTTCTGCCTGCCCTCGGCGCCGCGCGGCCGCGCCCATGAGCCTCGCCGAGGCGCCGTCGCCGTCCCCGTCGTCGTCGAGCGGGAGCGACGACTTTGCGGCCCTCCTCGACTCCGAGCTCGAGCTCGCCTCCGGCGCCGACTCCGCCTTCCCTGGTGACCCCTCCCCCGCTTTCCCCGCCACCGAGGACGAGGACGAGGAAGAGGATGAGGATCCGGAGGAGCCAGAGGTTGACCCCATAGAACAAAACGGGTACGCGCCGCCTGCCTGGTCCTCCCTCCTCTTAATTCACCGCTAGACGACTCAATGGGTTTGGTGGCATCGGCCACGTGATTATTATAACCTTGAATTCCACGCGCATTTAGAGTTGGATGATCGGCCTCGCTGTTGGATTAGGGATAAGCATATTTGCCCCGATTCGAGCTTATTAGGGTTTCGTGTTTCATCGGGTAAAACATATGCTTCAGGGTTTTGCTTGCTTTTTTTTACATGCCTCACTAGGTGATGGCCCGTGCGTTGCAAGGGCCATACAAAATTTACACGAGATAGTAGACCTTCCCAAATAACATGCAAATTAAAAACAATACAAATATTCATGGTATGCATGTCTAGGCCGAAATAAGATCTTTGAACATCTTTTGGAGCAAATAGCAACTGTCAGTCTGTGTCAGTGTGCCTTGAATTCATCAGGCTCAGGGCAGCAAAGGCCTTTTGTGATGTGGGATGCTGATGCTATGATATACTTTACTTGGGATGTTAATCAGGGCATCAAATTAATGACTCCTTGTACAAGAGGCCGATACATTCTAAAGACCACAACCTCCTACCACCACTAAGTACCACTTTTGGTAGTTTATTTTCAAATAAAATACAAATTCAGAAAACAATACCTGTTGATTTTTCTTTAGAGGTCTACAATTCTGACCAATTTCAGACTTCCAGGCATGCTTGAAAGTTAAAAAACTTTCTGGTGAAGCAATGATTTTGCTAGCTTTACTTGTTGTACATACTGACAGCAGAGAGTAACTATTCAGCTAACCTTTTCCTGTAAATAATAGTTTATCAGGAGTTCAAAATTTTGTACTCAATCTTAGCTACTCCCTCCATCTAAAAGTCTAAATCAGTATAAGCCTTGGGCATGGTGACCAAGGAGAACATCAAGCGTGCCTATTTTCATTTAGTCACCATGCTCTCGTTAATCCTTAGAGCGTCTGTTTGTTTTCCCATGTAAACGGATGCTAACGTTGTTGCATGTGGAGGTGCACGCGGAGGCTCCTAGTAGATAGAAAACGGACCTGATAGATAGAAGAAATAAATGGCTAACGGACTAAACGGAACGGCAGCCATGCGTTAATTCAGCTGGGAATACGAGGAGTTGTGAGCGCCAGAAACCAAGCAAAATAGGAGAGAGAAGCTAGACGATTTAGACTTAAGGAGAATTTAATTTTACTAAGATGATTTAGACTTTTGGATGGAGGGAGTACTATATATGGTATGGGAAGTATCGTTTCATGTATAATATTTCATACCACTACATGAGAATATGGCCTAAAGATATACCACTACTGATCATTTAGTGAAATATATTCACGACAAGTCCACAAATCATTTAAACAACGAATCAACCAACTAATAGCAATTTAAACAACTATGGAATCTGTTATGATTGGCGTCATGTACCAGTGACGCAAGTGACAGAGTGGCTCATTAGCATGGGCTTGGCAACAGCACGCCGCGGCAGCCGGAGAGCGCTGCGACTTATAATACAACAACAACAACAACAACAACAACAAAGCCTTTAAGTCCCAAACAAGTTGGGGTAGGCTAGAGTTGAAACCCAACAGAAGCAATCAAGGTTCAGGCACGTGAATAGCTGTCTTCCAAGCACTCCTATCTAAGGCTAAGTCTTTGGGTATATTCCATCCTTTCAAGTCTCATTTTATTGTCTCTACCCAAGTCAACTTCGGTCTTCCTCTGCCTCTCTTCACGTTACTATCCTGACTTAGGATTCCACTACGCACCGGTGCATCTGGAGGTCTCCGTTGCACATGTCCAAACCATCTCAACCGGTGTTGGACAAGCTTTTCTTCAATTGGCGCTACCCCTAATCTCTCACGTATATCATCGTTCCGAACTCGATCCCTTCTTGTATGACCGCAAATCCAACGCAACATACGCATTTCCGCGACACTTAGCTGTTGAATATGTCGTCTTTTCGTAGGCCAACATTCTGCACCATAAAATGGAATGTATTTCTTTATCAGGATTTGAAGCACAAGTCTTTTGCTCAAGCCCTGCAACTGATCTTGAAAGGGCGTACCTAGTGCAGAGAGCTCCCGCTCTGTGCGGGGTCTGGGGAAGGGTGTCAGTGGCAAGCATTACCCTCGCCTGTGCAATGCGAGGAGACCACGACTCAAACCCGGGACCTTCCGGTCACAGGCGGTAAGACTCTACCGCTTGCACCAGGCCCGCCCTTCGCAACTGATCTTGCTCCCTCCTTTTTTATATTTCCCCTCCAAATCGACCCTCAAGTTACAGCTAGCAACTTGGACCAAATAGAGAAAACCGAGAGTAGATCAAGACTAATGGTTTCTTGGATATGTGATTCATGTAGAAAGAAATGGATGACCAATTCATTCATTTACCTTCTCCTGCACGGAGAGAATGTGCAAGCCATATGTGTTGAGGAGGATCCTCACTGCAGCAGTTGTGTTTCTAAAAGGATTTACCGCCACAACCCCCCCGCCCCGCCCCCCCCCCCCCCACCCCCACCCCCCCCCCCCCCCCGCCCCCCCCGCGATATTTACTGAAGTTCCTACTGCTCGTGTACTGAGCGCACTTAACCATATTGACCAGTGAATCGACTTTTCTATTATGTGAAATGCCAAATCTGAAATTCGTAGAACCAATAGATTTGATAGCACTGCTCTAATCTTTAGTCCCCATTTATAGAGTACCATGAAGGCATCCATTCTCTTGTGTTATGCAAGTTTCATGTCTATCATGTTCTCATCTTCAGCTTATGGATACAAGCTGAAATTAGGGCAAGACATGCGAGCATGTGCTGTAGCTTGTCCTCTCTGTTGTGGTAAATGAATAAATGATTGAACTCTTGCACTCATGTCTGTCATGTTTTCATCTTTTGCTTATGGATACAGGCTAAAATTAGGACAAGATGTTATGACGGGCATCTCTTATCAACGCCGGCCCAGGCCCAGTGACTAGGCCACACCGGCGGCAAGGGGCCCAGGCGCTGTGGATCAGCTATCTATAGTTATTTTTGCTATTTCCATAATTATAGGATTTGTGATTGATTTGCTTGTAAGTTTGCAGGGGATAAATACCCCTTGACTCTTTGGGAATTAATTAAGCAAGGCAATAGTATTTGCCTGGCCTCAAGGGTCATCTACGTGACCCTCCTGCCTCCCTGCTCTCTCTCTCACGCACTCCCTAGGGCAAGCCGCCGCTCCCTGCACAGCCACGGCGCCTCAGCGCCTCCGTGAATTCCGCCCTCGTCCTCCCATCTCATACCCGTATGCTCTTCGCAGTCGCAGTAGGATCAAGGATCCTATCACAAGACATGCAAGCATGTGCCTTAGCTCGTAGCTTATCCTCTCTGTTGTGGTAAATGATATAATTCTTGCATTCTGTTGCTGCAAGGCCTATTTAAATGACAATCCTAGTGAGAAATGTGAATCCTAGTCAATTAGAATCCAAAAGCAAACAAACATTCGAGCACTCCTAGCTACTGTCTGTTCTATCTTTTCCTTTAAGAAATGTGTACCCTGCTTGATTTATTCATTTGGCTTTTGATGTAAACTTGTGTTACTAAATAGACCCCTTCCCTTGCCTTTGATTTTTGGGCCTAGTAGTTGTAAATTTGTCTTGTACTAGAGTAGTAAGACACCTGCTTATGGATTGAGGTTCAGTTCAATATAATTAAAATCCTAGTTCCATCCCTTCTAATCCAGGGAGGGAGGGAGAATCATTGCATCCTAGTCAGTTTTCTAAAAGTCAGGTGGATTACTGGTGTTGCCTAGTGACTAGGCTGGCTCGGTGGCTGCCCCTTGCTGTTTTGTGCTTGATCTTCTGGTGTTCAATATCTTTCCAAAAAAGCTGTTAGATCATTGATTCACATGAAATGAAATTCAAACTTCTGATGCTAAAAACAAATGGGATATCAATAGAATTGCAAGTCAGCAGTTATGATATCATGGAGGTATTGATTGTATCGAAAAGTGCACATGTGTAAAAATGCTGCATCAGATGTTGTATCAAGTGCGGTGTCTTTCCATGCTGGGTAGTAAGAGTTTTCAGTTATCATTGAGGAATGGGGAGAGCACTCTAGTATTCGGAGAAAACGAAGGGACAAAGTTCATGGGATGAAGTTGTGTTAAGAAAGAACTAATCGTTACTTGTTTCGTAGATTTTGTACTATGAATCTGACTGCTGTCAACTGCATGCAAAATGCAGTACCAAAAGGCGTAGAGTGGAGGAACAGCTTCAAGATCAAGGAACATCAGTTAGGCCTGACAAAATTCCCACTGGTACGCTTCTTAGTCTCACTTTGCAAATATGTTAGTGTCATTTTGCAACCTAAGGGGACATGATTATGCATTTAATTCAAAATTCAAATGTGGTGTTCTAAATTATATTTTTCTGCATTGTGTTGCACGGTTGACTCGCTACCTTGTTCGTAGGTTGCACTAATTGTACAGATGGTTGCCCTTTCAGAGTTGTAGAATATAAACCACTTTCTGTCATTTATATTTCTGAATTTAATCACAACAAATTATCCAGCTGCCGGTGGCTATTATATTTTCTTTTTAGAATATCCCTAAATGTTGTGTAACTTCATTTCTTTCTTCTGTTGCAACTGGCTTGGGCTTAGTTCATCATATATTGAGCATTGAGTGTCTAAGTGTTCGTGTGTGATAGATGGCATGTTAAATTATTGAGTAATACATTTTTTCAGGTGCATCTAAAAATGTCCAGGTCGAGGCATGTCCACATCCTGGATATTTTGGTGGACTTTGCTTTAGATGTGGCAAGCCACAAGACGAGGAAAATGTTTCAGGAGTTGCTTTTGGTTACATCCACAAGGTACTTCAGAATGTGGAGTTCCCTTATGGCACCTGTATTTTTGGGCACACTTTTGCAAATTTGTGGGCGCTGTACTGCCATTTTATTTTCATTTCCAGTTGCACTTGCACATTGCCTTGTCTCTGAGCAGTTTTACAAATTTAGGAGGATTATTAAAATGCAGGGCTTGAGGCTAGGTACCTCAGAAATTGACAGACTACGTGGTGCTGATTTGAAGAATCTGTTGCGTGAAAGAAAATTAGTACTCATTTTGGACTTGGATCACACACTGATCAACTCGACCAAACTCCAAGATATTTCTTTTGCTGAAAAAGATTTGGGTATTCAGACTGCTGCTTCAAAAGGTAATATTATATAATTATAATAAGTTTTGAGAACTTGTAGTCATCTTTGGTTGAAATTATATTTTATTACCATGAGCATAAGGTACCACCTCTGATTGCAACTATAGATGCCATTATGTTGTCATGATATATTTTGTCAACTTTTGATTTTTACATGATTTTATTTGAAAGATGGCATGAGTAACATTTTCTCTTATACATCTATTACATCATAAAATTTCTATTTGTTTACAAAGTTCTGTTTGAAAATAGAGTAGTGGGTACTGGCCAATGTTGCCTCTTTTGCTAGACAATGGAAATAAAAAGATGGCATGTATGTTTGAATGTGGACTCGAATGCATACAGTTTACTGAGTGACGGGCACTAGGGCAGAGCCAATATATTTGTATAAGCAGCTAGCATTTCACAATAGAAAATAGAAGTTCAATGCCACTACTCATGGCATGTCTATATGCTTTAGCCTATTCCTGCATAATGTGGTTTTAGTTACAGATTGAAATTATTAAGAACTTAGGGCCCTCTAGTCCCTCTATCTTTTGTTCTCAGACAAACATTTTTATGGCTCAGTGCAGTTAGCATCAGTTGGTATTACCCATAAATGAACTTTACAAGTCTTTTCTAACTTCTATCCTATTAAGCAGAGTAATAATGATTAACAACTTTTATATAATTACAGATGATTATTTTCTTGCAGTTGTCTATGTTTCATGTCCTTTGACCCTTGCTGAAACTGTTGTGGCTTATCCATGAATGTATATAACATAGCTAGTGAACCCCTCATTTTCTAAATGCAGATGATCCAAACAGAAGCATCTTTTCACTAAATTCAATGCAGATGCTCACAAAGTTGAGACCATTTGTCCGAGAATTTCTGAAAGAAGCAAGCAATATGTTTGAGATGTATATATACACCATGGGTGACAAACCTTATGCAATTGAAATTGCGAAGCTTCTTGACCCTAGTAACATCTATTTTCCTTCGAAAGTGATTTCAAACTCAGATTGCACTCAGCGAACACCAGAAAGGTCTTGATGTGATTCTTGGAGCTGAAAGTGTTGCAGTGATTCTTGATGACACTGAGTATGTAAGTGTTATTATCAGCATGTTCGCTTGTTGGTTTCAGTCAGGGCTTATCAGCCAGCCAACAGTGTTTTCCTCTCACAACAAACCAGCATCCAGCCTGGGCTTATCAGTCCAGAAACCAACCAGCGAATAGGCCCTAAATGACTATTTTCATAAGTATGCGCATTTTCTATCCAAAATAGGGCAAGCTGATTTAGAACAGTTTTATTTTATGCAACCAAAAGTCACATTATTTGACATGAATTCATTGGCCAAGCTCGGTCTTAAATGTCTCATTGTAGAATACTCTGATCACTCAGTAAGTGTTCCTGGTTAGTAACTGCTCTTTATTTCCTGTTTGCTTCCAACATATAGATTTAAAAATAGAAACATCTATCCTCAATTATCAAAGTGTAATGATTATCCTCAATGTGTAGAAGCTGGTAGGACCATGTTATTAGTGCTTAGAGTGATCAAAATTTCTGTTTTTTATTGTCATTTGCCATTCATGGCTGGCCAGCCTGAAAAATGGAATTTTGTTTCAGGTATGGCAGAAGCATAAAGAAAACCTGATTCTGATGGAGAGATATCATTTCTTTGCTTCAAGCTGCCGCCAATTTGGTTTTGGTGTTAGGTCGTTGGCAGAGTCGATGCAAGATGAAAGGGAGAGTGATGGTGCTTTGGCTACTGTTTTAGATGTCTTGAAGCGCATACACGCGAGTTTCTTTGACATGGTTTATTCAGTTCAAAGTTTTATCACATTATCACTCTTTTTTTCTATGTTCTATTCGTCACAGTAGACCGGAATCTTGTAAGGACAAAAGTATTTCATTTCTAACCATTTGTCCTTGTACTTCTCTTATGTAGGCTGTTGAAACTGATCTTTCTTCACGGGATGTAAGACAGGTAGGCTTTGCATATACCCTTCGCGCTGCCTTTTATGCTTTAAGAACTA
The DNA here is from genome assembly GCF_019320115.1 of Miscanthus floridulus. Taxonomy (NCBI): domain Eukaryota; kingdom Viridiplantae; phylum Streptophyta; class Magnoliopsida; order Poales; family Poaceae; genus Miscanthus; species Miscanthus floridulus. Next base: position 115,852,304 of record NC_089598.1, read on the forward strand.
TTTATGTTTTTCTTAAGAGTAGGTGAATTGTGTTTTATCAATTTTAAAATAACTGAACTATAGCTTGCTTAATATATCCTGTATGTGGTGTGGCTTACAGATTCTCATTTGTAATTGGCTGTTTCTTGTGTTTGTATGCCCCCTATACAGGTGATCAAGGCGGTACGGAAGGAAATACTGCAAGGTTGCAAAATAGTCTTCAGTCGGGTGTTCCCAAACAATACTCGCCCACAGGAGCAGATGTTCTGGAAGATGGCCGAGTATCTGGGTGCCGTTTGCTCTACAGATGTGGATTCTAGTGTCACCCATGTTGTAACTGTGGATCTGGGAACAGAGAAGGCCCGCTGGGGTGTTGACAACAAGAAGTTCTTGGTCCACCTACGCTGGATTGAAGCAGCAAATTTCCGGTGGCATAGGCAACCGGAGGAAGATTTTCCTGTCACTGCCCCGAAGGAAAAGAGCAAAGACAAAGATAATGCTGTGGCTGGCAAGAAGGAAACCAGCAAGGATAGACAGAATTCTGCAGCTGAGAAAAAGGAAACGACGAAGGACAAGGAAGAAAATGCTGCAGCTAGGCAGAAGGAAACGATGAAGGAGAAGGAAGAAAATGCTGTGGCTGGCCAGAAGGAAACGGGGAACGACGAAAGAAATGTAGGCGGTCAGGAGAAAGATGATGCCAAAGAAAACGCTGTGGCCACATCTACTACGAGTCCTACTGACTCGTAATCTATGTTGGGCTCCAAAAGTATCTGACACAGTGTAGGCTTGCAGGTTTGGTAAGGGGGATGGAAATTTAGCTTTTGTTATCCGTTCGTGCAGGCCCAGGACTTTAGATCTGGTCCATCGCAAATTTTGCTGCTGGCCTGAAGCTGATTGGGCCTCCGGCCATATAACTTACACAACGATGAAACTATAGGAGTTCAAGCAAATTGATGTGGTTATGGCACAATTCTAGGTGAATCCATGCGACTATGTGCGCAGATGGACTTTAGCTTGTACCTGCTTCTGTAGGTACTGCCCCCTGATTGAACCACAGTAAATCCTGTAAACATTCGTGATCGCTTAGTGGAACTATGGATTCTTAAGTTGAAAATGGTCCACATGAATTAATTCTTGTGCACTGGAAAAGGTTTAGGTGTAGGTCTCTATGATGTTGCCATACATTGAGTACGACGGAGTCATTGGTCTTTTCGTTATTGTGATGATGATGAATTGATGAAGACAAGAATAAATTCCGGCATTGAGCAAGAAAGAATCTCTTCTGATTTCCTGTGATTTTCGTGTGATTGTGACGTCAAACCTGTATTATCTAGAACTCTTGTCATGACCTGGCGTCCCATAATTGAAGCCTACGCCTGCGCCCTTGTTGAAAGGTCTAGATAATTTTGCTTCCATAAGAGAGCAGTGCCAAATTTTTTGGAATTTCATACAAAATTGACCAACTATGCAGGGATTAGAAGAGTTTGAGCACTTGAATGGGCAGCTGCAGATAAAACTGAGGGCTTATAAACGATAGCAGTAACACTAGTTCTCTGGCTGTTCCGTGCAGGAAAACAAAATAGCAACCTGACGGGCCTCACAATCTCTGATCCGCCTGCATAGCTGGCTCGCGAATTACACGGGCCGGCCTAACCATGTTCAGACCCAAATAGCAATGCACCCCCGCCATAGCCATACCCGGCCTCTACAACCTTCATATTCTGGGCCGCTTATTTTTCTTTCTCCCTTTCAGCCCTCTCGGTCGTCCTCGCCAACTCCATTGTTTCCTTTTCTTTTGGTTCTTCATTCAGTCTTCATTCATCACATTTTGGAAGACGAATGATTCTAAAAAAAACACACTTTTCGAAGACGAACTATCGCTCCATCCACCGCGTCCGCACAAACTTTTCTTTTATCGAACTCACCGACTCCGGACGAAAACAGCTTTTCCCGGGAAAACACGAACGGAGCAGCACACGTTCGAAATGTCCAACCGACAGCGAGCGAGCAACACTTCTGACACCAAATCTATCTTCGTCGTCGTCCACCATGCATGCAACGCGCAACCGTTCGCCGCACGTGCGCGCGTGCCGTCTGGACGGCGCATTTTTCCGGTGAGGGAGATTCATGGTGAGACACCAGCGGAGCAACGTGGATCTCTCATCTCCGAACGAGCACCCGTCAACACCCTGCTGGCCTGTCAGCCCTGTCACTTCTTCTGAACTGAAAAACGCATGCGGACAAGGACCGAGGAGGTCGTGAATTGTCGCCCGCCTGTCGGTGATCAAGGTACTGTTCTTCTGATGATGGAACTTGACAAGGATTTTCGATAAGAAAAGTACTAGTAGAACGGCTAGTAAACGGCTATTTCAAACGGTTTCAGCGCGACTCGACGGTAAAAACAACGCATTCCGGGTTCCGGCCCGTGTCCTCCTCGGGGAGACTGAAAATGACAGGCAACAACTCAGAGAAATCGAGGAGTAGCGCTTGCTGCCGAGAATTTTTTTAAAAAAAAAAACTCCCAAACTGACAGCTGTGGAAAGGGCATTTTATTATTACGGAACCTAATAATTAATCAATCCCGGCCCGCGCCCTCTCAAAAGCATTTTATGATTGCAGTCAACAAATACAAGCACGCTGAAACTGCCAAGAAATTTGCCACCTGTAAGGGAGAGATTCTGATAATTAGCACCCAATTTACAAGCCTTTCAAGATTTGACGACACTCATCTCACAATGGAATGTGGGCGTCAATCTGAGTCATTGACATGTGAGTCATCGTGTCAAATCTTGAAAACCTCACGAATTAATTGTCGATTTTAAAAATTTCTCCCCAAAATACAAGGGCAGATCTAAGGTAAACCGTTGGGACCAGCTATCGTTCCGACGAACCAGCTATCCTCAGTCACAGAGCCTTTTTCCAGTTGATTTTTGAGCTGATAAGCTCGGCTAATGCTAATTTATTATAAGAGAAAAACACTATGGCTGACTGATAAACTCTGGCTGAAACCAATAAATGAACAGGCTGATAACTTATACTGACTTTGCTGACGTGGCAATTGCTGGAGCCGGATCATTCCACATTCCACAAAATTGCCATGCTCAGCTATTTGTAACATACTCCCAGATTTAATAGCACTATTTGTAACATACGTTCCCACTCTTTTACAAATTCACTTCAAATGCAAGACATGGCATGAAAACTACTCCATCCTGTTGTACCTTAGCCATCGTGTCCCTGTCGATGAGCCTCCAAGCTGCCCATACACTCCTGCTAAACTCGCGATAAATCCGCTCTACTCGCTTAAACTTATCAATCTGGCTTATCGATTATTAAACAATATTTTTCTCTCACAACTAAATTAGCTTCAGCCTGATTTATCAGCCACAGAAATTATCAGCCGGGCTCGAAAATCTATGGGCATCCCTCTCTGGCTAGCTGGCGCTGCAGACTACTAAAGGGCACGCATGCAGCAGGGGCCGGTAATCCGGTCTAGTTCAGCTTCATCAGCAGGAGAGAAAACAATGCGTTGCCGTCCACCTTGTGGAGCGAGCACTCGACTCGAGCCCCCTCCCCCTCCCCCGGATCAGGATCCGTCTGCTTCAGTTCGTTTCTGCTGTCCGCGGATTGCGACTCCGCGGCCGCGACTTCAGAAGCTTCTCTCTCTCGGGAGACGAGCGAGACGCCAGCCAGAGGGATCATCTCTCTCTCTCTCTACGTCAACGACGACTACTCTCGCCGTCGCAGCGCAACCAAGGAGACGACCCGAGTACTACTTCTCCTCTCTGGCTCTCTCCGACGAGCTGGCGTGGACGTGTTGACCGCCGCCACTCACGTGTTTGACTAATCTGCCCGCCCGTCCAGCAAAGCAGAGTGACCGGGTGGGGCCCGCTCCTTCCTTGCCACGCGCCTCTCCGCCCGCTTCGGCTTCCTTCCTGGCCCCGTCTGCTACCGCGCCCGTGGGCCCTGCCTCGAGGCGCCGGCTCGGAGAGAGGTAAGGATGGCAATGGGGAAATTCCCAGGGGGGGTATGATCACTCCAGATCCATCCCCGTCGTAAAAAATTGGTACCGTCAAAATATTCATATCCGTCATGGATGAGAAATTTTCCCCAGACCCATACCCGGTCAGGTAAATTATACTCAACGGGTCGTCCGTACCCACCAATAATTTATTCACGCACATGAAAATCAACAATTCAACAGCCGACCGGTCCACCCTAGCTATCACGACTAGTACTCATTTTTTTTCAATCTGTATGACATAATAAGAATGAATGTTAATAAAAAAAAGATATGTTATAAAAAAAATATCAAACATAACAGGTATGGCAGGACATGGGAAGCAGACAAAATCTGTCAATTTGTTCTATTTGAACTGCTTACATATGGTAATAGGAGAATTGGTAATCGCACAACACGGCAGTACAACTGAGGAGCTAGGATAGCTATGTCACTGAAAATAGGAAAAATAAAGTTATTTTACCGGTATACTAACTGAATGCAATGCTATATTGCCTATATGCATGCATCGTCATGATGTCTATAGTAAAATGTTTCTGTATGTCAAGATGAAATAAAAAATTTAGGCATGCCAATAAACAAAACCTAAAAGTAAAGACATAGTGATATGGTGGGTTTGACAGACATGGCAGGATATGCTTTGGTTCATTTAAACTAGAAGAAGCATATAGTCAGAATAAATACAATCTGGCACTAGCACTATTGTTCTTAGGGTTTACTTACATCAGTGGCTGCAGCAACTTGCTGGTAGTACTAGGAGGCCGAATATTAGTTACTGCACCACCTCCACCCGAAGATGTGGCTGCAGAAGAGGAGCGGTGGCCGGAAGGAGCAGCAGCACCTTCCCGAGATGAAGCCAGAGAAAGAGGGGGCCGGCCGTCCTTTTGCTTCGTCTTCTCCGCGACTGCAGTAACCCCGGTCCTTTTCTTCTCCTTGGTGGTGGTGTTCTTGGACTTGGATGTATGAGCGGCGTCGTTCCCGTTCTTGGGCTTAGATGCAAGAGTACTGGCGGCACCGGCGCCGTTCTTCGGATCCGCTGCAGGAGCGTCGGTGGCGACTTCAACTTGGACCTCCGGATCTTGCAGCTTCAGAGTGTTCACGGCGTCGACGAGCTCGAGATCCGGCGGCTTCAGGTGGTCACCATCCTCCAGGACCTCCACGAAATCCCTTGACGCCGAAGTGAAGGAGTTGGTTAGTGCAGGGGGAAAGAGGCAAAGGAGCGCGGCACGGAGCGCGGATGGCCGAGCGCCTCTGCAGTGCTGCGCTTGCAAGTGCAAAGAATATGATATGAAGGGGATTAGGGGAAGGGGAACAGGGCAATCACCGTTCTTGCTCGAGTTGCTCTGTCGCCGACATGGCGTGGCGAGTTCCTGGTGCTTCGATGCGATGCGAATATGCGAGACGCCGAGACGATGTCACGAGGGGCGTCGGGCGGGCGGGCGGGCGGTGTAGTTTTTTTTGACGAGTGGTGATTGCGGTGCCAGGCTGCCAGCACCGAGATGAGGTAACGACGCGCTTTACTCACGCGCCTGTTTTTTTCGGCGGCGGGAGGCCAGGTGTCGAGCCTCCCTCGAGCGGTCGAGGGCTCCAGCGGCCAAGTCGCCAAGCGGGACCGGCGGCTGAACCTAGGGTTTTACATGGGCTAGTGGGCTTATTTAGTTTTTGGCAAGGTATTTTTTACCCATGGGTAAATGGGTACGGGGATTGCTGGAACATACCCATACCCACGTACCCGATGGGTGAAGGGTTTGGTCCATTTACGTACCCATGGATAGTGTGTTTAGTCCATATTTAGACACTAATGGAGTAAATACCCATCAGGTATCGGGTCGCGGGTCCCCATTGCCATCTTTAGAGAGAGGGGAGCAGGAGAGCACACGCAGCCTGCGCTGATACGATCGTATACGATCGTGGATTATTACTGCTGTCTGATTTGATGTGAGAAAAAAATATTGTTCTAGCTAAAAATTTACTATCGTTTATGATCAAGCGACGATTGGTAGCTACAGCACACAACTACTTGTCCCGCGCGCGTGGACCACGGGTGGGCCCCACCGCGCGCGTTTTTCTCAACGGCCTGCTTCTTGCCGTCTTCCGATTCCGAACCCGGCGGCGACATCTGCTCTGCACTCTGCTCGGAGTTCACGTCCGTCGTCGTCGTCGTCATCGGAGACGTGACAGTTTTGGACGCCGAGGGTATGACCCGGATGCTTGACTGCTGGAACAACTCCCGTAGCAGCCGGAACCATGACTACCTCCAACCACTTCTTTTAAAGTCAGTTATGAAATGCTACTTTGTGTACGTAGTACAATCTATTCAGTTGAACAAAATGTAACTTCGGATCGTCTCACAGTAAAGAATGTACTGTAAAAAATTACAAAACATGTAAATAAATGATTTAAAATCTTGACGACTCTACGTTGTACAGTACTAGTATATATGGTATTTCTTTTGAATCATAGTACAAAGCTCACAAATATACATGTATTCACACCTCTATGAATACGTGCATATAAAGGTGTCCTATTTCTGTAATTGCTTATGACTATAGAAGACTTGTAAACACAAACATATCTTCACCTTCATGAACAAACGCACTCCTTGTCTATACCTAAACCCTAAACGGATGCAGCCGCAGCCAGATAAAGCTACAGCGAACACACGCACTTCCGATTCTAAAAGACTAATCTGACAAATTTCAAGATTAACAAAGCCACCATAGATACTTTGTTGGCAACAAACTAAGTCAACAGACCTAAAGATTGGCCAAATCATCATAGATGTCTTGTTGTCAAATAACATGTCACCGGCCACTACAAAAACAAAGTCACAACAAATACCTCAGTGTTGACGGCCATTGTCGCCTACTACTGAATAAATAATATAGTCAAGTACCAGAATAAATACAAGAGTCCATGCCAAGTTGAAAAATTAAACCTGGACCAACATGTTCCATCATAAAGAACCCTAATAAAATCACAAAGTTATACTTAGATCACATCGATTGTACTTTTTATAAAATATGTTAATCAATTCATGTATGTATTTGAGCTGCACATGTTAATCTATCTTATCTTTTCGATGTATTTCGGTAGTATGAGCCTTAGAGCTCGTGGTATGTTTTTGAACAGTTGTGTACGGTATGTTGGCAAATGATGTAGAGGCAGGAACCTTGTTCCATTACTTAGTATATTGCCCGTGCTAACGCTACGGTAACATCTAAAAAAATATAAATCATAAAACTAAAATTAATCGTAATACTAAAAAATAAATCAACTATGAAAGAAACACAAATTCATTGTCTCGCAAAGAATGATCATTTCTCACACAGAAAAAATAAACACGCCCACAAAACGCTTTAGTGTCAGGTGCACCTGTTTTAGTGTTATGGCAGTCATCATAGCTGTCAGATACATCTCAGATCCTGAATACATGTCAGACAATTGAACATGTTAATTTATTAATACATTTCTGGTAGCATTTGGCTACAGCCGTTAGAAAAATCTTCAAGAATTTCCTAGAACATCGAGGTAGATACAGATCGGTTGCCTCCATTCAGACTTGATCATGCGTCTTTTAAATCCTGCAACATGGGCAACAGAACCAATTTGGATAAATTTCTTAATAGTGGAGTATTGCCCACAGAAGCAATTGCACATTGGCAAGTATTACTGTATTAATCATGATATGTGTTAAACAAATTGGTGGGACTGGCTGAAACTGGTACTGGCGCTGAAACTAAAACTGAAGCACGCAATCAGATAAATATATAGCAGTGCCAAAACTGAAACTGACGCTGGCTCAACAATAAAGGGTGGTAGCCTAGCCTCCAAATAGACTCAACACAAGCATAGATGATGGCTGAAAGGGAAATGGTGGATAACACTAACACCTAGCAGGCTGGCACTGCAAATTTGCATTGCCTGGACAAGCATAACAGACAAGAGGATATACTCGGAACACATATGATGGATTAGGTAGGATTAAGCACAAGAATGGTAGCTACTGCTTAGATCAGGAATTCAAGTGTGGTTTGGTTAAAAAAGGAAGGTCAACAAAGATTACCTGAGCAGCATATCTCCCAAGCTAGCCGGTACAACCTGCACAAAGCAAAATGACAGTATATTATCAGATGGAGAACAAGGGGGCAAAAGAAGAAATCAGCTGTTGTCAGGCTTTCTTTCAAGAGGCAATCTTTAGACGGAGAACAAACTGCTGAAATATGTATATTTCACTCAGATGTGTAAAATATTCATTAGATTAAAGAGCAGCAAAAAAGTAGTCTAGACACTACTAAATACTGTGCTAAATACTGTTATGTGATGAAAAAAAAACTCAGATGTGTGAAATATTCATTTGTAGTCGGGCTTCTGGAAGGCATATAAGAGATGGAAATAACGGGAAGCATTGTTGTTTGAATTCCACTGTGTGCACTATGATGAAAGTTAGCTAAATTGAATTCCCAATGAAATACGGGATGGGAGTAACAGCTTAAAGGTTTGAAGCCAATGATTGAGAAGCATGTAAGTGACAATGCTTAAATGGAGTATGCAGTAAAAAAACACATCATCGTGTACAGTTTTCTACAAGAAGAGCAAGAGTTATATGTAATATAAGGACGCAGAGACTCACATGAGGATCATTTTCCATTAGTCTCTGCTCCAATCTTTGTATTCTTGAAATAAGTGCAGCTTCAACAACCTGAACACATGGAAATCATGATGAAAGATCAGTTCATATTTCCAAACCGACACTTTAAATTTACATGAAAATGCAACATTTTCTTAAAAGTAAATTGCCCGTGCTAACGCTACGATGGCGTCAAGAAAAAATAAATCATAAAACTAAAATAAATCATGCTTAGAAAAAATAAATCATAAAACTAAAATATGTCATGCAATCGGCGGGGAAGGCCTCGACGATGGCTGATTCCTCCTAAAGTTTGGTGACTCCTCCATGATTGCAAAGATGGTAAGAGAAACCTCATAATGCTAGATAAGCTGCTCCACTATGTATATAGCCAGAATGAGCCAACAAAAATCTCCAACCTTCTATGACTTTTTTATTTTTCTAAAATTAAAAGTACTCAATGTACTCAGTAGCTAGAATAGAAAAGCTGTAGAAATAATTTTGCTTCATACCTTATCTTGATCATACATTCTGATATCTTTGAAGATAAACTTTAGACCAAAGCATGAAAGAACGGTCGTCTGAACAGTTTATACTTTAAAAAGATGGATACTTATTGAGTCAATAAAAACATGTTTACCAACCATAAGATCATCACAGAGTCCTGCAATTAGATTGGCAGCTGCAAGAACTGAAGTCCTCGAATTAAGTCCTGTTGGAATGCCAGCTTTGGCAATAGATATTGTCTGATGCTCTATGGCCTCGTGAATTGCAACTCTGGAATAGCATAAGAAAACGGGGACTGTGTTAACGTGGTTTCGAGAGCAGACCAAAAAAAAGGAGATGTAATATGTTTATTCTAGTTTCACCAAACATATAAATTGATTGATGCCTACCTGTCTTCGGGTCTCATCTTGTCAAATTCATCGATACAAACTATTTTCATCTATCCGATGAAATAGGTATCTCTTACTAGCACAGTAGCCTAAAATAATTCGCTGATCTAAACTTTTCGAGATGTAAAAAAACATGCCTTTAAGGTAAACCAAGACGGATGGAGTGGAAGAGCAAACCCTAACCTTCGAACCGATCCCATGGATAGGAAGCGGGGTTCCTGGTGACCGGCCGCGCGAAACCGGAGGCCGCTGAGGACAGGAACCGGAGCAAAGGTCGCCCCCACGGCTGCGTCGCATGAGGCCTCCCATGGATCTAGAACGCGAGCGCGAGAAGCCTTCTCCTCGCCATGGCAGCCCGAGCCGATGGTCCTGGGCACGCGACCGACGACGGCCTCAGCTCGCCGTGGCCCCGCGCCCACGGCTGGGGCGCGCCCTCAGCTGGCACCCCCGCGCTGCTGCCCCGCTTCCCGGCTCCATATGTGAGTGAGAGAGCAGGAAGGATTCGGAGGAGTCGCCGTCATGGCTGGAACTGGAAGACAGGGCGAGGAAGCAGCGGATTGTGTTTCATTTTTTTTCCGGAGAAAAAAAAACACTCCCGTGAGGGATCGAACCGCCGCCGCTGGGTGTGGGCGTGGGCGTGGGTACCGGGGGCGGAGGGAGGGCGCGGGCGGGCGGTAGGGATGCGTGGGGGTTGACACTGCACATCCATTGAACATCAACCGTTGGATATGGTTGAGTAAGGATAGAGTTGAGTAAGGATAGAGAATGAAAGAGAGATGATCTGGTGCGTACGTTTCTATAATGGTGAATCTCTGGGTACATTTAGTGGTGTGGGTGTAGTTAAGATCATCTCTGTGGAGAGGGTAATTGTTGGGTGGACGTAGAATAATTTGAACTGATGTATTATAGGGGTAGAGATAGAGATGTAAAAGTTTGAGCTGCACAAGTGTTTCGATCGGAACCCAACCTTGATTATAAGGTCTTCTTTGTGAAAGCATCTAGGCCCCTAGTAGGGTTTCGGTGATTAATGACAATACAAGATTACTATGACTAACGTGTGTTTTGCAGAGGTAATTAAGTTAGGTCATGGTAATGGAGATCGATTGGGCAATCAAAGTTGTCATGCCCCTACGATGGAAATCGTTTCGGTTTTCAAAGGATGGACGACAAGGTTAAGGATGACTAGTTCTAAGTGTCGATTGGAGTTGGAGTGACACTTAGAGTAGTTTAGGATTTTGTTTTTCCTTTGGCCGTACTATTAAGGGGGGTATGGACGGGTAGCTTGACCTAGTTGAGTCTAGTGAGTTAGGTGTGGTGCACACTTGTTAAAACTAGCTCTAGGTAGCTCCTATGAATGCCTAAGATCCTTTGGAGCAAACTTCATTCACATATGATCGAAAGTTAAAAGTGAATAGAGAGTAGCCTCGTTAGTGAATCAAGAGTAGCAAAGTGTGCATCCACCTTCTCATTAGGCTTTTCGTGGTCAAGTGAGAGTTCGTGCTTGTTACTCTTGGTGATCGCCATCACCTAGATGGCTTGGTGGTGGTTGGGAGCTTGGTGATCACTCGGCGGAGCTTGTGGGTGACCCAACTCAAGTTGTGAGCAGCTTTGGGTGATTCGCCGCGATGGAATGTCGAAGAATCAACCCGTAGAGAGCACTTGATCCTTGCGCGGATCAAGGGGGAGCTACACCCTTGCGCGGGTGCTCCAATGAGGACTAGTGGGGAGTGGCGACTCTCCGATACCTCGACAAAACATCGCCGCGTTCCTCTCTCTCTTTATTTTGAGCATTTACTTTGAGTATTTATTTTGATCAATTCATACTTGTCTTTACATTCATAGAATTGCCATGCTAGAGTAAGTTTGGAACATAGGTTGCAAGTCCTTTGTGCGTTAGTTTGATAGAAACACCTTTCTAGACACAAGGGGTTAATTGGGCTATCCGTAGGATTTGTTTATTGCAAGAAAATTTAGAATTAGCCCAATTCACCCCCCTCTTGGGCATCTTGATCCTTTCAATTGGTATCGGAGCCTCGTGCTCACGTTTTTAAGCTTAACCGCTTAGAGCAAGATGTCTTACGGGGATGGACTAAAAGCTCTAGTTTGGTTTTGGTTAATTGATAAAACCCTAAGTGCTAACCTAGTTTATCAAGATAATTATGAGATAGGTAGCACTACTCCAAGTGATGAAGCAATGGCGAAGATCATGACAATGGTGATGGCATGGTGATGGTCAAATGCTTAAACTTGGAAAAGAAGAAAGAGAAAAACAAAAGGCTCAAGGCAAAGGTATAAAATGTAGGAGTCATTTTATTTTAGTGATCAAGACACTTAGTGAGTGTGATCACATTTAGGATAGATGGCCGTACTATTAAGAGGAGTGAAACTTGTATCGGAATGCGGTTATCAAAGTGCCACTAGATGCTCTAACTCATTGCATATGCATTTAGGATCTAGTGGAGTGCTAACACCCTTGAAAATGTTTGTGAAAATATGCTAACACTTGTGCACAAGGTGATACACTTGGTGGTGTTTGTAGGGTTGAGATGGGTTTGTAGGGCACATCTATAGAAATTCGGCGCTTTCGAGAAAATTGAATGCCTATTTTCTATTGCGCCGGATGCAAAATTCTTGGTGGTTGGCACATTTGAGCAAGGGTGAAGAAGTTAGAGTTGAAATGGAGTTGGTCGAAATAATGCTGGCGTCGGTCTACTGACCGGACGCTGGGTCACTCAGCGACCGGACGCTGAAAGGCTGCGTCCGGTCGAGCTATCAGACGACACAGTGGCTAGGGTTGAGCACTAGACGCTGGTCTGTGTCCGGTCAAGGTGGACCGGACGTGTCCGGTCAAAAAAATATGCCTCGAGGAGCTTACTGGAAATGACCGGACGCTGGGGCTTTAGCGTCCGGTCAGTTTTACTGTAGCGTCCGGTCAGCTTCGTAGCCATTGAAATCTGACAAACAGCATTTGAAGCTGGTGACGCGTGGCGTCCATCAAGCGACCGGACACTGAGGGCCAGCGTCCGGTCAGTATGACCGAAGCGTCCGGTCAGAGCGCGTTTTGCCCAGTGAAGGGGTATAACGGCTCTATTTGATGAGGGCTCTATTTATAGCCCCATGGCCGGCTCAAGGGAGAACTCTTGCACATTTTCATTGACATAACAACCTTGTGAGCTTAGCCAAAGTCCTCCCACTCATCTCCATCATTGATTCATCATCTTTGTGAGATTGAGAGAGAATCCAAGTGCATTGCTTGAGTGATTGCATCTAGAGGCACTTGGTATTCGTGTTGCGCTACGAATTTCGCTTGTTTCTCTTGGTGGTTGCCACCACCTAGACAGCTCGGTACAGCGGTGGAGGATCGGCATGAGTTGGTGATTGTTCGTGGCCGTCTCTGGTGATTGTGAGGGGAGTTGTACCTTCTCCGGTGGAGCACCGAAAGGTAACTCTAGTAAATTGCTCGTGTCTTTGAGTTACCTCACTTGTGGGTCGGTTCTTGCGGTGTCCAATCGTGTGGACGAGGTTTGTGAAACACCTCTTAGCCGCTGAACCACCAAGTGTTGGTCGACACAACGGGGACGTAGCGTGTTGGCTAGCACGTGAACCTCGGAAGAAAATCAATTGTCTCTTGTCTTTGGCATTCTCCTGATGATTGGCTATACATTCATCTTGTGATTGGTTCATCCCCTACATGTCAATTTTTAAATAGGCTATTCACCCCCCCTCTAGCCATATTAGGACCTTTCATGGACCTCCTCCTATCTTTGAGGGAGATGACTTTCCATATTGGAAAATCCGCATGGAGGCGTACTTAGAAGCTCTAGACGTTGGTATTCTTAGAGCCGCCTCTCAAGGCTTCCCAAAACCTCAAAATGCTACTAACCTACAAGGCGATGAGGTTAATTATGAAAAATGGAATGCAAAGGCTCGAAATATCATCTTTAGAGGTCTTTGCAAAGATGTGTTCAATTGTGTAAGGAACCACAAAGATGCCCATGCACTATGGTCGGACGTTTGTGCGCTCCATGAGGGAACCAAGAGTGAGCGTGAGGAACGCTATCACCTTGTGATTAAAAAGCTAAATTCATTTGAAATACTTTCCAAAGAAAGTGCTAATGAGATGTATTCTCATTTAAATATTCTTGTAGAAGAAGTCAATGGGCTTGGACTTACTCAAATGTCACCATCCGACATTGTGAGAAAGATCTTGAGTGTCCTCCCCATTGACAAATATGGGCACATTGTGACCGTGCTACATCAAGGTGATCTTTCCACCGCTACACCAACACAAATCTTGGGAAAGATCAATGCTCATGAGATGTACATGCACATCACGCCATAAGATGGCTCATCCTCTACAAAGAAGAAAGAGAAGGACTTAGCATTCAAAGCTAGCCAAGATAAGGGCAAAGCAAGACTTGAGTATGAGAGCTCAAGTGATGAAGATGATGAAGAAAGTCTTGCTCTCATGGTGAAGAAGACCACCAAGATGCTAAAGAAGCTAAACAAGAGTGGCATCAAGTTCGACGGCAAGAAGAAGAAGTTCTTCACTAGCTCAAGAAGAAAGCCAATCTCCGAGATGAATTGCTACAATTGTGGTGAACTTGGCCATCTAGCTCATCAATGCACAAAGCCCAAGAAAAACAAGTTCAAGAACAAGAATAAGGGCAAGAAAGATGATTCAAGCAATGAAGATGAAGATGAGAAGAAAAAGAACAAGCCATACAAGAAGAGAGATGGCAAGAAGAGGGACTTCTACAAGAAGAAGAAGAGTGGAAAGGCCTACATTGTTGGTGATTGGCTCACAAACATTGATTCATCAAGTGGATCATCCGATGATGATAGTGACAATGAAAAGGTGGCCGCCATTGCTATTGATCTTGCATCTTCACCACCACCATCGCCATCATCCTCTACACACCTATGCCTTATGACCAAGGGTGAACGCAAGGTTACTAAGAGTGATGATAGTAGTGATGATGAGCATGCTAGTGATGATGATAGCGATAGCGATGATGATGATTCACCTACATATGATGATCTTGTCAAAATACTAAGAAAATACACTAAGATCATTAGAAAGAGTAGAGCTACCAATGAAAAGCTTGATGCTAAAAATGATTCACTCTTAGCTAAGTGTGATACATTGGAAAAGGCTAATGATGAGCTTAGAGAAACCAATGATGCTATATCATCCAAACTCAAGGAGCTCAAATCTTCCAAGAAAGAGCTTAAAGATAAACATGATAAACTTGAGTGGGTGCACAATGAACTCATCACTAGCCATAACAAGCTAAAAGATGAATACACTACTCTTAAAATTAATCATGATACTCTTGTTATTGCTCAAGAATTTTTACCAAATGAGCCGCATGATGCTACTAACCATATTGTCAAGATTGATATAGCTACTTCATGTGATGATTTAATTGATGAGAGCATTAAGCATGGATCTAGTAGCAAAGGCAAGCAAGTGGTTGAGTGCAATGACTTTGATGAGTATGTCAAGCTCAAGAGTGATAATGAGAAGCTCATGAAAGATCTTGAAGAGATGAAAAGCCACAACATCATTGTGCTAGAAACTCTTGATTATGACAAAGAGTTGGTCCTTGAGAATGAGAAGCTCAAAGAAAAAAACAAGAAGCTCAAGGAAGAGAAGAAAGATGATGCTCTAAAGGAAGAAAATAAGAAACTCAAGTTAGAGAAAGAGCATCTCAAGATTGGGTTGAGCAAGTTTGCTAGAGGCAAGCACCTCCAAAGTGAGCTGCTCATGAACACCGTTATGAAGATGGATAGAAGTGGGATTGGATATGTGGCAAGTGTAGAGAAGAAGAAGGCTCAAGCTCAACAACAATAACCAAAGCCTTCATGTCAACCACAAGAGTGCTAGAACTCCTACACATAGATTTATTTAGACCAACAATATACAAGAGTTTGGGAGGAAATCTCTATTGTCTTGTGATTGTGGATAACTATTCAAGGTATACATGGGTGTTCTTTCTTCATGACAAATCCAAAGTTGTATCTTGCTTCAAGAAGTTTGCCAAGAGAGCTCAAAATGAGTTTGAAGTGAAGCTTAAGAAGATTAGAAGTGACAATGGGAAAGAATTTGATAACACAAACATTGAAGCCTATTGTGATAAAGTTGGGATCAAGCATGAAGTATCCGCAACCTATACTCCTCAACAAAATAGGGTAGTTGAGAGGAAGAACCGGACTTTGATCACTCTTGCAAGGACAATGCTAGATGAGTACAACACTCCCAAAGCTCTATGGGCGGAAGCAATCAACACCGCATGCTATGCATCAAACCGCCTATTCCTTCAAAAGTTCCTTGGCAAGACACCTTATGAGTTGCTCAATAGGAAGAAGCCGGACATCTCATTCTTTAGGGTATTTGGTTGCAAATGCTACATCTACAAGAAGCGGCAACACCTAGGGAAGTTCCAAAGACGTTGTGATATTAGTTTTCTTGTTGGTTACTTATCAAAGTCCAAAGCATATAGAGTATTTAATTATGCCACCGGCTTGGTTGAAGAAACATATGATGTGAAATTTGATGAATCTAACGGCTCCCAAGGAGCACATGAGAATCTTGATAATGTAGGTGATGAACCATTGAGGGAGGTTATGAAGAATATTCTGGTGGGAGACATCAAGCCAAAAGATGATGAAGATGATGTACAAATCATTGATCAACCTTCTTCATCAAGTGTACCACAAGATGGTGAAAAAGATGGGAGAGTAGAAAATGAAGATACTCATATCTCTCATGAGAAAATAGTGGTACAAGCACAAGATGTTGATGCTCCACAACCTCCTCCCCAAGTGGTCAATAGAAGAAATACACCTCTCCTACAAGATCATCCACAATATCTCATCATAGGGAGTCCATCAAAGGGAGTAATGACTCGATCTTAAAAACTTACTTTATTTATTGCTCATCACTCTTTTGTCTCTTGCTATGAGCCTACCAAGGTAGAAGAAGCTCTAAAAGATCCAGATTGGATCAATGCCATGCATGAAGAGTTGAACAACTTCACTCGCAATGAAGTTTGGACTCTTGAAGAGCGACCAAAAGGAGCAAGAGTCATTGAAACAAAGTGGGTGTTCCGCAACAAGCAAGGTGATCAAGGTGTTGTTGTGAGGAATAAGGCAAGACTAGTTGCAAAGGGGTTCTCTCAAGTTGAAGGTTTGGATTTTGGAGAGACCTTTGCACCGGTTGCAAGATTAGAAGCCATCTGTATCCTTCTTGCATATGCATCACACCATGAAATGAAACTATATCAAATGGATGTGAAAAGTGCATTTTTAAATGGCTTTATTAATGAACTAGTCTATGTTGATCAACCTCCCGGGTTTGAAGACCCTAGATATCCTAATCATGTTTACAGGTTGTCCAAGGCACTATATAGGCTTAAGCAAGCCCCAAGAGCTTGGTATGAGCGCCTTCGGGACTTTCTCATTGAGAAGGGCTTCACCATTGGGAAGGTCGACACCACGCTATTCACTAAGAAGCTTGATGGGCATATCTTCATTTGTCAAGTATATGTTGATGATATCATCTTTGGATCATCAAATGAAGACTCATACAAAGAATTTGGTGAATTGATGTCGAAGGAATTCGAGATGTCCATGATTGGTGAGCTTACATTCTTTCTTGGTTTTCAAGTCAAGCAAATAAAAGAAGGCATCTTCATCTCTCAAAAGAAATACACAAAAGATCTTTTCAAAAGATTCAAGATGGATGAATGTAAGCCAATCAAGACACCAATGCCTACCAATAGACATCTCGACCTAGATGAGGGAGGTAACCCGGTTGATCAAACTCTCTACCGTTCTATGATTGGTAGCTTGTTATACTTAACCGCATCTAGGCTCGACATCATGTTTAGTGTGTGTATGTGTGCTAGATTTCAAGCTAGTCCTAAGGAAACACATTTAATTGCCGTAAAAAGAATCCTTAGGTATCTTAAGCACACACCAAGCATTGACATTTGGTATCCCAAAGGAGCTATATTTGAGTTAATAGGCTATTCCAATTCGGATTATGCCGGATGCAAAGTGGATAGAAAAAGCACATCCGGAGGATGCCATTTGCTTGGTAGATCACTTGTGTCTTGATCCTCCAAGAAACAAAATAGTGTAGCTTTGTTCACCGCCGAAGCGGAATACATTGCCGCGGGTGCTTGTTGTGCATAAATTTTATACATGAAACAAACTTTGCTAGACTATGGTGTAGTTCTAGAAAAGGTACCTCTTTTGTGCAACAATGAAAGTGCGGTAAAACTTGCAAATAATCCAGTTCAATACTCTCGCACCAAGCACATAGATATCCGCCATCACTTTCTAAGAGATCATATTGCTAAAAATGATATATCACTAGAAGGTGTAAGAACCGAAGATCAATTAGCGGATATCTTCACTAAACCGCTAGATGAGGCTACATTTTGTAGATTGCGGAATGAGCTCAATGTACTTGATTTTAGCAACTTCACTAAAAAATTGAGCTTGTGTTGTCCCTTGCATTCATTGTAATATACAACATGTTTAATTTTTGGCAATGCATATAGGGCTTGTCTAACATGGTTAAGATAACCGCCGAAAAGCATGTGAAGAAGCTTAACCTTGGATCAAACTTGATAAGCAACTAGATTTACTTACAAGTATTGCATATGCATGAATGTTGTTTTGTCGTTTTGTTCCATTTGCCCTTTTATTGCCTATTTTCTTAAAAAAAATAATAGCCTAAGGCAAAATATTTTGAAAAATATGAGGGTTTGAGAGAGGTCACTCACATCAGTCCCAATTGATGTTTATTTGGATCTTATTCAAGTTGGGACTTGATTAGGAACAGGCAGCGCGAAGAAAGTTTAAAGATTTGCTGGAAAAGGTGCACCGGACGCTGCTGTCCAGCGTCTGGTCAGTTCACAGGAGGTGAACTGCTGGTGAAGGAGTGACCGGACGCTGCATTTGTGCGTCCGGTCAGGAAGGGATCCAGCGTTCGGTCGTTTGAAGGAGAATCAAGCTGTACTGATCGGACCCTACCTGCGTCCGGTCATGGACCACCGGACGCGTCCGGTCGCGATTCCAAAGGAATTGGACCTCTCTGGAATTGACCGGACGCTGGGTGGTAGCGTCCGGTCAGTGGATTTCATGCGACATCGGGACTTCTCTTCTGTTTCCTTCTCTATCGTGTTTGGGACCCTCATATAACCGTAGCCATCGGGTATTTTTTTTCTTGACCTAACCGCGCCACCGCAGCTCCGTCCCGAGCCCACCAGCTGTTCCAGCGCCCAAGCCATCATGCCACCGTAGCTCGCCGCGCCGCCGCAGCCCCGAGCCGACCACCTTGCGCCCGCCTCACACGCCACCGTGCCTCCCCTGTCTGCGCTCGCCCCTATTCCGCGCCACCGCAGTCACGCCAACTCTAGCTCGTGCGCCTGCCTGACCCGTGCACCTCCCACGACGACAGCGCCACCGTTGGCTCCTCCAGCACCGAGTGCCACTCAAGGCCATCTCCAGTGCCATAGCCCTACCTCCTCCATTGTTGGTAAGGCTAGATCCTTGTTCCAATTTTGATTTGCTTAGATCAAATTGCAATGCAATGCACTGATTTCAAATAATCTAGGGCCACCGGTTCATCGCTGTTCTTCATAACCCTAGCCCCAGCCGGTTCTGAGGGTTCCCCCGCGTGACGTCTTTCCTTTTTCTTGGATCACTGATTCGTCAGGTAGCTTGCCCATCGTCTCAATTTCGCACCTACATTGCTTGCTTCCTAGGTCTTTCGCATCTATTAGATACATTGTATTTATTCGTATATCCATCTATTCTATCGTGCCGCGAGTCAGTGTCGTTAAAGTTCCTGTGGCAGTTGGTAGTCAACTCGGAGCCAAGCTCATGAGTAAGGATCGAGGCCAAGCCTCAGGAGTGTTAGTTTGACAGTTGATCTTCATCAGCGGCAGTTCATCCTCTTGTCAGATTAGATGGCTCGCACTAAGAACGTTGGTGGTGGTCCGGGTGATGATGACCGGAGGCCCCCGCCTCGCCAGCCTATGAGATCGAAAGGCAAGGCAACGAAGCAGGTGACATCCAAGAAGCGCAAGTACCCCGACGCAGAGACAGCGAGGGCAGCAGCTGTTGTAGAGGTCGTAGAGCATGCCGAGAGAGGAGGCGCTCGCAGTGGTGTTGTCATAGCAGATCCACAGCTCACACCAGCATAGAGGGCAGCAGTTGAAGAGGCTGAGCGTCTTCATGGTGGTCCACCTAAGACTGTCATGATGGCAGGACGTCGCCTGGCTATTGAGGAGGCTCGACCTCAGGGGGAGTCCCAGCAGGAGGCACAGCAGTAGCCCCCACCAGCAGAGCCTCAGCTAGCTCAGGAGACTCAGGAGGGTCAGCCGGCCGAGGAGACCGTGTTGGCACCCCAGCTACGCCGCTCTGGTCAGACCAGTGCCACAGTTCCACCGAGGCCAGCTACATAGCGCAGGGGATTCACGCCTACTGCCCAGACCACAGGGTCCGCCTCCAGTGGTACACCTCGACTTGAGGACCGCCACAGCCAGACAGGTTCGCCAGTTGAGATTTGTTGAGTTCGATGTGTGGTTTCTTCCGAGGAGAGATGAGAGTGCAGTAGAGGGGTTCTACACGCCGCTCTAGGAGGATTTCTATAATGCTTATATCAACAGTGGGGCAGTGTTTAGATCATAGAGGGTCTGCAGTTTGGAGTCTATTGTGGCAGCAATTGGAGAGCACATCCACCCCTACTTGTTATATTTGTCAAGGCTCGTAGATCTGATTGGCCGGACAGGAGTTTATGTACCATCTTGGGTCCGACAGTTTTATGCTTCACTCTACGTTGATCCGCATCATAACTTCATACACTTTGCATTCAACGGTAGAGATTATAGAGTGATGAGCTTCAGGGCCCGGGAGATACCGAGGTTACAGGATCAGCCTGTCAAGTTGCATGAGGTATGTTATGGACAGCAGGAGCCTCCCAGGCGTCCTCATGGAGGGTTGGTGCCCCCTACAGATCTGATGCGACATTATTTCAAGGAGCCCTTTGGTGAGGGGTCGAGCAGGAACCCTAGTGACCTGACTCCTACAGCTCGTGTGCTTGAGGCCATTATCAGGAGGACACTGCTTCCCAGGTTGGGATACAGAGAGGGTCTTACTCGCTTACAGCTCTGGCTCCTTAATGCCCTGATGCAGCAGGCCATGTTCGATATTTGGGACCTCCTTCTATCAGAGATGGAGGATACTATTGTTGAGGGCTTCAAGGGTCGCCGACAGCTTCCTTATGCACATTGGGTCATATTCTTGATGCTATAGTGTGTGCACATCAGGACCCCTGAGTTGGTTGCAGAATACAGGGCTACCACCATAGAGTTTCCCGCATATAACATGACACAGAGGATCAGGCACAGCACTCCACAGGCACCAGCTTGTCCTAGTCGTTGTCCAGATATTCCAGAGTCAGCAGCTCAGCAGAACGAGATCATTAGAGGCATTGCCGCCATAGAGGAGGAGCAGCTTTAGGCACAGCAAGAGATGATCGAGTCCAGTGATAGCTCAGATGATGACTATCTGCCGATTCCTCAGATGCCTCCACGCAGACATGATGCAGAGGCCGGCAGTTCTAGCTCAGCTCCACCAGCACCCCAGACGGACCCTGCATTGATTGCCATTCTTGAGAGGATGCAGCAGGATCAGGCATGATAGGCCTAGGAGACCGCTACCAACTTCGCACAGTTCTAGGCTCGTCAGGATGAGTTCCAGAGGCAGCAGCAGCAGCAGATGCATCAACAGTAGATACTCATGCAGCAGCAGCTTATGGGCTTTATGCAGCATGTAGTGACAGCACTTGGGGCCCCACTGCCATAGCCTTCGCCCTAGCTTGCTTAGCCTGCCTCCACCACGACGACTACAGCTATACAGCCCAGCGGGCTTCAGAGTCAGGGATAGCCTCCAGCTCAGTTTGCTTCACCTATAGTTCAGGTGTCCTAGTGGTTGTCCTCACTGGTGGTTGCCCCACAGTTCACTCCATATCACACGGGTTTCTCACCAGAGCAGTCACCCTCGTTGTTTGTGCCTGACACGTCAGTCTCCAGGAGTCTTGGAGCATCCTTCAGCGAGTTGACCGACATGCCTACACCTCCTCATATGCATACTGCCGGTCCTTCTACAGCAGCCCCAGTCGCGGTGACTACTCAGAGGCTCCCTCATCTGTCGCCTCTTTAGATCCTACGACAGACATACTAGCAGCTTCACAAGCAGCACCAGCCCCGGCTCAGACCCAGACCGCTTCAGCGACACTTTCTGCTATAGAGGGTCAGTCAGTTCAAAGCTCCGGGTCAGATAATGATGGTGCCCAGTTCTAGCTTGCCCCACGCACTTCAGCGCCCGACTCATCCGCCGACCGACCCTTAGGTTTTGGTGTTTGACGCCAAAGGGGGAGAGGGTTCGAGTATGTAGACTCAGGGGGAGCGAGTTTCAGGGGGAGCTAGTTATATAGTATTAGTCTATTATATACATTTAGAGTTTTATTTGTGTGATACACTATTACTTATGCATTCGTGTGTTTACTTTCATGCATATTATTATATCTATGTGATAGTGTTATCTACGTGATTGTGATATATGACATGTGTGCTCTCTACTTTACACTATGTATGTCATATCACTTGTGTTATGCTCATTTGCCTTTGCTTCCGCATTTATACTCCAATGTAAATGAGCTTTGTTACTTATACTCATGCTTAATTCATATCTCTTGAGTACATTGTGTTGGCTTGGGTCATATAAGCTTGACTAACACTTTTGTTCTTATCGACAAAAGCTTATATGAACCAAGCCCGTCAAAAACCTCACTCTTTCACATACTCGAGGTGGTATTGTCATCAATCACCAAAAAGGGGGAGATTGAAAGCATCTAGGCCCCTAGTAGGGTTTCGGTGATTAATGACAATACAAGATTACTATGACTAACGTGTGTTTTGCAGAGGCAATTAAGTTAGGTCATGGTAATGGAGATCGATTGGGCAATCAAAGTTGTCATGCCCCTATGATGGAAATCATTTCGGTTTTCAAAGGACGGACGACAAGGTTAAGGATGACTAGTTCTAAGTGTCGATTGGAGTTGGAGTGACACTTAGAGTAGTTTAGGACTTTGTTTTTCCTTTGGCCGTACTATTAAGGGGGGTATGGACGGGTAGCTTGACCTAGTTGAGTCTAGTGAGTTAGGTGTGGTGCACACTTGTTAAAACTAGCTCTAGGTAGCTCCTATGAATGCCTAAGATCCTTTGGAGCAAACTTCATTCACATATGATCGAAAGTTGAAAGTGAATGGAGGGTCAAATGCTGACCGGACACTGGCCCCGGTGCGACCGGACGCTGGCCACAGGGTCCGGTCAGTTCATTTGATCAGCTGTCTGCGTTCGGTGCGACCGGACGCTGGAAAGGTCAAGTGATCGGACGCTGAAAGGCAGCGTCCGGTCGAGTCCAGTAAGGGTTTTATGCGACCGGACGCGTCCGGTAGTGTTGACCGGACCCTGCCAGCGTCCGGTCAACTCATTTTTACTGGTTCGCGGGTTGAACTGACCGGAGCGTCCGATCAACACGACCGGAGCGTTCGGTCACCCCGCAGAAGCTCATAACGGTTCGTTTTTCAGGCTGCCTTATAAATAGAAGTTCCACTCGTGTGTGGAGTCACTTTTGCTCATTCCAACAGCTGAGAAACACGTTTGTGAGTGCCAAGAAGAGCAAGGTCCTAGTGAGGTGATTGAGATTTGAGAATCCAAGAGTGTAGCCTCATTAGTGAATTAAGAGTAGCAAAGTGTGCATCCATCTTCTCATTAGGCTTCGCGTGGTCAAGTGAGAGTTCGTGGTTATTACTCTTGGTGATTGCCATCACCTAGACGGCTTGTTGGTGGTTGGGAGTTTGGTGATCACCCGGTGGAGCTTGTGCGTGACCCAACTTAAGTTGTGAGCAGCTTTGGGTGATTCGCCGCGACGGAGTGTTGAAGAATCAACCCGTAGAGAGCACTTGATCCTTGCGCGGATCAAGGGGGAGCTACACCCTTGCGCGGGTGCTCCAACGAGGACTAGTGGGGAGTGGCGACTCTCCGATACCTCAGCAAAACATCGCTGCGTTCCTCTCTCTTTACTTTGAGCATTTACTTTGAGTATTTATTTTGAGCAATTCATACTTGTCTTTACATTCATAGAATTGATATGCTAGAGTAAGTTTGGAACATAGGTTGTAAGTCCTTTGTGCGTTAGTTTGATAGAAACACCTTTCTAGGCACAAGGGGTTAATTGGGCTATCCGTAGGATTTAGAATTAGCCCAATTCACCCCCTCTTAGGTATCTTGATCCTTTCGCTTTGGACACGTTTTTTTTCAACTCCTGTGTTTTTCTTGCAAAATCGCATTGATTCATGTGAAATTCCCGCATGGTTCCTATGAAATTCTCATGTTCCAAACAGCTAGGACGATGCATTTTTTTAGAGAACTATGGTATATTTTTAATGTAGGATTTATTTTGCGAGATAGATTGACCTCGGAAAGGCGGAATTACATGAGTTCATGTAATTAGCCTCCTATAATATTCTTATCTTGGCGATGTGACTGTGTTGACCCTCGTTTTCATTTGTATATACCCACTGGTTGTAATCGTATTTTGAACTAATTTCGAATCCGAGGTCATAGAGAATGTGCGTGCTTGTGTAATAAAATTAAAAAAGAGAAGAAAAGAAAGGTTGGTACTTCTGTGAAAAAATAGCAACCCGATCAGATGAAATACTATATCAGCAGGGACAGATCACCCTGAATTTTACACCCAGAGAGATTTGCACGAACTTCTTTGTCGCTTACAGCATGCACATGCGATGATATTATCGATCTACAAACTCGGTCGTCCTCTCGATCTTTTTCTTTTCTTTTTTTTTTTTTTTTTGGCGACGGGTCGTCCTCTCGATCTTGATCTCTTCGATAATCCATGCATTAGCAGACTAGCATGCAAATCCAAGCGTCCGGCGACATACATATATGCTTACGTACGTGGAACTAATCAGGTGTACTACTTACTGGTGTATATATAATTATATATACCGTTAATCCCCAGGCTTCATATATGCCTTCATCATCATCTAGCTTCAACCTTGAATGGCGTACGTGCTTGAATTAGCAACTTCAATAATGGCCCGCGCCGCCGCGCGCCAGCTGATATTTGAATGGACATGCATATATACGCAATCAGCAAATCGAATTCACTTCGTCGCCTGGTGGAATTCCAAAATTCTGAGCTATGATTCTGAATAAATTCGCTGTCTACGGACTAATTCATCAATTAATATATCATCATGTTTGTCTACTAGTTAAATTAATCCCTGGTCGGGGAGAGCTCGAGGATCCGGCCGGAGAGCGCGCTGACCAGCGCCGCCTTGAACCCGGGAATCCCGGTCAGGGTCACCGCCACGTGCTCCGCGAGGTTCTTCCTCGCAGCCTCCGACGACGGCCCGGTCGTCGCCGCCACAGCCGCCTCTTGCTTCTGCTTCTGCTGCCGCTGGTGCTGGTGCTGCAGCGGTAGTGGCGCCGCCGCCGGTCGCACGACGGCCTCGCCCGCCGGCGGCGCAGCCGTCGACCTTGCGGCCCTTCCGCCGTCGTGCTGCGGCGGCTGGCCGTGGTTGTGCTCGCCCTCGTACGTGGCCACCAGGATGGTGGTGTTGTCCGCGCTGCGCTGCACCTTCTTCTTCACCGTGCACGACGGCGCAAAGGAGCACCGGAAGTAGGCGCGCGGGCATGGGTTGTCCTTGGTCACCTTCTGCCCGTACTTCCGCCATTGGTACCCATCCTTCACCACCTGTTTTGTTTTGTTTAAAGCAGCACGAGTTAATTGACCGTAAATTCGGCGCGAAAAAGCGATGGTTAATTACGGCATCCGATCCGTTACTTACGAGGCTGAGGTCAGAGGGGTCGGCATGGACGTATCGCCGGGACACCTTGGGCTTGCACTCCTCCCGGACGGCGCGCCGGAAGGCGGCGGCGGTGACGCTGACGGCGGCCGACGTGCACTCCGTCCGCTCGTGGGCCGCGACGGCGGCCGTCAACGACGGCGACGGCGACGGCGACGGCTTGCGGTTGTGGTGGTGTTGGGCGGTGTCGAGGCTGTCGCCGCTCCGGATCCGCTTCCTGGACGGCGAGGCCGCGGAGCCGCCCTCCGACGTGGACGACCCGCGGTTGGCGGCGGCGGCCACCATGTCGTTGACCTGGCCCTGCAGCTCCGTGTACTTGGCCACCACCGCCCGCAGCATCTCGCTGAGCCGCTTGTTCTCCTCGCCGACGCGCCGGAGCTCCGCCTCCAGCGCCTCCACCTGTAATATAACCAGCAAGTTGCGATCGATTCCCCAGTCAGCAAAGTGCTTACGTTTGTAATCCAGCCGGCGATGGATCGAATGAGCTGCAGAGGGCATATGGCTCACTCGTGCGCCTAGCTACATACCTCTCGGTCTTTGTTAACGGCCAAGAAGTTCTTCTCGACCATGACCTTGGTCGCCGCCGGCCTCGCCGCGGGAAGGCCGACGTTGAGGTCGAGGCTTAGGGAAGGCTGCTGCCCGACCCACGGGTCCATGTCCGCCGCCGCCGCCGCCGTCGCCCCCACAAGAATCGTTAGCCCCTCAATAGCGTACAACCCAGACGTCAAGAACAGATCAGAGGCGCGCGCTAGCGGCTGGTACTGGAAGCCAAGGAAGGAGGAGCTGAGGAGTAGCTGCGCTGTGCATGGATGAGGGGGGCATGACTCCAGGAAGGCGAATATATAGGCAGCGGAGGACGGAATGTGGAGGAGGCACATGTGCGTGCGTGCTGCAAGTTTGGTGGGAAGGCTGGCTGGCTGGCTGGACTGAGGGGCTACTGGCTGGGCGGAGAGCGACGGCTAGTTCCGCGGCTGGGGGACTTGGGTGGGAGACGAAGCATCTTGGGAGGCCTGCTTCTCCTCCTCCGTCGTCGTCGTCGTCTTGGTCGTGACAGAATATAATACGCCCGGCGTCCGTCGAAGTGATCTAGGCGTGGCGCGAGTTTTAATTAGTCGCTTAAATTAAACTAATCTCTTCTTCTGGACTGCAGTGTGGTGGCGGGCGGGGACCCGCCGGCCGGACTGGATCATCAGGGCAGGCCAGGCCAGCGCTTGGAAAAGCAGGCGACGGAAAGGGTCGCCGGGGTCAAAAGGATTACAGGTGGGGGAGGCTTGCGATTTGGCACTCCCGAGTCCCGGGTTTAGCTCGCATTTTGGGAGGATTTGCTTGTGTCACCCCTTCTTGTTGGCTGGTCTCTGTCTAACCGTATGTAGGATGTGTTCATTAGCTGGGAACCAGGTCTAATCGATTGTAACGCCTCAGCCCGGTAAGACTTTCGTACTTGCTTCGCGCAAAAGGTTCGAACCGAAGTAACGGTTTCCCAGACCGAGACTTTTAAGTTGGTTCGGTATCCCTTTAGGTTCTGACATATGACTAATTTTCCCGAGCCACAGTGTTCCGTGATGCTACAGTGCATCGCATCACCTTATCGCTACATGACTCGGTAATTCGGCCCAGCCGACCAGGCTGGCCCAACTTAGCCCATTAGCGCGGTCTCACATTCACCTACCCTTAA
Organism: Miscanthus floridulus; assembly: GCF_019320115.1. NCBI lineage: Eukaryota > Viridiplantae > Streptophyta > Magnoliopsida > Poales > Poaceae > Miscanthus > Miscanthus floridulus. The sequence goes on from NC_089598.1 coordinate 115,879,481, forward strand.
GACTCGACGTCCTCGTCGAGGGCCGAACCAACCTACCCAAACGGGATAAATGTCCAGGATCGACTCTCTTGGCCCACGTCCATATTCCCAGCTCCTCGGCCCAAGTGCCATGCGCAACCTGTCCGAGCTCTCGAGCCATATGTTCGTGAAACCACGAGAGTTGGCTCTGAATACCATTTGTAACGCCCCAGCTCGGGAAGACGACTAAGATCCACTCTACACGTTGAATGGACCACACACCTGCTAATTAACTCTCTTGCGCTTTCGTCCTCGCTTCGCGCAAAAGGTTCAAACCGAAGTTAACAGTTTCCCAGACCGAGATTTTGAAGTTGGTTCGGTATCCCTTCGGATTCGACTAAATTCCCCGAGCTACAGTGTTCCTCGATGCTACAGCTGCTCGCATCACCTTATGGCCATAGGACTCGGTAATTCGGCCAGCCCACCAAACCGGCCAAACTTGGCCATTAGTGGGGTCTCACATCGATGAACTCCAAAAGGTTTTATGTTTCACTTATCTTATTTGAGACTACATGTGCTGCAACTCGGTTATCAGGATTATTTTTTGAAAAGAAAAAACACAGACACACACATCTAGCACCTAGCTGTACGTCCTGGCGGGCAGCTTGTTTGCCTGGGAGTACGCCCTAAAACTCGGTCAATTGGTCATGCGGGCACGTATAGGGTATATCAAAACAGACACACATATTTGTTGGGTTCGATCATGCCTGCCTGCCCAAATGTGCATTTCCCAACACAGAGTCTCCCTCTCCCCAAACTAATTAAAAAGAAGAGCTGCCTTGCAGGTGATCGTTGACGAGCAATGCTAATTACGTGCGTCATTAGCCTGGCTGGTTCTTGATTTGGGTTAGAAAAAGAAGAGCAGCCTTGCGGTTTGATGTTGGCACGAAATATTCATTGTACTTGGACCCGGCGGCACGCAGGCAGAGGGGACAGTCGGAGAGACTCCGGATTGACGACAAGGACGACACACTGCAGCCTGCAGGCAGGACTTGGACCTGGCGCGGGGCCTGCTGGTTGCCAAGAACAAGTTGGCTTGATCTCTTCGCGGGAAGGTAAGCAGGCTGCAGGCAGCACGGAATGGGTAAAGTTGGGGAAACCACAGAGACTGTAGGTCGGACGTGTTGATCTTTTCCTGAAAAAGGGGCCACGTTTCTTGAACTTCTAGATCATATCAATGCATGCAGGCCAGATTACCAAATGCTCCGTATGTGTAGTCAGGGCAAGTAGGTCTTGACATTATCCACAGGAAAAGGTAGTAGTGTCCGAGTACGGGATCCCATGATGTTCAAAACAGAGGACTGGATTGGCCGGAGCAAATTCCGCTTTTTGACAAGAGCAGGACGGCATCCAACAGTCTCTTCGCAGCCCGAATCAGTTCTACTTTTTCAATCATAGAATAATATTTTCTCTCATAATAAATTAGCTCTACAAATCAGCCGCAACGACGATAATTCGTGCCGAAGGCCCTTCTCATCATCGGTGGCGAAGAAGAAACCGTGAAGAAATTCATCTCACATCGTGGTCGTGCTTATAGCTATACATTAAAAAATGATTTTTTTAAGACAAATTTATGGTTCGTGGTAGTAAAGTACTATTCCATGTTTCTCCTAACTTGACCAGACTAGTTACTTGCAGGCGCGGAGTCAACAGGATCCGGTTCTAGTTAATCGCCGAAGTTTACAGCAAGAGAAGCTGTATCGGACTAGAACTGCTGCTGCCCTTTTGCTCACGTATACGTACATGTGAACTGGACCGCAGCCGCCACATCTGCGACGGCCCTGTTCTGAAATCTGAATCTTTGCTGGTTACGGAGAGGTGGTGCATGAACCGAATTTAACCTCTTCAGCACCGTCTTCACATTTCCCACATTTGGTACGCCGCCGCAAATTAAAGTCAGCAGGAATCTAGTGATGGTCTGCATGGATTTTTTTTTGGCACGATGCAGGCCACCTAATAATAGACTTTCTAGGTTTCTATATCGGGGTCTCTGTACTCTGTTCCACGATCGAGTGGAAAAAAACGAGCGGCACTGCACAGAATCCGAGGCTACCTGGATTATCCGGTGACTCACTTGTTCAACCCCTAGCTGCTGTAGATGCCCTAGGGGTGAAGTTGTCACGCCCATCACGGAAATGGTTCACGTTCAGTGCACTTGCATTGTTACTAGTCGCCCTGCCCTACCTAGCTTCGTGCATTGGATCAATTACTGCTGGTTCAATTTCAAGCACACATGTTTCGCGAAAACAACTAGCAAAAAAGTCTATATCGTGATAGATACTCCGTCGTTTTAAATTATAAGTCAGTTCTGATTTTTCTAGACATATTGATTATTTTACTATTATTTAGATATAATATATAATTAGATACATAGTAAAACTATATATATCTACAAAAGTTAGAACGACTTAAAATTTTGAAAATGAAGAGAGTAAAAAAAAGGGTATAACCGGTTGCTAGCGGCTGGTTTCATTAAGAAAAATATCACTAGTAAAGTCATGTTCTGTTGTACTCGTATTCATCTCAATCAATGTGTGTTGGAGTAGATGTACTTATATTCATCCTAATCCACGTGTGTTGAAGTTCACTCTAATCCATTTCAAGCCAAAGGGCCTCTAGTCCAACTGGTTAGAGCGTCCCAGCAGCACTCCTCAGGTCCTAGGTTCGACTCCTCATGAGAGCGAATTCCAGGCTGGGGTTAAAAAAATCTCCTCGTCTGTCCCACGCTGAAGCACAGGTCTAAGGACCGGTCCGTTCTCACAGGGCGACGGTGCCGTTGTGTAAGGGTGGAGCAGGGGTTTGGGGGTTTTCTGGGCCTGCGTGAGAAGGTCTTCTTCTTAATGCAATGCCTGGGGGTGGTCATACCCTCGTAAGTCCAGTTTTTTTAATCCATTTCAATGCACATGGATTCAGGTGAATAAGAATATAGTCAAACAAGCCATAACAACCCTAAACCCTCAACAGCTATCCTTCAACAATCACCACCTATAACCACATCATTTCTTTGCTCGCCCTTCATTGTCTCCGCTATTCCAACCATCTCTCAAGGCCATTCCTCTACCATGGGATAGCATATATTGTCTGATTTTGGTGTCAAATAAAATCGGTTGTGGTATACTCTATCAAAACTTATGAGGTACTCAGGGCATAGCGAAAGGTATGTACGTAGAAAGCCAAAACAACTTATAATTTAGGATGTAGGGAGTAGAAAAAAAGAGCTTTTGATATGCTTGTCTCATATGAAAGGCTTTGTAAATATTAAGTATCCCTTTTTTAGAAACAGTTGACGTTTTAAGTTTGGACACAGGAATTTAGGATGAGTGAAAAGGTGTGGTGTACAGAGAACGAGGAGTGAGATATAGAGATAGAGATTTATGACAAAAAGAAATAAAGTATTGGTAGAAGAGAAAGATGCATCGGAAAGTGATAATTAATACAAATTTGTGATTTTTTTTGAATCCTATAACGTCAACTAATTTGGGACAGAGAGAGTAACAATCTTTCCCTCGAATAGCCTCGCGAAAAGAAAAAAGTTCTAACACTTAAATGCATCATTGCATCAAGACAATCTCGCACGGACTTGAGTGACTAACAACAGCACTAAGAATATAACACGACTTACACTAGAAGTGCAAGCTCTAAACGGAAGCTTTGCTTGTGACATGCATTATGTTGACATGGGAGCACTTTCATGTATGAATCTGGCGGCTCCAAATATACGTGGTACGTACACGTACTACGGTCTACAAATTGTCAGGCTACTTGCACTACTATATAAATCATTTTGCAAGACAGTGTACTTTTATTGACCTAGGCGGTCACAAAATACAACCGCCTCCTAAAATACCTGGCGATTAACGAAGGCGGTCATTTTTTATTTACGGAGGCGGTCAGGAAATACCCGCCTCCAAAAATAGATTTACGGAGGCAGACACCTTAAAATAACCGCCTCCAAAAATGGAGGCGGGCACACTATAAAGCCCGCCTCATAAAATACAGGATGAGCTCCTAGCCCAAGCAGCCCATCTCGACCCGATTCACGCTCGTAGTATATAAACCTAGATCTAGGGTTTCATTCACTTATCTCTCTCACAGCTCCTCAGTCGCTCCGCCCCTCAGTCGCAGTCAACGCCCTCGCACCCGACGCCTCCGCACCCCGGCCCCTCCCTCGCCGGTCCCTCTCCCTCTCTCCCATGGTAGCCCCCACCCGAGCCTCCTCCCTCCTCTCCCCCATGGAGCCCGAGCTCGGTTGGCGTAGGGCGCGCGCACCTCCCTCTCCTCTCCATCTCCCCAAGGAAACTGTGCTCAGCCGGCGCACGGGGTGGCAGGCGACGCATCCCTCTCCCTCTCTGGCGGCGCATCTCTCTCCCCCGAGCTCGGTCGACGCACAGGGAGGACGCCGATGCATCTTTCTCCCTCCGCGGCGGCACATCCGTCTTCCTCAAGCTCGGTCGGTGCACGGGGAGGCCGGATCCGGCCCCGGCGCGGGCGGATCCGGCCCTAGCCTAGGCTCCACCACGGCGGATCTGGGGGCGGCGGGCTCCACCACGACGGATCTGGCCCCAGCGCAGACGTATCCGGCTCCGGCGCCAGCAGATCTGGCCTCGACGCGGGTGGATCTGGCAGCGTGCAACCCAGATCCAGGCCCAAGCCCGACTCGGGCTGTGGGCTTTTTCCTTTTTTTGGTTTTTTTAAATTATTTTTGGAGGCGGGCAAAACAACCGCCTCCGTTAATCTGGCATTAACCGTGACCTTTGATCGAAGACGGTTGCAATGCCCGCCTCTATTAATCAATCTGGCCCGCCTCTATAAAGATTTTTGTAGTAGTGTTGTTGGCCAAAAGATTTATAACCTCTCGACCCAAGGCCGTGCACGTGTCTCGCGGGAAGAAACGGTGGGAGTGGTAATATTTTGTGTCCATATACTACCAATGACTTGGAGAACATGTGGTATCGTGCACTAGCGTGGAGTGTCGCAACAACATGCTTATCGTGTCGTTGTGAATTAAGCACACGAATGTTGTGCTCCATTAGCCCACACGGAGGTCACATGCTTCATGAAAAAGCGCTTCTCCAAGAGTGAGTCTGAGCGCACTACGGTACTAGGAGAGCAGAGCGCCCCCTGTTCTGTTTGGAGCGATTGGAAAAGGGGCACGTGGAACATGTGACCGCGACAATAATATCCTCCTGCCAACCGGACGGTCCGTCCCCCGCACCCAGACGAAAGTGAAAAACAAGGAGCAGTACTCCACGCACGCGCGAGACGAAGTCGCCGGGCCGCGGGGCCCCTCCGCGCAGGCCGTCCTGACGTCCCGTCCCGTTCGGCCGGGCCGCACTCGCAGTCGCAACTCGGATGCGGATGCGGTCGCCGTCGCGTGGACCCCGTCGAAGATGCGAGCGGAGGCCGCAGCCGCCGCCTGGGCCTGGGCCTCGCGGGAAAAGCCACTGCTCCGGTCGGCAGGTGGGACTTGGGCCGCTCGTTGGTTCGTCCGTCAGCGACCTGTCGGTCCTGGACCTTGACCGGTTCGATCGCTCCGGGTCCCAGGGCCCGCCCGTGCATGGAGTCGAGTCATGCGCATGCGGACGTGGATGCTGACGGAGGATGGGTGCGATTCTTCTTCCGTTTTGGTTTTGCTGGTCTCGTCAAATTTCTACTGCTGCCACTGCCGCCAGTGACTGGCGACTTGTCCGACTGCTCCCAGTCACGTGCGCAACTGTGGGGCACGGATTGGATGACGGAAGCTTGGTGGGTGGGGACCGCGTGCGAAAGTCGATTTATATACTACGTAGTACTCCAGTAGTAATAAATCTGACTGTACGCCAATTTATATACTACGTAGTGACTGCTCCCAGACACTCCTGCGTCTTACGTAGTACTCCAGTAGTAATAAATCTGTACTGTACGCCAATTTTAATACAAATGGTCGCTATATGTGGGCTTGATGAGGAAAGGTATATTCTTCGTTGTACCACCCACATGGTATACTCTTTTTTTTGGTACATGTACATGTTCCAAATATCCAACATAATTGAATTACTATAATATACTAATATGTGGATTTATATACTAACTAGTAGATTGGCGCGCGCATCCGCGCGCCTGTGTGCCTGTAAATGGAGATTTTGTGTAACAATGGGCGTGTTAGAAATCTAAGTGAACTAAGTATAAAGTTGAAAGCAGTACAATGTTCAAGTGCGCAATACATGTATGAAACTGAACTGTTCCATGGATTTAGTATATTATGAATTGAAGACTTAGAAAAAAGTCATCTAGCCCTGAATCATTTATCCTTTACTCATCCTTGACACAACAAAGCAGTACAATGAAGAAAAGCTAGCTGATCTACATAGAAGAGTCTATACAATAGTAGACAATATCCTGGTCATACACAAGGCCCTCAGAATATGTTCAACCAGCTACACAAGCATATCTCGCTTACATTTATGGTTATGGAGATCATGGCGGTCTCCTCTTCAGCCTTTTTGAGATCAGTTCATGGTAATCTTCTTTTAAGACTCCCTTGGATAAGTGCACAAAAGTATAGAAGAAGCTGAGGAGCCAAGTTATATATACGTAAAATTGAACGCAGATGTTGATCAATGGCTGGCCATTTGTTTGGGGGCTTCAATGTGTGGCCTCTTAATGAGCAGCCTGTGTCCTGCAACAATAAATAATGGATGACCACAACGTCCATAATCTGTGTAGTGTTGACGTTGTTTAAGATCGATATGACGAACCGGACAAATTGACATCAATCTGAAAATGAAGAGCAAGCAAATTTGAGATGTTAACGCCATTGAAGTGCACCCTTAATGTGTTAGCTGTCTATGTATATTGTATGTATACCCTACAAAAGTAAATGGAAATGGCAGTAGATACCTATGTCATGAATAGAACCTAGAATTGTATATGAAACAACACTGCTAAAAAAAACAGTTTCCGATGTGGGCAATCTGATTTGCCTTTCTATCTGCAAGGATAGCTTGGGAAAAACTTGTCTTCTTAACCGCCTTAGAGTCTTAAGCAACATGTCAGAGTTCCTATGAATTCCATTCGAATCCAAGAGGTTTTCATTACAGAAATTCTTAGTATGTTCCTCTAATTAGTTACATCATCAGTTAACTGAGCTATATTATCTTATGATACGTGTACTATATATAACATATCAGGCACGGATCAACTTAACTACTGGTGCATCCAGAATATGGAGAAGGAAAAATAAGGCAAAGATGAGGTCAGTAAAGCAGCAAAACAGCACTAACCAAAGCTTTTTTTTCCTGGACACTGCATTGAACCTTAGTGGAACTTACTTCGATATAGACAAGGTTCCTCCTTTGTAGCTTCATTACTAATCTTTTCTAAATGTAATTTAGAGGCAGACATGGCAGCACATTCTTTAACCAGTTGGACATTTTAAGTGAGAGTGTTCAGTGTAGTTGAATGGTGCTCATAACCAACTATATTTAAGATTAACTGGAAGCTGCAGGTTGGGCCTAACTATTTTGCAGGAGTCACGCTGTTGCAATTAGACCTCTTTTTGCATAGTAGTGCTGTGAGTTCGTCGCTGTGAGTTCGTCAACACGAGTTCATAAGGAAATAAATGGGAAAATAAACTATTTATTACTTTTTCCCCAACCGTGACCAACAACAGCATCACTGAAACTATAAAGATTTTGTATTGTTTGCAACAGTCACCAACAACAGTTTTCTAGCAGCAGTTCCATCTATGACTATTATCTAAACCGAACTATAAACTGCTGAGTCCACTATCATCATCATTAGTTGAATTATAAACTAATAACTTCTATCAATATCTGTAATTACTACAGGCAAAGTTATATATGCAGGATGATCTGCTTAATTTTCTATTAGCACCAAACCCATGATTGATGGCTGAAACTTAACAGAGTTTATCAAACTTGGTGGCCCTTTCAGTCCACTTAGCTAACTAAGGTTCCTGAGGTAGTTTTCTATCTACATGCACACATATTCTATACAACATGTTGTAGGAGTGTCAAACATTCGTAAATAAACTAATCCATGAGCTCTAGGATCTATCAAAGTCAAAGGCAATGGATTCTGATGTCCCAATTATTTAATAACCAAACAACTCAACTGAAATACATGGAGTACGTAAATTTAGAGCAACAACTAATGTTGCTGATGAATCGATCATCAGCTGACTTCCCCTTATCTAGCATATTTTCTTAGAAACTATGCCCACAAAACATGTGCAGCTCGGCTGTAGTTTGCAAACATCATGTGAAGCAAAACGAAACACAGAGATAAGTTAGAAAATAAGTTCAGCTAGGGAACTCATACTCATTTATGTTGTACATCATTTTGGGATAGGGAGCAGAAATAGGAAGTTGAAATCATGACGTATGGAAGCAAACAAAAGACCTCCTATTTGGAGAACCAAAGACACATGTACTGAAGTAAATTAAAAACAATAAAGAAAATTAACCTTTAGGCAGCAGGGTAGCAGCTGACATCTGTGATCAGCTAAACAAACCTTGAGCGGTATATTGGAGGAAGCTAGAAAATAAAATCAGGAGCTCATTAGACCTGTATTTATGAAAACTCTAAACATTTCAACTATACTACTGAATTCGAAGCATATGTGCTGTAGTAGCCGACGAATTTTTGGAAATGTTGTCGCTCACAACAGAACATTGATTCAATTATCATGTAATAAAAACGCTATGCATGGCAACTGAAAAAACAAGTAGATGTTGGTTCTGTCCTGCATGGAATGGCTAGCCTGTGTGATGTAATAAACTGGAATGATTGTAAGGTAATATAATGCATGATAAAAGAAAAAGGCCTTATAGCTGTTTGACTTTATCGGACAAATAGAACAACGATGCATAGTGGGTCCCTTAATGGCAGCATGGTTCGTTCTAGATGGTCAAAATCCTATAGCTCACATTGACGCAAATTGCAGGAAAGCAATGAGCTATAAATAAACAATAGCGGTACTGTTGTACAACTATTTATACAGCGTATATGTTGAGATAAGTCATAAGTGGGTCGGCAGCGGCAAGGAGCATGTACTGCACGATAGTTAGATAAGCATATTTGGACCAGCTCAAACTTGATACCATCTTCAATTAGAGGAACTGGAAACTACGAAATCCAATAAGATATCCAAAACAATTTGGAATTTGATTCTGAATATCTTCATGCCATCTGAACACATATTACACCTTATTTGAACACAGAAAACAAAGGAAAGGACATATATATGAGTACATAAGTAGGCAGCATTTCGATCTATTATTATGAAATAATCTAAACTAACATCTAAGGAAGGCAGAGAAAGTGGATAACATACCAAAACGATGAACTGAACCCTAGGTGTCCTCCCGAGGATTGAGTAGGTGTTCCCCCTGGATGATTAAGGGAGCCCAACCTACAAAATAAAGCCATATTAGAATTGGCGTCGAAAAATATGATGACGCAACAAATCTCTTTTGATTTCATTTTGTGCATTTTTTGAGGTACACGATAGAGCGAAGGACTAACTGGATAATTAGTCAATTTCGTTGCATCATCTTAGACAGCAAGCAGTTGCATAGAACTTAGAATTTACGAATGTATCGGGAAATAGGTAGAACTGATAAAGGAGATGGTGCGAAAATACCAATAATCAAGAAACATGATCAATCTTCCTCTGAAATCATCAAATTCTCCAATAAAAACCGGCATCAACAAATCTTGTCATGGAGAGACCTGCGTTGGCAGCTGCCACCTGAGAAAAGGTAACCACATATTACCTGAGAACCTGAAGACAAAAGGAAGGTGAACTAAGACCATTAGGAATTGATAAGCTAAACTTTGGGTGGCAAGCATGTAGCTTATCAAGCTCTCCAGAGTATTAGCACATATATTTAAAGTTAACTTCTGAGGCAAATATGTGGACTGCTATATCTGGAATGACCATAGGCATGAATAGTGTAGCATGGCATATACAAAACTCAGGATGTTAGTAACAGTAACAACATGCTATTAGTATGATTCCCGTATACAAAAACCAAATTTGATAGCGCAAGATTATTGACATCTCAGTGTTATAATATGTCTGCTTCAAAAAACAAAAACACATACACTGGCACTGATATATGCAGAAAAGAGATTGAGACTGAATTTTCTAGACTCAGTATCTGCTCCATGCACCGAAAAGAAACATTCCTTATTATAAATGAGGCATCTGGCAAGTTGCCAACCTGTGAAGCAACCGTGTTATGGTTTATCCTAACACAGTTCTGTTTTTAATCTGCACTATTTTCATCCAGCATCATAGTTTAAAGGGAGGAGGGTAAGGCACCTGGTGGCGGAGATCGATAGCATCTTTTTCACCTTGGCTGCTCCATTTGCATCCATAGAAAAAAGAAGATGGAGTATGGATCTACAGAGAGGAGAAGATAGAGCACCATAGAAATGCCCCTGTTCTTGCCCAATCCAGAACCCTAGAAATCAAAATCCCCAAATATCAGTGCATCCCCTAACCATAACGCAAAGAGATAAGGCCATTTACTTACCTAAGACGCCGACGGACCAGTGGATCATGTGATTCCAAATATCCTGTGGGGGAACTAACGGATCCGGCCATGGAGGCACTGGATCCAGTCATGGAGGCCCCCGATGAACCCCAGCAAAGGTGGACGACAAGCACGCAGATCTCCGGTTGACCCCAGCGCCGGAGTGTGAAGGAGAAGAGGAGCAAGGGAGGGAGGCCGCCTTTACCTGGGGTCTGCTCGCGCCGGGTGGTCGCCGAGCCGCCCGCGCCGGCGGACGCTCGGCGGCCTCCACACCGGCGCCCTCGCCAGCCACGCCGCGCCAGGGCTGTGCTCCGCCCGCACCCCGCGACCAGCGGCGTGGCCGTAGCCGGTGCATCGCCGTGGGAGAGAAGGAGAGGAAGGGGAGGCGCGAGCGGCGGCGGCGGCATCCGTGCGAGCCACGGGAGGAGTGGGGGAGAACGGGGAAGTGATGAGGCCGACTCTTTTTTTTTCCTATAGAAGGATCTGGACCCAAAATCGGAAGCCGCAGTATATATTTGATGGATTGGCTCCAGAGCAGAAGCCGGATTATGCTGAGAGAATTACACGGGAAGCTAGTGGATGCCAATAAAGAGTGGTCGAAGCTGAGAAGCTGTTGCAGAAGCTGTTGCTTCGAGCGATCTGGGCCACCAAACGCGTGATCGGACGGCCGAGGCTATTTTGGGCGACGTGGAGGGTGGCGCAGGCGGAGGAGCTGGCCATCTTTTTGGCTTTTAAATAACTCAGTGTCAAATTTCTGTGTTGTACGGAAGACTCCTCTGTTTATTGGCCGAATTTTTTAAAATTTGACTCTTTTTTTTGAAAGTTTCTCATAAATAGACCTCTGGCGGAAAGAATTTAGGAAATTGACCCTTAGCTCGGCGCCATTGGTGCTGGCGCCGAGCTCCTGGGCACGGGGCAATGGCCTGCCAGGAGGCTCGGCGCCAGAGTGACTAGCGCCGAGCTCGGCGCTGTAGATTTTGGCGCCGAGCTCGGCGCCAGTCACTCTAGCGCCGAACCCTCTACATTTAACCCCAGCCCAACCTTCTTCCCCGAGCGTTCTTCCTCTTCTTTCTCCTCCCTCTCGGGTTTTTCTCTCCCCACTTCACCCTACCTCACGAATCGACATATTGGACCTTGAAAACCTTGATTTGATCCGTAGATCTTCGAGAGCAAGGTATACTCGCTCACCTCCTTGTTTTTTCGCATCGATTCGGTATATATTAGTCGGATTTTTGAACCTAAGAATCGTCATCACTTAGGGTTTCATTGTATCCCTCAATATATGTATTATACAACCGTAGGTTGATTCCAAGGCGTGGAAAAAACTAGCAAACCAAGCCACATGTAGTTATGTTATGGGTTCATTGTTGTGGATGAAATGAGAAACCCTAGGTTTAGGGTATAATGTTAACTGCTTTTGGTTCTTAGAACGAAATTGATTGTATTGTAGTTATGGTTCTCATTGATATTTTTTTTGTGATGTTTTGATTTATGTTTGTTAAATTACATCCATTTTGTTAGATGCAAGAAATATTTCGGGAGGAGTTTTGGTGAAAACGGGGTCGTCCTCGAGAATTATACCCCGACGCGTCTAGCAAAGATGCCCCTATCCCTCTCGACCTTCCTATCCCTAACTGTGACTGTGGTTTCTTGGCCCATGTTTTTCAATCGAAACATCCGGATACAGCCGCGCGTTGCTTCTACACATGTAGTCGGTTTAATGTAAGAAATTATTTGTACTATCCTTTTTCTTTATTTGTTTAAGTATGGTACTAATATTTTGTTGGAATCTCGTTGTGTAGGACCATGAGAGGTGTTTTTTTCAGTGGATCGATGGTGCAACAAGTTTGATCCTAGGTACCTCTTTTTCGACGATTGGTTTAGAGAGAGACATCCACGTGAGCACTTCAAGTGGTGGGTTCCACCCCCCTAACCCTCCAGCAATGACGGCTAAGGAGAAGCACCTAGCCATAGTTAGACGACTCGAGGAACCTCCTCTGTGTGATTGCGGAGATCGAGCTGTGATAAACCCTAAAAATACGTTGGAGTTTGTGTGTCCAAACAAGCATGAAGTAAGTGCAAAGTGTATGTGTTAAAATCTTGAGCTATATGTGTTCATGTACTAATGTCTCATTATTTAGGTGTATTCAATGGCGAAGTGTCGTTTCAAGGAGTGGTTGTATGGTCCTAGGAACCAATGGCCGGAAGAACCGCGGAGGGTTAAGGAAAAGAAGAAAGAACGGGTAATCTACAAAGCACCTCCTGTCATGTGCGAATGTGGTGTAAAATCCAACTATGGCCTAGTCTCTTCGGAGCTTGGAATAGGCCATTATTGCGGCCATATGACTGAGTATGATGAGGTTCGTTATTTTTCTGGTAAACATGAAATTGTATTTTGTTTGTTTTGCTAAGACATATATGATATAATATTTCTTTTGAACAGAGCACTAGGAAATGCAGTTGGGAATGTTATGATGGTCAAGCTAAGTTCTTGGATGAACTGAAGAAGAGGCAACTAATTGCACGAAAGAGGGGATATGGACCTGACTACGTCAACCTATTCGTTAAACATCAGAAAGAAAAGATGCGTGAGTTTGCTAGACAGCGTGGTATTTATAACCCGATCGATGTTGGGCTTAACAGATGGGGATTGGAGAGGTGGATGACGTTAGAGGAGGAGAAGGCAAGGAATGAGGCAAGGGAGGAGACAAGGGTACAGATGCAGGTCTTGAATGAGCATGTTGCTACATTATGTGCCAGTGAGTGCTTGAAAACCTTTTTTTCGTTGCCTGGTTTTAAATGTAATATAATCGCGTTGCTAACTGATTGCATTTTATACATGAAGGGATTGGTTGCAGCGGGGAACATGCTGCAGAGGTGGCTCATGCAAGGTATGTGGAGAAGAAGTTAGATGGCCATAGATCACGAGCTGGTCGCACCGTTCAATCACCGATTGTGTTGTGTGATGACGGAGACGAGGATGAGGACAACACTGGCAGACTGAGTGAGCTCATTGCTCTAGCAGAGGCGGGCATACAGGCGCAGGAGGCTAAGGACGACACTGGCAGGCTGAGCAAGCTCATCACTCTAGCAGAGGCGGGCATTCAGGCGCAGGAGGCTGATGACGACACTGGCAGACTGAGCGAGCTCATCACTCTAGCAGAGGCAGGTTTATGGGCAGAGGAGGAGGATGACGCATTCTTCACTCAGGCCGCTTACTACAAGCGACAGGCAGGTCAGATCAACACAATTGAGCCTAACCACAGCAACAGGGTTGTAGTAGAGTATTGGTACTCGGATGATAAGTTGCTTACTCAGTACGTTTCAGACTGAGGATTTGGAAGTGCATTTGCCCCTATGTCTACTGTCGGCACGTAGTTGTAGTATTAATATGTTGTGTAATGTGGCATAGTATCGAACTTTTTATTATGTGGTTGTTTTCATTATCTATGGTCTTAATATTCTGCTTAATGATACGGACGTATTTAAATTTGAACACGTGCTGCAAAAAAACTTAACGACGTACGGCATTATATAAATCAACACACGAAACACATTAAATGGCATGTGACTACATGTATCGAACCTGGGTACAGAGTTTTCTTTGACTAAACCTAACATGCCTTAGGTAATTAAATCATGCCTTAGTTAATTAAACCTAACATGCCTTAGGAAATTAAACCTGGGTACATGTAAAAAAGATAAAGTCATCCTAGTAGTGTGGCCACATAGCAAATTGTGTTGCACCTTCTCCATAGTAGCCTCCCGTTGTTATTGGTGGTGGTGGCGGGGGTGACGGGGGAGGCCCCTTCTTCTTGTGGTTAGGGTAGATACAATATGGATCATTGCAGAGTGCCTCCTATGAATCAGCACCATTGTTGTTGTCGTCCTGTTCGTCGTCCTTGTAACCGCTGCTAACTTCCCTTTCTAGATCGAAGATACAGTCCTGTAGATAGTAGATGTACTCCGCATACGGATAAATAGGTCAAGGATCGACCCACCTACTGAACCCACAGTTTTCTTCGGCTAAGGAAGACTACAATAAGTATGTCGTGTAAGTGATATACAAGACAAACATATTGAAGAAACAAATAGTAATAGCAATTACCCATGCTTGCAGGCATTTGAAGAAACGACGACCTCCATCTATTCCCTTGGTGAACATTTGCACTAGGCAGTCCTCACCATGCATGCATTTTGGCCACTCTTCTTTCCTTTCATCGTATCCTCTCAGTGGTGTCTCTTTGGTGAAATCACTTTTGCTCTCAACTGGAAATCTCTCATAAAGAGCTTCCTCAAAGAAATCGGGACCAAGAGGACCCTCCCACCCCTAGGTAGTTTCCTTCCTCTTTCCTCTCCCTCTGGACGACCCTTCAGACATTGGTACTGCAACAAAAGCAAATGCTGAGGAGTGTTCTTCTTCCTTGTTTGTGTGAATGAGAGGGAGTGACTGGTTATTTATAGGTTGAGAGGAGGAATGGAGGCCTCTCAATGTGCCATGTCAGCGATCCGTGTGCCTCTTCACCTCAGCCCTTAGATCAAACAGTAATAAGATGGATGGTGGAGATAGAGTGGAGTTGTGCTTCCTTGCATGCCAGTACTATATCAGTGATGTGATAATTCGATGATGTCCGTGTATCTGAAAAGTCTATGTTTATTGTCTGAAAAGCATAGATTCGTTCACTGTTGCTTGGTAATCCTAGATTCATCTACAAAGCATATGTACAATATTTCCTAGATTATACACGTTGTAATAAATTTATAGTTAATCTGTGTACTACATTTATGCCTTTGTACAAGTGTAGTATGATTAAAGGTTCACGCAAAAAATTCGCAAGATACAGTCTTGTATTAGGAGCATCCACAGTTACAAATAGAGACATCAATATATATTCCAAATATTTAATCATCCAATGAGCATAATGCAACCACAACGAATATCACAACCAGCATAATATGTCATGCAAAGTCCAAATAATCCACAATGTCCATACAATCCTGAATAATTACAGAAAAGTAAATACAAAATTCACAATAGTTCATAGTAACACCTACCACATCCCTCACTGCCTCCTACTCTTGCCCTTACCCTTGTGACCCAGAGCGCTAGTGCCTGGAGTGTAAGGGTCACACGGACGACGTCGCCTAGTGCCTAGAGGCGGTGTAGGATGAGTCGATGGAGCTTCATGGAGCTAAGAGGGGCCAAGCTCATCGTGCCTCTTGTCCATGTCATCGTCGTCGTCGTCCTCCTTGTCCTCGTCCTTGTCCCCTACAGCTGCTTGACTATAGGAACCCTAGCCTCCTCTTCCTACGGAAGGAACGTATACGTCTTGCATCGTGTCTATCCTGCAACCACAACAACCAGCCGCACAGCGTAGATGACATGACAGCCTTTGTTGTACAAAACTATGTTAACTGAAAGAATATAACGTATTAATGATATGTTTGAAAGAATATTTTAAATCTTACGTCTAGGAAGCCAAGTATTTAGTCGTCATTGACTCTCGACCGAACGCGCTCGATCTCTTCAACTGAGCATTTTAGTGTATTGCCCTGCAACAAAGTTCTCAATAATAAGACTTCTGAACAGATATCATTTAGTTTTGTTTTCTTTTGTACAAGAATGTAACTTATTATAAGGGTTATACGGCTCGAAGATTGCAAGAACTCCTAATGTTGGTCCAAGAACACCGAATGTATTGTTATGTAACTCAACGTAACAAAATAAGGCGATTGGCTTACCACTCTGTCCAAGATTGGTCCTACCTCCACCTGCCTTCCTGCACGAGTCGACTGGTCGTACGCCATGTCTTCATCGTCGGAGGACTCGATGTCGGCATAGTCAGTTTTGGTCCACTGTAGCCTCAACCTACACCATGTCGCACGCTGGTACCAAGCTTGGTACCGCCTGAACTCACGGTTCATGTGTGGCTCATTGTTGCCATCCATGTTGTCGTGCATCTCCTCCCATTCCTCAATGTAGGACTGGTGGTGCCTCTCCTAGTAAAAAATCTGCTTGTTCCTCTAACGATCCAACCTGCATGTATGTCATCATTACATTAATCCACGTACGTGGCACCATATTATAAGAAATGGACCATCATCATGTGACATTTGAAATATCAAAACACTTACTTGTGTAAGTCAACGCTAGTTGAGAACAGAGGCATAGGCCAAAGCTGTCTCACTCCAAATTGGCGTGCAACCCTATCTGGCAGGTGGTACTCGACAGCATAGAAGTAGATTAGAGGGCACCTCATCCTATAGAAGTAGTCGTCGGCCCCACAGACGTTGCTCAGCTGAAAAGGAAGTGCATCCTCTCCACCATACGGCTCCCACTCCACCTGCAACATGTCCAAATAAGATGTTAGATGGTATACTAATCCTTTTCAAAGCAGCATGGAAAATAAAATTTACTTACACTAGACGCCGTCAGTGTATCTAGCTCGTTCATGTACTCAATGTACGCCCGGTCTATCCTCGTGTGCGGAACCCTGACCTAGTCCCAAAGGTACGCCCACGTTGGCTGGCGACTTGGTGGCTAACCTTGGAACCACTCACGACGAGCCAGAACCTCTGGATGACCAATTGGAAAACGAGCCCACATCCACAGCTGTAACAGGTACATGCATCCACCAAGTGACGGGTTGGACGTAGACTGACGACACCCCTCGCACAGCTGCTAGTATAGAAAACATAAGACTATAGAGCCCCAGTTGTACTGACCCGCCTGGTCCCAGTCACTGAGGCAGTGGATCCACATCCAGGACACATTATCACCCATGACATCGGGAAAGAGAATGCAAGCAAAAAGGTGTAGGATCCACGCCCCGTAGTAGTACCCAACCGTCTCCTCATCTGCCTCCTCGGGGCACTGTGCGAACTCTGCACATGGCCATGAGATGGGAACTCTAGAAGTGCGATCCCCTTGCTCGCCAAGCTCACGCCCAAGGAAGGCCTCCACTCATGCTCTCCAGCCCTTTGACCTGCTCTGCCCGGTGACTGGGTTCCCATGAATCCTTAGGCCTAGGATCTTCTGACAGTGCTGAAGTGAAACTGTCATCTCCCCGAAAGGTAGGTGGAAGCTATGAGTCTTTGGCTGCCACCTATATTTAAGACAAAGCAAGATTACTTGTCAAAAAGTCAATCGCATGAACAAATGGCCATGAATGAAGGCAATGATTCACTTTAATACCTGTCTACCAACGCAGTTATCGCCGCTGAGTTGAACTTGGGCAACCCACAATGAACCTAAAAGGAGATGACATCCAGGCCAGCTTTTTGCAGGAAAGGAGTGTACCTATCGTCGTACCGAATATCCAAGAACCCACTGTGGGTCCTAGAACGAAGGTGCAGAAGGTCCTGCATCGAATAAAACATAGTCACATGTTACTTCATGAACACATGTACGAATAAAACTTATAGATTATTACCTGCCCCAGTGCAATGAGACGTCCTCGGTGGGTCTCCTCGTATGTCGGGTCGAGCAGGTGGAATTGCTCCATCTTATAAAAAAAAGTGAATGAATTAGAATTCCAATGTACAATGAAACATGAACTTATAAATGTATATGTAATTAACACAAATACAAGCATAAATTGAGACATGCATAATTAAATATATGAATAAGACAAATATAAAATAATACTATAAACCAATAGTCCTACCTCACTAATCTGCCAACGGCAACTTCGTGAGTTGTGGCCAAGTCTACCGCACTTGCCACACTCGTACTGCTCGGGATCAGTAACAAATGGAGTTCCTCTCCCACGCCTAGTTCTTCTGGGTATCTGATCCATAACCATCTTGTGCCTCGTCCTCTGTCTTGATCCACGCTTGTTCCAACGGTAAGCTGGATCCGCAATGTACTTCGGCCCATCATATGGAGGCCACTCTCTAGGGTCCTGAAAAGGCACGAAGTCGGGACTCCATGTGTTCACAAGCGTGTTGACACTGAACTTGTGAGGTATCCTCCTCTTGATATTATAGTTGCGATGCCTAGCTGTTGCCACCAAATGAGAACATACAAAGTGGTATTGCCTTGGTTTACCACAAGTGCACTTGAAATCTTGGAGGACAACCACATGTATCTCGACTCTCGGACCTCACCGTCAGACGTTGTACCGCCCCTATGCTTGACCTGATAAGTCCCTATGGCGTGGTCCAAGCATGTAACCTCATGTGTGCCAGCCCTTTCTCTTGCCTTCTCTAGGTGTGCCTTTGATTTCGGAGCCCATATCTCTCCATCACTCCTCAACTGCAATGCATGGGCGTATCTATCGTTGAACCAGGCAACAAGCTTATAGAAGGTGAATTGAACAATTGCATTTACGGGTATACCACGTATCCCCAATAGCAACTTATTGAATGACTTTGCCATGTTGCTGCACTGAAACTCGTACCTCTAGCCACCGGCGTCATGAGCTCTCGTCCATTTCTCCAAATCCCTCATCAAACCTGTGAGTCATTATCTACCTTCTGCATTTGATGCGGTTCTTACCTGCTCCAACTTTTCCCTAAGGTACTTGTCCTCAAGCTATCGAGCAGCCTCCTAGAACAGATCAAAGTTACCCTTGACACCGTCCTTCCAGAGTAGATTCTCGGCAAGGTATCGAGTACACCAACGATGGTGCAAAGGTGCATACCCCTCTAACTGCTCTCGCACGGCATTAAGTATGCCCTGATGCTTATCAGATATAACGCCAACCTCCCTGCCAGGCCCAACCACGTGTATCTAGACTAGCCTCAAGAACCATCCCCAACTGTCATTGTTCTCCTTCTCAACCAAAGCAAATGCCAAAGGAACCAACTTGTTGTTCGCATCACAGGATATGGCTATAAGAAGTGTGCCCTGGTATTTGCTAATCAAGAACATACCATCAATGGAGAAGATGGGACAACAGTGCCTAAAGGCCTCGACACACTGAGGGAAGCACCAGAAGGCACAGAAAAATATCTGCCTCCCATCCTTCCATGCATTAGGTTTTGGGATGTACTCATAATGCATACCTAGATTCACCGCTTTGATTGCATTGAAAAGAACTGGCAGCTGCTCATACCCATCCTCCCAGTCCCCATATATCATCTTCCACGCTCGCTGCTTAGCCCTCCATGCTTTACCATAAGTTATCACATATCCTCCATACAACGCCTCAACGGTCCTGATAATTGTTCTCACCTTCATGTTGGGTTCTCCCTGCAAAATTCCCATCAACCGCTTGGCAATGAGGGTAGATGTCAACTGTCGATGCCTCAGTGTCAGCTCATGGTCAGCACAATTGTGTGGCCCCACAACTTTTGTGATCTTCCATTTTTCGGTCACCTGTTGCTTCCTTGTACAAACCCTCCATGGGCAGCGTTCCTTGTCACACACAACTGTGTAACGGCGCTCCACATATGAATGCAATACCCTGTAAGGCCTCTTTCGTATCACTACAAAAGCCTGCAATCACCTCTTCAAAGCAGGGAGGTCATTGAACACCCTCCCCTCCTCAATTACCATGTTAGGACCGGCCTCAGGAGCTTCTAGGAGCTCACCATCACGTCCTTCTACAAACGCCTGATCGGAATGAGCAAGATCACTGAACTCATGAACTCTAGGATCACGGCAGCCGAGAAAGATACGCCTCATCATCTCAACATCACTCTCCGTCAGCTCTCCAACAGGACGATCATTATCAGAATCAAGAGCCCTAGCCATCTCATATGGCTTCGAATCATGCATAATTTCAACACTATTCGAGCCACGGAATCCATCTCCAAAGTGCACTTGCGCAGCAACATGGGGCACATCCATATTCTCAGGAATGTCTCTTGCAACATCATTACAGAAATGAGGAAAGAATGAAAGAAATAGATGTAAGGAACGGGGTAAGCTCCCAAAAGCCATGCGGTTAAGACACTTACTCGGATGATTCTATGTCAAAGGGATCTCATAAGGAGGATCTGCCATAAAAACATGAGTATGACAACCATCTCCAAATACCGCATTGGGGGCAGATTGAGCATTAGGAACCGTAGGCGCAATCTGCACATGCAGGTAAGGTTCTGGAATGGGAGGGTTGATGTGTGCCTGATGATCCATTGCTGGGGTAAACCCATGAGGGATTGGATCAACTAACACCCGACGCACAACCACGTCCAAACATTGCAGCTGGCTCTTCATAGCCGATCTCACATAGTTCTCCCACTGATCCGCACAACCAATTGAGATCATTCGCCTGAAGATATTCAGAGGACAACCTAGGTGCAGTATACCATCAACTGCAATGTTATCATCTCCAAAACAATGCAGCTCCTCCCGAGCCCTTACAACCATCTCACTAAATGAAGGCATATCATTGAATAGCATAGGCACGCTTTGCATGTCAAGAAACTCAACATATCTATAGCGATCGCTTTCAACCGTGCCTCCATGATATATGGTCACTAGGTTGTCCATCTATTTCAAAAATGTAACGAAATACATGTCCTTTAGTCCAAATTAGACGATAGATAGTACCTAACAAGTACTTTCTAACTACAAACTAAGTAATCAAGATAATAACTACGTATATATTTATAGTGTACTCACTAAATAGCTAGATCATATGTAGTTAACTACAAATATAACTACATATCTAAGTAGTTTTCTAACTATATCTATTTACCAATGTATCTATGTTTCTATCTATCTACATATAAATCTCACTGAATCAACTAACTGAGTCATCACAGTAACTAGTAAATAACAAACACCAACTAAATAGGTACATTGCATATTCATAATTTTTACCTTTTCGGGTCGGCGGACGATGGGCGTAGGTCAAGGCGAAGATCCGAGACCCGTGGTGGCGCGGCTGACGACAGAGGTGGCGCGCGGCGGGCGCGGGGTGCCCGGCGCTCCGGGCGGCGAGTCCGGCTCGAGGGCACGGGAGGCACGCCGACGGTGGACGGCGGCAAGGCGGTGCGAGGCCGGCGGTGGAGGGGGGCAAGGCGGGGCGAGGCCGAGGCCGCCGGTGGAGACCAAGGCGAGGCTAAGGCGAGGACGACGGTGCAGGGCGTGGCGGTGTGGCGCTGCCGCCAACCATAGGCAACGGCGCGAGGGCAAGGCGGCGTGGTGCGGGCTCGGGCGAGGGAGCAGCGGCGGTGGCGCGGCGCGGTGAGGGCGTGGGCTCGGCCGCCGGAGTAGCAGCGACGACGCGGCGCGGCGAGGGCGCGGGCTCGGCCGCCGGAGCAGCGGTGGCGAGGGCGCGGCGGTGGAGCGGGCAAGGGCGGCGGCGACGGCGCGGGCAGGGGCGGCTAGGGTGAGAAAGGAAGAGGAAGAGGCGCGGGCAGGATAGATATTTCCGAGCTCGGCGCCAAGATCTACGGCGCTGAGCTCGGCGTCATAGTGACTGGCGCCGAGCTCCCTGGCAGGCCACCCCACCGTGCCCGCCAGCTCGGCGCCAGAGACGCTGGCGCCTAGCTCGGCGCCAGTTACTCTGGCGCCGAGCTA
This sequence comes from Miscanthus floridulus, assembly GCF_019320115.1. Lineage (NCBI taxonomy): Eukaryota > Viridiplantae > Streptophyta > Magnoliopsida > Poales > Poaceae > Miscanthus > Miscanthus floridulus. The sequence goes on from NC_089598.1 coordinate 115,901,519, forward strand.
AGGGTCTATTTCCTGAATTCTTTCCGCCAGTGGTCCATTTATGAGAAACTTTAAAAAAAAAGGGGCCAAATTATAAAAAAAAAATTCGGGTTTATTGGTGAAGAATATAGCATTTGACGGGTTTTGGGCGAAGAAAACAAGTTAAAATAGCTTGTTCTCTTTCTCAAAAACATCATCGTTGGCACGGAGGTAGGAACGCACTACCTTAAGTCAGAGCTTCTAGCTTCTCTCATGGTTACTTTGTCAATTTCGGTACCTTGAAGAATATGATGCATGTTTTGGTTCATTTCCTAAAAAGATGTGGACCAGTTATTAAAAAAGAACAACTTTGTTCGACTTATAAGGTTTTGCTGCATACTCCTATATACAAATGTTAAAAGCAGCTGCATATATATATACATATGAGGATTGAATCGGCACCAACTACTGCCTGAGACAAGCACGGTTTAATTACTTACATATTCCTGAACCATAGGTATAGTTTGGTAGTAGTCCTGATTCATGAGGTTGGTCAGTCAACCAGTTTGACTGTGGCAACAAGGTCAGAGCGTCAGACTCAGAGATGCTCCAAGATAACAACGAACCCTTGCAAATCAAAACTCCTATCTAACCCAGCATGCAGATGACAGGTAGACAGACACTCGATGGTGCCGCGCGTAGTGGGTACGATCGAGAATAATGCATGCATGTGACATGGCGGGCGCGCTAATGCAGTTTTAACAGCTCCATGGCCGGCCGCCCGGCGAATTATTAGGGAGCTACTCCAGTCAGCTAGCTTCTGTATGCGAGTCCTGGCCGAACTGATATGCATCGTCGTCGTCCAAGGCATAGTGTGTGTCTGGACAAAATAAAAAAGAAAAAGGTGAATGAATGCAGTGCCGTGGCGAGGAGAAAATGGAGTGGAAAGAAGAGAGAAGAACGAACGACCAAGCTTTCCATTTTCCTCACGCCGCCGGCAGCTAGCTGGCTCTCTAGTCTCTTGCATTGAAAGAGTGCTCGCCTGGACTATCTTTTTCACGGTTGGGCAAAGTGGTGCTTGCTTCTCACCTCAACCATCAAATTAAATCATCAATTCATCATGGAAGAACTCGATGCGCGCATGGACCGGGCGTGAATGAATCCGTGGGCCGGGCATCAAAACCACTGAGCTTAGCAGCAGGGTCGCTCTCTGACTGCACCTAGTGTTTCGGTTTTGCCTGGTCTGGTCTCTTCCCTTACCTTACCTTTACCTCACGTTCTGGAAGGGGAAGTTTGACACTCTTGTGGGCGAAAGCACTACTGGGAAAAGCTGAGACAGTGGAATTGGAAACACGCACTTTGTCGCCTAATAATTCTGTTTTGTCAAGCAGCTAGGTTGGAGCAGAAGAATGAATGGAACATGCATGCCTTGACCCTAGCCCCGATCACTCCGCAGACATGTTAAATTTGGTGGATACCTAATAACTTTACCGCGACTGACTTGTTAGTGTAGGTGCAGAAAGTGACTAACACGTAAATATTTATAGTTTTGCTGTATGTTGTGATCGGATGTGGTCTAGCACTCAATGACACAAGATTTATACTGGTTCAGGCAACGTGTCCTGTGTGTGTCCAGTTTGAGTCGGTCGGTGACTTTATTCCTGAGCCCAGGTGCTCGAAGTTTGCTGTGGGGTTACAAATGGAAGGGAGAAAGATGTGGGGTACAAGAGGTCCGGTTGGACTCTGGTCTAAAGGGCCGAGAGGGATGGAAGCTCCGCTATGTGCTAAGTATTCGAGCGTGTGCTCGAGGTTTGAACCTAGTGGTTCTGTTGTGGTGTATGAGTGAGCTGAGAGATCTATCTGTTGAGAGAGAGCGCATCCCCTTTTATAGATGAAAAAGACGGCCTTACAAGCGAGAGAGAGAGAGTACCCATGCTACTAAGTCTTGTAGCCCACACCGTCGGGTACAAGATAATGGTAGGCGCCTAAAACACTGTTGTTATCAAACGCATGTGGGAGATTTTATCGTATTCACCATGTATGGTAGATGACGGCGCCCATAATACTGTTGATGTCCAGAGACATGTGGAGGGGGGGCTTTACTATGTCTTGCTGAGCCTCCGCGACTCGGTCGTGGTCAAAAGCCTCTTGGGGCGCCGTGGTCGAGGTCAGAGGGCAGCACTGCTTCAGCTCCATAGGCTAGGAAGAAGGGTGTGAACCCTGTGGATCAGTTTAGGGTTATTCTTAGGCTCCAGAGGATCATGGGGACCTCTGCAACCCATCGCCCGATGTACTTGTTGAGTCGGTCAAAGATGCATGGCTTAAGTTCTTGGAGGACCATGCCATTGGCACGCTCGACTTGACCGTTAGTACGTGGATGTTCGACCGAGGCCCAGTCGATCCTGATGCCGTATCCATCACTGAAGTCTAGGAATTTTTTCTCGGTGAAGTTAGTCCCGTGGTCAGTGATGATACAGATAGGAACGCTGAACTGGTAGATGATGTCGAGGAAGAATTTGACCGCCTCTTCCGAACGGATGTTGGTGATGGGCTTGGCCTCTATGCACTTGGTGAACTTGTCGACCGCTACGAGCAGCTGAGTGAAGCCGCCCGGGCCCTTTTTGAGGGGTCCTACTATGTCGAGGCCCCAGACCACGAATGACCAGGGATGGGGATGGTTTGAAGCTCCTGTGCCAACAAATGAGTTTGCTGGGCATAGATTGGCATCCCTCCCACCTATGGACGACCTCCTCTGCATCTTGTAGTGCGGTGGGCCAGTAAAAACTTTGGCAAAAGGTTTTTCCGATCAGCGACCTCGGGGCCACGTGATGTCCGTAGATCTCGGCATGGACCTCAAGGAGGAGTTGCTTCCCCTAGTTGGTAGGGATGCACTTCATGATCACCCTCGATGGACTCTGTTTGTAGAGTTTGTCACTGAGCACGACAAAGGTCTTGGTGCATCGAGCGATCCATCGGGCTTTAGTCCTTTCGGGTGGGAGATACTCCTCGAGGAGGTAGGTGAGTAGCGATGCTCGCCAGTCGGTTTGATCGAGTGCCAACATGGTGACATCGGCGGGCGATGTCATCATGGAGGCACTGGGGGCAGAGCCCCCAAGCGTCGGCTTGGTGTCGGGGTCGGAGCCCCCAGGCGCCGGCTTGGCGTCGCGGTGTGTTTGGATCGGACCTTCCAGGATGTAGGTGGACGGCTCGTGGAGATCATTGATGAAGATCCTTCTTAGAGACAGATCACACCCGGTGGCCAATTTTACAAGAAAATCGGCAGCATCGTTGTCCTTTTGGGGGATGTGATGCAGCTCGATCCCCTAGAATTTGTTCTCGAGCTTGCACACTTCCTGGCAGTATGCTACCATCAGGGGGTTTTTGTAGGAGGACTCCTTCATGACTTGGTCAATGACCAACTCTGAGTCACCGTGGACAGAGAGTCACGTAGCGTCGAGCTCGATGGCGATGCACAGCCCATTGATGAGGGTCTTGTATTCTACGGGGTTGTTTGAGGCCAAGAAATGGAGGCGGATGGCATAGCGGAGCCTGCTCCCATCTAAGAAGATTAGAACCACTCCATCCCTTGAGCTGGGTGCCATTATGGACCCATCAAAGTACATTGTCCAGTACTCATGGGTGACGTCCGGGGTCGATAGCTGGACCTCTGTCCATTCGGCAACAAAATCCGTGAGAGCCTGAGATTTAATAGTGGTACGAGGGATATACCTGATGTCGTGGCCCATGAGTTGGAGTGCCCACTTGGAGATCCATCCCATGGCATCACGGTTGCGGACGATGTCCCCGAGCGGGTATGAAGTGACGACCTCGACTTCATGGTCGGTGAAGTAGTGCAGGAGCTTTCGGGTCACCATCAGCACGGCGTATAGGAGTTTCTGCACCTAGGGGTACCGGACCTTAGGGTCGGTGAGTACCTCCCCAATGAAGTATATGGGTCACTGGACCTTAAGGTGGTGTCCTGGCTCCTCTTTTTGGATGACCAGGGCGGCGCTCACCACATGGTTGCTTGCTGTGATGTAGAGGAAGAGGGGTTCTCCCCGTTCAGGAGCGACGAGGATTGGTGCCGACATCAGTGATGCTTTGAGGCTCTCTAGGTCCTACTAAGCTTCCTCAGTCTAGACAAAGGCGTCCGTCTTTTTGAGGAGCTTGTAGAGTGGCATCCCCCATTCGCTGAGCCAGGAGATGAATCGGCTCAAGGCAGCTAGACAACCGATGAGCCTTTGTACACCCTTGACGTTGCATATAGGGCCGATGTTGGATATGGTCATGATCTTTTGGGGGTTGGCCTCGATACCATGCTCGGACACAATATATCCAAGCAGCTTCCCCTTCGAAACCCTAAAAACACATTTCTCAGGATTCAATCTAATGTTGAACCTTCAGAGGTTCACAAACGTTGTGGCCAAGTTTGTGATTAGGTCGCAAGCTTGAGCCATTTTGACCACTATGTCATTGACATAGACGACGATTGTTGGTTTCGACCGCTTGGTTTGATTAGGCTAATCTAGCGGGTTGATTTGGTCGGTGAAGCATTGTTGCATGCACCTTTGGTAGGTGGCACCGGCGTTCTTTAGACCAAAAGGCATGGTTACATAACAGTATGAGCCATACAGGGTGATAAACAAGGTTGTGAGTTGATCAGACTCTTTCATCGCAATCTGGTGATAGCTTGAGTAGGCATCCAAAAAGGAGAGGATCTCGCATCCCAAGGTGGAGTCAACTATCTGGTCTATGCATGGCAAAGGAAAGTGATCCTTTGGACACGCTTTGTTGAGGCCAGTATAATCAACGCACAGTCTCTATTTCCTAGTCTTTTTTTAACAAGAACAGGATTGGCAAGCCAGTCGGAGTGGAATACCTCTCTGATGAATCCGGCTGCTAGGAGTTTGGCGATCTCTTCACCTATGGCCCTGTGCCTCTCGTCGTGGAAGTGACACAGGCATTGCTTAGCAGGCTTTGAGCCCGGGATGAGGCGTAGTGCATGCTCGGTGACATCCTATGGTATGCCCGACATGTTAGATGGCTTCCATGCGAAGACATTGCGATTGGTGTGCAGGAAGTCGAGGAGCTCGCATTCCTATTTGGCCAGGAGCTGGGTCCTGATCCTCACCATTTTGGTTGGGTCAGTAGGGTTGATCCCCACCGCATTGGTTTCCTTGAGTGGGGGGAAGGCCATCGAGAAGGTGGGTTTGTTGTAGTTCGGGACTGCTGGGGTCGATGACTCCCTAAGCTGTGGGAGCTCGAACGAGTTGATGACCATGGTGGCGACCTCGAAATGCTTGTGGTCGCACGTGAAGGCGTGCGGGAAGGCACTACCCACGATGATGACACCGTTCGGTCCTAACATCTTTAGCTTGAGGTAGGTGTAGTTGGGGATTGCCTTGAATTTGGCATAGCATGGCTGCCCCAAGATGGCGTGGTAGGACCCTAGGAAGTCCACTTCGAAGGTGAGGACCTCCGAGCGAAAGTTGGCATGGTTGCCAAATGTGACGGGCAGGTCGATCTATCCAAGCGGGTATGCCTACGCTCTTAGGATCACGCCATGGAAGGGATAGCCCGCTGGGCGGAGTTTCAACCGTGGGATGCGCATGGCATCGAGGGTGTCGATGTAGAGGATGTTGAGGCTGCTGCCTCTGTCTAATTACACCTTGGTGAAGTGCTTCTTGCGAATGATGGGGTCAACGATGAGCGGGTAGCGCCCTAGCCTAGCGACGTGGGAGGGATGGTCCCTCTGATCGAAGGTGTTCGGAGATTTTGACCCGCTAAGGAAGGAGGGGATGGCCATCTCAACGGCGCATGCCTCTCTGTAGCGTATCTTGTGCTGGTGCTTGGAGCAGATGGTGTCAGATCCCCTGAAGATTTTGATGCATTCCTCAGGTTCGGGGAAGCTATCCCCATCCTTGCCCACCATGCCTCTTTTCTTGGCTGCCGCCTCTAAGCAGGCCTTGCTAGGGCTACTTGCCTGCGCGATCAGCTATGGCGACCAACGTGGTGTTGGCCGGTCGGCGCCGATCCTTTTTGTTCTTCTTGCCCCTCTATGTGGAGGGGCCCTTGTCTTGGTCCTCATGCTTGGCCTTGCCTTTGTCCCATCCTCCCTTGAAGACCACTCCGACTGCCTCCTCGTCAGAGGTGTGGTTTGTGGTGACGTCGAGAAGGTCGCGGGTGGTATAGGGCTTCAGGCAGCCAAGCTTGTGGATTAGGGACTCACAGGTTGTCCCGGAGAGGAATACGCTGATGATGTCCATGTCGACAACATCAGGGAGGGAGTTGCATCGCTGGGAGAACCTACGGATGTAATCCCATGGGGACTTGCTGGGCTTCTGCTGGTAGCTCTTGAGGTCCTAGGAGTTACCAGGGTGGACATATGTCCCCTATAACTTTCCAACAAAGATCCTATTGGGTTCATAAACCTGAGGTCCCTTATAGACTGGCTTCCCAACAAAAGGCTCAGCCTAGTAGACAACATTGCAAATGACACGCAACTCATGGGCCAGACCAAAACATGTAAACAATAGGCCAGAGGGACAATCCAGTCTCTGACCAGAAGGCCTAACTGAGGAGGAACGGCGCCCGCTTCCGACTCTGGCCTGCCTCTCCAACCGGAAGGCCTCATGAAGAAGGAACAACACTCGCTTCCAACACCGGCCCACCTCCGGATAGCCTCTCTGATCAGAGGGCCTAGCCAAACACCATTTTTTGACTCTGACCCTCGTCTCCAACCGAGGATGCGCCGAACCCCTGCTTACAACTCTTATTCGACTAGCGCAATCAGAGCCAACTGGGACCAACCGACCGGGGATGCCCGCTCGGTAAGGGTCAAGGAACGAACGGAGAAAGTAAAGTAGGGCACTCAAGTCAACCGCAATACTGAGGAAAGTACCCTTAACACCTATAGGACAATACACTGCGACCTCCCTAGCATGATAGAACCCAAGCAGTGTTGTAGGCGCTAACATTTTCTCTACAGTGTTGTGGGCGCCATCAACTCCCATACTAGACAAACACGGTAATGCTCCCCCCACATGCCTCTGGGCATCGAAGGGTTGTGGGCGCTAGCATTTACCATACTAGGCGAACATGGTAAAACCCCTGCATGCCTCTCGGCATCAAAAGTATGGCAGGCACCAATGTCTGCCATCCCAGAAGAAGACAACGCAACCTCTCACGTGCATCTGACATTAAACGGTATTGTGGGCACCTACCATCATCTTGTACCCGTCGGCATGGGCAACAAGCCTTATAGCATATGTACTCTCTCCCTCTCACTTGTAAGGATATCCCCTTCATCTATAAAAGGGGATGCGCTCCCTCCCAACAAAAAGATGGATCAAGTTCACTAACACACAACAATAGAACCACCAGGTTCAAGCCACAAGCACACGCTCGAATACTTAGCACATATCGGATGACCCACTTTTCCGCTACCTTTGCCATGGCAGGCTCAAGCGATATGACTCGCTTTGGCTCACTAGAGTTTCCTGCGCTCTCACCTGTTGGGATGTGGGTTCCACGCATCTTCGAACCATCCTAGGCCTTCATCTTCAGAAGCCTAGACTATGTCACCGACTGGCTTGGTGTACTACACCTGTATGAGGAGGCACTTGTTTTGGCGCCCATCAGAGGGGTGCCCTCCCTCGGCTCTAGGACACACGACGACTTCAACGACGAGGCGCCTACGCTTCATTCCGAGTAAAGTCTCTGCTCAAACCCCGCTATGAGTATTGTACATACTGTTATTTACTCACTATTTGCTATCTTCCGTTGATTATCTGGAGGGGCTCTATTGTCCCTACCATGACCGCCATGCGACTAGTTCCCCTACGGCCTCACGTCCCCCATAGATGCGTACGCCTGGGGCTTCGAAGGATGCCGGCGCCGCCCCCTCTCACGTCTGAATTTATGGGGACGGTGAGCTATGCTCCCACCTGTTTCCTCGACCTCATGGATGACGATGTTGAGAGTGATGGCTCCAGCATTAGCGACATGGCACCTATCCATCGTCCATCCCAGGAGTGCATGATGACGAACGCTATGGGATAGCCACCGATGGTAGCGGAGTCCTTGCAGACTCACACCCCTCCAGACCCTCGTGCGGGGACCCTCATGCTCACATGGGAGCATGGCGAGGAGCTATGACAACGGCGGTAGAACCAGCCGCCACCTGTGCTAGCACACTCGATGCACCGCACTGCGCCCCATGCGCATAAACCAACGAGCGGTGCCTAGGGTTACGCCTGCCAGGTCCAGCGCAACATCATGGACAAGGGGAACGATCCCCCATAGTTTGCTTGGGCTAACTAGAACATCGCCGCTGCGGTAATGATTCTACGTGGCCTTCCTGAGCCGAACGACCCCTAAGAACAGGCGATCCATAGGAACCTCTAGGCACTAGTGGAAACCGCCACCGTTCAACAGGCGGAGAGCTCCGCATCACGACACCAACTCATGGCCTCTCTCCCCACCAGGGGAGTGGGGACGCACCAGACGAATTGCTCCACCCACTCACCGCTACAGCCATCGAGCGCGGGACAAGAGGGTGCATCTGCGCCCTGGCTTGACCTGGCACCCGCTCCACATCAACCACCTGTACATGAGCGGCTCGGACCAAACCAAGATGCTCATAGCGTCGTCAGTAATCGCACGTCAGTCCTGACATGATGATGGTGCCCATAGAGCGACAGTGATGGTAGGCGACATAGATGCTGGCTAGACCATCGCGAGGAGTGGTGAAATGCACCCCAGGCGTGGTCACCGGCCAGACAACCAGAGTCCCAGCCCGAATGGCCTAGGACTATGGGCCTTTGCTCGACGCATCCAGAGAGTGCCGCTCCTGTAGCACTTTAATGGAGGCTGAGGCAAAGGCAAGGCCAAGCACGAGGATCAGGACAAGGGCCCCTCCACGTAGAGGAACAAAAAGAACAAAGAAGTTCGTCATCGACCGGCCAACTCCGTGTTGGTCGCCGTGGCTAATCAGACAGATAAGCAGCCCTAGTAGGGCCTTCCAGACCACTTCAACAAGCTCATGGAGTGCCAATGCACCAACCACACCAACCCCGTCAAACACCTCTATAAGGACTATGAGCTCCTCAAGCGCCTTCTGCGACAGGCCGGCGGGCCAAAGGAAGGAAAAGGCAAAGAAGCAGCGGCCAAGAAAGGGTCATAGCGGGCAAGGATTCGGACGACTGAAGGTCCCTATACGGCAACCAAGGTGATCCAACCGGACGCCTACCGACTGAAGGACGACAACGCAACGTTCTAACCAACACTTGGAACAACGAACAACTACGTCATTTCTTTCTCTAAAATTCAGTCTTATCATTTCTACTTAACGTTCGCTCCTATAAAGCGCCCCGACCCAAACACTTTCGGCATAGGTCGCTCGGGGGCTCCACGGGGATGCAATGTCACCCCTCTGTTTACTTTCATATGATAAATACATTTTTTCCCGAACGAAAAGGCAGTCCATTCCTTTAATTACCTTACATAACTTTGCTTAAAATATTCTGACCGATCGCACCCTGCCGCTACCTATGGTTATGAGCGACTTAGCCTCATGAGCCATGCCCAGGCTCTTAAGGTTGCAGCCTATGGTGCGAATGGGCAGGTGCGAAAAAGAAGAGAATAAAAAACAAAGTTATGCTAAGGTAAAAATAAGGAACGTACGGAACAAGCTTCCCCGAACGAAGTAGTTCCATCATAAAAACAAAGTTACTGTATACACAAAAATGCTTTACATAGGGGGCTCCCCCATGACATTATCTTTTACATTTGCTAAAGTATTTCTACTACTACTATGGCTCCACGATGGCATCGGCTATCGGCTCGACCGGCGAGGGAAGGGGCTGCTCGTCCTCCGACTAGGCAACATTTGGCTCGGTTGGAGGCGGGGCAATGTCCACTTTCGACCTAGGCTCCACGCCATTCATAGGTTAGGTGATGTCCTCCTGACGCACGCTTCTAGCCATGTCCACACAGCGGGCATCCATCACCTATTGTGCGGAGACTTGCTCGGCCAACAACTTTGCGTGTGGCAGCAAGCTCTCCCCAAGAGACTGGATGTCCTCCGTGCTACAGCCGTCGGCATACCCGCTACAGATGGTGGTGAAGTCTAGGTCCGGGTGGTACGTCGCCACCAAAGTCAACACCCCCAATGACCCATAGAACAGCTCATCGGTGATGAGGGCCCGAACCTCATCTAGAACCTCCGCCAGCCGGATGGCGGGCGCACTGGTATATGGCGTTGACCCAAAGACCTCTGAGATGATGAGCTAGGCAACATTACATATCTGGTCAAGTTCCCCCTTGAGAACATGTCCCTCTTCAAGTGACTTGGCCAGCGCCTCTGCATTCTAGCCAAACATTGCTTTGGCCATCTCTAGGTCCAGCTCCAACGACTCCACCTTCCCACCCAGCTTTGGAAAGAGGACGATAAGCTTAGAATCAAGCTAAAGGAAGAAACCAACATGTCAAAAGCATAAAAGGTACTTATCAAGGTAGGTGTTCTCGAGGATGGAGAGTCCCTCTGCCTATCGGGTCACCTGCTCGTGTAGCCGAGCATTCGCCTCCTCCGTCCCCATCACCTGGCCCCAAAGCGTGAGAACTTCCTGGTCAGCCTCCGATCGAGCCTTTTGTTCTGACTCCAGGGCCTTCCGCTCTAAATCTAGGGTATCTAGGGCTCTTTGGAGCGCTGCCTCGATGTCCGCTAGGGACTTCTGTAGCACCGCCTTGGTCTCCACCTGGCGGGCCTTCACCACCACAAGCCCCCGCTCGGCGGCAATCGCTCGTTTCATAGCAAGCACTTCTACCGCCCGTACCTCGGTCACCTCCGCTGCTCGGTCCTAGGACTCACGGCGGGTGGACTCTAGCTGACGCTCAAGCTCAGCCATCCGAGCATGCTCTATCTAGAGGAAATGGGACTTGCAGCACGACATCTTCTCTAGACCCTACAAAAACAAGAAGCAAGCATGCCGAGGCAACCGACGAAAGACCAAGAGGTCAAGGATGAGCATGGGAAACTCACCATCGTGGCACGATGTAGGTTGACCTTAACCAACCACTAGACAGACTCAACCTGCTCCTAGGCGTCCTCAAGCTTCATCGACAGCTTAGCGAGATCAGACTCCATGGAAAGTCCTCTCCCCCTAAGGATGTCCCAGTGCTGACACTCCTATGAATCCTGAAGGATGAAACAAACCTTTGTCAGGTCCTCAGGACAGGGCCACTCTAGATTAGTCTCCTCCAGCCTGCTAGAAGGCCTAGCCCCTGACCGGACCATCGCCAGCTCCTACGACGGTGTCGATAGCTCCACCACATTATCTGCTTCGTCATCGGAGGGGATCTCCATCACCTCGGTTTCATAGGCCACCGATAGGTGTTCTGGCTCTATCCTAGCCGCACCTCCCCCTGGCACCTCCAGCGCTGATCGGGAAGGTGAGCCGCACAGTCCTCCACCTAGCGAGGTAGGGAGCCTAGTCTCCCTCTCCTCTTCTGCCACAGCCGGTAGGGGAGGGGCCCAAGGGACACCTCCGACGTGCCTCCGCCGTCACCACCGGGATTATCGCCAACACCATCATCGCTGCTGCCACCGTACTAGCGATCGGCCTAGGGGGCACCACCCTTGAAAGGGAAGGACCCACCGCCACCACCCTGCTCTCCCCGCCGCTCACCATGGCATGCTGTAAGGTGTGCCTCCAATCCTCCCGCACGTGAGTTGGGGTGATACTCAGCCCCAACAACATCCGGCCGCTGTAAAAAAAAGGTACAGGTCAGTCACACTCCAAAAAACTCAACGACAAGATAAAAAAGAAACAAAGAAAGGCATGTCGAGATGTAAGCGGTACGACTTTGAAATGATGACCCAACATCAACGGGCCCATAGGACAAGGACTGCTCCAGGGCTATGGCCCACGCCCCCTCACTTCAGCCGAGGGCAGAGTCGACCCAACCGGCTCCTGCCCAGCCCACGAGTCACCACAACCTTTGGCTCAGGGCACGCCGATTGGAGCAGCTAGCGGGGCATCCTCCCACTATGAGTCACATGCCGGCACCGGCCCCTACGATGTCCTGGTGTGAGCCCACTCCTCTAACCACCTAGCCTGTCCTGCCGCGCCCACTACATGCAGGGACGAGCCCGGTGACACCTTAGAAGGGCATGATGACCATGTCCGCTTCACCTCTTGCTCTTCGATGGCGTCCGCACTCGCAGCACGCTTCCTCAGCGTTGGAACATCGCCACACCTCTCTGCCACCTGCTCACTACCAATGTATGTGGCCATAGGACCACAACGCTCCGTCGAGGTTGCAACAACCTCCTGGCTTTCCTCCTCCTTAGAGAAAAGCATGTCATCCCCCACCTTTGTGGGGTCCTCCGACTCGAGCTCTGACTCGACGTCGCTCCTATTTTACCTGGCCCGCACGTGCTGGTGAAAGGTCCTAATATGGCTAGAGGGGGGTGAATAGCCTATTTAAAAATCTACAAATCAACTAGAGCAATTTGATTAGTATGACAAATAGCGTAATGCAAACTTGCTCTAGCTCTACAAGGGCTGCAAGCCACCTATCCAACAATTCTAGTTGCAATGATTACTTAGGCACACAAACTTGCTATGTAATTACTCACTAAGAGCTCTCAACCATGCTACTCTAAAGAGCTCAACTAGATGAATATAAATAATAAAGCAAGCTCTCAATTCTAATTACACTAAAGAGCTTGTGTCAACTAGTTTGCAAGAATGTAAATAAGTGAGTAGAGTGATTATACCGATGTGTAGGGGATGAACCAATCACAAGATGAATATATAGCCAATCACCGGGAGAATGCCAAAGACAAGAGACAATCGATTTTCTCCCGAGGTTCACGTGCTTGCCAACACGCTACGTCCCCGTTGTGTCGACCAACACTTGGTGGTTCGGCGGCTAAGAGGTGTTTCACAAACCTCGTCCACATGATTGGACACCGCAAGAACCGACCCACAAGTGAGGTAACTCAATGACATGAGCAATTTACTAGAGTTACCTTTCGGCGCTCCACCGGGGAAGGTACAACTCCCCTCACAATCACCGAAGGCGGCCACGAACAATCACCAACTCGTGCCGATCCTTCACCGCTGCTCCAACCGTCTAGGTGGTGGCAACCACCAAGAGAAACAAGCAAAATCCGCAGCGCAACACGAATACCAAGTGTCTCTAGATGTAATCACTCAAGCAATGCACTTGGATTTTCTCCCAATCTCACAATGATGATGGATCAATGATGGAGATGAGTGGAAGGGCTTTGGCTAAGCTCACAAGGATGCTATGTCAATGAAAATGTGCAAGAGTTGTGAGCCACAGCCGGCCATGGGGCTATAAATAGAGCCCCAATCAAATAGAGCCGTTATACCCCTTCACTAGGCAAAACGCGCTCTGACCGGATGCTCCGATCATACTGACCGGACGCTGGCCCTCAGCGTTCGATCGCCCGATGGACGCCACGTGTCATCGCCTTCAAACGCTGTTCATCAGATTCCAACGGCTACGAAGTTGACCAGACGCTCCGGTCAAAACTGACCGAACGCTGAAGCCCCAGCATCCGGTCGTTTCCAGTAAGCTCCCCGAGGCATGTTTTTTTGACCGGACGCGTCTGGTCCATCTTGACCGGACACAGACCAGCGTCCGGTGCTCAACCCCAGCGACTGTGCTGTCTGACAGCTCAACCGGACGCAGCCCTTCAGCGTCCGGTCGCTGAGTGACCCAGCGTCCGGTCAGTAGACCGACACCAGCATCATTTCGACCAACTCCATTTCAACTCTAACTTCTTCACCCTTGCTCAAGTGTGCCAACCACCAAGAATTTTGCATCCGGCGCAATAGAAAATAGACATTTCATTTTTCCAAAAGCGCCGAATCCCGCCGAGCTTGCGAGTTAGAGTATTTTCTCAAATATTTTCTCAAACCCATCTCAACCCTGCAAACACCTTGTGCACATGTGTTAGCATATTTTCTCAAATATTTTCAAGGGTGTTAGCACTCTACTAGATCCTAAATGCATATGCAATGAGTTAGAGTATCTAGTGGCACTTTGATAACCGCATTCCGATACGAGTTTCACTCCTCTTAATAGTACGGCTATCTATCCTAAATATGATCACACTCACTAAGTGTCTTGATCACTAAAACAAAATGGCTCCTACATTTTATACCTTTGCCTTGAGCCTTTTGTTTTTCTCTTTCTTCTTTTCCAAGTTTAAGCATTTGACCATCACCATGCCATCACCATTGTCATGATCTTCACCATTGCTTCATCACTTGGAGTAGTGCTACCTATCTCATAATCTTCTTGATAAACTAGGTTAGCACTTAGGGTTTCATCAATTAACCAAAACCAAACTAGAGCTTTCAGCTGGGTGATCTCCTTCTCCTTCTCTTGCTTCCGCCAAGCCTCCTCGGCTTTCTTCTTCTTCCTGGCATCCACCGCCTCTTTCTAGGAGGCTTGCCATGCCGCACCCTCTGGCCCCTTCGAAAGGTGCGGTTGGGACTTGTAAACTCCAAGTCCCTATAGGCAACAAAATCAAATAATAGGAGAGCACAGGGAAAAAGAGCACAAAGTAAAAGAGAGGAGAGCATACCAGTTTGGACACCACCGCGGAGTTGAGAGGTCTAGGCTTTCCATCAAGGGCCTCCTTGGCCTCATCTGTAGCACCCGATCAAGGCGACTCCAGACATCGTCGTTCGGTAGCTCCTCCGGTGACATACGGTCAGGGTCCATTGGGCCATTGTACTTCCACATCAGTCGTGTCCTCTCCACCAATAGAGTGACCTGATGGTGGAAGAGGGTATGGAATACCCACACCCTGTTGAGGCCATGTCGCACGAGCTTTTGGAGCTCTACCTCGATAATCTCCACCTTATACTTCTACCAACTGGTGGGACCCCACGACCAGTTGTCCAGCATCTCTGGCCTCCTACCGGTGAAATAAGGGAACGGCACCTCCGTCGGGTTCCTAATGTAGAACGATTCCCCGTGCCACCCTTGATTGGAATCATAGGGGTATACATAGGGTACGAGCCCCCATGCTTGGTTTCTTCTATAGCTCAAAGCCCCCCACCGGCATGGCCTCAAGTGGATTCCCCACCAACAAAGTTTGCCCAGAGAACATCTACCGAAAGAAGTCCACGTACGGCTCCATCCCAAGGAAAGCCTTGCACACGGTGATGAAGCTAGAGATTTGCAGCACCCTAGTCAGATTAAGGTGCTACAGCTTTAGGCCTCACTCATTGAGGAGCCCACGTAGGAACCAGTGTGCGAGGTATCCTAACCCATGCTCATGGAAGGCAAGGAAGGAAACAACCTCACCGGCATGAGGTTGTGGGAAATCCTCCCTCCTGGGAGCCCTCTAGTGCGCCACCTCCTTTGGCGGCAGAAACCCCTTCTCAGCGAAGGCGTCCAGCACCGACTCCCTCACAACAGAATACCTCTAGCCTGACATTTTGCTCTGGATTCATGAATAGATTTGTGAGTTTTCCCCTCTCCCTCGCTCTCCCCTTTTTCTCTCCTAGGAACCGCCGCGACACTCAGACGCTCTTGGCGAGAAGGAAGCAAGAGAAGAGACGGTAGATGAGGAATAGGTGAGGGAATGGGGCGAAAGCCCTCTCCCTTCTCTGACTTAAAGACAGGGGCACAATAGTTGGGAAAGGCGTGGCGATCAAGGAAAGGCAAAATGGCAGGGGCGAAAAACCCTCTCCCTTCCCCCATTCAATGCAGATGGGATACGATGGGATGCGCCCTGACCGATGGGACACACCCTGCTCGACGGAACGATGCCTGGTCAGACAGGATGTGGCTAGGGTTTGGCCTGCCACTACCGCACACCAAACACAAGAAACAAAGCACCACCACGCACAGGCGGCTCTCCGCCTTCCCAAGCAGGACTTGGAAAAACCCAAACAACAGGATCTCCGCTAGGAGAGACCAATGGGCTTCCTGAGTCTAATCTAATGGCTTAGGCAAACATCGAGAGATAGATAAGGAGCAGAGGGACTCCCGATGTGGGCCATGCTGACTCCATCATGAACGACAAGCACAGATCCTGGTCGAACATTTCTGATTGGAGCTCCTCAAATACCGTCACTCGAGTCATCAAGGTAATATTACTGACCCCCGCTCATTCTTTATAATCATTCATACATCCATACACGCATTCATTCCATTCACCCACGCCCCCGGATGATTCTACCCTGAATCACCTAGGGGCTCAGGGGCTAAAGCATTACGTATGTAGTCAAATGCATCACAACACTCTATGTTGCGTCACGAAGCGGCAGTTGCCTCATGCAACATGAGCAACGACCGACCAGGGCTCGAGGCCGCCTCATGTCAAACAGAGCTAGGGGAGAAAACATAGATGAGCCCTGAGCGGCCCTCGCCCAGTCTACCCCGAAGCGGATAGGGTCATCTCGACCTTCTCGTTCGATCCTAAACCTTGCTAAACCCACTGAATCCCCATCGAGGGGAGGCCAGCGGGCCACCCGGGTCAGTCTCCGGAATGACCCAGGCATCTACCGGGTTGCAGGTTAAGGAGCAGTGGAATGCCACAAGGGGGCTAGCTGACCTCATCATGAACGACGGACCTAGATTTCACTTGATCATACCCATTAGCAAGCTCACCGAGCACGTCACTCGAGCCTAAGCGATTAAGGCAAGCGCGTTAGCTCAACCCCTCTAGTTGTGAGAAACCGAGGACGAGGTAACGCACAAAACTCAAAATCAACCCTAGCCAAAGGCCAATAGGGCTTAGGGGCTCAAGACACCAAAAAACACCTTAGCTACACCAAGGCCCATGACTTTGACTCCCCCAAATCCCTTAGCACGCCCAACGCATGGATCCGCGAGTCCATTTTGATTCCTCGGCTACGCCCGATGCTAGGATCCGTGAGCTCTGTCTCATCCGATCCCTAAAAACAGCTACCTCGGCTATGCACGACACCTTGGTTGATGACTCTATCTTGACTAAAATGCATGCACACACGCCCGCTGACAAAAAAACCCCCCAAGCGATTCGGCCCGAATCGCCCGGGGCTCGAGGGCTACACCTGCGGGTGCGCTCGTGTGCACCCACCGATGAAATGAAATGTCCCCCGCCATCAAAGACAAAAATCCCCTAGACGATTCTACCCGAATCACCCGATGGCTCAGGGGCTACACTCGTGGGTGCGCTCGCGTGCACCCGCTGTTAAGACAAAAATCCCCTAGACGATTCTACCCAAATTACCCGGGGGCTCCTGTCGGGTTCATAAACCTAGGGTCCCTTACGGACCGGCTTCCCAACAAAGGGCTCGGTCCAGCAAACAACGTTGCAAATGATGCGCAACTCATGGGCTGGCCCAAAACACCTAAACAATAGGCCAGAGGGACAATCTAATCTCCGACCGGAAGGCCTAGCCGAGGAGGAACGGCGCCCGCTTCTGACTCTAGCCCGCCTCTTCGATCGGAAGGCCTCATGAAGAAGGAACAACACTCGCTTCTAACACCGGCCCACCTCCAGATGGCCTCTCCGACTAGAGGGCCTGGCCAAACACCACTTTCTGACTCCGACCCGCGTCTCCAATCGGGGATGTGCCAAACCCTTGCTTACAGCTCTTCTTCGACTAGCGTAATCAGAGCCGATTGGGATCAACCGACCGGAGACACCCGCTCGGTAAGGGCCAGGGAATGGAAGGATAAAGTAAAGTAGGGCACTCAAGTCAACCGCAATACTAAGGAACATATCCTGTACACCTACAAGATAGTACCCTGCGACCTCCCTGGCATGACAGAACCCAAGCAGTGTTGTAGGCGTTGACATTTTCCCTATAGTGTTGTGGGCGCCATCAACTCCCATACTAGACAAACACGGTAAGGCTCCTCCCACATGCCTCTAGGCATCAACAGTGTTGTGGGCGCCGGCTTACCGTACCAGGCGAACATGGTAAAACCCCTGCATGCCTCTCAGCATCAAAAGTATGGCAGGCACCAACGTCTGCCATCCTAGAAGAAGACAACGCAACCTCCCACGTGCATCTAACATTAAACAGTATTATGGGAGCCTACCATCATCTTATACCAGTTGGCTTGGGCAACAAGACTTAGTAGCATACGTACTCTCTCCCTCTTACTTGTAAGGCCATCCCCTTCATTTGTAAAAGGGGATGCCCTCCCTCCCAACAAAAAGATGGATCGAGTTCACTAACACACAACAACAGAACCACCAGGTTCAAGCCACAAGCACACGCTTGAATACTTAGCACACAGCGGAGCTCCCATCACTCTTGGCCCCTCTGACTAGAGCCCAACTGGACCTATTGTACCCTCATCTTTCTCCTTCTCGTTTGTAACCCCACTGGAAACTTCAAGCACCTGAGCTCAGAAATAAAGTCATCGATCGACTCAAACTAGACGTAGGGCATGTTGCCTGAACTAGTATAACCCTGTGTCACTGAGTGCTAGGCCACCTCCAATCATAACGTATGGCAAAACTACAAATATTTACGTGTTGGTCACTTTTTGCACTGACAGATCCTCTTGAGGTCCGCCCAGTCGTGGATGCTGTTGTGCGGGAGGAATTCAAGCCATGCCCAAACATGTTCCCCCACATAGATGGGGAGATATTGAATGATTAAATGGTCATCATCCACCCCTCTGGCTCGGCAGGCGAGCCAAAAACCTTCGAGTCAAATACCAGTGTTCATCTCCCCGGTGTACTTGGCGATGTTGGTGGGCGGTCAGAAGCGTTGTGGGAACAGCGCTCTCTAGATACACCGACCAAAGGCCCATGGTCCCAGGCCATCCGGGCTAGGACTCTGATCGTCTGGCCAGCGACCATGCCTAGGGTGTGTTTCACCACTACCCTCGATGGTTTGGCCAGGGCCCGTGTCGCCTCCCCTCACCATTGCCTGATGGGCATCATCATCATGCCGGGCCTAATGCTAGTTGCTGATGTTGCTACAAGCATCTTGGTTCAGACCAAGCCGTTCAAGTACTAGCGATCGGTGTGGAGCAGGTACCAGGTCGGACCACGATGTAGTTGCGGCCTCCTGTGCTACGCCTGGCGGCTGTAGCAGTGAGTGGATGGAGCGATCCATCTGGTGTGTCCTCGCTCCCTAGGTGGGGAGAGAGGCCATGAGTCGGAGTCGTGATGCAGAGCTGTCCTCCTGTTGAATGGCGATGACTTCCATCAGCACCCAGAGGTTCCGGTGGAGCACCCGCTCCTAGGGAATGCCACACAGAGGCATTGCCATAGCGGTGATGTTCTAGCTAGCCCGAGCAAACTGTGGGGGGTCGTTCCCCTCACCCATGATGTCACACTGGGCCTGGCGGGTGTGACCCCAGGCGCCGCTCGTCGGGTTATGCGCATGGGGCACAATGTGCTGCCCCGAGCGTGCCGGCGTAGGTGGCGGCTGGTTCTACCACCATTGTCGTAGCTCCTTGGCGTGTTGTTGTGCAAGCGCGAGGGCCCCCGTATGAGGGACTAGAGCGGTGTGAGTCTACAAGGACTCTGCTACCACCGGTGGCTGTCCCAAAGCGTCTACCATAGCGCACTCCTAGGACAGACGGTGGCTAGGTGCCACATCGCTGATGCTGGAGCCGTCCCTCTCAAACTTGTTATCCAGGAGTTCGTGAAAAGTGTTGGGAGCATAGCTCACCATTCCCATGAATTTGGATGTGAGGGGGGGGGGTAGCGCCAACGTCCTTTAGAGCCCCTGAGTGTACACATCCGTGGTGGATGCGAGGCCATAGGGGAACTGGTCGTACGGTGGTTGCGGTGCGGACAATGCGGTTCCTCTAGATAATCGGCAGAAGATAGTAAATAGCGAGTAAATAACAACATGTACATTACTCATAGTGGGTTTTGAGCAGAGCGTTTGCTCGCAAATGAAGCATAGGTGCATCGTCGTTGAAGTCGTCGTGTGTCCCAAAGCCGATGGAGGATGCCCCTCCGACGGGCGCCGGACAAGTGCCTCCTTGCGGAGGTGTAGTACGTCGAGCCTATCGGTAATGAAGTCCAGGTTTCCAAAGAGGAAGAGCTGGGATGGCTCAAAGATAGGTGGAACCCACGTCCCAACAGGTGGGAGTGCGGGAAACTCTAATGAGTCAAAGTGAGTTGTATCGCTTGAGCCCGCCATGGCGAAGGTGGCAGAAAAATGGGCCTTGCGATGACCAAAAGAGTGAACATACAACGTCTTCCCCATGGACGGCACCAACTATCGGTGTAGAAAGTGACCAAAACGTAAATATTTGTAGTTTTGTTGTACGTTGTGATCGGATGTGGCCTAGCACTAAATGACACAGGGTTTATACTGGTTCAGGCAACGGGCCCTACGTCTAGTTTGAGTCGGTCGGTCACTTTATTCTTAAGCCCAGGTGCTTGAAGTTTGCTGTGGGGTTACAAACAGAAGGGAGAAAGATGGGGGTACAAGAGGTCTGGTCGGACTCTGGTCTGATGGGCCAAGAGTGATGGGAGCTCCGCTATGTGCTAAGTGTTCGAGTGTGTGCTTGAGGTTTGAACCTAGTGGTTCTGTTGTGGTGTGTGAGTGAGCTGAGAGATCTATCTGTTGGGAGAGAGCGCATCCCCTTTTATAGATGAAGGGGATGGCCTTACAAGCGAGAGAGAGAGAGAGAGTACGCATGCTACTAAGTCTTGTTGCCCACGCCGTCGGGTACAAGATGATGGTAGACGCCCATAACACTGTTGTTGTCAGACGCATGTAAGAGGTTTTACCATATTCACCATGTATGGTAGATGACGGCGCCCACAACACTGTTGATTTCTAGAGGCATGTGGGGGGGCTTTACCATGCTTGTTTGGTATGGGAGTTGATGGCGCCCACAACACTATAGGGAAAATGTCAGCGCCCACAACACTGCTTGGGTTCTGTCATGCCTAGAAGGTTGCAGGGCACCCTTTTGACATGTCCTATCGGTTATTGTCCTGCAGGTGTGCAGGGTACGGTCCTCGATATTATGGTTGACTTGAGTGCCCTACCTTACTTGCTCTGTATGTTTCCTGGTCATCACCGAGCGAGCGTTCCGGTCAGTTGGTTCCAGTCGGCTCTGACTGCGCTAGTTGGAGAAGAACTGTAAGCAGGGGTTTGGTGCATCCCTAGTTGAAGATGTGGGTCGGAGTGGGAGGCGGTGCGTTATTCCTCCTTGGCCAGGCCTTCTAGTCGGAGAGGCGGGCTGGAGTCAAAAGCAAGGCCTTTCGATCGGAGAGGCGAGCCAGAGTCGGAAGCGGGCGCCGTTTCTCCTTGGCCAGGTCTTCCGGTCGGAAGCTGGTTCGCCCTTCTATCCTGTTGTTAGGTTTTTGGGCCAGCCCAGGAGTTGCACATCGTTCACAATGTCGCCTGCTGGGTCGAGCCTTTGCTGGGAAGCCGATCCATGAGGGACCCCGTGTTTATGAACCCGACATTAAGTAAAGAAGATAATGTCTACCGTAAAAGATATGATGAACAAATGATCATCATACTTTTGATGCAATTTAGTGCGAGAGAATGTGTCTGTGACATATGGGGAAAAAGAGCTAGACGAGAGTTTAGCAAGCCAACAAATATGTGTTTCAAAATCCGTGGCACGACTAAAATCCGTGGCCCTGTTCGCTTCTCTTATAATCCGTCTTTTTTAGTTTGTTTTTTCAGTCAGAACAGTGTTTTTCTCCCACAACAAATAAGTCAGAATAGTGTTTTACCTTGTTTTTTCAGCGAATCGAACATGGCCTATTTGTATCTAGGAGCTCATATAGTTAGTTTTTTTATTTTCCATTATGTCATGCAAATAACCACCACTTTAGGACCGATTTAGGACAGCTCTCTCTTTTACTCATCTTCAGCGGCACTACCTAAATTAAAACAGGCTTCCCACTTGTCTATCTACGTAGCCCATCTGTTTTCTAAGCCCTCCTTTCTATTACTCTCTCCATCGCTACTGCCTAAAACATGACCTCTATTTTTTATTTGGAACCCTAGGCTATTCCTAAATCATCTCAACCCTTCCAAAAAAATATCTTCTCTTGCTCTTTCAACCTATAACCATGTTCCTTTCTGTTTCTGCCCCCAACTTCCTTCATGTAGCACAACACTGGCATGGATAGAGGAACAACCGATCCGTCCAGTGTCGGCCACCCCGAGGAAGGGTGACTGGACGGAAGGTATGTAGCACGGTCGAAGGACGGCCCCGTCAGGCGGACATGAGACATTGGGCAGAGAGGAGGCGGGATTGTGGGGTGATGAATTGGGATTGGGTGAGGAGGCAGTGGCGCCGGATGAGGAGTGCGAGATCCTACGAGGAGGATCTTGGGTGGGGTTGGAAGGTAGTGGCACCGAGATTATGCCGAGGGGTACGTTGGTCTTCATTGTATACTGGTCCATTTGCTTGGCTATTCTACTGTGCTCTGCCACCTGTTGGCTATACATGCATGGAACCTTTGTGCCATTTGATCACTTAATTTATGAAAAATTTTAAATCACAAACGTGCGATTATTTTGAGATGGAGGGAGTAGCGCGCAACGGATCGAATTCCATGTTCCTGGAGACACCGTACGTATAGTAAGGGCTTGTGTGAATTCAAGATTAGCAGGCAATGGGCGTTATATTTTGTGCAGTATAGTAGTGTCGGGTTTATAAACTCGGGGTCCTCATGGACCTACTTCCCAGCGAGA
This sequence comes from Miscanthus floridulus, assembly GCF_019320115.1. Taxonomy (NCBI): domain Eukaryota; kingdom Viridiplantae; phylum Streptophyta; class Magnoliopsida; order Poales; family Poaceae; genus Miscanthus; species Miscanthus floridulus. The sequence continues at coordinate 115,924,165 of NC_089598.1, forward strand.
AGCTCGGCCCAGTAGACGGTGTTGCAAACGATGCGTAACTCCTGGGCTGGCCCAAAAACCTAACGACAGGCTAGAAGGGCGATCTCCAACCGGAACGCCTGGCCAAAGAGAGGACCGACGCTTGCTTCCAACTCTGGCCCGCCTCTCTGACCGGAAGGTCTGGCCAAGTAGGAACGACGCTCACTTCTGACTCCAGCCCACCTCTCTGACAGGAAGGCCTGGCCAGCTCGCCTCCGACTTCGGCGCTCGTTTTCGACTCTGGCCCGCCTCTCTGACCGGAAGGCCTAGCCAAGAAGGGACGGCGCTCGCCTTTGACTCCAACTCGCTTCTCTGACCAAGAGTACACTAAACCTCTGCTTACAGCTCTTCTCCGACCAGGAGGCCGGAGCCAACTGGGGAAAGACCGACCGGGAACGCCCGCTCGGTAAAGACCCAGGAAACGAACAGAGCAAGTAACGCAAGGTGCTCCAGTCAACCACAATATCAAGGATCGTACCCTGCACACCTGCAGGATAGTACTATCAGGTCATATCAAAAAGGCACTTTATATCCTTCCAGACATGTCAGAACAGCAACAGTGTTATGAACGCCGACATTTATCCTACAGTATGGTAGGCGCCGACATCGGCCATACCAGAAGATCATGATGGAGCCTATCACATGCATCTGGATATCAATAGTGTTGTGGGCGCCGACTAACCACCTTGTACCCAACGGTGTGGGCAACAAGACTAGGTAGCACACACTCTCTCTTTCTCTCACACTCTTTCTCTTGTAAAGCCATCCCCTTCATCTATAAAAGGGGATGCGCTCTCTCCAAAAAGGACGGATCGATTCACAAACGATTCAACCACCAACGGATCGAACAACTTACGATTCGAACGATCCCAACAGAGCACACGCTCAAATACTTAGCGCACGTAGGAGCTCCCGTCTCTCTCGGCCCTTCGGTCCAGAGTCCGACCGGACCTCTTGCACCCCCATCTTACCCCCTCTTGTTTGTAACCCCACAGCAAACTTTGAGCACCTGGGCTCAGGAATAAAGTCTCCGGCCGACTCAGCCTGGACGTAGGGCACGTTGCCTGAACCAGTATAAACCATGTGTCATTGAGTACTAGGCCACATCCGATCACAACGTACGGCAAAACTACAAATATTTATGTGTTGATCACTTTCTGCACCGACAAGTAGTATACTTACATGTTGTCTTGCACGCATTCAAGGTTAAGACAATACAGGCAGGTTCGCTCGCTCAAACACGACTCCTCCAACGACAATGACGACGACGCACGTTGCGTGCTAATTATCGTACTGGATTAGTCAAGCGCCTACATTACATGGACCAGAGTACGTGATTCATCGGATCAACCTTTTGACAAGTAGGAGCCGTTTGCTGGTCTGGAAAGACCAGCCAGCCGGCTGCTGCCCCTCACAATTTACTGTTCACCAAACTAGCCGAACAATGTTTCTCTCTCACAGAACCAGCCAGTTTGAGCCAAGTTTCAGACCAGCGAACGGGGCCGTAGTAGTACGTCTTGGGAATGGTCTAGCCGAGCGAGTGGTCAGTGCACGTTCAATATTTCCCCTTTGGAGTGGTCAAAGTTCGAGTCTCGAGGGACTCCGCCGCAGTGACCAATGGAGAAAAAAACTCCCTCGTCTGTTCTACATCCAAAGTACAGGTCTGTGGCTAGCTCATGTCACTAAGCTATGGTGCCGCTATGTATGGGCGAGACAAGGGTTTGGGGGTTTTCTCAATCTACATTAGGAAATTTTCTTCTTAAACCGGAATACCCAGAGGCTCTCTAGCCACCGCGGATCGAGTTTTATAGTACGTCTTAGTCTCCTGGTCCTGGCGTTTTTTTTGGCGTTTTTTTTAACAGCCGGAGCTTCATTCATTGATCATGAACATAATTACAATCTGTTTCTAACATACCCCGTAAGCTTGGTGGTGGTTCTAGCCACTCCTCCACCAGATTGTGATCATAAACATGATTACAATCTATTTCTAAAATATCCCGTAAGCTTGGTGGTGGTTGTAGCCACTCCTCCACCAGATTGTTACGGGATACTAGCTTGGCACATTCTGCGGAACAAGAGCACTCCTATATGCTTACTGATGACAATTACATGGTAATTTAATTAATACTGACAAGTAGTGCAGTACTGTAGTAAATAAGGAATCAGCAACGAGACCACGTGCGCACGAGAGTCCTGACTTACAGATATACATACCCCACTGTACAAATAACTAATACTACTATTCGATTTGGTCCTTTTCTAGGGCGACTAACACTAACGGTGTCTATCCAGTATCCAGTGAAGCAAACACTTGGGACCGTACGAATGCATGACAACGACACGCGGGTCGTCATAGAATGAGATGAGAATCCAATCCAATGCAAGGACGGAAAAGTGCGTCTGCGTGCAGCTGCATGCATGCCTACTAGCGGTGGGTGGGCAGCCAACTATGATCCGTTCTCTTCTGCGTCTACTAGAGAGAGAGAGAGTCTAGTAGTAGTAGCCGCAGGTAGCGACAGCCGGGGAGTAGTAGCCGCCGTCGCGGGGCTGGGAGGGTGGTGGAGTGGACCGTGGAGGTGGAGCCGTGGAGGCGTGCGTTCACACGGCGGCGGCTCGGTTTCTTTTTCTCCGCGCCAGTTCAGCTTCAACCCGTGTCAATTTCGCCCCTACTTTTCCTGCGGCGGCTTCGGGGCTGGCTGGCTGGCTGGCCGGGTGCCCGCTGCCTCCCTCCCATTCCCATGCGGCCATGCCATCGCTCTCGTCCGCTCGCTCTCCTTCAATTTGTTGCCTGGGTTTGGTTTTCGCACTCGTGCGTCCGTCCGCCCGTCGTCGTTGACGTGAGACGTCCTTCTAAACTAACCGTGACCGGCCGGGGACGGACTGGGATACTGAAGCCTGATGAAAGAAAAAAAAAGAAGGCTGGAGCTAGCCGACCCTGCTGGAGTAGTCCGGTTGAGACGGCGACGTGCCGTCGACCCGTGTTCGATTTTTCAGCCTGTTTTACATATTTTGTCCATCCGTTAGTACTACTATACTAGAAGTTCAGTTCAGTCCACATGTACAGGAGTAAAGTACGTAGAGTACACAGAGGGGGAAATTAGAGACGTGTAGACCGAGAAAAGCTAAGCACTGGTGTCCGAGATTCAGGATGATGTCTAGAGAAGATTTCTTGACACTTGCGTTTGGATTCCCAGGCAGATCCAGTTCATTTTCTTCTACTACCAGTAGTTTGCGACGTTGGCTCGCACTGCAACTGCAAGTCTCACCGCAACTGCAAAACGAGCTAACGTCGAGCTGAGCACATGCACAGTTTTTTTTTTCTCGAATACGCAAAAGGCTTGCACATCTCTGTATTAAGATTAAGAAATAGTGAATGTTACACTGACACATCAAGAACCTAGCACACTAGGAGAAAGTGTTATATCCTCTCTAAACGGTGATCATAGCCTATTACGCAGTTACTAGTATATACGGAAGAACAGCGTTACCAATGTGAAACATCATCAGGTGTTGGTGTTGCTTTACTTTATTATATGTGCGCGCGAGCAAAGCAAACGTCATCCCTTACCTCTCCTGGTGAGTTGGTGTCGGGCGTTAATAAACAAAAACAAGTGCGTGAACGCAGAAACTTGCAGTGCAAGCGGCCACTGATCATCACCAGCAAATCATATAGAATACGGCTGGTGGCGGCGGCCTTCAGTTTGGCCACTCGCTCCGAGGGAACGTCGAATGTGCTCGTCCAACAACCAGCAGGATCGATCCTCCATAAAAAAAACTAAAAAAAAAACAGGATCAATAACGGTGTCGGTGGCAAGGCATCCAATATGCTCGTAAATTCAATTCTTGAATGCCATTTATTTTTCCGGCCGGGCTCCTCCTCGCGGAGTCGCGGAGCACGTGAAACCTGTGCGCTACATCTTTCATAAAACCTGTACTTAGTATGCTAGCTGAACAACTGCATACTGTTTAGTTTAGTTGTTTAATTAACATCGTCGTATTTGTGGATTCAGTAGTACTGCCGTACATGCGGGGACAACAACAAAAAAAAGAGGATGTGAATTATAGATTCTTCGTGATCGTGGTGCGTGGCCATTGCGTTATAATAATTTGAAATTTGAAATGGGCGATACAATCATAGAATGGTACTAAAGCAGCTCAGGAAGGCATGAGGCTGATTGTTCAAAGGCTGACCCTGCTGTTCGAGGGAGCTGGTCGTCTCCCTCGCATCCATCGGGGCCACTATTCCTTCTGTACGACTGCGCAACAAGACATTGGTCAAATACTCAAATGCGTGCTGAATTCTCTAGAAGAGTTTTCTCTGATGATCCGGCGAAACGTCAACCGAAGTACCGAGAACATGAGTTGAAGTTTTCTTCTTCTATTTTCGCATACACAGGTTCCCTTTCGTTTGTGTGTAGTACTACTACTAGTATCCTATCACCTATACGCCGTATCAACCTAGCCTGGTGAAGGTTGACCTTGCAACCGAGGACTGACCAGACCAACGGAAGAAACCGGTAGTATTTGATCGACGTGCTATTTGGTTCCCGGGTTGACCTTGACGAGCGAGTTGGGCGGTGGCGACGTACCGCCGTGCGCCCTCGACTGGTTCTGACTGCGCGGCATGGCCCGTGATCATATCCACATATACTCCGTACAGCATGTACACGCACAAGGTCAACCTCAAAGGTGTTGTCACTCTCTGCAAATTCCTGTTTCCACACTCGCTCTACTAGCTACTCTGTGCTTGTTTAGTTCCCAATTTTTTTTTTCAAAAAGCGTTACAGTAGCCATCACATCGAATCTTACGATATGTGCATAGAGCATTAAATATAGACGAAAAAAACTAATTGCACAGTTTGGTTGAAAATTACGAGACGAACGTTTTGAGCCTAATTAGTCCATGATTAAACAATAATTGTTAAATAAAAACGAAAGTGCTACAGTAGCCAAATTTCCAAAATTCACGAACTAAACACATACTCCCTTGAAATCAGGCAAGCAACTAGCCTCTCCCGACTGCATGTACTATGCAGGTCAACGCCAGCGCACTCATGGAACGAAAGGTCTGGTGGTGCCTGGCTGCCGCTGACCGAACATCTTCTTACCTGTGACCTGTCTGATAATACTGGTGGGCGACTTTTTTGATGTCAAATAACACCGGGGTCCTTGCTTTTCCCCGGGCCCATTGCCTCCGGTCAGTCTCAGTCAGACCGATGATATACGGAGCACCGGCACCGGCAGGCGACGAACGAATTTACCACCTGGCGGTCAACGCTCGCAGCTCCAACGTCCGGAACGCAAAGGTGGACAGGGCAGGCGCCGGAACGCAAAGGTTCGGTTGGGCCGAGCCCGACCTCGCCACAGCCCACGTGTGTGCCACACGCCCGCCAGCACGTCTGTGTGCCGCGGCGCCGGCGCTCGCTTGATGTCGGCCGTCGGCCGTCAATCCAGGCTCCAGGGGCGGCTTCACATCGGTAAACCTGTGACCTACTGATCTTGTTTGTCTTTGGCCCGTCTGAAGCGCGCGATCACGTTCGTGTATTTCCGGCTTTGCCCGTGCGCGCATGTGCATTCGCCGTGTGATCCTGGCCTCTTCTTCTGGTTTATGGGCCCGTTTGGTAGAGCTCTGGCTCCGGCAAAAATAGCTTTTGTAGCTTTACTAGGAGAGCAGATTCATTTGGGGAGCTGAAACAGTTTTTTTGAACCGTTTGGCAAAACAGCTTATTTTTTTCTTGTTTTCTTTTTTCTTTTCTTTATTTTTGTTTTCTATTATTCTCTCCCCAATCTTATCTACTACCTTATCTACTCAACCACCGCACAGGCACAGCCGAGATCCTCTCTTCCCACCCACCGCCTGCTCGACTCCGGCCCGCCAATCCGCCATGATCCGTCGCTCCGTGCTCCCGTACTGCGCGCCGTCTGCTCCGGCTCCGGCCTGCCGGTTCGCCGCGCGCCGCCACTCCGTGCCCATGCGCAAGGAGGAAGAAGGCAGGGGTATCCACGGCCAAATCCACGCGCGCCTGACAAGGAGCCGACGAGAGCTGCATTTTCTGGCTCCACCTTCCAAAACCGCGCTGTGAGAGCACAATTTCCGGTAGCTGCGCACGAGGAGCACCTCTCCTGGACCCGTTTGGTAGCCCGAGCTGAAAAACGGCTCTGGGAGCTGCCCTGGGCGCCATACCAAACGGCCCCTATATAAACCGATTCTCTTGTTTTCGCTTAGGCCCCGTTTGGATCTTGGAATTCATTTTAATAATCATAATTTAGGTACATAGTAATTAAGCTAATATGGTTGTGTATGGATTATATTTCTATATTATTCTTGGCTATACGAGAGAGATACTTATGTGTTGTATTTCTATCATAGGAGAGTGAGTTGAAAAGCGTGTTATAATTTGTAAAGTAGAAACATAGAATGATAATCTATAGAATCAATTTCTATCTCACACCCTATGAATTTAAGATAGGCTTGTATGTGAACTTTAGAAAGTGACGAAATGCCAAATTTCAAGACAAATAAACTAATTTATTAAGTATATTTCAACTTCAAATGAAAGGATCTAAATGGCCTTAAGGATATTGGAGAATCCGAGGGATTAAGGGACCCTCTAATCCCCTTGTTTTGGAGATTAACCATAATATAAAATGAAAATGTGCATGCCGACTGCCCATGAACCGTAAAAGGGTGTTTTTGTCTATCCACCTATTTAACCTGGACAGCTGGTAACTAAAGAGGTTATCCATATGGAAGTCACAGTACCATTTAACTATGTCAGTGTCTGGACCACCTTAGATTATTGTAATCATGTAAGATAATAACTAGACAATCCTTAAAATAGCCGACTTTATATTTTAGATTCTAATAGCAAAATAAACACTAGACAATCTTAGATAGCCTAGTTTATGTTTTAGAGTATAGTAATACAAGTATACAACTAACAGGTTATCGTGATCCTAAAAGATCAAATAACATATAGATTATTTTAGTCCATATAATCTAAATTATTATAATTCTGTTCACAATCTAAATTCAGATCCAGTGGCCTTTTGCTCAACGGAGACGTTTTTTTTTCTCTCCGTTGGCTGGCCCAATCATTTCTGCTGCAGAACAGCCCAAACTAAGTCTCGGTCCGTTTAGGTTTTTGACGGGCCAGTCATTCCGAGGCCCATCAATCAAGGGAAAAAGTAACGGCCCATACAGTAACATGAAGCACAAACAAACTTCTTTCTTCCTCTCTCTCTCTCTCTCTCTCTCTCTCTCTGTCCGTTTCGTCGTCTCGGGTTTCGCCGTCTTCCTCCCCGGCTCCGTCTCCCTCGCTCGCCGAATCCGAGCCCTAAACCCTAGAGCTTGCTGGCTGGGCTCCCCATGGCGGCAATGGAGGACGAGGAGATGGAGAAGAAGGTGCAGGAGTACCTGCAGCGCAAGGGCTTGCGCCTCGCCGAGGTCGCGGTGCAGGGAGACCGCAGCCGCGTTCCTACCTCCGCGCCCCCGCACATGCTGGCCAGGTAGTCTTTACCGCTTTCCCCAACTTGTCGTGGGGTCCCTGGCTACGGCCCGCTCGTCTCGGCTGGTGGCAAGTGCCAGTGCCGCAATCTGTTGCCATTTCAGTCATATCTCTAGTTGTTTGGGGACGGAGATGGGCTACACTTATGATTGTAGTTTTGTAGAGGAATGAATCGATAAACCAGCTGCAAATTTTTACTCAGATCTCCACCTGGAAGTCCTGTGACTTCCAGTTGATATAGGCTGCAGCCTGATCTTTGCTTGGAAGTAATTAGATGCTAGTGTTCAGTGTTAATGATCCTTCGAAATTTTGTATCCTGTAATGTTGAACTGTTCATGCCTGGATATCTTTCTGTTCTTTTGTTTCTGACACCGACTTATACTAGAGGTTATACATGCTTAAATGATTGCTAACTTGCTAAGGATTAACCGATCAGAGTCTAAGCACACATAAAAAAAATGATGAACTTGCTTTTTGTTTAATAATGCCCTGGCTGACAGTTAGGATTGTTCATTGCTTCTCCTATTTGAGTGAAATCACATTCTGAATGTATGTACCAGCTGTATCATTTGGCGATGCATGGCATGGATTTCCTCATTTTACTATGCTACTGATTGCAGTATGCCTGGTGGCTTTCTAAGCTTCCCCCCAAATGGTCATGCTTATTTTGCACCACCATGGCCTCCACAACCACCACCTGGTTCAATGACTCAACATGTTGCGTTGGGTTCACAAGGCAAACCTGCCATCAACGTTGACGATGGGGATGATGTTAGGACTGAGAAGCGCCTGTCTTGGAAACCAGATGAAGACTTGAGATTGGTAAGTAATAAAATCATTAAATTGGCCTTGACCAAGAATCAAGCTATCTCTGACCTTGTAAGCTAAATTGTAGGTGCGCGCATGGTTAAAGTATTCCAATGACCCTTTCAACGGTAATGGCAAGAAAGAGCAATATTGGGGAGATGTACTTGCATTCTACAATAGCATTACATCGACAAAACGGACGAGGAAAGTGAAGCATCTCAAAGACCGGTTTCAAAAGATTAAGAGATGGGTAGGTTTTTTCTGCTGGTCTTTGAAGAAGGCTGCATCAAGTGATGTCAGTGAACAATCAGATGACCAATTGATAGAAAAGGCTCTGCAATTTTATTTGGACGACTATAAAGAAGGCCCATTCATAGTTATGCATTGCTGGAAGGTTCTTCGTGACGAACTGAAGTGGCATGCAATATTGGAGGACCTTGAGAAATCAAACAAAAGGAAATTGGGTGATGAGGGGGAGGTGGGGAACAGCACACCCACACCTGAAGATACCCAAGAAAAGGAACTTCCAATAGTAGTGAAAGAATTCAAGAAACAATGCAATGGCAAAGGCAAGGCCAGAGATAGTGACACTGATTTGAGTGAAGCTATGAAGAAGTACATGGATATTCAGGCTGCTGCTAAAAAACGTCATGATCAATTCATAGAGATACAGCTGCGAGTTTCTGATGCAAAGGTCGAGGCGGCAAGGCTGAAGAGGGAGGCTGCCATGCTGAAAACATACAACTCTTTCATGAGCATGGACACTAGGGAGATGACTGATGAGTTGAAAGCTGAGCATGCAATAGGCCTGAAGCTTCTGCGGGAGAAATTGTTTGGCAACAAGAATTGAGGTACTTGCAATATCTGCACTTAGGCGATAGCTATTTAGGTAGTTTGGGTCTGGTTTGGTTGCATTTTTCATTACTAATCTAATAATCGCTTAAAAATATCTGTGTGACCACTATGCATGGTTGTAGAGACACACCTCACACCCAATATGGGGGGGGGGGTGACCTTCATATAGATAGCCAATATGGCTGGGTATACAAGGAATACAATCAAGTATACATAGAAGGTGCTAATCACACATAGACTTGCCTAATACCCGCCCGCAGTCTAAGCGGGAGGATCCCGGACGTAAAGACTGGACCTAAACTCAGTAAATAGCTGTATAGGAAGGCCCTTGGTCATGATGTCTGCGAACTGGTGAGAGGACGACACATGAAGGACTCGAACTTGGCCCAAGGCGACCTTCTCACGGACGAAGTGAATATCAATCTCAATGTGCTTCGTGCGACGATGATGAACGGGATTGGTTGTCATGTAGACAGCGCTGACATTGTCGCAGTAGACAACCGTCGTCGAAGCAATAGGAACATGGAGCTCCTGCAGGAGCTGGCGCAGCCAGCAACACTCGGCCACCACATGAGCAACAGCACGGTACTCTGCTTCGGCACTGGAGCGGGAGACCGTGGTCTGACGCTTGGAGGACCCAGAAATCAGATTGTCGCCGAGGTAGACACAATAGCCAGAGGTGGAGCGTCGAGAGTCGGGGCAGCCAGCCCAGTCGGCATCGGAATAGGCGACTAGTGACTGAACAGGGCCGACACCAATGTGGAGGCCGGAGGAGAGAGTGCCCTTCAGGTAGCGTAGAATCCGCTTGATCATCGAGAGATGCGGCTCGCGGGGATCATGCATGAAGAGGCACACCTGTTGGACGACGTATGCCAAGTCAGGACGGGTCAGCGTGAGGTACTACAGTGCACCAGCAAGGCTCTGGTACATGGACGGATCAGCAGCAGGGGCACCAGCGGTGGCAATAAAGCTTGGCATGAGTGTCAACAGGTGTCGTCGTAGAGTGACACTCAGCCATGCCGGCGCGTTGAAGGAGCTCAACGGCGTACTATCGCTGTGATAAGAACAACCCGTCGGCGGAGCGAGTGACAGAGATGCCGAGAAAGTGATGGAGTGCACCCAGGTCAGTTATGGCAAACTCAGAGTGGAGGCGCCCAATGATCTGCTGTAGCAATGCCATCGAGGATGCAGTGAGGACGATGCCGTCGACGTACAGAAGCAGGTAGGCGATACTGGTCCCGTCTTTGTAGACAAAGAGGGAGGTGTCGGAAGCCGATGCGACGAAGCCGAGCTGGCGAATGTATGTCGCAAATCGCTGGTACCAGGCTCAGGGAGCCTGCTTCAGGCCATAGAGGGAGCGCTGCAACAGACACATGATCAGGAAAATCAGGATCGACGAAGCCTGGGGGCTGCTGGCAGTAGACGGTCTCCTCCAGATGTCCATGGAGGAAAGCGTTCTTGACGTCTAGCTGATGAATAGGCCAGGCACGTGAGGCAGCAATGCTGAGGACAGCCCGGATGGTTGTTGGTTTGACCACCGGGCTGAATGTTTCGTCGTAGTCGATGTCGTGGCGCTGAGAGAAGCCACGAACCACCCAGCGAGCCTTGTGGCGGGCGAGGGTACCATCGGAGTGGTACTTGTGCTTGAAGATCCATTTGCCAGTGACCACGTTGGCGCCGAGTGGCCGGGGTACGAGGCGCCATGTGCCGTTGTCAATGAGCGCCTGGTACTCCTCAGCCATTGTCGCACGCCAGTTTGGATCAGCCAAACCGCTACGGTAGTTGGAGGGAAGTGGAGATGGAGTGGTCGTCGCAGAGAGCCCCACATACCGCATAACCGGTATGGCCCTAGACTGGGTCCGTGTAATGCGTCATTCCTGCTGGACGGTAGGTGCCGAAGGAGCTGCAGGCGTCGTTGGCTGCTGTACAGGAGCAGTAGTTGGCTGTACAGGAGCAGTAGCCTGCTGGATAGGGGCAGGAGGCGGCTGAGCAGATGCAGGAGCCGATCCTGGTGCTGGAGCTGAGCCTGGGGCTGTAGAGCCGTCATGCGCCTGGGGACGCCTGCTGTAGACGAGCCGGATGTCCCGTGGGACAGCCGCTGGAGGGGCAACCACTGGAGGCGAGGCGGCTGCTGGAGGTGCAGTCGCTGGTGGAGCAGCAGGAAGTACAGGGCCGTGGAACAAGATCGCGGGGTCGTCGGTTAGCTCCTCAATGAAACTGGGATGTGGCGACCCAACAACAGATGGCAAAGGTGCAGGACACACCGGCACTGTAGTTCCTGCAAGCAAAAAATCCAGGTGGCTTGGCGAGGACCTGGAGGGGTAAAGCCCGAAGGGAAAAGAAGTCTCATCGAAGACCACATGGCGAGAGATGATGACGCGCTTAGTGGCCATGTCGAGGCAGTGATACTCGGGAGGTTTGTTGTGGAGGAGAGTATATGGAATGCCGTGGCGAACAGCGGAGCAAGGACGCTTCTTCAGAAGGTATGTGGCTGTGGCGAGCGCCTCAGCCCAGTACTGAGGAGGCATGTGGGCATGGAGGAGCATCGTGCGACTGTTGTTGTTTAATGTGCGAAGAAGACGTTCAGCCTTGCCATTTTGTGGGGAGGTATATGGACACGAGAGGCGTAAATGAATACCACGGGAAGCAAAGAGAGTATGGAGGGTGTGGTTGACGAACTTAGTGCCGTTGTTGGTTTGGACAGCTTTGATGGCAAGGCTGAATTGGGTGTGGACATAATTGCAAAAATTTGCAATATGTGTGGAGACTTCAGATTTGCGAGTGGGGGGAAAAGTCCAACAGAAATGAGTAAAATCATCAAGTAGAACTAGATAATATTGATATCCGGATATACTTGCAACCGGGGATGTCCATACATCACAGTGAACAAGTTCAAAGGGCATGGAAGTATGTGAACTGGAAACTGAAAAAGGGGGGCACACATGTGAAGGGTCGAGATGGCGACTAGAGGGGGGGGTGAATAGTCTTTTCTAAAATTAATCGCGTCGGCTAACCGATACAAATGCGGAATTAAAACTATCGGTCTAGCCAAGACTATACCCCACTATATATATTCACTAGCACCTTACAAAGATAACAATTATGCAACAAAGGTGCCGGGCTAGTTAGAGCTCTCCTAAACAATTCTAGGAGCAAGGTTACACAAACCTATGCCACTAGTACTTTAAGCAACAAGGAAACTCCTACACATGCTAGTAAGCATAAGCACAAAGCTAACGATGCTCACTAGAAATGCTCAATAACAAGGCAACCAATGCCTAATTAGAGAGCGCAAATACTTAGCTACACAAACTAAGCAATGTGACTAACAAGGTTACTAAAACCAAATTAGCCACGCAAGGGAGCTACTTCTATGCTACACAAGCAAGAAGGTAATTAGCAAGCTACATAAGCTATCTAATTACAAGAGCAACTACACAAGCTTAATATGTATAAAAGTAATTGCAAGCTTGTGTAACGGGGATGCAAACCAACGGGAAGAATAAGGTTGACACGATGATTTTTCTCCCGAGGTTCACGTGTTTGCCAACACGCTAGTCCCCGTTGTGTCGACCGCTCACTTGGTGGTTCGGCGGCTAATTAGCATCACCCGCTAAGTCCGCACGTCGGGCGCCGCAAGAACCTACCCCTTGAGTGAGGGTAGCTCAATGACACGCTTTACTAGAGTTGCTCTTCGCGGCTCCCGCGGGGCGAGCATAATGCCCCTCACAAGCACTTCTCCGGAGCGCCGCATAAGCTTCTTGCGCGCTTCGACGGAGACCACCACCAAGCCGTCTAGGAGGTGGCAACCTCCAAGAGTAACAAGCACCACCGGCTTGCAACTCGATCACTTAGTGCCACTCGATGCAACCTCACGATGCAATCGCACTAGAATCGCTCACTCACACAATCGAATGATCACTATCAAGTATATGTGTGATGGAGGGCTCCCAAGCACTCACAAGCATGGACACTAAGTCCCTTGAGGTGCTCAGCACCAGCCATGGCCGAAGGCCACTTCTATTTATAGCCCCAAGGGCTAAACTAGCCGTTACCCCTTCACTGGGCAACGGTCGGGCCGACCGGACGCTCCGGACGTGTTGACCGGACGCTGGACCTCAGCGTCCGGTCGCTCGCAGACGACCACGTGTCCCGATTCCAACGGTCATTTGACTTGACCGGACGCAGCAGCACTCAACTGACCGGACGCTGAACCCCTAGCGTCCAGTCGTTTCCAGTAAGCTCCCGAGCATGACCGGACGCGTCCGGTCGAACGCGATCGGACGCAGCCAGCGTCCGGTCACACTCCAGTTACTGCGTCACCGTACATCAGCCTGACCGGACGCAGCCTCCCAGCGTCCGGTGCATTCAGATCCAGCGTCCGGTCAGTTGACCGACGCCAGCATCTTCTCCATTCTCTTCACCCTTGCTCAAGTGTGCTAACCACAAGAATTTGCATCCGGCGCAATACAAAATAGGCATTCTATTTTCCCGAAAGCGTCGAATCCCGCCTCAAAAGCTCGGCGGGAGGGAGAGAGGGACCCAAACCCATCTCACCCCTGCAAACACCACCTCCTTTGTAAATGTGCCAACACCACTAAGTGTACACCACCATGTGTAAGTGTGTTAGCATTTTCACAATCATTTCCCAAAGGATGTTAGCCACTCAACTTGCCACGCCACTCGATCCTAGCGACAATGCAAAATTAGATCACTCGAGTGGTACTAGATGACCGATATGCAAATAAGTTTGCCCCTCTTGATAGTACGGCCATCTATCCTAAACCCGGTCATAAACTTCTCTACACACATATGACCGGTGAAATGAAATGCCCTAGGTTATACCTTTGCCTTGCGCATTCCATTCCATCTCCTTCAATGTCGATGCAACACATGCACCAACACAATCAACAATGATATGATCCACTTCATATCATCACATGATCATATTGGTTCATCGATCTTGACTCTACTTGTTCTTCACCGTTGCCATCGTCCATCGGCGCCAAGTCTTGCTCAAGCTTCACCGCCACGCGGTCCATCACTCCAAAGCCTTCGACTTGCCCTTCACGCTTGCAACCGATCCATCAAGCCAAGTCTTGTCTTGATCTTCTCCGTCTTGATCACATGGCTCAATGTCATGTCTCATGTGCATTTAAGCTCCTTCATCATCACATGTGTGAGCTTTGCAACATCTCCAAGCCATTTTCACCTTCATGGCATATGTTGCTCACATACATGTACCTGTGGACTAATCACCTATGTATCTCACATAAACACAATTAATCCACCTAAGTTGTCACTCAATTACCAAAACCAAACAAGGACCTTTCAACATGTTTGCCAAGCTGACAAGAATGACATAGCAACTGCTCTAATTTATTATAGCTGATGGACGCATTACGACGAAGAATGTCAATGGTAGCAGAGCTAGGATGACCAAGACGGTGATGCCAGAGGTCGGTGGAGACGGTGATGTTGGCGTGTGGAGCGGAAGATGCAGCAGGGAAGGTGTAAAGATCACCAGCACTATTGCAGCGAAGCATCACGCGTCGGGTCGGGATATCCTTGACAGAAAAACCAAGAGCGTCAAATTCTATAGAGCAGTTGTTGTCCCTAGTAAATTGACCAACAGATAGGAGATTGCAAACTAGAGATGGGACAACTAAGACATTATTTAGATGAAAATTGAACGCTGGTGTATGAAGAACAGACTTGCCACGATAGGAAATAGGAAGATGTGCACCATTGCCAACTGTAATGGAAGAGTGAGGAGGAGGATGACGAGAGAGGAGTATAACATCTGAGGAGCTCATGTGGGAGGAGGCGCCGGAATCCAGGACCCAGGGATGCTGGCCCTGGAGATGCATCCGATTGAGTGCAGCGACAAGACCGTCCTGGTTCCACATGGGAGCTGGTGGAGAGACGTGGAGCGGCGCAAATGTTGTGGGGGGCTGTGGAGGCGCGAAGGCCGTATGAGCCTGAGGAGGAGGGGCGCCAAGCACGCCTAGACGCCAGCCGACCTGCTGAGCCGAAGGAGGTCCCTGTGGCGCCCATGGATTGTAGCAAAGCCAGGGGCCCATGGGGCAGTATTGACCAGTCTGTCCAATGCCGCCGCGCTGCTGCGCAGAGCCGCTGTTCTAGTGTCGGCCCTTGCCCTTGCCCTTGCTGCCGCTGCTGTTGCCATCGCCGCCGCCCTTGGTGCTGCCGTAGCCGGTCACATGTGGGTTGTTTGGACCTCCAGAGGTGGCTGTGGCAGCGAGAGCACAGCACCCGCCCGGGCTGGTGCAGCCAGAGTCGGCGGTGGTGAGGAGGGCGGTGCTGGCGACTGTCTTTTCTTCATTAGCGAGACGGAGCTCCTTTAGGGCCAGCATGTCATGAGCCCTGGCGAATGTGGGAAGGACAACGAAGTTGGCGATGTCATCGGCGGTGTTGGAGAAGCGAGGATTGAGGCCGCGCAGAAGGGCGAGGACGAGCTGCGAGTCCTGGACAGGATGTCCGACGTCGCGAAGAGCGGCGGCCTTGATCTTTAGCCGCTAGCAATAAGCCGATATGGTGCTGTCACCTTGCACCATGGAGTGAAATTCGTTGAGGAAGATGGCGCGTGGCTCCCGGTTGGCGCGGAAGATCCCTTCAATGGCCACCCACAGATCACGTGCGGTGGGATTGGCACCGTCCATGGCGAGGTCGAGGACGGAATCGTCGACGGAGCCAGAGATCCAGCCCCGGACGTAGCACTCTGCGGCATCCCACTGAGGATCATCAGGACGAGGGGGAGCAGAGCCATCGATGTGCGAGCGAAGGCCGAACTTGCCGCACAACGACTTGAAGAAGAACACCCACTTGGAGTAGTTGGATTGCAGGTCCAGCGTGAATGGGATGTGGGACTTGACATTGACTGTGGCGTAGTTGTGAGCCACAATCGGGGCAACAGCGCCGGTGCTCATGGCAGGCATGGTTGGAGTGCCTGTCGCGGGCAGGGTGCCGGCACTGGTGGCCGAGGAGGAGGAAGAGGCCATCGGAGAGTAGGGAGGGAGTAGAACAGCCGGTGAGGGTGGACGGGCGCGAGAAAGACGCGCACGGTGGGCTGTTGCACGAGCAGGAAGATCGCGCGTGGGAGGAAAGAGCACGAAAAGAGGATCTGATAGGCTGATACCATGTAGACACACACCTCACACCCAATATGGGGAGGTGACCTTCATATATATATAGCTAATATGGCTGGGTATACAAGGAATACAATCAAGTATACACAGAAGGTGCTAATCATGGCTAATCACACATAGACTTGCCTAATAATGGCAAATATAATGCGATCCAAATTAGGAATAAGCATGCAGTCTGAAAACATAGTTACTCCCAAGCAGTCCTGTTATCGGGGTGCTGCAATCTCGCTTCAATTTTGTGCTAATCTAGCACAACTCTGGAGCCATAAGGTTATTGGAAGAATAATGCAAAACCTCCATTATTCTTTGTGACGTGATATAGTTAAAGATGAGGGAGATACGCGTGAGTATTCTTTGACTTGACAGCCCAGGACAAAGACTGTTCTTCCACCTGAAGTGCAAATAGGCAATAACATTAATACAATACTTCAATGATATATGTATAATGTTGATTTCCATGTTTGTTGAATACATACACAAGTGAAAAGAGACTTACAAGAACAACAACAAAGCCTTTAAGTCCTAAACAAGTTGGGGTAGGCTAGAGTTAAAACCCAGTAGAAACAATCAAGGTTCAGGCACGTGAATAACTGTTTTTCAAGTACTCCTGTCTAAGGCTAAGTCTTTGGGTATATTCCATCCTTTCAAGTCTCATTTTATTGCCTCTACCCAAGTCAACTTCGGTCTTCATCTGTCTCTCTTCACGTTACTATCCTGGCTTAGAATTCCACTACGCACCGGTGCCTCTGGAGGTCTCCGTTGAACATGTCCAAACCATCTCAACCGTTGTTGGACAAGCTTTTCTTCAATTGGTGCTACTCCTAATCTATCACGTATATCATCGTTCCGAACTCGATTCCTTCTTGTATGACCGCAAATCCAACGCAATATACGCATTTTTGTGACACTTATCTGTTGAACATGTCGTCTTTTCGTAGGCCAACATTCTGCACCATACAACATAGTAGGTCTAATCGCCGTCCTATAAAACTTTTAGCTTCTGTGGTACCCTTTTGTCACATAGGACACTAGATTCTTAGCGCCACTTCATCCACCCTGCTTTGATTTTATGGCTAACATCTTCATCAATATCCCCGTAAGTGAAAAGAGACTTAGTTGAGCATATTTGGCAACAGGCAAAACAATGAGTAGTTGATCTTGTTTTTTTTTTGTGTAACCTCTGTAATATACTTATTTGGACTTCGGTGTCATAATTTAGATACCTTTATTTAGTAAAGTATCTTTATACTGGTGAATATTAATAATCATGCCTTTTCATATCAGGTGAATGCTAAATAATCATGCTAAGGTGGTGAATTTATGCTTACCGAATGTAAAGTTCTCTTCCTTCTGTGAAACATCTTTTTATTATTACAAAAAAAACAGAATTTGGGGAAATAACTTATATGCACGTAATATTGGTGGCTTCTCTTTGTGAAACACTTGCATGTATTTGTTCGGCAAACTGTAATGTAGTAAGGTTGCTGTTAGAGATGGTCAACACTGTATGTAGATGAAATTTATGTAGTCCCCTCCTCTATATACAGGTATGGAAACTGCTCTAGGAGGTGCTGCATGGACATGATTTCCATGGTTGTCTTAAGAAACGCCGGTGTAATCTCTTTTGTTGTCAACGTGTTCTGACCCTCCTGTGATACCGATGTAAAGGATGTAAAGGTGTTAACATGGTAGCAGGTTTTTTTTTTGGAGATAACATGGTTAGTGATGAACTAGTTTGATTTGGGCGCCTCTTCTGGAACCGACGCATAGAACCTCTATTGGGGTGGGTGGGTGCGAGGGGGACATGGGAAAGTCTCATATCATTTGGACCCGCCAAAATGCGGTGGGTGCGAGGGGGACATGGGAAAGTCTCATATCATTTGGACCCGCCAAAATGCAGTCCGTTCTACCGCCAATCTTCCGGTTCGAGCGAGTCACGGGCCGACGATTTTCCCGCTGCGATGATATGGGCCGCAATTGACTGTTTTTGTTTCTTGGGGCCTTTGTTTGTTTCTTTTTTTTATCGGGTACAACTTGAATGAACGTAGCCCACACACCGTCATACTCATGCCATAAGCACACACATGTGTGCTCGTCTGTACACACGCAAAGAAGAGATGGGAGGCATTGCCTCCAGTTCGTGGGAAACACGTAGTACCACCAAATGAGCATGTGTGCATGTACCCTAAAATTTCTGAAAAAAATTCTAGAAAAAGGTGCGATCAACCCTGGTGGGTAGTGTCCCACTAGACAACTCTATCACTAGATCACATGCCCATTCGCTTGTTTGTTTCTTTTTGACCCACCAACACTCGCTTCTTCCTCGTGTTATCTTCGTCTCCGGCGAGTTAGAGTCCACACATCCCAGCGCGCTTAGAAGGAACAGGGATCTAGGGCCGGCGGATGAACTAGTGTTGGTGGTGGGTGCAGGCGCGGCGGTGGACAGGACAGCAGTGGCGTCGTCGGCGCGGCAATACGGGAAGGCGGTTGGGCGGGGCAAGCGCTAGGGGCGTCATGGTGATAGCTCGACAAAAGCCAGGTTAGTGTGGTAGCGGTGGATGGCGGCAGATCCGACGGCGGGGAGCCAGTGGAGATGGAGGAGGAGGGCGGGACGGGGGCACAGACACGATAAAGTGGCTTCCAGGAAATAGGAAGTAGCGAGAAAAAAGAAACGATAATGATTGGTTCAAGTCATTTGTCCGTCCGGACGGACCGACCCTCGTGCGCGCGTAGACCAATAAAAAGAAGAGGGCGCACAGTTGGAGGTGCAGCGCATGGGAGCCCATGCGGCCACTCGTTCGGCTTGGGGTGCATGCAATGCGGGGGCAGCGCAGCATGCTTCCACTCGTTTGGCGTGGGGTGTATGCAGCACGTGGGGTCCGTGCATGCGCTAAGAATACATAGAGAGAAGAACTTGCGCCAGGAGTTTGTGAGAGGAGCGCGGGCTCGTATTTGCATGCGTCGTTTGCTGCTCTCATGACGGTTGACTGTTGGCAGCTGAGTGCTGGCCCAATTTTTCTGCCACTCCATGGTATCAAGCTCCGTATATTTCATGCGTTTCAGATATATGTTTCATCTGGATGTTGCATATGTTGCAATAGATATACACGTATGTTGCAAGTGTATGTTTCAAATGTTCCATCTATTCAGACGTACGTTGCACGTGTGTTTATCGAGATGTTGCATATGTTTCAGTGGCTATACACATATGTTGCAAGCATCTATTCAAAGTGTTTTATTTGTTTCTGGCGTATGTTGTAAGCGTTTTATCTAGATGTTGCATATGTTTCACTTATTTATAGAGGTAAGTTGCAGAAGTGCTTCATGTTGCAACATTAGCTGACATAGAAAACGGGCGCATGCAGAGGCGATCCCCATGGGCGCAGCGGTCCCCACGTGCGCAACAAGCGAAACGAGCGTGGGTGGTCTCTACTTGCATGCGCAACAGGAAGCATGGGGAATTGGGGCGTGCAGCTGCATGTATACGTGCACTAGCATATGGGGGTGGGCGTGCAGGCAGTATGTGGGTGCGAGCGTGCAGCATGCAGGTGCAGTAGTTGCATGCGGCAGGCAAAAGTGGATGTACAGGCACCATAGTTGCATGCGGATAGGTAGGGGAAGTTTAGCAGAATATGGGACGGGTGCAGCAGGTGGGGCAGACACGGGTGTCCGGACGGAGCTAGTGTCCAAACATCCGAGCGCTAGTCATGCCGAAAAAAAACACAGAGTTTGAGATGAGAGATGCATGTCTTGTTCGCTTGGCTTATAAGCCGCATTTTTTTAGTCAATGAACAATATTTTTCTCTTACAACAAATCAACCAACAGTACTTTCAGTCATGGCTTAAGCTAACGAGACAGTAAATTGTGGGCACTTTGCTGGAGTCCTCGCACCCGGCGCATAGGCCCCGTTCCACACGGTCATACCATGCCATGAAGGCTACGGTGGACTGAAATCTTATGAACCTAACGGTTCCCATTTTTTTAAATTTTAACCCAGCTAGCATGTAGAGAGAAGCCATCAACAACCATCATCACCTGCGTGCGCAGTTGCCAAATCCGGCGCCCGCTCTCTGGTGAGTGCCTTGTAGAGCACACGGCCCAGTTGGGCCCAATACTCGACCCGACGCATTGACCGGCCCATTACGGCTGGAGGGAGTCGCTCTCGCTCGCCGCCGCGTTCGAGGCGTTCCCTCGTCGCGCCGTCGACCTGCACCGCTCGCTATCAGGTCCGCACGCCACGGCCTCGGCGGCCACACTCGCAGCTCGCCCTCACTCCTACGCCTCGCCGGCGAGCCTCCTTTCGCTTCCGGCATCTTCTGCGCGCTTTGGAGCATCGCCCTCTCCTCTCACTTGAGATCCAGGCCCCTAAACCCTAGAGCTCGCCGCTTCGGCTCGCTCGCTCCGCGCTGGCGGCGGCAATGGAGGACGAGGAGATGGAGAAGAAGGTGCAGCAGTACCTGCAGCGCAAGGGGTTCCGCCTCACCGAGCTCGCGCTCCAGGAGGAGCGCAACCGCCTCTCCACCTCCGCAAACTCCGACGTTGCGCTTGCCCGGTAGGTTCGCCCGCTTCCCTGGCTAGCTAGATTGGGCCGTAGCTCTGACCTAGTCGTTTTGGCCAGTGGCGGTAGCTTCTGTATGAGGAAATCTAGTGGACTCGTGTAAAGTCGAATTGGTGCATTTTATTTGGCTGCTCGGTGTGTGAACCTCTGTCTCGGTGCTCTCACTTGACTGTTGATCTGACTAGTTTGGTTGCTTGGATGTGAACTGATTGCTTAGATAGTCGAGTAGGGTGAATCGGCACTCATGTTGTGTTGTATTGAATGGTATAAATTTGTGGCGATTCAGTTTTCATGAAGATCCATGTTTTAAGTGGCTGCCACCTGCAGATTACGTGCCATTGTTCAGGCCTATCATGGTAGCAACCCTGATTGGAATTTTATCACTAATTGAAAATTGCAATAAGTTTGTTGTGAAAAATGCTTAACTTTGGTACACTGTTATTTTGACGAAAAGTGCGTGGGCTGTTGCAATTGTACCGTTTTATTCTATCTCCTGAATCCTGATACAACGCCACATAGTTCTCCTGCATGTTTGAGGAAACAAAGATACAACACCACATAGTTCTCCTGCATGTTCGAGGAAAAAAAGATACTGTTACTTTTCTTTTGGTAGCAAGTGCCATAGTTTGTTTTCTCATATTGTTTCCACTCATGTATCAGACATCTGTTCTGTGGAGAGGAAGAAATGGGCTACATGTTGCTTAGATGTCAGGACTATCGCTTGGGAAGGGAAGGGAAGGGAAGGGATAAGTTACAGCAAATTCAATGTTTAAATAGTTGCCTGAAATTTCCATGACATCAAGTTGTTGGAGCCTGCTGTGTGTGGCCATTTGGAAAACAGTGTGTTCTGGACTGCTTTCATGTGATGATTGGTGAAGCAATCTGCTTTGTTGGTTCAGTGGTGCTTTATTGATATATAATAATCAAAGTTCAGTTGTTTTGTCATTGTCTTTCACTCTTCCTACAAATATTCTCCTAATGCCTTAGTATACACAGATTCTGAAGTGGTTATATTTTCACTTGTAATCTTACCGTATACATCCTTTGATTGATTATATTCTTCAATAACAGGTCTGACAATGATCCAGCAAGATACCATGATGGATATAGCAGATTAAGAACATGGGCATATAGTTCTCTTGATCAATATAAGGTGCACTGCTTGTAGATAAACTGTACTTAATATTCACATATTCTGTAAATGTTTTTTTTCCCAACCAAGGCATATGACACCTTCAAATTATTTCGTACTGTTACCTTCAAGTGACGCATTTAATTGAATCCTCTGTGTTCTATGGCACAAATTTACATGGCAGACCTCCTTTTATGAATCTCAAATCTGTCATATAAGCATGATTTTGCACTTGACAACTTACGTAATTCTAGTTTTTCAAAAGGGCCTTTGGTTATGGCAGGCGAACTATTTAATGCCGTGATCTGATCTTTTTTACTTGCGGTCCACCATTCCATTCTTAAACCTGGCAATATAATTCATGTTTCTTAATTCAGATATTTTTTGTAGCACGAATTACTTCACGTCCTTTACCCAGTTTTTATCCATATCTTCATGGATCTAGTTGCAGAGGGACATATGCAGGAAGGTATTTGTTATTTTGGATATATTTTGATTTGATAGACTTTCTGTGTTTTTGTTATTTACCTTAGTTTATTCACAGCATTTTTTTTTCTTTGATGCTATCTCGCACAGCGCGGTCATTTTTCCATACATTTCGGGAAGATCATGAGGTGATGCATTCAAGGGATCTTCAGAAGCTGGAAGGCGTCCTCTCTCCTTCACACTTGGAGGTTATTTACCTCTGCACTATACTGTGCCATTATGTTGTGAATGGGCCCATGTTTTATATAATTGATCTTACCTTTTTTTAGCATTATAGAACTGTGCAGTTAACTTCTGCATGCCATAATTTTCAGGAAATGGAACTGGCCCGATCTTTTAGGAAAAATAAATTTAAAATAAAGTTATGCGAGGTAACTGCATTACTAATCCCTCCTTTTCTAAACTATCCTTTTGAATTGTGCTTGTTAGCTTACCCATGTTTTGTGCTTAGATTGATCACTTTATGGAGATAAAATATTTGTCGCGTAAAAAAAGTTGTGTAATGCTTTTCTGCATTGCCGATTAGGAAAGATTGTTTAATATATTTGGATAGGAGTGACATGAAGTCCAGGTGCTCCTCGCATGGATAGATGAGGCAAGAGAAGCTAGAATATTAAAGAAAAGTGCACACGCCATGACCAGAGATGATTGGAGTACATGTCCGACTGTTAGAGATATACTCATGCACGGTCGACTAACATATTTGGCCATGTACAGATAGATTAGTCGCATGTAGTAAATTAAGTTTCCTAACAAGGGGCTGCAGGAAAGACCAGCTGCCCTATAATTACAAAGGGTGACGGCCAATTGAGGGATCCAACTATACAATCGATCTTTTATCAATCTACCCACTTTTTACCCTTCTCTCTCCAAACCCCCTTGCTGCCCTACATGTCCCTCGACGGGATTTGTGGATGTTCTAGGTGGCTTTGCCAATCCTTGGACACCCCCACCATGCGTCTCCCCGACGGGTCTTCTCGGGAGGCGTTAGTGGGTTTATCGGGCGAAGAACGAGTGGCTAATCGGCCTCGTTGACCTGCTGGTCGGCCTCATCGTTGGAATCTCCCTGCGCTGCACGCTAGACCGTGTGCGGCCTCTGGGCGATCTAGCCCCTACCGGTGTGTGTGACCCAAATTGGCGTCAACACCTTCATCCGATCGGTAAGCTCGAGGACCATCTCGTAGATCTGATCGATCACCGCAGAGATGCGATCATACCCCGCAGAGATGTGGTCAAAGCCCTCATAGATGGTGATTAAATCACCCATGGAAGGCAGTGGTTGTTGGCGCACAGGACCGAGGATTGAAGTCTCTGATACCAAAGATGTTGTGGTAGGTTGATTGGGGAACGGGATACAAGAACAACAGATAGATATGCTAACTCGCCCTCCCTCTGGAGGCTCTGAGCTGCTTCGTAGATCGATTTCTGCTTGCCTCTAATTGGTACCTAACTGTCTCTTTTATAGAGATGAGCTGACTTGACTCCTAAGCAAATATCTAACAGAATCAATCTAACTTATCTCTTTCCTAATAAACCAAACCAATCTAATCTAATCTAATGCAATTCGCGGTACTGTTCACGTGATGAAGTACCATGTGCCCCCCATGGGCCGGCAACACTTGCCATAACAGGTCTCATATTGTTATATTGTGGGAGTTATAGCAGCTCTGTGTTATGGATTTTATAGGCAAGAACAAGCTCAGTGTTCTCTGCTGAAGTTTTCACGTTTTTGTGTCAGCACACCATTATTCTTTATCTTTCTGCTGCATTCCTTGACAGCTATTGTGATTTGATTTCTTGGAAGCTTTGGTGTTGCTATTTGGAATAAAAACATCAGCTCCCCCAACTATTTTTTTTACCTTATTTTCAATTGCAGTATTCGTATGAATTGCTTCTCCAGTATCTCCAGAAAACACAAGCTCTTGTGGTGCTTGGAGTAATCAATGAGCACATAACTTTTGAAGGTACAATTCCATGATCTTTTGAAATGTACTCCTATTTGTAATTTTGTATTATACTTCTGCATTTTCACTTCTGACAATCTTCTCTACCACTTCTATGTACGCTACATTGGCAGTATCTCCTGGGCAGCCCTCATTAATCTCTGATGATGCTGATGTTGTTGCTCTGATTGGGACAAGTAAGGACTTGGCAAAACAGATAAATCAGAAGGAAGTACATTGGGGGGTATGTTATGCATCTGTTGGTCTGTTTTCCACTTAAGTTGTGTTAAATAGCCAACATTGCAGATTAAATACTTTGTATTTGATGTATTGCCAGCCAAGTTAATATATTCTGTTCAATATGCTCTCGTGCACTTCAACTAAAATCATGTTTTGCAGTTGCTTGAAGATTCTGTTGAAGAGCGAATGGAGAAGGCACTAGCAGAATCTGATAAAATAGAAGCTGAAAGCAAGGATGCTGATGCAGAAGATAACAAGGCAAGGAACTCTTTTGTAATATCAGAATTTTCTCATTATGTGTTCTCTAATCTGTACTGTTGCCATTGAAATACTGACCTTTGTTTTACTCGTGTGTCTGAGAATGTGCCCCCAACAGCCCAACTGCGCTAGGCTGTAGCTAATAGCAAACGCTCGTTGCTTGGTTTGACTGTGCATACCTGTGTTCCTGGTCATAGGAATTTTGGTGTCTTTGCAACCCATATTTCATTTACTATTCCTTGTCATAAGTTTTCTCATTACATTTTGCTACAGAAAAGAAACGCAGAAGGTGGAAAGCAAGGTGCTTCTCTTAAGAAGGCCAAAAAGGACAAGCTTGTAGGTGCGACTGGAAAAAACGTCAGAACTGAAACAAGCATGGTTTCTGTGGCACCTCGAGTGAAACCGGAGCTAACTCTCCCAGCAACGTATGTTTGTAATTCCTTTGTGGTTATCTATGGTAAATTGTCCTTCCAATTTTTCATGTGTTGTCTGTTAGTGTGCCTAATCTTTTCAAAGTGCCAAATAATACCATACTTTAGGCTTCCTTCAGGAATGTCATTTTTGTCACTGAAAGGTACCCCCAGGTCCCACATGTGAATTTCATCTACTTGCTAGAAATTTTGATTTTGTGATCAGGAATCTTATTTTGTAATAGAACTGAAAGTGAAGCTCGTTTTATAGGACAACATAAAAAATTAAGGCCCTGAATAATTCACGACAGACCAAATGATGCCTTTTGCTTTGTTTGTTGACCCTTTTTGTGCTCAATGCTTTGGGGCTCAATGCCTTTTCCCCATTTAAGGTGATAGCCACAATACATTATAATATGCAGTTTGAACTCATACGGCAAATAGTTCTGTCTATAACGTTTAATTGTTTAGTTCGGAGGTTTGTGTTGGTTTTATTGTTTCACACTTTTTTGTGTCAAATTAATTAACCTTGAGATGTACGAGTATGAAAAGTCTTTATGTTTCAGGCCTGTTGAAGTTGAACAATCGATTCTTGAGGACCTGCGAAACCGTGCACAACTGAGTAGCGTGGCATTGCCATCTGTCAGCTTCTACACATTTGTTAATACACATAATGGGTAAATATAACTGTTATTAAATACTTATGACCTCATTGTTAATACTGTGGTTTGAGTATCATCATGTGGAACACAGATTAAACTGCTCGTCAATATCACACGACGGATCGCTGGTTGTTGGTGGGTTTTCTGATTCGTCAGTGAAGGTCAGTCCATTCAGGTCAAATGCTGTATCTTCTTTTTCATGCTATTTGTATTTTTAGTTGGTAAAATGTCCTTGGTTTCCAACAGGTCTGGGATATGTCAAAGATTGGCCAACCAGCAAAAATGTGTAAGTGAGACACTTTCTTATTCCTTACCAATTCTCACTCTGTATCTTCATATTCTTAATGTTTGCTATGTTGAACTACATGCATAATTTTGCATCTAGTTTAGGCCAGGGTCATGTTTGACATAATGTTTTGAAAATTTAACCAGCTTATGTTAAAAACACAAAGTGCAATATATCATCTTAAAGTCAAAGTTGATTGTGTTTTTCAATTCTCGACTACACCCTCTGTTCCAAATTATAGTCCACTTTAGCTTTGTCCTATAAGTCAAACTCTGCCAGCTTTGACCAAGTTTTTAGAAAAAAAGATATTGACACAAGTTCAAATAAATGTACTATCAAGACATATTTCATGGAGAATTTGATAAAACTAATTTGATATCATAAATGTTGATACATTTTTCTTTAAACTTGGTCAAAGTTAGGGTAGTTTGACTTAGGACAAAGCTAGAGTGAACTATAATTTGGAACAGAGGGAGTAGCTTGCAATCGCATTATGTCTCTAAAGCCTGTTATGGACATGAGAATAATTCTAGCATTGAAATATTCTAGTTGAATACTGATGGTGTTTGCTAATTCAGTAAACTTTGAATTTCAGCAAGTTCACAGAGTGAGAATGGGTCTTCCCAGGGTGAGCGCATATCGACATTAGATGAGGGGAAAAGAACCTATACACTATTTCAAGGCCATTCTGGACCAGTTTATTCTGCGGCCTTTAGCCCGTTTGGGGATTTCCTCTTATCATCATCTTCAGACTCGACAAGTAAGACATCTCACATCGTAGACAGTGTTTAAATTTTGTAGCAATCCTTTTCTTTTTAGCTGTCTTTTACATTTATCACTGTTATCCTTATTTTATTTGTTACAGTAAGACTATGGAGCACCAAGCTGAATGCCAATCTTGTCTGTTACAAAGGACACAACTACCCGGTTTGGGATGTCCAAGTATGTGAATTTGTGAATAGCCATTTATGATGTTGACCTTGTATTTGTAAAGATTTTAACACTCCTTATGCATTATACTATTTGTTGATACCTTCTTTGTTTATATTTTTATTACAGTTCAGCCCAGTTGGCCATTACTTTGCTAGTGCTTCACACGACAGGACTGCTAGAATTTGGTCAATGGATAAAATCCAGCCTTTGCGAATAATGGCTGGGCATCTTTCTGATGTTGATGTAAGTGAACTTGTTGGTTCAATACGTTAATATAATTTGAGAATAATGGTTTGATTAAATTGGTAGCCTGCCCCAACTTGTTTGGGACTTAAAGGCTTTGTTGTTGTTGTTGTTGTTGTTGTGGTTTGATTAAATTGGATTATTGGTTTTTTTAATTCTTTTATGTTTGGATATCTATTTGTTTTTATCAATGCCATGTATTGATGCCAGCATGCCTTGGCTGATCTTTTTTTTTCCCCTTCTGCCTGGAAATATTTTGCATAACAGTGTGTCCAGTGGCATGTAAACTGTAACTACATTGCCACCGGCTCAAGCGATAAAACTGTAAGACTCTGGGATGTTCAGACGGGTGAATGCATACGGATGTTTATTGGTCATAGGAGTATGGTTTTATCACTGGCAATGTCACCTGATGGACGATACATGGCCTCCGGAGATGAAGATGGAACAATCATGATATGGGATCTCTCGACTGGCCGTTGTGTTTCACCACTACTAGGACACAGCTCTTGTGTGTGGACACTTGCTTTCAGGTAATCATTATACGCTGTTATAACTTTTTTAGTTCACGCCAAGTCTCTTTTTATCTGAATACCTCTTGCGTGAGCTTGCATAAAGAGCAAGTGCTCATTGTAGTTAAAAGGAAAACATGGCTTGATAAGCTGGCAAGTCCAGTAGCCACTCATAACCAGTTTAATCAGCAGGACCATGTAATTTTACAATAGTGCTGTATCAAGGAATCAGTGCTAAAGATTTCTTAATCCTTGTTGATAGTATTTAATTTGAAGATCATGTAATTTGATCTCATGAAATGATGTCTTGAAACTGGTGGTCTCACAGATTCTGATGTGTTTCAGAATACACGAGTGTATGGGCATCAGCTAAAAGGGCAAAGTTGCTCTGTTCCTGCTTGCTGTAGTTTTTTAGTTATCAAAGTTGATACTTGTCCTATGAGCTCTTTAAACAGAACATTTGAATTTTTTTTCTCACCCAGGTTTGCAATCTGATTCAAATATCTTTAGCCAAACTTAGCATCTAGGCTTCAAAGCATAGTACTATTTTGGGTTTAGCGCTCTCTGTTTTGTTATTCTCTCATTGCCTTTTGGATGTACACCAGAGGTCCTTAATCACTCTCATGTACTCGCTCCATTCCAAATTATAAGTCGTTCCAGATTTTCTAGATACATAACTTTTGTTATGTATGTAGACATGATCTATATCTAGGTGCATAGCAAAAACAATGTACGTAGAAAAGCCAGAATGGTGGAGTGTTTGATAAGTTTTGTCTTACAACTTCAATATACCATGGATCCCTATATTTTGAGCAGCAGTACAAAATTTCATCTTCTCCAACATACTGACACATGATATTACTGTTATACTAATAGGCAAGTCCTTAAAACACTAGCAGCAATGCACCTTCTTTTGGGGGAGAACCTTTGCAAATGGCAATGCACTCATTGGTTTACTGCAAGTTAGCAACCCATACCAGTGGGATATATAGCATGTAAAGATTAAACCCTGCTGTAGGTTGCCCCTTTTTCCTTTTGCACCGGTTTCCACTCTATTTAAGTTGCAGTGTAAGGCCTCAAATGTGTTCCCTCTGTCCCAAAAAGAATGCAATTCTAGCTTTGAATCTGTACAAACGCTTGTCCAGATTCAAAGCTAGAATCACACTCTTTTTGCGATGGAGGGGGTATATTATTTCTTCCTGTGACCGTTCATGATGTGTGCTGTCCTGTGACACAAGGTTGAACTGCATTTACTTGTAATTTGAGGGATTTGCTTAATTATATGATTTCGTGAAATATGCTCTTGGTTAATATATCCTGCTGTTGTTTTAGTTGTGAAGGAGCATTGCTTGCATCGGGATCGGCTGACTGTACTGTAAAGCTCTGGGATGTTGCTTCCAGCACAAAAACCCTGAAGACAGAGGACGTGTAAGTTTGACATGTTAAGATTCTCATCCATTCGAGCATACACTTAATTCTTGTGCTGACTGCAAAACACCCTTGTTTTTTTTTCACTTAATTCTTTTGCTCTGACTGCAAAACACTTTTTTTTTTCTGAAACAGCAAAGGCAGCTCAGCTAACCGACTGAGACTGCTTAAAGCTCTCCCTACAAAATCAACTCCTGTTTATAGCCTGCGGGTGAGAAATTTCTCCTTTATTCAGCATCATTGTTTTTATGGTGGTACTATGTGGTGAAAACTGAAGAATTTGCGTATTTCTGGCTATTGCAGTTTTCTCGGAGGAACCTTCTATTTGCCTCTGGTGCTCTCTCGCTAAGCTCGTCATAAGCTGTGTGTTTTGTAGAATACAACTAGAACTGTTCCGGTTTTGACATTGAGTAGTGAAGCTGGCATCTCGGAGACTCCGCTGTGGATCCTATTGTAGAGCCAATATCTTCATTAGCAAATCCCAGCGAACCTACCATGTACTGCCGATTTGTGACCCGCAAGCACCGCAGATCCTTTGCAGCGTGTTGTAATCTTGTAACATTATTATTAAGTAATTATGTCGTGTAAAATTATTGTTTAGGTTGTGACATTATGAATGCCACTGTAAATGTAAAAGCCTGATATCTTGAGTTCAATGGTCTGTCATGGGGTGGTCTTATCATTATTATAAGCTTATGTGCTTGTAATACGATGGCCGGATGGGTGTGGTGACAAACCGATGCATTTCACTTCTGAAAAAAGAAAGATATGATTTAGAAGATGGATCATCGTATACCTCCAACGAAGCACCCTCTGTAATGCGTCCAAAATAGAGCAGTGGGCCTGAAAGTGAATCTCAGATTAATAATGGATCCGTGGGTTTCGTGACATTGCTTGATTACCGTTAAAATTCAAATCCTGTTCGTTTATGTTGAAATTTAGCTTATGCTGATGTTTATACTGAAATGTTGTAAGAGGAAAACATTGTTCTATAGCTGAAAAGTTCAAGTGAACAGGAATTTTGTCCACTCGATTGGCTGCTCCTGGTGCCTGGTGGAGTGGTGGTGGCTGTCCTTTTTCCCTGCCCTAGTGCCCTGCGCCAGTGGTCCAGAATCAGACGCTCCTGGCTTGGCTTCTTGACTTCAGACACGCTGTTCAATTGGTGGGGCGTCGTCTTCATGTTTCCATCTGTTCCGGACACGGCAGGGGTCCTACCATTTTCTTAACTCTGTCTTACAAATGGAAACTCGAGAGTTGGCAAAAAGGAGTTGTCATCTTTTCCTACATCAGACCAGTACGGATGTCCAGCGTTAAGGCGAAGACATCGAAGATTCAACCAAAAAAACCCCACTGGAATAGAATACTCGATGCCATCTTCAAGTGCCGTCTTTCCATGAGCAAGAAACATCAAGTGCCGTCAATACTCGATATAGGTGCTACATCGTCGTCGTCCTAACGTTGGAATGACGTGTGTTTGTTTTTCGGTCCATTTCAGGGCCACAGCTGTTGTATTCATATTTTATATATACGTTCTCTTCAGATTATGAAAACTATTTAGGACCACAACCGCCATACATATATTAGAGTATTGATGAAGGGAACTGGTGGTCCTAGACCACATGACGCCAGGAGAGGAGGGTGAATTGAGTCTCTAAAAACTTAAATCTAGGATTCCCGGAGGGTGAATTGAGTCTCAAAAAATATAAATAATATAGGACACCCTTGTTGTACAGGAAATGCATAAACTAACTATTATGATGTGCACCATATGTTTTCTAGTGTGCTCTACGTACTATACCTACCCAACCGACACAAACAGTTTTGCAGCCAAGAGTTAATTCTATGAGCAACGTATATACATAAGTTTTGTTGCCATGAAATCATTAGATTCATCTTACACTTTTGTCGCCAATATTTAGAGTTATTTTAAGTTAAACTATTTTAAATTTGACCGTATTTATAGAAAAAACACTAATATGTATGATATCAAAGAAGTACACTATGAAAAATATGTTTCATGGTGAATCTAATCTAATATATAAATTTTGTGTCGTAAACATTAGTGCTATTTTTAATAAATCTGGTCAAATCTAAATTGTTTGATTTAGAATAGCTTTAGAAGTTAATTTATTTTGATGGATGATGTAGTAAATATTGGCGACGGAGTTTGAGTGGCTGCACGGATAAACTTGGCCACTGGGCTTTAATTAGTACTAGTACTCTGTCTATTTTCAAATTATATTTTTAGATACTTATATTTTATTTAGATATATAGTAAAATCTATGTGTTTATTTAGAAAAAACGAAATAACCTGCAATTTAGAACCGGGTGAGCGTATGGTTACAAGAAACAGTCCGGCTATAAACAGTCCGGTACTTATTAATAACTATTGAACACGTGTTCGAACTCAGCAGCTTTTTTTAAATGAATTAAGAAAGAAAAACAAAAGTTCATCAAGGACTGTTGAACCGCAAATGGATAGATCATATTTTTCCTCCGACATCACCCGAAGAAGTAAGAGAGTTCATTAAACTCTGCGAGGCCGTTGGCGCAGTCCCAATCAATGAGGCGGTAGAAGACGAGGTAAGGTGGAGATGGACAACAGATGGGGAATACTCCACAAAAAGCGCTTACCTCAATCAATTTGCCGGAAGATGTTCCAAAATCAAAATCACAGCCATTTGGAAGGCCAAAGCCGAAGCTAAGTGTCGTTTTTTTGCGTGGACTCTCCTACATAAAAGGATTCTCACAGCAAACAATTTGCTCTATCGGGGATGGACAAATGAGACACTGCAAGCTATGTGGGAATGACCTTAAAACACCCTTGCATTTATGCAAAGATTGTCCATACACCAAGGAAGTGTGGGAGATCTAAAACAGCGGTTGTAGTTAACAGCGATACGGTCGGTAAATTCCTCAGGCTCCTTACATAGCTTCTGGTGGAGATGCAGACACAAATTTGATAAGAATGAGAGGAGAAAAGTGGATGGGATCTTCATCTATTTTTGGTGGTATATTTGAAAGGAGAGAAATAGGAGACATTTTCAGCAGAAGGCCCTCAACCCAATTCAGGTGGCCACACTATGCAAGGATGACAGTATAAAGTACAGGATCGCCATGGCACCAAGGGCAGTTGCAGATGATATTTAGGATCTTTAGAGTGCTTGCTTTCTTTCCCTGTTGTCCCTTTGGTGCCTTGGTTGTTTTTTTCGTTCTTGAATAGTCTTTCTTTTGTCCCTCCTATTTTCAGTAGTCGCGCTCAGGGGTGGTAGCTCTATAATGGTTGGTTTAGTATTGTAAATACTTCCAAATCGTTTTTTTTCTCTTTTCTATCGTCTAATAAAAACTATGACAAAGCTTTTGTCGTCCTTTCTTAAAAAAAAAACAAAAGTTTGCTAGCACACTACTCGCGCGATCGCACGGCTCCAGCTCATAGCAGCTATACGTTCCTCGTTCTGTGAACGTCGTCTTAGTAATGTGGATGTCCTTGATTCGAAAATATTTACGTTCACGTTATAAAATGACATCCTAAGTTCTTGTTCCCATACCACATTCCGTCTCTTGTTGGAACATGGCTGCTAAGCTCCAGCATGCCAATGCCTCTAGCGTACGTTCTGGATGAAAACGTACGTGCCAGCTATGAGAGGCGCAGGGCCCTCCGCGGCTATCTGCAAACATGCACGACAACCCGACCAGTGGCGAAGCTACACGTAGTGTCGTGGATGCGGATACACCCACAGAAATTTTGAACATCGGTGGATATGGTTAAGTTTTCATCATGGTGATGACTTAAATCTACGCATCTACATGACAGTCGCACCGTCCTCATATTTGCTCTAGCTTCGCCACTGAACCCGACCGTACCGACTACCGAGCTAGTACGCGCTCCACTCCACCGGATCGCTGGCCGCTGGGGAGGAGGTGGTGGGTGGCACTGGCACGGCAGAGCTCGCACCGCGGCCGATGCCGCAAGGCCGCCCAGGCCCAGCCAGCGCCCAGAGCCCCTCGTCCACGTGGCTCACCGTGGGCACGCCCGCTGCCACTATAGCGATCCTGATCGACGGGCCACTGCCTGCCCGTCGTCTGCCCCCACAGGCCACAGCATCCATCGCGCGACCGACCCATGGGATAACGTCGCGCGTACGTGGTACGTCGTCGTCCTCCGGTCCGGAGTCCGGCCGGCCTGGCGCACGCACCGGCGGTCAGGCCTGCGGTGGCGCACGGAACTCTGCGCCAGCCAGCTACAGCTACAGTACATCCGCGCTTTGCCTGGACTCGCTTTCACAGAAAAAACAATCTGGCAAAGGGCACGGACTCGCTTTCACAGAAAAAAAAAAAAACAGGCGTGGGTCTTACAGCGTGTTGAGTTTCCACCCCAAAATCCAAAAAAGTACTACAGTATCCATCCCATCGAATCTTGCGATACATGCATGGAGCATTAAATGTAGACGAAAAAAAACTAATTACACAGTTTGGTTGGAAATTGCGAGACGAACGTTTTAAGCCTAATTAATCCACGATTGAACACTATTTGACAAATAAAAACGAAAGTGCTACAGTAGCCCAAATTTCCAAATTTGGACAACTAAACACGCTCTTAGTGAATAGGTTGGACGAAACAAATAGCACGTTGGCTTACTCGTATCTGGCTTATAAGTCATGTCTTATCAGCCAACAAACAATATTTTTCTCTTACATCAAACCAGTCAACAGTACTTGTCAAATTAGCTCAATCGAACAGGGCGAAAATAGTGCCACAAATTTTGCCTCTTTAGTATTTAGGAATAGAGGTACGATCTGGACATGGAAATCACAATCAGACGATCTAAGCGTGAATTTGGAGGAGATTAGGTGATGGATGAAAAAAAATAGTTTCAAAGAAATTTTGCATCTTTAGTATTAGGTATAGTAGATATAGATGGATATAGATTCACGTAAACTCGGTCTGTCATCTGATGTAAGTTTATAATAAAATTACCTGAATTTGTCTTTATCAGAATGAAACCAGATTTTACTATCCATATTTTTAAGCTACTTACCCTGCCACCCTTCCCAAAAACCATACACGCACAAGTACCACTTTTTTCCACGTGATAAATCATAGGTGATAAATCTTCTTTCTCCATTTGTCAACAATGGCATGCATCTATTCATTTATTGCACTTGTCCTATGTCCCTTAGGTGAAACCTTGTCCTTAGCGGCCTTCAAGTCAATATGACTATATTACTACCCGTTGTGCTAAGCCCCTCCCCACCCGCCCTTTCTATCTAGTTGTCTACTGCCGTCTGTGCTCGCTGGCTTGCATCACCTCACGGTAATCCACCAGAGTCACTGGTGCTCCTTACCCAACAGCCTCCTCTAAGCCTGGAGACTCCAATTCTGCCTGTAATCCTAGAGCCTTAACCTCGAAACTCTAATCTCTTAGCATGTCTATTGGTGACGGTAACACCCTAAATTTGACGTAGTTTAAAAATCACTAAAAAATTGAACTTTTTAAAACTTTGCATAGGAACTAGAGTATATAACCAACATAGATAATATTTACTAAATAAATTAACATAGGAAACAAAACTTGATGTGTAAAACTTGGTGTGTGAATGTTTGCTTGACTTGTTGAACTTATGGTTGTACACTTTTGCATACCCATGAATTCAAATTTGAATTCAAAATCATTTAAACATATGCACATATGATCTGGGAAATAGAAAAGAGAAAGGAAAATAAGAAAAGTCACTTGGGTTCAATCTCTCCCCTCTCTCCCTTTTTGGCCCGCAGCAGCAGCCCATTCCCTCCCCTCTCCCCTTCCCTTCGCCCACGTGAGCCGACCGCAGCAGCCGCGGCCCAGCTCCGGCCCAACGCGCGCCCGCGCCCCTCCCTTCCCCCCTCTCCTTCTCACTGACGCTCGGGGCCCGCACGTCAACTTCGTCGTCCACCTCGTTGCCGGCAGCCGTGCGTCAACGCCCCGCCAGCTCCACCCTGGTGCCAGCGGAGGTAAACGACGACACGATGCGATCACGGGACCCAACGGCGCCCTCTTTTCTCCTCCCTCAGTGTGAACTCGTCAACGCCGACGCCATAGTCGTCTCCGCACCGAGCTACCGGAGTAGTCGACAAGGCATTTCGCCGTGTGCATGGGCAAGCACCAGCTGTGGTGAAGTGACCTGACGAGGTCAACCACGAGCGCGCGTGGTGGATAAGAGCGTCGGGAAAATATCTTGCCGCCAGGACACCGACCTAGCCGGCCAATAAATAGGCCCGGCCGGCGAAGCTCTCGCCTCGCCCTCCCCACCATCCACTCTGCCGAGGACGGGAACACCCCATCTCCCCCTCTTCCTCTCCACCTTTCCCCGATTTCCCCCAATTCGGGAGTTCGTCGGCGCCATTAGCACCACCTCCCCTCTTCTTCTTCTCCGCTGCGCCCTTGGTTGATTGGAGTGACCGGTGAGTCCCTGAGCTTCTCCTTTTCCTTTTGCGGTAGCTAGTTGATAGTCTATGCCTCTGTGCCGCGCTGCCATCGAGCACCGTGCCCGCTAAGCCGCCGTGGCCGATGGCCGTCGACCAAGTTCTGGCCGGGCACTACACCACCACCACTACACTCCCCACTCACTCGCACACACGAACACGCAGTTAGTTGTTTAGGCTAGGGCCTTTAGGGCCGAATGCACCGCACGGCGCTGCCGCAACCTCTCTAGCGAGCCGCCACCACCATCGTGGGCACCCGCTGCCGTCGGAGACCCCGCCACCGGCTGCGGCGTGACCCTGTGAGCACCGTCCACCACTCATCCATCACCGCCGAGGGCTGACGCCGCTGACGTAACCCACTCCGGCAAGCTCAGCGCCTCCTCCCCTATTTCCATCACCAGCACGGCCACCATCCGTCGTCCCCCTCTCCCCTTCCTCTCTATCGCTGTCATGTGGGACCAGGTGGAGACGACGTTGCCGTCACCACACCGTCCCCGTCCGTCACCTCTCTCCCCCTTTCCTTCTCCGTCGCATGGGCCCGAGGCCATAACACCGACACCACCATCATCTGCTGACGTGGCGGGCTGGCCCACCTATCACACACACACACCACACACATAGCGCGGGGTACGCTTTAGAAAATGCTGGGTACACCCGGCTAGTGTACACAAAGAGCTAAAAATACATCTTCCTGGCTTAGAAAAATTCCAAGAAATTTTGTAAATAAATTAGATGCATTAGGGAATTTAACCATGTAGTTTGCACATATTTTCATGCACCAGAAAATGCACATAAATTTCTACCTAGTTAAATAGCTATAGAATAAACTTCTAAAATATATAACTTTTAAACCCTTACTCCTTTTCACAAGAAACCACCTCTAGAATTCATCTAAAATCCAACCCTATCATTTGCACCTAGTACCACCATATTGTTCTATGTCTACTTTTGCC
Organism: Miscanthus floridulus; assembly: GCF_019320115.1. Taxonomy (NCBI): domain Eukaryota; kingdom Viridiplantae; phylum Streptophyta; class Magnoliopsida; order Poales; family Poaceae; genus Miscanthus; species Miscanthus floridulus. Next base: position 115,961,028 of record NC_089598.1, read on the forward strand.
CTTTGTTTTGTGGTTAGCGGTAGTATTATTTCGATCGATACGCCAGCAGACGACGGTAATTGTCAGGAGGACAAGTACCCAAATTTTGTAGATGTGCCGGAAGGTGACAACGATGAAGGCAAGTCCTAGCTCCCCTTCCTACCATTTTGCTTTAAACCACTAAAATGCTAAAACATGACTATGGAGATTATTACCCTAGAATATGAGCTCGGTTGCTAGATTAAGATAAATAGTTATCTTGTTATTTTATGAGCTCAACGCTATGGATAGATATTGGGATAATAATGGAATTTAAAATTTGTTAAACCTAAAACTAAACCCCGACATGGCGTGAGTGGTGGTAAACTATGGAGATAGTTTACCATGACAGAGATGCTTGGAGAGGATTCCTATGGGAGATACTCGCCTCGGTCACATAAAGTACCTCTCGTCTAGTGAAATATTATGTACAACCACATGTCTATATGGGTAGGCTGGATCTCACACCCCGTTAGATAGAAGTATAATTTCTACTAGGAGGCTGGTGTAGGCAGCAGAATATCAGGAGCCGACACGGGGGATAGGTTTCTTCCTTAGTCCGGTTGGTGTGGATGCTATGTGATCTTCCACGTTAAGCTTTTGGTTGTTGGCCATGTTCGAGCCCTTGATTATTTTTTGCAGTGTTCGAGCCATGTTTTCTTTTGTGATGATTTGGTATCATCACGTTGGGGAGATTAGGTATCTTCCTGGTATTTGTGTTTTCAACCCCTGAGAAGCCATAGTAGAATTATATGGACATCTAAGGTCACGCATATTCAGGTACGAGGTCTCATTAGGTCTATTTTGTCCACTGATCATGGATGAGGTTGCAGCTATTGTGTGGGAAAATTTGTACACCTCTGTAGAGTTACTTAAACCTATTCGAATAGCCACGTCCTTGGAATGGGCAAATGCTAGGATGAGATACTATGATTAGTTTTACCATTATGTGTAATGAAACTGGTAATGGAATTGATACTAATCCGGGTACTAGTGAGAATGGTAATACTCTGTTAGGGCCCAACTCTTAATTATAATCACCACTACACTTCTATTTCTACCCTATGGTTAGGGCTTGCTGAGTACATATGTACTCACCCGTTATTGACCCACAGACCTCGGCACGGAAGAAGACTATGACTTTGACGAGGAATCGTACCACGAGGATTAGGATTTCCGTGAGGAAATACGTTCGTAGGAGTATGACATCGAGGCTAGGGTTTCGGCCACGCTCAAGTTGTCTGTGGAATAGGACACCGCTTCATTGTATAATAATCCTGCTCTAGAGACCACCAATAATGTCGTTTCACGGCGTAGTATTCCGCTAGTCATGTAGCCTATGACCATGCCCCGTTGGGCCATTGCTGTAAGACCTTATTTCTAGATATCAATAAAGCTCGGAACCTTTAATTATATATCTATGTACCATTCTTGTGAGTTGGTGTGAATTTGTGCGTGATCCTAGCGCAAATACGGATGCACTTAGGACTCTCAAATTGAGGGGCCGACAGTGACATTATGGTATTTGTTGGCATTTCTTAGCATCACTCCTGCCAGAAATGCGTTGTTGGTAATTATTGAGGACACTCATAAATTTTTATATATATATTAAGTATCCGCAAGCGCACAGATAATATACCATTATAGCATTTCACTCGGGAGTATACCGGGTATTGTTATTTATATTTTCCACAGGGAGGAGCGATGGGATGGCATAGAGATATTAACAAATATGGATACTTATGACACGATAATTAATTTTCATGCTATAGCAGGGGTAAGTCAAATGATAAATAAATGATAAGTGTAAGGCATTGATAGTAATCCAGAGATAGAAATAGATACTTATAAATGCAGTATGGCTAGGCAGGAGATTAGTTAAGAGCAAAAGATTCCAAAGTCATTCCTTATTTACTAAGTCTTTTGTACACCCAAGTATATACACTCTCATCTATAGCATAATTAACTCTATATCTATGCATAAGGAACATTACTAAGGAAGATTAAGAACAGAGCTTGTCTCCCTTCGCAACCGGGTTCTACTTGCTCTACAAACGGGGAGTGGATTACAAAGGACTCAACGGGAGTGTCACATTCCCGATCTACCACATGACCTAGAGTGTAGAATGCATCCACAGGTAAACAATATTTAAGCACCACGCTTACATAATGTTGACCACTTAACTTACTCGAGTATTGAGCTAAGCGCTTTTGCGAACATATGCATAAATTCATTATCAATCATGACTATATCAAGCATATAACTAGAGCAAACTAGGAACATAATAAATAGCGACATAATATCAAAACATAGAGGGATACAATGGATATACCGGCCTCTAGACGGCGAATATGGAATCCTAAGCAATAGCCCAAACTCTACTTGAATCTTGCTAGCTAGCCTATACTAGAACTTTGAAGAATTGGAGCTCTATTATCTTCTCTCTGAAAATCCTAATTTCTGGTCTGATATTGACTTATGGCAAATCTCCTTGAGGGAGGGGGGTAGGGACTAATATATATAGGTCGGAGCGTCAATCCTGAGCCCTCGAATCAAACTGACTTGAATAAACGGTGTAGATGCAATCTAGGTGGAGGTGGAGAACCGACTTTCGAAGGAGGGGCTGATAAGTGGGCCCTAGAGGCCGGACAGCCTGCCGGCCCCACCTGGTGGTGCCTCGGCCTTCGCTTTGGTGTGGTGTCTTCTCGAGTCTTCTGGAACCTTCTGGGGAAGTTTTCGCTATGGATAAGCGTGATTTACTTTGACGATTTGATCCTCCTTGACGGGTTTCTAGATAAACCCTGCTGAAAACACAGACTCACCAAAACTCGTGAAAATTATTAGTTTAACCCCCTAAGTCTATGTTGGTGATCATTTTTATGCATTTATTCAAGTTATGTTGACAGTTTATGATGGATGGTAACTACCGTTGACAGTATTCTTCTATGTTCTAAATTCGTTGGAGAATATTTTAGGCGTTTGAAGAATAGGAGGTGTGATGGAATAGTGCACTAATTGATATTTGAAACTATTTTAGCCATCCTACCTTAGAATTTAGGCCATCATCCAATAATTATATCAACATTTCTTCTTGCCATAACTTACCTTCACATTATAGATGTACATTCACTCTTTAGTTGTGCCATCCTATATTCTCCTGACACATCTTAGCCTTGGAACTCTTGATGGTGTCGTCCTATCATCTACACATGCAACTATCTCTATCCCATGATGTTTAAACTTGTCGGTGTTTTGAGTAAACACCAACTAGTAAATTTATATTTTATTGCGCGTTGGGCCCGGATGGTGTGCTAAAAGACATAAGGTTTATATTGGTTCGGGTAGAATGTCCCTACATCTAGTTTGTTGCTGCTGCTCATATTATTGGTACTGAAAGGTTCGTAGTAGGGGGTATAAATGGTCGAGAGAGGGACAGGTCCCAAGTATCTAATGGAAAGGTTGAAAGAGCGCTGAGAGCTTGGGTGCTGCTTAGCTATGTGTTAGGTGATGCGTGGTGTGTTGAATTGATCCATCCCCTTAGTGGGGTGCCCTGCCCTCCCTTTTATAGATCAAGAGGGAGCAGGGATTACAAATGGGAGAAAGAAGAAAAACCAGAGACAAAGAAGGTCCTTCGAAGGTGTCGGGTCTTCCTTTTCCTTTAAGCCTGCCCTACTGACACAACAGACGGTGCCAGGGGTAGCATGTTCGGTGATCCTATTAGGGCCGTGCTCTGGCTTTGTTTAGCAAGTGGTCATGTCCCATCTTGCTCTGGCGGGCGACGCGACGCGCTAGGGTGACTAGTCGTGACCATATGGGGAGCAGATGGCATAGAGGCCCCCATATTCATTACTATAGATGACATGAGTTTTCTCTTGGATCATAGCAGTTGTCGTATGTTTTCGTCAGGATTCATGTCCAAGGGCAAATGTCGGTGCCCATAACACTGTAGGACAAATATCGGCGCCCACAACACTATTTGGGCTCCGACATGCCTAGAAGGCTTAAAGCGCCCATCTGGTCATATCGTTTTGGTACTCTCCTGTGGGTGTGTAGGGTATGGTCCTCGGTATTGCGGTTGACTTGAGTGCCCCGCTCAATCTACGTGCGCAGTTATGAAGGAGCAGTGCACAGACATCGGGAGAGGCGGAGCCTGCCCCTAGACATCGAGCGAGGCGGAGCCAGCCCTTAGTCGTCGGGCAAGGCAGAGCCTGCCCCCAGACATCGGGTGAGGCAGAGTCCAGCCCTCGGGGGTCGAGCGAGGCGGAGCTAGCCCTCGGATGTTGGGCGAGGCGGAGTCCACCCCCAAACATCGGGCGAGGCAGAGTCCAGCCCTCGGGGGTCGGACAAGGCGGAGCCAACCTTCGGTCATTTGGGCAAGAAGTGTAGTTGCGTTCTTATCTGTTTAGAACCATCAACATTTGATGGTTATTAGCTCCTCCTCTTTGGGTACCCCGATATTGTAGAGCATGGCACGGTGGCCGCAGTTGTATTTAGAGTAGAAGTGGTCAGCAAATGTAACCATTTAAGTTATGGGGGAGCCCCCGTGTGAACAACTTTTTGTATTCATGAATACATCAGTCTCTTTTCGTGATGAAATCACTTTAGAAGGCAAAGCTTGTCCCATCCATTTCCTAGCAATCATCATGCCATTCGGTCGATTCGAGCTACTTGCTGAAACAAAAATTCCCTGTGGATATAAAGGATGCGGACATCCCATGTAGGAATTTAATTAAGCAGGGAAGCCAGGCGGTGAAACTTGTAACAAATGGACAAGCTTTCAATATTTTGTTACAACAAATAGCTTCTTATTTGTTCTTCCCTTTTTTGTGTAAAAAAGGTTTAGCGCATCCCGACTCTTTTCGTGGTTAAGGTCACAAAAACTCACAGTGCGGGCGAGCCAATTCTAATCACGCTGGTGAGCAAAGAGACCATAGCCATCGGGGCATGGGTTTCCTGCAGTCCTACCAGTTATACTCAGGAATTGTAAAGGATGCGAACATCCCGCACAGGAATTTAGTTAAGCAGGGAAGCCAGGCGGTGAAACTTGTAACAAATGGACATGCTTTTAATATTTCATTACAGCAAATAGCTTCTTATTTGTTCTCCCCTTTTTTGTGTAAAAAAGGTTTAGCACATCCCGACCCTTTCCATGGTTAAGGTTGGAAAAACTCACAGTGCGAGCGAGCCAATTCTAATCACGCTGATGAGCAAAGAGACCATAGCCATCGAGGCATGGGTTTCCCGTAGTCCTACCAGTTATGCTCAGGAATTATTCCATAAATTAAGCTTTTAGGAATTAACATGAAAAAGGAAGGGCATGCGCAAAGAATGTTTGTTGGATAAACGAGCTCACATCAGCCCCCGAGTGAGGTCCAACCCTTTGCCGTTTGCAGGGGTCAGATGTCACGAAAGATCGAGGATTTTGATAACAAAACTGATAAGAGGAAGTATGTGTTTATTTAGGGGTAAAAACAACGTACATGCTCGATGTTCCAGGCATTGGTGAAGACCTCACCGTCGATGGTTTTCAGCTTGTAGGCGCCTGATCGGAGTACTTTCATGATGATGTACGGCCCCTCCCAGGGCAGGGAGAGCTTGTGGCGGTCCTTGTTGCTCTGTACTAGATGAAGGACTAGGTTTCCAATGTTGAAGGCTCGGTCCCGCACCCGTCGGCTATGGTACCATCACAACGCCTGTTGGTACTTGGCCGAGCGGAGGAGGGCGATGTCACGTGCTTCGTCTAGCTGGTCAATGGCATCCTCGTGGGATGCCTCGACTCCCTGTTCATCGTATGCCCTGATCCTTGGCGCTCCATAGTCAAGGTCGGTTGGGAGGACGGCCTCAGAACCATAGACCATGAAGAAGGGTGTGTAGCTGGTGGCTCGACTGGGAGTTGTCCTTAGGCTCTAGAGTATCGAGGGGAGCTCGGCGACCCACCGTGCACCGAACTTGTTCAACCGGTTGAAGATCCTAGGCTTGAGGCCTTGTAGGACCATGCCGTTTGCGCGCTCGACCTGCCCATTCGTTCGGGGGTGCGTGACGGTGGCCCAATCGACCCGGATGTGGCATTCATCGTAGAATCGAAGGAACTTTTTTTAGTGAACTGCATACCATTGTCTGTGATGATGGAGTTTAGGACTCCAAAGTGATGGACGATGTCGAGGAAGAACAGTACGGCTTGCCTAGACTTGATCACGGAGATCGGCTTCTATCCATTTTGTGAACTTGTCTATGGTAATAAGTAAGTAGGTGTATCCTCTAGGTGCCTTCTTAAGAGGTCCAATCAGATCAAGTCCCTAGACCACAAAGGGCCATGTGATGGGGATCATCTGGAGTGCCTAGGCTAGGAGGTGAGTTTGCCGAGCATAGTACTAACACCCTTCGTATGTGCACACGATCTGCTCGGCGTCTGCTACTGCAGTGGGCTAGTAGAAACCCTATCAGAATGTATTTCCAACCAAGGTTCTAGGCGCAATGTGGTGACTGTAGACCCCACCATGGATATCACTTAGCAAACGCTTCCCTTGCTCAATAGGGATGCAGCGCTGTAGGATCCCGGTGTGGCTTCGTTTGTAGAGTTCACCCTCCACAAGAACAAAGGACTTGGCGTGGCTTGTGAGCCGTCGAGCCTCTGCCTTGTCTATCGATAGTGCATCATGGAGTAGGTTGTTGAGGTAGAATGTTCTCCAGTCGACCAAAGGGTCGGGCTCTGTTGCTAGATCTTCTTCAAGTTTCATGACCTTGGGCCTAGACAGAGCCGTCGGTTGGTTAGCCCCGAGGCTGGATCGGGCAGACCATCGTTGGCCTATTTCGACCCTTCGTAGCACACCAAGGGTTTGTGTTGGTCATTGGTGAAGACACCTATTGGCACCGACTCTTGGCCAAATGCCACCTTTGCAAGCACGTTGGCTGCCTCGTTGAGGCGCCTTGGGATGTGATTGAGTTCGAATCCGTCAAATTTGTCCTCCAGCCATCAAACTTCTCAGTAGTATGCAGCCATCTTGGCGTTGTGATAGCTTGACTCTTTCATGACTTAGTCGATGACTAGCTAGGAGTCGCCCCAGACATCGAGGTGTTAGATGCCCAACTCGATGGCAATGAGTGCTTCATACTCGGCCACATTATTGGATGAGGGGAAATGAAGACGAACCATGTACCTCATGCGTACCCCGAGGGGTGACACGAAGACCAGCCCCACGCCAGTGACCTTCTTCATTAGCGATCCGTCGAAGTACATCGTCCAGTACTCTTGATCGACGACCGCCGTCGGCATTTGGACCTCGGTCCACTCTGTGATGAAATCAGCTAACACCTAGGACTTGATCGCTGTCTGAGGGGCATACGAAATGCCTTGATTCATCAACTCGAGTGCCCATTTTGCGGTTCTCCCTGTGGCATCTTGGCTTTGCATGACCTCACCGAGGGGGAAGGATGTCACAACCGTTACCGGGTGTGACTCGAAGTAGTGGCGTAGCTTCCTCTTTGTGATGAGGATAGTGTATAGGAGCTTCTGGATCTAGGGATAGTGGGTCTTTGAGTTAGATAAGACCTCGCTGATGAAGTACATAGCGCACTATACTTTGAAGGCATGCCCCTTTTCTTCCTGCTCCACTACCAGGGCAGCGCTGACCACCTGTGTGGTGGCCACAATGTAGAGCAGAATGTGTTCTCCCTCGATGGGAGGAACTAGGATTGGGGCCTTTGTTAGGAGCTGTTTAACCATGTCAAGTGCTTCCTGGGCCTCAGACATCCATTTGAAGTGATCGGCCTTCTTTAGAAGTCGATAAAGGGGGAGACCTCGTTTGTCGAGGCATGAGATGAAGCGGTTGAGTGTGGTGAGGCACCCTGTAACTCGCTGCACCCCCTTTATATCCTAAATCAAACCCATCCTTGTAATGGCTGATATCTTCTCTGGGTTGGCCTCGATGCCACACTTAGAGACGATGAAACCAAGCAGCATGCCCCTCGGGACCCCAAAAACACACTTCTCGGGATTGAGTTTGATGCTATTTGCTTGGAGTTTGGCAAAGGTCTGCTCAAGATCGGCTACAAGGTGGTCAGCTTGTTTGGTTTTAACCATGATGTCATCCACGTAGGCCTCAATGGTCCACCCGATGAGGTCCCCAAAACACTTGAGCATACAACGTTGGTATGTAGCCCCAGCGTTCTTCAGACCGAACGACATTGTGACGTAGCAGAACAATCCGAAGGGGGTGATGAATGATGTTGTGAGCTGGTTGGACTCTTTCATCGCAATTTGATGGTACCCGGAGTATGCATCAAGGAAGCAGAGGGTTTTGCACCCCGAGGTAGAGTTGACTATTTGGTCTATGCACGGCAAAGGAAACGGATCCTTTGGGCGTTGTATAGTCAACACATATCCTCCATTTCCCACTCTTCTTTTGTACAAGAATGTGATTGGCTAACCACTCTAGGTGGTATACTTCCTTGATGAACCCGATTGCCAAAAGTTTTGCTATCTCTTCGCCGATGGTCCTGCGTTTCCCCTTGTCAAAGCAACGCAGGCATTGCTTCACCGGCTTTGAGCCTAGGTGAATCTTCAAGGTATGCTCAGTGACTTCCCTCGGAATGCCTGGTATATCTGAGGGTTTCCATGCAAAGATGTCTTTGTTTCCGTGGAGGAAGTCGACGTGCGTGCTTTCCTATTTGGAGGAAAGCATGGTACCAATGCGCATCATTTTGCCCTCTGAGCTGTTAGGATCTATGAGGACTTCCTTAGAGCCTTCTGCTAGCTCAAAGAAGCCAGTCGACTTCTTGGTGTTAGGCGCTTCTTCGGTGACCTCCCTCTTGATGATGGCGAGCTCTCCCAAGGTGACGATTGCTGCGGCATGACCGCAACACTCGACCTCACACTCATAGGCACATTAGAAAGAGGTGTCGATGGTGATGACCCTGCTGGGGCCTAGTATTTTTAGCTTGAGGTATGTATAGTTGGGGACGGCCATGAACTTCGCATAGCATGGATGTCCCAGGATGGCGTGGAAGGTTTCGGGGAACCCAACCACCTCGAAGGTGAGGGTTTCCATCCTATAATTGAATGGATCCTCGAAGATAATGGGTAGATCGATCTGCCCAAGTGGCATGGCCTACTTTTCGAGCACGATGCCATGGAAAGGTGCTTAGGTTGGGTGGAGGCATGTCCGGTCGATGCCCATTTCGTCGAGCGTCTTGGCGTACATGATGTTGAGGCCACTGCCTCCATCCATCAATACTTTGGTGAGCCGCTTCAGACCGACGATCGGGTTAACTATGAGTAGATATCTCCCCTAGATGTGGGATGCTCTCTAGGTGGTCGGTCCGATCGAATGTTATGGTGGACTCTGACCACCGGAGGAGGGTAGGTGTGGCCGGTTCAGTCGTATAGACCTCACGACGCGTGACCTTCTGACAGCGTTTGGAGTCGTAGGCCACCGATCCTCTGAAGATCACGAGGCAACTATTCGGTGTCGAAAAGCCATCGTCCTTCTCCTCGGCATCATCCATGGTGGGGGTCGGGTCCTTTTTGTGCTCCCCTTTGTTGGAACCTTTGGACAAGAACCGCTGCATGAGGCTGCAGTCCTTGTACAGACGCTTCACCGGGAAAGCATGGTTCGGGCATGGCCCCTCAAGTAGTTTTTTGAAGTGGTTCGAAGTGCCCTCCGTGGGCTTCTGACCATCCTTACGGTCAGCAGCAGCCATGAGCGAGTCCTCATGCTGTTGCTTCTTGTTCTTCCTTTTGACAGAACGATTGGAGGTGCCTTCACTGGCACCATTGTCTTACCTTGCCTTGCCCTCAAGACGATAGAAAATCACTTCAACCGCTTCTTCTCCTGAGGCATGGCTGAAAGGTCCTTGTTTGGTTTTGGTAATTGAGTAACAACTTAGGTGGACTAATTGTGTTTATGTGAGATACACAGGTGATTAGTCCACAGGTACATGTGTGTGAGCAACATATGCCATGAAGGTGAAAATGGCTTGGAGATGTTGCAAAGCTCACACATGTGATGATGAAGGAGCTTAAATGCACATGAGACATGACATTGAGTCATGTGATCAAGGTGGACAAGATCAAGACAAGACTTGGCTTGATGGATCGGTTGCAAGTGTGAAGGGCAAGTCGGAGGGTTTGGAGTGATGGACCGTGTGGCGGTGAAGCTTGAGCAAGACTTAGCGCCGATGGACGATGGCAACGGTGAAGAGCAAGTAGAGTCAAGATCAATGAACCAATATGATCATGTGATGATATGAAGTGGATCATATCATTGTTGATCGTGTTGGTGCATGTGTTGCATCGACATTGAAGGAGATGGAATGGAATGCGCAAGGCAAAGGTATAACCTAGGGCATTTCATTTCATCGGTCATAGGTGTGTAGAGAAGTTTATGACCGGATTTAGGATAGATGGCCGTACTATCAAGAGGGGCAAACTTGTTTGCATATCGGTCATCTAGTGCCACTCGAGTGATCTAACTTTGCATTGTCGCTAGGATCGAGTGGCGTGGCAAGTTGAGTGGCTAACATCCTTTGGGAAATGATTGTGAAAAGCTAACACACATACACATGGTGGTATACACTTGGTGGTGTTTGCAGGGGTGAGATGGGTTTGGGTCTCTCTCTATCGGCGCTTTCGGAAAAATGGAATGCCTATTTTCTATTGCACCGGATGCAAATTCTTGGTGGTTAGCACATTAGAGCAAGGGTGAAGAAGTTAGAAGTGAAAACGAGTTGGTCACGAAGACGCTGGCGTCGGTCAACTGATCGGACGCTAGGTCTGAAAGCACTGGACGCTGGCTGGCTGTGTCTGGTCAGGCTGACGTACGATGACACAGAAGCTGGAGTGTGACCGGACGCTGACTGCGTCCGATCAAGTGTGACCGGACATGTCCGGTCGAGGTCGGTACCTTACTGGAAATGACCGGACGCTGGGGGTTCCGCGTCCGATCAGTTGAAAGTTGCTGCGTCCGGTCAAGTCAAGTGACCGTTGGAACCGAGACACATGGCCGTCTGCGGGCGACCGGACGCTGAGGTCCAACGTCCGGTCAACATGACCGGAGCGTCCGGTCGGCCCAACCGTTGCCTAGTGAAGGGGTAACAGCTAGTTTAGCCCTTGGGGCTATAAATAGAAGTGGCCTTCGGCCATGGCTGAAGTGGAGCACCTTGGGGGACTTTGTGTCCATACTTGAGAGTGCTTAGGAGCCCTCCATCTCACACATACTTGATAGCGATCATCCGATTGTGTGAGTGAGCGATTCTAGTGCGATTGCATCATGAGGTTGCATCGAGTGGCACTAGGTGATCGAAGTTGCAAGCCGGTGGTGCTTGTTACTCTTGGAGGTTGCCACCTCCTAGATGGCTTGGTGGTGGTCTCCGTCGAAGCGCGCAAGAAGCTTGTGCGGCGCTCTGGAGAAGTGCTTGTGAGGGGCATTGTGCTCACCCCGCGGGAGCCGCGAAGAGCAACTCTAGTAAAGCGTGTCATTGAGCTACCCTCACTCAAGAGGTAGGTTCTTGCGACGCCCGACGTGCGGGCTTAGCGGGTGATGCTAATTAGCTGCCGAACCACCAAGTGAGCGGTCGACACAACAGGGACTAGCATGTTGGCAAACACGTGAACCTCGGGAGAAAAATCATCGTGTCAACCTTGTTCTTCCCGTTGGTTTGCATCCCCATTACACAAGCTTGCCATTACTTTTATACATATTAATCTTGTGTAGTTGCTCTTGTAATTAGATAGCTTGTGTAGCTTGCTAATTACCTTCTTGCTTGTGTAGCATAGAAGTAGCTCCCTTGCATGGCTAATTTGGTTTTAGTAACCTTGTTAGTCGCATTGCTTAGTTTGTGTAACTAAGTATTTGCGCTCTCTAATTAGGCATTGGTTGCCTTGTTATTGAGCATTGCTAGTGAGCTTAGTTAGCTTTGTGCTTTTGCTTACTAGCATGTGTAGGAGCTCCCTTATTGCTTAAAATACTAGTGGCATAGGTTTGTGTAACCTTGCTCTTAGAATTGTTTAGGAGAGCTCTAACTAGCCCGACACCTTTGTTGCATAATTGTTATCTTTGCAAGGTGCTAGTGAACATATATAGTGGGGTATAGTCTTGGCTAGACCGATAGTTTTAATTCCGCATTTGTATCGGTTAGCCGACGTGTTTAAGTTTTAGAAAAGACTATTCACCCCCCCTCTAGTCGCCATCTCGACCCTTCAATGGCTGGTGGCGATGTCCAAGAGTTCCTTGGAGGTTCACGAGCCCTTGCGTCCCAGCTTATGAACCAAAGACTCATAGGTAGTCCTGGATAGGAAAGCTCCTATTATGTCAGCATCGGTGACGTTAGGTAGCTCATTGCACTGCCGGAAGAAGCGTCAGATGTACCCACGAAGGGTCTCACCGGCCTTCTAACGATAGTTTTTGAGGTCCCATGGGTTCTCAGGGTGCTTGTATGTGCCCTGGAAGTTCCCCATAAAGATCTCCATCAGGTCCGCCCAACTCTAGATTGTATTAGACGACAGGTGTTCCAACCACGCTCATGCCAAATTGGCTAAGAATAGTGGAAGGTTGCATATAATGAAGTCGTCATTATCCGCACCACCGGCTTGGCAGGCAAGCCGATAGTCTTCGAGCCATAATCTGGGGTTTGTCTCCCTAGAGTACTTTGTGATATTGGTCGATGGTTGGTACCTTGGCAGGAAAGCAGCGTTGAGGATGTGACGGCCGAAGGCCTAAGGGCCCGGGAGGCTAGGGCTTGGGCTTTGGTCCTCGCCACTGTCGTAGCGTCCATCGCGACGAGGATGATAGCCGCGGTGGGCTCCTTCTCTCGTGTCATCGTAGGTACGTCTACAAGCGTTGAGGGTGCTACGTGCGTCGCAGTTGTAGCCGAGACGCTGATGTACCGGGACCGTGGTGCGCTGCCTGCCACCCTACGGTACCTAGTGGACTGACGTGTCCCTGTCGGGTTGCTCGGAGAGCGTGCATTGGCTGACATCGACCTCGCTTTGCCAAGACAATGAACTTTCTGCCTACTGCGCCGCCGCACGCTAGAGTAGCGTGCGAATCTCATGGTGGGCATGATGGTCCTCGGGCATCGTGGCCTCTGGAAGGCCATGGAGCAGGGCCGCTGCAGCGGCAATGTTCTGGCTTACACGAGCGAAGCGAGGAAGGGTTTCATCATCGACGATGATCCTCCGATACACGTCATGGGCCATGGCTCATGCACGCCCACCGTCTCCTTGATGCTCGATCTCCCGATCGAGCTCCATGGATTCCCACATAAGCTGGAGTCGCGCTTCCTTGATCTCTTGGTATTGGGCTTTTAGCCGCTCCACCCCCATATGAGGTGGGGCCGCTGTCTCCCCCTCGGCCTCATCACCGAGGTTGTTCACTAGGGTATCCTCCTCCTCGGAGACACTTTCGATATGCCCCTTGGGGGTACCCGTCATGAAGCATTCCTAGGAGGGGTGATGACTCCCCCTGCTGGAGTCAGAGCCAGAGGATGACCCCGGCTCCTCTACGAGGAGGTTGTGGAGAGATTCCGTGACATGTTCGATCACCCCCAAGAACTCATTGTTTGTGGGCGGCAGGACCATATGTCGTGCCACAAGGTGGCTGACGTTCACCGTAGCATTGCGAAGACCGAACGGAAGCGCTGTCGGGGCACTCCGTATGTGGTGTTCTAGAGAGAGAGGTTCTCCTTCAATGAGCCGCACCATGTCATTGGTGTTAGAAAAGGTGACACGGCGCTGGTCTTCCCTAGATGGATGGGGTCCTAGGGAGACAACGAGCCAGTGCTCAAGCCTCTCGTAGTTGAGGCCGATGGAGGGGAGAGGTTGGATGATGACGTGAGCCAACGCCAACTCTCTTTCCACCGTGATGATGAAGTCTAGGTCTCCAAAGAGCATGTGTGCACCCGGGACCCAGCTGATTCTGTGGCTAGCCATCCGTGGCCTGATGTTAACGTTGAAACGCGCAAAGGTCCCCTACCTAGTGCGCCAACTGTCGGTGTTTTGAGTAAACACCAACTAGTAAATTTATATTTTGTTGCGCGTTGGGCCTGGATGATGTGCTAAAAGACACAAGGTTTATACTGGTTCAGGCAGAATGTCCCTACGTCCAGTTTGCTGCTGCTGCTCATGTTATTAGCCCTGAAAGGTTCGTAGTAGGGGGTACAAACGGTCGAGAGAGGGACATGTCCCAAGTCTCTGATGGAAAGGTTGAAAGGGCGCTGAGAGCTTGGGTGCTGCTCAGCTATGTGTTAGCTAATGCGTGGTGTGTTGAATTGATCCATCCCTTTAGTGGGGTGCTCTGCCCTCCCTTTAATAGATCAAGAGGGAGCAGGGATTACAGACGGGAGAAAGAAGAAAAACCCGAGGCAAAGAAGGTCCTTCGAAGGTGCCGGATCTTCCTTTTCCTTTGAGCCTGCCCTGCTGACACGGCATATGGTGCCAGGGATAGCACGTTCGGTGATCCTGATAGGGCCATGCTCTGGCTTTGTCTAGCAAGTGGTCACGTACTCACGTCCCATCCCGCTCCGACGGGCGTCACGGCGCGCCAAGGTGACGAGCCGTGACCCTACGGGGAGCAGATGGCGTAGAGGCCCCCACATTTGTTACTGTAGATGACATGAGTTTCCTCTTGGATCATAGCGGTTGTCATATGTTTCTGTCAGGATTCGTGTCCGAGGGCAAATGGCGGCGCCCATAACACTGTAGGACAAATGTCGGAGCCCACAACTCTGTTTGGGCTCTGATATTCCTGGAAGGGTTTAAAGCGCCCGTCTGGTCATATCCTGATGGTACTCTCCTGCAGGTGTGCAGGGTATGCTCCACGGTATTGTGGTTGACTTGAGTGCCCCGCTCTATCTACGCGCATAGTTATGAAGGAGCAGTGCACAGACGTCGGGCGAGGCGAAGCCTGCCCCCAGGGGTCGGGCGAGGCAGAGCCAGCCCTCGAACGTCGGGCGAGGCGGAGTTCGCCCCTAGACGTCGAGCGAGACGGAGTTCAGCCCTCGGGGGTTGGTCGAGGCGGAGCCAACCTTCGGTCGTTTGGACAAGAAGTGTAGTTACGTTCTTGTCCGTTCGGAAACATCAACGTTTGATGATTATTAGCTCCTCCTCTTTAGGTATCCCGGTATTCGGTCCCCAACAAAACTCTTACTCCCCTTTGTCCATGTTGGTAGACCATCAAATTTAGAGTAGTGTTTCTCTATTGTGAAGTTGGTGCTCTAGAGCTGTTTTTACATAGCTAGAGCTCTTTTAAACAAGATCTTAGAGCATCTCATTCTTGAAACGTTAATTTTCCTAAGTTTTAGGAACTTTATAAAAAAATATCTACCTTTATATATCCAAATAAATTATTATAAAAATGTCATAATTAATCTATTGACATTAATTAATAAAAAATATAAACATTAGTTTTTATTATATATTTAGTTAAATTTGGAAAAATAGTAAAGATTTTACATGCCGGAGGGTTGGCGCATGCAGAGGGCCTCCCAGCTCGCGTCCAATGTGGGATCGCCATACGGGCCTTGTTCTTTTATCTTATAATTCGTTTTTTTTGGCTTGTTTTTTCAGTTGGAATAATATTTTTCTTTCTCAACAAATCAGTCGGAAGAGTGTTTCGGCTTGTTTTTTCAGCGAAGCGAACGGAGCCACGATTGCTGTATAATGCTGCACTAATTAAATTAGGCCTTGTTTAGTTCTTCTCCCTAAAATTTACTCTCTATCTTATCGAATGTTTAGACACATGAATGGAGTATTAAATATAGACTAAAAAATAACTAGTTGCACAGTTTATGACTAATTCGCGAGACGAATCTTTTAAGTCTAATTAGTTCATGATTTGGCAATGTTGTGCTATAGTAACACATGTACTAATAACGAATTAATTAGACTTAATAAATTCATCTCGAGGATTATTAACGTATTCTGTAATTTATTTTATTATTAATATTCAAACACCACACGTGACATTTCTATGACACCCGACATAATACCCAAAACTTTATACCCTACCCGACATAACTGAAAAACGACGACGAACCTTCCCGTGCTCTACAGTACTAATCTGATCCTGACCCCTAGGCTCTCTAGGCCTGGCTCGTCCGCTCGTCCCGTTGCACACGTGAGAGACGATATGATGGGGGTTGCTACAATATTTTTGCAGGAGAGACGGAAACCACTATGAGCTGCACAAAGAGAGCTTAAAAAGTAGCTTCACTCAGATTTTAGTTGTTTCGAAGAAAAGAGAGAAAAATATGTTTATAAACAGTGCCTGCTACAATATATCACTACCACAAAAAGTATGTATAGAAACGTGACCACTTTTATTATTGAAGCGGCTCAATCGAGGGCCGCCTTGATAGAACCTTGTGTAACGATCTATCTACAGAGGCGGCTCAATCGCTATCCAGCCCGCCTCTATAAATGGATGATAAAATATCAGGTAAAGCAGAAGCTGCAAAGAGCTAGCTATGACCCTGGTCGCTTCGCTGAAAAGTCATAACTGAAAGTACTGTTCACTGATTTGTTGTGAGAGAAAAATACTATTCCTTCGCTGAAACAGTACGGCTCATAAGACAAACGAACAAGGCCTATGTCTAAGAAGGGACCTAGTACATATAAGAACTTCTCTGTATCCTCTAGCAGGAAGCCTTTCAATTGCACTGATATGCTAAGATAATTTCGATTTAGTGGATCAATCAGAATCCGGGCACCTAGCTTTAACAAGAGGTAGCTGAGTCCTTTTTTTGTACATGTTTAACTAGTCATATAAATCCTAGAAGTCCGTACATTAGTGCACGGAGAGAGAACAACATGTGCAAACATTTATAAGTGCCAAAAAATTGTATCAAGGTGTATCACTACTATATAAACCATTTTTACAATGCAATTTTCACCATCGGTTGTATTAAAATCAACAATGATACATCATCACTGCCGATTCATTACAAATCCGCGATGAAAATAATTATATACGTCAATTTGCTGGATTGGTTTCCGTCGTTGGTTCAAGACATAAACTAACCATAAAAGCCGGTCAAGAGTATATAAGTGATCACAAACCCTAGCCCACACTCTCTCTCTCCTTCACACACACACACACACTCTCCTGGCTCCATCTCTTACTACTACCCACGTGCACTCCCTCGGCCAACTCTCTCACCGGACACTGCCCTCTTTATAGATGTCCAACGGGCCAGCCCGGCTCGGCTCGGCACGGCAACGGGCCGGCACGGCCCGATGGGGGTCGGGCCAACAAGGCACGACGTGCCCTGCGGGCCGTGCCGCCATGGGCTTCGTGCCTGGCCGACGGCCCAGGCACGGCCTGCTGGGCCATTTTTCGTGCCGGGCCGGCCCGAGAAGCACGGCTAATCCAGCGTGCCGTCCCGGCCCAAGGCCCACTACACCGACAGAGAGAGAGAGAGAGAGAGGGGGAGGCCAGGGCGCCAGGCCGCCGTCGTTGCTTCGGAAGGCCATGGACGACGCGACCTCTCCATCCGCGGAGGATGAGCGATGAGGAGGCCGGATCCGCGGAGGATGAGCGATGAGGAGGCCGGATCCGCGGAGAACGAGGCCGGATCCGCGCAGAGGAGGCATGTGGAGGAGCAGCAGCGCGTGGCGGTGAGGAGGAGGTGGCCACCGTCGGCGGAGGCGGGTTGGAGCGGAGGTGGGATTCGGCAAACCGCGGGGAAGCAGGAGCTCGAGGCGTTGGCGGCCGGCGGGACGGAGCTCGAGCACGCCGCACTCGCACCCAAGGCGCGGCCTCGTGGAGGGACAGGAGGAGAGGAGCCCGAGGCAGGTCGCGGATGGCCGCCGTGGCATTCTGCAGCTTGTGCGCGAGGAGGAGGCGGGCGGCTGTAGGGCGGAGAAGCAGGTGAACGGCGGGGAAGGAGAAGGCCGTGTCCACGCCGTGCGGTGCGGGGAACGGGATTACGGGAGGTGGCGGCGGGGAGGGGGAGGGGAAGGCCGGAAGGGAGTTAGGGTTCGGCCGGGGGTGGGAGCGTGCGCGTGCCAGCGTGGGGCTGCGGCTGCGCGGGCCGCGGGGCCATATGAGGAGGGGGAGGCGGGGACGCTGGACCGGCCGCGCTGGGCCGCGAGGAGGGGATGAGGAGTGAGGAGGGGGAGGGGGCTGGCCGGGCCGCTGCCGGGCCGGCTGACTCAGGCCGGGTCGTGCCGTGCCAGCCCACGGGCCTGAGCAGCGGGCCAGGCACGACCTGCTGCCTCGGGCCGGGCTAGCCCGGGCCCGCATGTCATCGGGCCGTGCCGTGCTCGTGTCGGGCTAAAAAAGCAGGCTTCGTGCCGTGCCGTCGTGCCTCGGGCTGCATGGACAACTATAGCCCTCTTTGCTACCCTCCCTGGTGGCGCAACGACCTCTTGAGTCTGTCCTTAGCGATACGCGGTGCGGCCCGCCGGCTCAGATTTATCCTCTCTTGGCATGATGGTGGTGAGGGGCCACCCCTCTCCTGGCGTGGTGGCGATCCACTCCCCTCTCCAGACGGCGGATCTAGGCAGCGGGTGAGGGCGACGACGGTAACGACTGTCTAGGATAGAGTTTTTTTTCTTGAAAAGGTTATTGGCTTCTTATCATAAGATTATAAAATCAACGATTACTTTTTTGTCGACAAGCAAAATCGGTGGTGATAAAATTATTATAATAGTGCATATTTGTTGATGAAATAGTATCAGATTTGACAAGAAGAAAGAAAGTACTCCCATAACATTAAAAATGCACGCTTCCTAGAGTGCTGGTGCTTGAAAACGCAAAACCAAAGGCACTTGACAACTGAACAAAAGAAATCAAGGAAGAAGCTCCAGAGCCATCTGATTTAGATCCAATGAATGAGAGTCATTGTCTGATTAGATGAAAAATTTCAGGCACCAGAAATATAGTTGAAATACAGCTAGCGGATCCCTTAAAAATGCTCTCTTAGACCAATGGTGATGAGTTTTCGAAAAGTCATTACAGTGGCTTACAGCAGTGACTGAGAACAACATGGCCGAGGCCGACGTGCCGCATGAACGCAGTTCGATGCCACAAGCAGAAGCGACGGCAGGCAAACCAACGGCCGAAACGTCATCGGCTCAGGTCGAGAGGACGATGCAAGCCCGCCCACCCCCCCGCCGTCCTTGGACCACTGGGCTGGCGGGCGGCTTTCTGTGCTCGGGGGGTGGATGGACGGTGGTAGGTGGTGTAGTAAAATTTAGGAGGCGTGTCCGAAGCACGTTGCACGGGGTGTTAGGATACTAATAAAAAAACAAATTACATAATCCGTCAGTATCCTACGAGATGAATTTTTAAGCATAATTAATCTGTCATTAGCACATGTTTACTGTAGCAAACATTACCAAATCATGAACTAATTAGACTTAAAAGATCCGTCTTGCAAATTAGACACAAATTATGTAATTAGTTTCGTAATTAGTCTATATTTAATACTCCATGCATGTGTCAACATTCGATGAGACCACGACTAAAATTGAGGAGAGGCAACCAAACACCCGTTTACTGTGTCAGATTGATTAGCAAGCCGTCCATTGCATGCCCCAATCTCCCGCTGATTCTGCTGCTGATCCAATCTCCCGCTGATTCTGCTGCTGATCCAGTCAGCGTACTACGTGCTTAATAAATAATCTCGGAGCGGCCTCACCCCCTTCAAGCTCAGCGTAGTACTGCCTTAAGCCCAGGTACAAGCCCCCGCCCCATCCAGCTGGCAGGCCATCACCCACACCCACTCCCACTCTCTCCGTTCTAGCTTCCTCCTCCTGCTCCAAGTACGGCTGCCGCCGCTCATCACCGGATCAAGAAGAACGGCCGATGGATTCGATCGGTCTCCTATCCAAGACGACGAACTGCTCCATGTTTTGATTGTGTGTTTATTACTCGTACGTACTGTACTGTATTTAGTTGCAGAAATAGGAAATAGCAGCGGTGGATTAGGCCCTGAAGAGATTGACAGAAGAGAGCGAGCACCCGGCGCGGCGGCCGGCATGGAGCGCATGCCGTCCCCGTCGCGTGCTCGCTACTCTTTCTGTCAGCCTCTCTGTCGTCCTGGGCCGACGCCGCCGAGCCTTGTTGCTCTGATCTGGGCAGCAGCTGCTGCGTGGCTACTGGTGCTAGTGGGGCGGCAGACGCTGAGACGCCACTCGCTCGCGCGGTGGAAACTGTGCCAGGATGCGCAGTCGCAGAGATGGACGACACGCATGCTGCGAGGGGACGACGGCTTTTGCAGGCACCAAGGACATGTCGCCTCATTATCTTCTAGATTTCCCATATTTTTTTCTCTCAATTTGATTCCTTTCGGTCAGGCTGTCGGGGGCTACTACCGAGGAAGAGGAAGAGGATGAGGCCGCCCGCCCATAGAGAGGAGCAGGAGCAGGAGCAGCCAAGCCAAGAGTACTTCCACGCCTCTCATGTGGTAGGTTTCGCAGTACACTAAAAATCACTTCCAAGGAAGGAGCCAGTCCGTGGTAGGTTTTGTGGTACACTGAAAAATGATTGGTACTACTAGTTTTATTTGCCGTTTATTTTTGCTTGCATGCTCCTGATGCAAGATTTTCTTCTCTCCCACTTCCTCACACTCCGGTCTTGCTGCCTCACCTCACCTTGGGAGCTGAATCATGACATGCCGACAGTACACTGCGGCACTGTAACGATTTAACAGAACAAAGACCGCATCATTTCTCCCTCTCTCACTCTCCCTCTCCCTCTCCCTCTCCTTTCTTTCTCATGGTGCGCATGTCGTCTTTGACACTGTAGCCATTATTCTAGCTAGCTCGCGCTGTTTCTGCTCTTGCTTGCTCGGGTTCTTCGTCTCGAGTTCTTGCTAGGTCCTCCTCCTGCGGCCATGGCGATCCAGGTGGTTGTTGCGCCGCCGGTGCTAATTAATAAGCTTCTGTTGGCTCAAAAATGGAGCGTGGAGGGCACCATGTGATGACCCAAATTTGGCAAAGACCCTGGACTCGACTTGCTTCTGCCAGATCTGGTTTGCATCTAAGGTTGGAGTGAGTACCTTCTTCTTCTGGTCTCTCTCTACGCACCGTCCACACATTTGGTTTTTTCATTCATGGTTTGGGCTGCCCCCCTCTGCACGAATTTTCATCTCCTCTCTCTACTACTCATAACATATCCTCGCCTCTCTTCCTCGACCTCTCAGATGCACGTACGCAGGGGTAGAGAGAACAACGCCGCAGCTCGTTACTGATGAAGAGGGTTGTTGGTAAGAGTCATTGCCCTTTTGTTTCATTGGTTTCATGGCTTCACTTCACAGTGAGTGACCTACCTATTCACAATGCATTTCTTGTGGTCCATGGCTATTCGCCTATTCTTGAATCCTCAGTGACTCATGTGCTGTTGCTGCTTCCATCGTCGTCGTCTTCTTTCCCAGGATATGGATTTGAGCATCATGAATTAATGGGGAACATCATTTGCAAATTTTACTTGACCAAGGTATGCATGCACAGACCCTTTTCTTTCTACTAGCTAACTGGCATGAGCTCTAATGCTATCTCTGAGGATATATAAAGTTCTATGGTTCAATATAAATTAATAGATTGTAGCTTGTTACAGTGGTTGCATGTGTTTACTGATTTTTTTTTTTTGAGGAAAGTGTTTATTGAATTTTGATGGACGAAGTTATGTTGGAGCTTTGGATGTTGATATGTTGCAACATTTCATTTAAAAGTTCACTCGTTTTACCCAAAACATGGCTAGAAATTAAGTTATTTGAGCATAGAAAGACCATTTCATGAGAGAAGCCCATTTGTTAGCATCTGTGGTTGAGTACACAGAATGGATTGCCTGCTTTCAAGTACTGTCATCTGAGTCTATCTCTTTCGGGAAAATGAGGTGCCGATTTGTAGAATATACAACTTGGTTGGTTTTTATTTTCGCTAACCACTGTGTCTTATGAAATTGAGATAATTCTAGCATGTAACCAAGATTTACAACAATTTGCTCTCCATGTTAGCTAGTGGAGTATACGGTATTTGCAGACAATGAAACCATTACATGAGAATGCACAACCGTAGTTTGCGTGCAATTTCAAGTGTATGGAATTGGTTGTCTTAGAATATTAAGAACTGAATTTAAGACCATGCAAGCTAATTTCATATCAAATAGTTCTATTTTTCTCCATGGGATGCTAGTTTTTTTTTTTATTTCAAGCTAGGCCATTTAATTTATTAAAAATCAGTAGCCCAGGATGGCTGGCTTCTTGTCATTAGAGACGAAAAAGTACTATTGTATCCATTACACTTCATTATTTTTTTTATAAATGTACTCTTAATCACTTTATAAATTTACATTGTCTTATTTTTTTTGTCCATGGTAGTATATAAGATGCTGCTTGTTTCACATGCGTATCTACAAACCAGCAACATATGATGACCAATAGAACTATATGTGAAGTAGCATGCATGCAGTTGCATATACTGATATACTTGTGTCTAAAATTCGCATTTTATTTCATTAAGAGGAAGTAGAGAAACATTACAAGCTACCCCTACAATGGTAAGCGCCGGGCTTACCAAAGAGGACGAGGACCAAAGAACACAAAAGAAAGAAGAAAACACCAAAAGAAGCTTGTTCATCTTAGTTCTATATATTGCTGTTGTTTTAGCCTATTGACTGAACTGCACTAGTCCACCAAATACATATACAGTTGGAAAAGAATCATAATCCAAAAGATTAAATTTGTGATGTGGTATGACACCAATTCTGTCTTGAATTGACCATGAATATGTAAGATGAGAGTACACAACTGCTGAAATGTCAAAACAGAAGGGTCTCAATGTAGCTTAGCCTGACCGTGAATAGCATCATACAAACATTGATTCACAATACCTTTATATGAGTGGTAAGGCATGTCTTCTATTACTTGAATCACCAACTTGAGTAATTCTCAACTCTAATATACATTTATATTATATTAGTTATTCATAAAATTATCTAGAAACATCATACTAATTACTCTAATGTCTTTGCTTGTGTCAATAATGGTTGAAGAAGCAATAATAGACTTTACCATAGAGTTTTTGCTTCCTCTTGTGTACTCTTTCCTTTCATTTATTGATTAACGATCAATAAGCTGAAAACTTTGAAAGAATTGGTTGTGTGTGCAGTATCAGAGGCAGAACTGTTCGCTTTTTCTAAAAAAAATTACTAATTACATTGTTATTTCATAGTGCCTCTTGCATGCATGATTGAATATGAACCTGGACCTTGATTTTGATCTGCCATATAGCAAGTTCATTCCTCGCATTCATGTGCTGGCTAGATTTTCTCAAAATTACATATGGTTGGATAATACAATTGTATTCATTCGATAGACTATAAGGTGTAAACCAAATATATGTTCTTTGCACAAAGGGTGGGATTAAGGATGTATCCTAGCTGTACAGAGCAGTAGATCATGGGCTAGGAACCCCAGCTACTAGGATTCTCATGACATGGAAAGGGTAATTTAGGTGAGGAGTAGATCATCAGACTAGTGGTGACAAACTAGCTGTTGCTATTTTTATTGGTGCTTCACCCGGTTTCTTAACTTGACCAAACTTTATTAGCCCAATTATTTAGTTAGCGGATGGCTGTGTTGTGGCACAGTACATCAGTCTTCTATAGCTCTATTGCGCAGCCAAATTTAAATTCACTTTGTGGCAAAACTGATGACTGTAATTAATGTAGGTGAGTTGTTTCTTACTACAAACTGATTGTGGTAGGCCGGCCACTATTGCATCGTTTCTTGTTTTTTTTTGGGTGGGGCGGGGGAGCATCGTTTCTTGGTTTGACCACCAATTAGTGTTGCTCTGAGCTATGGAGCCAGCACTGTAGTGTTTTATTACATGTAATCCTAAATATCTACCGCGACCAACTTCTCCAGTATAAATCTGCCACTCTGGTGCAGTCCATTGCAGATCGCTCACAAAGTGTGGCCACACCATAATACCCTTTGAATGGCCTTGCAAGACACCGCTACAAAGGTACCATGGTGTTGGCAAACACCAAGAGTAACATATGTGGATCTAGTGGCGGACCCAGGATTTGAAACGAGGGTAGTCCTAATCAAATTTTTTCAACACAATATAATAAAATCTGAAAAAATTCGCTGACCAAAAAATTGCAATAAAATCTAAAAAAGTTCACTCACTAAAAAAGTTGCAATAAAATCTAAAAAAGTTCAGTGACTATAGATCCAATCAGCCCAAGCCCTTCTCTCGCTCAGTCACTGTCCAGCGGGCATACCTGTCAGGCTCTTCCCCTACCTCTCGATGTCGCCTCCGCCATCGTCGGCGCCCGTGCGACGAGGCCGCCCCACGCGACCAAGTCCGCGGACCGAGCACCGCGCGGAGCCAACCCCCTGCCCCCCTCCCGCTACCGCGTCCAGCAGTCCACCGCACTACGCCCAACGCAGTCGCTCGCGCCCTGACCCACTCTCCCGCGCAACCGAATCGCGGCCGCCATTGACAGCGAGCTCCACGACCTGGCCCTTCCTCCTCCACTCGCCTCCGCGTCCATAAATCCCGCCCCCTCAGCACCGCAACCACACGCCGCAACCGCTCCGCCCATCCCCGAACCCTCTCCTCTCCCCAGTGCCTCCATCCACTGCCGCCACCGCATGGACGAACTCCATCTCGAGCTCTTGATCTCCCAACTCTGAACCCCTCCGGCGCAAGCACAGCGGTTGCGGCCACCCCGGCTCGTCCATCGGCTCCGACTCCCTTCCCATTGCCGCGGCCGCAGCCTCGTCCTCGGCCGGAGGGGGTGGAAGGAGGTCGGCCACGGGCGGCCATGGATGCGGCCCTGGAGTCCTTGGCGAGCTGCTCGGCGGCGGGTAGTCCCGGGCCTACCTGGACTACCCGCTGGGTCCGCCACTGTGTGGATCACTCACTAATCCAAATCAAATTTTATAAGTTTGACTAAGGTTTGTAGAAAATATCAGAAATATTTGTATCTCCAAGTAAGTTAATATTATGAAAACATATTCCATTATCCATCTAATGATACTAATTATATACCATAAATATTAATATTTTCTTATATATATTTGGTCAATGTTGAAACTCTTTGACTTCCTGGGAAGTGAGAATGACTTTCTTTCGCTATATTCTCTAAGTAACGGACAATAATAACCATAGCATATTACTCTCACACAGGAATAACTATACTACACTGGTAATGGCTCCTTTGATGAGCTTGTAATAGGCACCATCAAATGGCCCAAGTGGCAAAACCAGCCCACCCCGTACCATGCCGGGCCAGGCGGGCTGGCCCGAGCCTCTGCACATCATGCTCACGCCATGGCATGGCACGACTCACTTGTGGCATGCCTTTCGCCTCTCAACTTCACAACATGTGTGTGCGCACAAATATCACCTATTTAAGTTGAGTCAACCTTTAGTCAAAATGCCATATGGGACTAAGACTTTAATACACCCTAGCATTTAATATGGGTCTTAGGATTTATTTGATTTTAATTGAGTAAAAATAGGCCAAGCCCAATTAAAATCAACATATGTTGTCCCTTATGTGCTAGCCATCCAATTCATTGAGTGCATGATGTGGGTCGTCCAATTACAGTTGGGTTTGAGTTCTTGCCCACTCGGGATGTCATGAAACTTGGTAGATTAGTCCTTATTCCTTACGCATCTGTGTCCCTTGCCACCTCCCCAATGCTCCTCGCCTCCCCTCCCGGCCCTTAGTTCAATCCCGTCCTTCCAACATGGTTGCTCTCCTCTCCTCCGCCACGTCAATATGTAAATAATCCACTTGAGTATTTTTGTGTTTTGACATCTGAGTTCTAGTACACACCTCATCACTCTCCCTCCATGTCTTTAGATGTCACCCTGTTGGTCGCGATTGGATGAGGTGTCAGCCGGCCACATGCATGTCATCCTCTATTTGTCAATCAATCTCTTATCACTACTACACATATCCTTTTTACAGACGACAGCGATTTTTAACAGAGGCGGATGACATAAGAGATCACCTGTAACTAGGACGTGGAGCACTGTAGTTCATGAACCGCCTGTGGAAATCAAATTTTAGGGGCAGTTTTGTAGAATATGCGGAGTTGGGGCCGCATCTTATAGCTTTGGAGGCATCGCTTCTACTTGGTTTCTCTATCTGTTTCGGTCAATCTAAGCTAGGTTGTGTCGTGACTCGTGAGATTTCTTTCATGGGTTATGGTGACAGCAATAGGAGCTTGGTGATTGAGGACTTAGGTTTTGGGGAGGCTTCAAGGGTAGTACTAGCTCTTGAGGAGGGAGAGAAGATATACAAGATGGCGGCTAGTGGCCCATGCAGCCTCAGACACAAAACAGTGGCCCAGGCAGTGAGCAACAGCGCTGGTGGTGCTGCGTCAACCACCACCACAACGCTGCACAGCTCAGCCTCCACCTTCATGTCAATGGCACCACACCAGGGGCGAAGGTACACTACTTAGGGGGTGCAAATGCACCCCAAAAAATGGAAAAATAGTGAGTTGGATTAAAATTTCATCATATATGCACCCTTATGGACTTGTCTATGCACTCACAAGGCAAGTGCACCTCTTTTAATTTGCTCTAGCTTCGCCACTGGGCACCACCAGCAGACAGTATGACAGCTATGTCCCACAACTTTGTGCCCCTGTGAGTTTCATCTTCCTTGGTCATTTTGTGCTGTTGTTTTGGTTCTGGTGCAGCAGCTACCAGCAGGTTTATTTCATGTTGTTGCAATTGTAAATTTGTTAGTTACTGGTTTAGTTGTTTGAGTTTTTGAATTTTCTCTTCCATATAATGATTAGCCAAAGATTTCCTGCATACTGGAAAGTTGTGGAAATTGTTAAATGCAGTAGGTACCAATTTCATGTAGTTATTTTGAAGTGAAGACACCAGACAGTATACCTTTGCTCTTTTCTGTGCCACACTGAGAGCTTTGTATCCTCTGTTTGCTTGGCAAGGTCAGATAGCATATCCATATTTATGATCTGGACTTACTGTTTTGCAGTGTACCATCATCTTTGTCAATGTCCATACCTCCTGAGCTTTTCCTGGGGAAATCCCATTAATTTATAGATTCCTGGTATGTGATTGCGTCATTCCCAACATCTTCACTAACGTGAATAATCTTTGCAAAGTGAAGGGAATATCCAAACAGCCACTGATGTGCACTATTAAGTTTTAACTTGATCATTGAGGCAATTGCATTATTTTTATTTATGTATTATGCAAAAGAATATCCCCTTACCAGTTTGCTGGTAATGGAAACGAGATAGGGAAAACCATCCGTCATTATGTCATAGAGTGAAACAAACAGAAGATCCGTTAGTCCTATATATTTTCTTCATAACAGTTGAATTTTGTTCTCTAAAATCAGGTGAATCAAAAGTAAGGACAATTATGTCTAAGCTTTACATTATCTTCTACATGAACAAAAATAGGGAAAATGTACATTTCCAACTCTTAAGCCCTATATATTCTCACCATTCAATTGGGCAGTGATACGTACAATTATCCTTGCATTGTTGTCACTGGCATTAGAGACTAAGAAATTTGGTTTGGCAATATGAACAGTTATCCTTTTCATCCTGCAGGCCCATCAGAACTCCTATTATTATGTGGGCTTCAATAACAAAATACTGTTATTGAATTTCAGCTAGTTAAAAATGCTCTGATCTAATCCCCGCTCTGATAACCATTCTGCTGAAAAATGACAGTTTTATTCAGTTGGAAAACGTGGATTTTTTTTCCAAAAAAGTTTGCTGGGCCACAAGCTCGAGAGAAGTTCACTTCGAAGATATGTTGTGATTCGAAAAGGTAATGTGATAAAATCTAATTCCATCTCTGTGAAGTTTGCCCTGTCCTCTTTTGAAATTCTATGCTAAAGCTTAAACTCATCATCAAATGGTAACACATTATTTTTGTAATATCCTTATTTTTTAAAAAGAAAGAAAAAATGTGTGGACCAAAGTTTGACCTTTTGAACCACAAGTAGTATGGATGATCAGAGATGATGGTTGCGTTGAGCTCGCGGAAATGAATCTGTTTGGCTACTAACATGTATGATTTGGATATCGGGTATGTCTATGGGTTGCCAACCAAATTCGGGCCATCTATTCACCAAGGGTTTCTGTTCACGCTACAGTTAAAGACTAAGACCGTCGTTTCCTGTCTGCCGGTCCTATTCACACCGCCTCCGGACTCTGTGCCGCCTAGTGCCCCTCTGTGCCTCTGTTCCATATGCATAATTTGTTTTACCCCGTAATATGTCTCAAAATCTGGGATACCTTATGTCAGGACTGAGGGAGTAGTTAGGTCCTAAACAGTTCTAGATTGGTTTGGGTGTTTCAATTGGTTGTCAAATTTGTCATTGGTAGTCTGTAAATATGTACAGCAACATTATTTTAATTTCTAAGAATTATTGGTGCTGAATTTCAACAGTGTTGATACAAAAAATGTAGGTCTCATTTATCTTTCCCACGGTGCTGGTTTCACTCAAATCCGATAGGCAGTTTAGGAGTAACAGTTAAAACAGTGCTGCTGTCAGGTTAGGAATTTTCAGTGCAGAAATATTTTCATTTATTTTTGACCAAGTCAGATCCAAAGTTAGACATAAATTCTATGTAGATGTCCGAGATGTATTTACGTGATGCGATTAGTCGAGTAGTAGATTAAAAAATATGGCCGAAACAATGAGCAACTTGGAAATCTAGTCAAATTTTCAGAAACCGTGATAATTTGCAATTTAGGGTTTTAGTGAAGGATTTATTTTGGTATTCGTGAAATAGAGTTGTGATCATTGTGGAGTAGTTTTTTTTTAAGAAAAGGAAATATATTAATATCCTACCTTCTGCATCGATCAATGCATATGGCTGTTCTTTATTACAAACATGAATAAAACGGTCAGGGAATCTCAAATACATGGTTTTGTGCCATATTGGAAAACAACACCAAAACCCGCTACTGAAAAGCACGTCTATTACTAAAACTCTAGCCGTGTCTTGCAAACACTTCCATCGTGACTGTCTCAATGGTCTTGTAACCCATCTTCATCAAATGACAATCCTCCTCCTTATGTAACAGGGACTAGAACCTGGTCCAGTAAGTCCTGCAAATAAGATGCTGCTACAACTTTGTCAAACACAATGGCATTTCGTGTTAACCAAATCGCCCAACAAATTACATGCACTTGCACCCACAAGAATCTGAGATTTCAGTTTTCTATCTATCCCATCCAATCAGCCTGTAAACAGATTGTGTACACTAGTTGGAGGTAATAGATTAAAGGAAACATGAACAATTCTCCAAATAAACTTAGCAAAATGACTGTCAAAAAGTAGATGTTGTATAGACTCGTTCGAAGAACAGAAACAACACTTCATATCTTCTTGCCACTGCCGTCGTGCTAAATTATCCTTGGTTAGAATTACTCCCTTGTACAAGTACCACATAAAGACTTCGATTTTAAGAGATAGTTTTAGTTTCTAGATTAATGTGTTATATGATATAGCTTCTGCTCCTAAAAAAGCTATGTACATCGAATTGACAGAAAACAACCCATTCTGATGTAACCCCCACACAAAGCGGTCTCTCTGATTTGTTAGTTGTACATCTGCCACCATAGCCACCACATTCTACCATGCTTGCAAGTTAACACCCATTAGAGATCTCCTAAAGGCTACATTTAACAGTATCGTAGACAACACTGATCCTACATACGCATTTTTCCTTCTCACAGTGTTATATAATGCAGGAAAGAGTGATTTTAGTGGACGCGATCTTATCCACGAGTCCTCCCAAAATCGCACTTGAGACCCGTTACCTAGATCAAACTTGCCCAATGAAAGGAACTCCCTCTTGACCTTCGTAAGGCCAGCCCAAAACTAAGAATCCCCGGGCATGTATTGAGCCTGCGTCAAACTTTTGTTCCTTAGATATTTATTCCTAAGCAATTGTTGCCAAACCCCGTCTCCATTCATCAACTTAAACAATCATTTGCTTAGGAGGCACTTATTGTGAACATCTAAATTTAGGACTTCCAACCCTTCTTATTCTTTCGGTGTGCAAACTGCCTTCCACTTAGTCAATCTATACTTTTTCTTATGTTCATCACTCTGCCAGAAAAACCGTGATCTAAAGTAGTCCAACTTCTTCAAAACCCCTCGAGGAATTTCAAAAAAGGACAACATGAACATGAAAAGACTACTCAAAACAGAGTTAATTAAAATAAGTCTCCCTCCTACTGACAACATCTTACTCCTTCAACAATTGAGTCTTTTTTGAAATCTTTCCTCAACATGTTTCTAGTCCTTATTCACGAGTTTTCTATAGTGCATAGGAATTCCTAGGTATCTAAACGGGAATGGCCCTACATTACACCCAAAAATTTGTGCATATTCATTTTGATTGGCTTTGGCAGCCCCGTAGCAAAACAATTCACTCTTATGGAAATTGATGTTGAGTCCTGATAATTGTTCAAAAGCACAAAGCAAGAACTTCATATTTTTGGCCCTCTCTAGATCATTGTCCATAAAGATAATAGTGTAATCCGCATACTGAAAGACTAAAAGTCCCTCATCTACCAAATGCGGAACAACCCCTTTGATTTGTTCAGCCTCTTTAGCTCGTGAAATAAGGACAACCAACATGTCAACCACTATATTAAATAGAATCGGAGATAACGGATTCCCTTGACGCACTTCTTTCCTTGTTTGGAAATAGTGGCCTATATTATCATTGACCTTTACTGCAACACTCTCTCTAGAGATGACTTTGGATATCCATTCACACCAAGTTGATGAGAACCCTTTCATTCTAAGAACTTGTTGTATAGGCCCTGTTCGCTTATCTTATAATCCGTACTTTTCAGCTTGTTTTTTCAGTCATAATAGTGTTTTTCTCTCATAACAAATCAGCTGGAACAGTGTTTTAACTTTTTTTTCAGCGAAGCGAACGGGGTCATAAAGGGCCACTTTAGTTTATCGTATGCTTTTCCAAAGTCTAGTTTTAAAATGACACCATCTTATTTTTTTTCTATGCAACTCTTGAATTGTATAGCGACCTAGGATGAAAGTTGTCTGAGATGGCCCTATCAGCTTGTCAGACACTTTCAATAATCTATTATTTAGTACTTTTGTAAAAATCTTAAAGCTCACATTTAAAAGGCATATTGGCCTATATTGCTGTATCCGGACCGCATCAGTAATCTTTGGTAATAAAGTAAGTACCCTAAAATTTGAACTATGAATGGGCAGTCTCCCAGCATGGAATTTATGAAAAAGGCACTTCAAATCCGACTTCACAATCTCCCAAAAGAATTGGTAGAATTCAGCGAGAAAGCCATCCGGACTAGGTGCCTTGTTATGTTTCATATCCAAGACTGTCATTTTAACCTCCTCACTGAATGGAGTCATCAATACCTGTTTCTCCTCCTCTAAAACTTGAGGTATGTCATATCTCAAAGTCTGATCCATTGAGAAAGAATTTTGTATATAAGGTTCAAACAATCCTTTATAGTATTCAGTTATAAAATTTTCTAGGTTCGCATCTCCAACAATAATTCCTTCTTCCTGTTCTAACTGTGCAATTTGCCTCCTATTTGCCACCAGATGGAAATACTTAGTATTATCATCTCCTTACAATAACTTTGTTGCTTTTGATCGTTGGAGCCAGTAAATCTCCTTCTCTCTCAGCAACTTAGTTAATTGCCCTTTGAGGTGATGTCTAAGATCCTCCCCTTGCGGTGATAATAGACATGCCTCTGCCTTTCTGTCTAAGACATCTATCTTGGCTAAAAGATTAGATTTATGCTTCTTGTTTTGTGAGACTAAATTCCTAGCCCATCGTCTAAGGAAACATCACAATCTTATTTTATTTTGCCACCGTTCCATGGGTGATCGACCCCTATCCTCAGATTCCCAAACCTCTTTCACCATGTCAAAGAAACCATCTCTTGTTAGCCATCCCAGTTCGAATTTAAAATTCCTAGCATTGCCTCTATGAGATGGTTCCCCTCCATCTAGCAAAAGCGGTGTGTGATCTGAGATTTCTCGGGTAAGTGCCTGAACGGAAGCTAGCGGAAATTTTTGTTCCCAATCTGTTGTTACCAAAATACTGTAACACCCTCGGTGTTACCGCTTAAACAACTTGCTAAACTATATCATGAGCATCATGTTTATGTGTCAATGCATGTGATAAAGTGTGTAGATTAATTTTTGTAACTCAAAATGATCAACGAAAGTGCTAAATGAAAGTTGATTCAATAGTCATGTTATATCACTTAGGGCTTAAAATCAATTTTTATTAAGAAAAAATACTATAGAACATGTATGTGACACTTAAATAAAGTTGGAAGTACAAACTTGGTAGATGACAATGCAACATTTGTTTCGGTAAATAAATGTTGTCCAATAGTATTTTTGATAGCTCAATGATTGAAGTTGGAATTTAATTCCCGCCTCTAGAACTAAAATGATCAAGTCTGAAAACCTAATGACGATGCCATTTTGGCAATTAAATTTTGATTAAAATTTTAAACACTAGATTCGTGTTTTTGCACTGTTGGTTATACCAAAGTGAGTACTTGAGCATGGTGTAGGTCGAAGTCGTGTTGGAGATCACGTTGCTCTCGTAAAAATTGCCCAAACTTTGTTAGAACGCGTTGAGGTCATGTTTTGGCGCTCCGTTCGTGAAACTGCGCCTAGCCTGACGAACTTATTTTGGCGTGTCTCTATATCTCTCTATAGTTCATCTAAGTTTGCGTTTGATGCTCCTTGGGATAGCCTTTAGGACCCTCTTGTGCCTTGGCAAATTGGTTTGGTATCAACCGAGCTGGGTTGGTTTTGGTTGGAGCTTTAAAATTCGTGCACGCCACTAATAGCAGCCGCTCAGTCTAGGCTCGCGGTCACCGTGCGCTGTCGTTGGCTGGCCATTCATGGCTTTGGCCACGCTGTGGGCTGGTCTCAGAGGCTGCTGAAAGCTCTAGTTTGGTTTTGTTGAATTGATGAAACTCTAAGTGCTAACCTAGTTTATCAAGTGATCATGAGATACGTAGCACATTCCAAGTGGTGAAACAAATGAAGATCATGACATGATGATGGTGATGCCATGGTGATGATCAAGTGCTTAGACTTGAAAAGAAGAAAGAGAAAAACTAAAGGCTCAAGGCAAAGGTATAAATGGTAGGAGAAATTTTGTTTTGGCGATCGAGAAACTTAGTGAGTGTTATCACATTTAGGATCGATAGCCGTACTATTAAGAGGGGTGAAACTCGTATCGAAATGCGGTTATCAAAGTGCCACTAGATGCTCTAACTCATTGTATATGCATTTAGGATCTAGTGGAGTGCTAGCACCCTTGAAAATGTTTGTGAAAATATGCTAACACACATATGCACAAGGTGATACACTTGGTGGTTGACACATTTGAGCAAGGGTTAGGAACTTCACTGGCGGAGTGTTCGTCCGTAGAGTGCGGACAGTCCGATGGTGCCACCGGCACCCTATATAGAAAAGACGGAGGTCACTGTAAGTGACCGGACGCTGGTCTCGGTAGGACCGGTGTGTCCGGTCAGTAGAAGTGTGAAGACGCTGGCGTCGGTCTCTGACCGGACGTTGGGTCACTTAGTGACCGGACGCTAGAGGGTTGCATCTAGTCCTGCTGACGTGGTAGCGCATAGGGGAGACGCCGAGTGATCGGACGTTGGGTGTGTCCGGTCAAGCATGATCGGACCGGTAATGATTTCTCGCTTCTGGATGCTTACTGGAAACGACCGGACACTGAGGTTCAGCGTCTGGTCACTTCACAGTAGCGCGTCCGGTCATCACTTGACCGTTGGAATCGAGTGCTCAGTATTTGAAGAGAGGAGACACGTGGCGTGCATTGCACAACCGAACGCTAGGGTCCTACATCTGGTCGATATGACCGAAGCGTCCGGTCATTCCGTGTTGTGCCCAGTGAAGGGGTACAACGACTCTATTTCATGGAGACTTCTATTTAAGCTCCATGGTCGGCTCAAGCTCACTTTCTTAACCATTTGCATTGACATAGCAACCTTGTGAGCTTAGCCAAAGCCATCCCACTCATCTCCATCATTAATTCATCATCTTTGTGAGATTAGGAGAGAATTCAAGTGCATTGCTTGAGTGTTTGCATCTAGAGGCACTTGGTGTTCGTGTTTCACTGTGGGATTCGCTTGTTACTCTTGGTGGTTGCCATCACCTAGACGGCTTGGAGCAGCGAGGATCGTCGAGCGGAGGTTGGTGATTGTCTCTGGCTTCGATCATGGTGATTGTGAGGGGTTCTTGACCTTTCCCCGATAGAGAGTCAAAAGGTACTCAAGTGAATTGCTCGTGGCTTGTGTGATCCTCATCTTGTGTTGGTTGTGCGGCACCCTATTGAGGGTTTGGCGTGTGATATAAGTGAAAAGACAACAAACAGGGAAAGAAATAAACATATAAGTGATAGGAGGAGACAAGTTGGGAGAGCAAGCTCATAAACTTGTATGGTGCATTTGAATGTATATTTTATATGTTTGCTTGCATGGCACAAGTTTTAAATTTCAATATCTATGCTGGTGTGGTGTATGCTAGTTGTAGGTTTGAATGATGAAATAAAAATCTAGCATGCATAGGTTATCTAGTGATTTCATTTCGAAGTATTTTCAAGTGGTATTGCGCTAACTATGGTGCTAAGGATGGTATATTGGTGAACTCCGATTGGTATCATGGTTCAAAGGTCCATCTTTTATACCTTAGCATCATTTGGTAGACAGATCACTTGTTTCATGGTCATCAAAAAAGCAAAATAGTGTTGCATTATCAACTGCCGAAGCCAAATACATATCCGTCGGTAGTTGTTGTGCACAAATACTTTGGATGAAGGCCACTTTGACTGACTTTGGAATCATGTTTAAGAAAGTGCCATTGCTATGTGACAATGATAGTGCAATCAAGTTGACCAATAATTTGGTTCAACATGCAAGAACAAAGCACATTGATGCCCGCCACCATTTCATAAGAGATCACCAACAAAAAGGAGACATTTGCATTGAGAGTGTAGGCACCGAAGATCAACTTACTGATATATTCACCAAGCCATTGGATGAGAAGATGTTTTGTAAGCTAAGGAATGAGTTGAACATATTGGATTTCTCAAATATGTGTTGATGCACCTTCCACTTATATGGCATGTCTCTCCTTTGAGCAATCCAAGGTAAAAGTTGATTGGCATGGCATACATCCTTGCTAAGGACATGTTTAGTGCATCTAGACATCTTTCATATTTAATAGTCTCATTCATGAAAATCAAGTGAATTTGATGATTGTATGGTACCACTATTGCTTCTATGCTTATTTTGATCTAGTGGTAGCATATGACATGTTTGTGGGCTTGTAAACCTAGGGTTTGATCTAGAAAATGAGCTCTAAGTGTTTAACTTAACATGGTACAAGATAACCCTTATTTGGAGGTATGAAGAAGCTTGTCCTTGGATTAAACCGAGTTAAATATCTTTGGCAAATGATCTAGATTGAACCAAATTTGGAAAAATAATCCACGCCCCATTGATTGACATTGATAATCTCAACCTATCTACATTTTGAACTTTTGTGGTCATTGATGACAAAGGGAGAGAAGAACAAAGATGGTGCTATGAAAAACAAAGATATTAGTGCTATGGGGAGAAATAGAAATAGTGTACTAAGATAGTGAAAAGACAACAAAGGGGAAAGAAAAAAGATATAAGTGATAGGAGGAGACAAGTTGGGGAGAGCAAGCTCATAAACTTATATGGTGCATTTGAATATACATTTCATATGTTTGCTTGCATGGCACAAGTTTTAAATTTCAATATCCATGCTTGTGTGGTGTATGCTAGTTGTAGGTTTGAATGATGAAATGAAAATCTAGCATGCATAGGTTATCTAGTGATTTCATTTTGAAGTGTTTTCAAGTGGTATTGCGCTAACCATGGTGCTAAGGATGGTATATTGGTGTACTCCGATTGGTATCATGCTTCAAAGGTCTATCTTTTATTCCTTAGCATCATTTGGAAGACAGATCACTTGTTTCCTAGTCATCAAAGAAGGAAAATAGTGTTGCATTATCAACCACCGAAGCCGAATACATATCATTCGGTAGTTGTTGTGCACAAATACTTTGGATGAATGCCACTTTGACTGACTTTGGAATCATGTTTAAGAAAGTGCCATTGCTATGTGACAATGAGAGTGCAATCAAGTTGACCAATAATCTGGTTCAACATGCAAGAACAAAGCACATTGATGCCCGCCACAATTTCATAAGAGATCACAACAAAAAAGGGAACATTTGCATTGAGAGTGTAGGCATCGAAGATCAACTTGCCGATATATTCACCAAGCCATTGGATGAGAAGATGTTTTGTAAGCTAAGGAATGAGTTGAACATATTGGATTTCTCAAATATGTGTTGATGCACCTTCCACTTATATGGCATGCCTCTCCTTTGAGCAATCCAAGGTAAAAGTTGATTGGCATGGCATACATCCTTGCTAAGGACATATTTAATGCATCTAGACATCTTACACATTTAATAGTCTCATTCATGAAAATCAAGTGAATTTGATGATTGTATGGTACCACTATTGCTTCTATGCTTATTTTGATCTAGTGGTAGCATATGACATGTTTGTGGGCTTGTAAACCTAGTGTTTGATCTAGAAAATGAGCTCTAAGTGTTTAACTCAACATGGTACAAGATAACCCTTATTTAGAGGTATGAAGAAGCTTGTCCTTGGATCAAACCGAGTTAAATATCTTTGGCAAAAGATCTAGATTGAACCAAATTTGGAAAAATGATCCTCACCCCATTGATTGACATTGATAATCTCAACCTATCAACATTTTGAACTTTTGTGGTCATTGATGACAAAGGGAGAGAAGAACAAAGATGGTGCTATGAAAAACAAAGATATTAGTGCTATGGGGAGAAATAGAAATAGTGTACTAAGATAGTGAAAAGACAACAAAGGGGAAAGAAAAAAGATATAAGTGATAGGAGGAGACAAGTTGGGGAGAGCAAGCTCATAAACTTATATGGTGCATTTGAATATACATTTCATATGTTTGCTTGCATGGCACAAGTTTTAAATTTCAATATCCATGCTTGTGTGGTGTATGCTAGTTGTAGGTTTGAATGATGAAATGAAAATATAGCATGCATAGGTTATCTAGTGATTTCATTTTGAAGCGTTTTCAAGTGGTATTGCGCTAACCATGGTGCTAAGGATGATATATTGGTGCACTTTGATTGGTATCATGCTTCAAAGGTCCATCTTTTATTCCTTAGCATCATTTGGTAGACAAATCACTTGTTTCCTGGTCATCAAAGATGCAAAATAGTGTTGCATTATCAACCACCGAAGCCGAATACATATCCTCCGGTAGTTGTGCACAAATACTTTGGATAAATGCCACTTTGACTGACTTTGGAATCATGTTTAAGAAAGTGCCATTGCTATGTGATAATGAGAGTGCAATCAAGTTGACCAACAATCTGGTTTAACATACAAGAACAAAGCACATTGATGCCTGCCACAATTTCATAAGAGGTCACCTACAAAAAGGGGATATTTGGATTGAGAGTGTAGGCACTGAAGATCAACTTGCCGATATATTCACCAAGCCATTGGATGAGAAGATGTTTTGTAAGCTAAGGAATGAGTTGAACATATTGGATTTCTCAAATATGTGTTGATGCACCTCCCACTTATATGACATACCTCTTCTTTGAGCAGTCCAAGGTAAAAGTTGATTGGCATGACATACATCCTTGCTAAGGACATGTT
This sequence comes from Miscanthus floridulus, assembly GCF_019320115.1. Taxonomy (NCBI): domain Eukaryota; kingdom Viridiplantae; phylum Streptophyta; class Magnoliopsida; order Poales; family Poaceae; genus Miscanthus; species Miscanthus floridulus. The sequence continues at coordinate 115,998,840 of NC_089598.1, forward strand.
TAGTGTATCTAGACATCTTTCACATTTGATAGGCTCATTCATGAAAATCAAGTGAATTTAATGATTGTATGGTACCACTATTGCTTCTATGCTTATTTTGATCCAGTGGTAGCATTTGACATGTTTGTGGGCTTGTAAACCTAGTGTTTGATCTAGAAAATGAGCTCTAAGTGTTTAACTCAACATGGTACAAGATAACCCTTATTTGGAGGTATGAAGAAGCTTGTCCTCGGATCAAACCGAGTTAAATATCTTTGGCAAATGATCTAGATTGAACCAAATTTAGAAAAATGATCCTCACCCCATTGATTGACATTGATAATCTCAACCTATCTACATTTTAAACTTTTGTGGTCATTGATGACAAAGGGGGAGAAGAACAAAGATGGTGCTATGAAAAACAAAGATATTAGTGCTATGGGGAGAAATAGAAATAGTATACAAAGATAGTGAGAAGACAACAAAGGGGGAAAAGAAATAAAGATATAAGTGATAGGAGACAAGTTGGGAGAGCAAGCTCATAAACTTGTATGGTGCATTTGAATGTACATTTCATATGTTTTCTTGCATGGCACAAGTTTTAAATTTCAATATCCATGCTTGTGTGGTGTATGCTAGTTGTAGGTTTGAATGATGAAATGAAAATCTAGTATACATAGGTTGTCTAGTGATTTCATTTCGAAGTGTTTTCAAGTGGTATTGCGCTAACCATGGTGCTAAGGATGATATATTGGTGCACTACGATTGGCATCATGCTTCAAAGGTCCATCTTTTATACCTTAGCATCATTTGGTAGACAGATCACTTGTTTCATGGTCATCAAAAAAGCAAAATAGTGTTGCATTATCAACTGCCGAAGCCAAATACATATCCGCCGGTAGTTGTTGTGCACAAATACTTTGGATGAAGGCCACTTTGAATGACTTTGGAATCATGTTTAAGAAAGTGCCATTGCTATGTGACAATAAGAGTGCAATCAAGTTGACCAATAATCTGGTTAAACATGCAAGAACAAAGCACATTGATGCCCGCCACAATTTCATAAGAGGTCACCTACAAAAAGGGGACATTTGGATTGAGAGTGTAGGCACTGAAGATCAACTTGCTGATATATTCACCAAGTCATTGGATGAGAAGATGTTTTGTAAGCTAAGGAATGAGTTGAACATATTGGATTTCTCAAATATGTGTTGATGCACCTCTCACTTATATGACATGCCTCTCCTTTGAGCAATCCAAGGTAAAAGTTTATTGGCATGGCATACATCCTTGCTAAGGACATGTTTAGTGTATCTTGATATCTTTCATATTTAATAGGCTCATTCATGAAAATCAAGTGAATTTGATGATTGTCTGGTACCACTATTGCTTCTATGCTTATTTTGATCTAGTGGTAGAATTTGACATGTTTGTGGGCTTGTAAACCTAGTGTTTGGTCTAGAAAATGAGCTCTAAGTGTTTAACTCAACATGGTACATGATAACCCTTATTTGGAGGTATGAAGAAGCTTGTCCTTGGATCAAACCGAGTTAAATATCTTTGGCAAATGATCTAGATTGAACCAAATTTGGAAAAATGATCCTCACCCTATTGATTGACATTGATAATCTCAACCTATCTACATTTTGAACTTTTGTGGTCATTGATGACAAAGGGGGAGAAGAACAAAGATGGTGCTATGAAAAATAAAGATATTAGTGCTATGGGGAGAAATAGAAATAGTATACGAAGATAGTGAAAAGACAACAAAGGGGAAAAGAAATAAAGATATAAGTGATAGGAGACAAGTTGGGAGAGCAAGCTCATAAACTTGTATGGTGCATTTGAATGTACATTTCATATGTTTGCTTGCATGGCACAAGTTTTAAATTTCAATATCCATGCTTGTGTGGTGTATGCTAGTTTTGAATGATGAAATGAAAATCTAGCATACATAGGTTATCTAGTGATTTCATTTCGAAGTGTTTTCAAGTGGTATTGCGCTAACCATGGTGCTAAGGATGATATATTGGTGCACTCCGATTGGTATCATGCTTCAAAGGTCCATCTTTTATACCTTAGCATCATTTGGTAGACAGATCACTTGTTTCATGGTCATCAAAGAAGCAAAATAGTGTTACATTATCAACCGCCGAAGCCGAATACATATCCGCTGGTAGTTGTTGTGCACAAATACTTTGGATGAAGGCCACTTTGACTGACTTTGGAATCAAGTTTAAGAAAGTGCCACTGCTATGTGATAATGAGAGTGCATTCAAGTTGACCAACAATCTAGTTCAACATGCAAGAACAAAGCACATTGATGTCCGCCACCATTTCATAAAAGATCACCAACAAAAAGGGGACATTTGTATTGAAAGTGTATGCACCGAAGATCAACTTGCCAATATATTCACCAAGCTATTGGATGGGAAGATGTTTTGTAAGCTAAGGAATGAGTTGAACATATTAGATTTCTCAAATATGTGTTGATGCACCTCCCACTTATATGGCATGTCTCTCCTTTGAGCAATCCAAGGTAAAAGTTGATTGGCATGACATACATCCTTGCTAAGGACATGTTTAGTGCGTCTAGACATCATTCATATTTAATAGGCTCATTCATGAAAATCAAGTGAATTTGATGAATGTATGGTACCACTATTGCTTCTATGCTTATTTTGATCTAGTGGTAGCATATGACATGTTTGAGGGCTTGTAAACCTAGTGTTTGATCTAGAAAATGAGCTCTAAGTGTTTAACTCAACATGGTATAAGATAACCCTTATTTGGAGGTATGAAGAAGCTTGTCCTCGGATCAAACCGAGTTAAATATCTTTGGCAAATGATCTAGATTGAACCAAATTTAGAAAAATGATCCTCACCCCATTGATTGACATTGATAATCTCAACCTATCTACATTTTAAACTTTTGTGGTCATTGATGACAAAGGGGGAGAAGAACAAAGATGGTGCTATGAAAAACAAAGATATTAGTGCTATGGGGAGAAATAGAAATAGTATACAAAGATAGTGAGAAGACAACAAAGGGGGAAAAGAAATAAAGATATAAGTGATAGGAGACAAGTTGGGAGAGCAAGCTCATAAACTTGTATGGTGCATTTGAATGTACATTTCATATGTTTTCTTGCATGGCACAAGTTTTAAATTTCAATATCCATGCTTGTGTGGTGTATGCTAGTTGTAGGTTTGAATGATGAAATGAAAATCTAGTATACATAGGTTGTCTAGTGATTTCATTTCGAAGTGTTTTCAAGTGGTATTGCGCTAACCATGGTGCTAAGGATGATATATTGGTGCACTACGATTGGCATCATGCTTCAAAGGTCCATCTTTTATACCTTAGCATCATTTGGTAGACAGATCACTTGTTTCATGGTCATCAAAAAAGCAAAATAGTGTTGCATTATCAACTGCCGAAGCCAAATACATATCCGCCGGTAGTTGTTGTGCACAAATACTTTGGATGAAGGCCACTTTGAATGACTTTGGAATCATGTTTAAGAAAGTGCCATTGCTATGTGACAATAAGAGTGCAATCAAGTTGACCAATAATCTGGTTAAACATGCAAGAACAAAGCACATTGATGCCCGCCACAATTTCATAAGAGGTCACCTACAAAAAGGGGACATTTGGATTGAGAGTGTAGGCACTGAAGATCAACTTGCTGATATATTCACCAAGTCATTGGATGAGAAGATGTTTTGTAAGCTAAGGAATGAGTTGAACATATTGGATTTCTCAAATATGTGTTGATGCACCTCTCACTTATATGACATGCCTCTCCTTTGAGCAATCCAAGGTAAAAGTTTATTGGCATGGCATACATCCTTGCTAAGGACATGTTTAGTGTATCTTGATATCTTTCATATTTAATAGGCTCATTCATGAAAATCAAGTGAATTTGATGATTGTCTGGTACCACTATTGCTTCTATGCTTATTTTGATCTAGTGGTAGAATTTGACATGTTTGTGGGCTTGTAAACCTAGTGTTTGGTCTAGAAAATGAGCTCTAAGTGTTTAACTCAACATGGTACATGATAACCCTTATTTGGAGGTATGAAGAAGCTTGTCCTTGGATCAAACCGAGTTAAATATCTTTGGCAAATGATCTAGATTGAACCAAATTTGGAAAAATGATCCTCACCCTATTGATTGACATTGATAATCTCAACCTATCTACATTTTGAACTTTTGTGGTCATTGATGACAAAGGGGGAGAAGAACAAAGATGGTGCTATGAAAAATAAAGATATTAGTGCTATGGGGAGAAATAGAAATAGTATACGAAGATAGTGAAAAGACAACAAAGGGGAAAAGAAATAAAGATATAAGTGATAGGAGACAAGTTGGGAGAGCAAGCTCATAAACTTGTATGGTGCATTTGAATGTACATTTCATATGTTTGCTTGCATGGCACAAGTTTTAAATTTCAATATCCATGCTTGTGTGGTGTATGCTAGTTTTGAATGATGAAATGAAAATCTAGCATACATAGGTTATCTAGTGATTTCATTTCGAAGTGTTTTCAAGTGGTATTGCGCTAACCATGGTGCTAAGGATGATATATTGGTGCACTCCGATTGGTATCATGCTTCAAAGGTCCATCTTTTATACCTTAGCATCATTTGGTAGATAGATCACTTGTTTCATGGTCATCAAAGAAGCAAAATAGTGTTACATTATCAACCGCCGAAGCCGAATACATATCCGCTGGTAGTTGTTGTGCACAAATACTTTGGATGAAGGCCACTTTGACTGACTTTGGAATCAAGTTTAAGAAAGTGCCACTGCTATGTGATAATGAGAGTGCATTCAAGTTGACCAACAATCTAGTTCAACATGCAAGAACAAAGCACATTGATGTCCGCCACCATTTCATAAAAGATCACCAACAAAAAGGGGACATTTGTATTGAAAGTGTATGCACCGAAGATCAACTTGCCAATATATTCACCAAGCTATTGGATGGGAAGATGTTTTGTAAGCTAAGGAATGAGTTGAACATATTAGATTTCTCAAATATGTGTTGATGCACCTCCCACTTATATGGCATGTCTCTCCTTTGAGCAATCCAAGGTAAAAGTTGATTGGCATGACATACATCCTTGCTAAGGACATGTTTAGTGCGTCTAGACATCATTCATATTTAATAGGCTCATTCATGAAAATCAAGTGAATTTGATGAATGTATGGTACCACTATTGCTTCTATGCTTATTTTGATCTAGTGGTAGCATATGACATGTTTGAGGGCTTGTAAACCTAGTGTTTGATCTAGAAAATGAGCTCTAAGTGTTTAACTCAACATGGTATAAGATAACCCTTATTTGGAGGTATGAAGAAGCTTGTCCTCGGATCAAACCGAGTTAAATATCTTTGGCAAATGATCTAGATTGAACCAAATTTAGAAAAATGATCCTCACCCCATTGATTGACATTGATAATCTCAACCTATCTACATTTTAAACTTTTGTGGTCATTGATGACAAAGGGGGAGAAGAACAAAGATGGTGCTATGAAAAACAAAGATATTAGTGCTATGGGGAGAAATAGAAATAGTATACAAAGATAGTGAGAAGACAACAAAGGGGGAAAAGAAATAAAGATATAAGTGATAGGAGACAAGTTGGGAGAGCAAGCTCATAAACTTGTATGGTGCATTTGAATGTACATTTCATATGTTTTCTTGCATGGCACAAGTTTTAAATTTCAATATCCATGCTTGTGTGGTGTATGCTAGTTGTAGGTTTGAATGATGAAATGAAAATCTAGTATACATAGGTTGTCTAGTGATTTCATTTCGAAGTGTTTTCAAGTGGTATTGCGCTAACCATGGTGCTAAGGATGATATATTGGTGCACTACGATTGGCATCATGCTTCAAAGGTCCATCTTTTATACCTTAGCATCATTTGGTAGACAGATCACTTGTTTCATGGTCATCAAAAAAGCAAAATAGTGTTGCATTATCAACTGCCGAAGCCAAATACATATCCGTCGATAGTTGTTGTGCACAAATACTTTGGATGAAGGCCACTTTGAATGACTTTGGAATCATGTTTAAGAAAGTGCCATTGCTATGTGACAATAAGAGTGCAATCAAGTTGACCAATAATCTGGTTAAACATGCAAGAACAAAGCACATTGATGCCCGCCACAATTTCATAAGAGGTCACCTACAAAAAGGGGACATTTGGATTGAGAGTGTAGGCACTGAAGATCAACTTGCTGATATATTCACCAAGTCATTGGATGAGAAGATGTTTTGTAAGCTAAGGAATGAGTTGAACATATTGGATTTCTCAAATATGTGTTGATGCACCTCTCACTTATATGACATGCCTCTCCTTTGAGCAATCCAAGGTAAAAGTTTATTGGTATGGCATACATCCTTGCTAAGGACATGTTTAGTGTATCTAGATATCTTTCATATTTAATAGGCTCATTCATGAAAATCAAGTGAATTTGATGATTGTCTGGTACCACTATTGCTTCTATGCTTATTTTGATCTAGTGGTAGAATTTGACATGTTTGTGGGCTTGTAAACCTAGTGTTTGATCTAGAAAATGAGCTCTAAGTGTTTAACTCAACATGGTACATGATAACCCTTATTTGGAGGTATGAAGAAGCTTGTCCTTGGATCAAACCGAGTTAAATATCTTTGGCAAATGATCTAGATTGAACCAAATTTGGAAAAATGATCCTCACCCTATTGATTGACATTGATAATCTCAACCTATCTACATTTTGAACTTTTGTGGTCATTGATGACAAAGGGGGAGAAGAACAAAGATGGTGCTATGAAAAACAAAGATATTAGTGCTATGGGGAGAAATAGAAATAGTATACGAAGATAGTGAAAAGACAACAAAGGGGAAAAGAAATAAAGATATAAGTGATAGGAGACAAGTTGGGAGAGCAAGCTCATAAACTTGTATGGTGCATTTGAATGTACATTTCATATGTTTGCTTGCATGGCACAAGTTTTAAATTTCAATATCCATGCTTGTGTGGTGTATGCTAGTTTTGAATGATGAAATGAAAATCTAGCATACATAGGTTATCTAGTGATTTCATTTCGAAGTGTTTTCAAGTGGTATTGCGCTAACCATGGTGCTAAGGATGATATATTGGTGCACTCCGATTGGTATCATGCTTCAAAGGTCCATCTTTTATACCTTAGCATCATTTGGTAGACAGATCACTTGTTTCATGGTCATCAAAGAAGCAAAATAGTGTTACATTATCAACCGCCGAAGCCGAATACATATCCGCTGGTAGTTGTTGTGCACAAATACTTTGGATGAAGGCCACTTTGACTGACTTTGGAATCAAGTTTAAGAAAGTGCCACTGCTATGTGATAATGAGAGTGCATTCAAGTTGACCAACAATCTAGTTCAACATGCAAGAACAAAGCACATTGATGTCCGCCACCATTTCATAAAAGATCACCAACAAAAAGGGGACATTTGTATTGAAAGTGTATGCACCGAAGATCAACTTGCCAATATATTCATCAAGCTATTGGATGGGAAGATGTTTTGTAAGCTAAGGAATGAGTTGAACATATTAGATTTCTCAAATATGTGTTGATGCACCTCCCGCTTATATGGCATGTCTCTCCTTTGAGCAATCCAAGGTAAAAGTTGATTGGCATGACATACATCCTTGCTAAGGACATGTTTAGTGCGTCTAGACATCATTCATATTTAATAGGCTCATTCATGAAAATCAAGTGAATTTGATGAATGTATGGTACCACTATTGCTTCTATGCTTATTTTGATCTAGTGGTAGCATATGACATGTTTGAGGGCTTGTAAACCTAGTGTTTGATCTAGAAAATGAGCTCTAAGTGTTTAACTCAACATGGTATAAGATAACCCTTATTTGGAGGTATGAAGAAGCTTGTCCTTGGATCAAACCGAGTTAAATATCTTTGGCAAATGATCTAGATTGAACCAAATTTGAAAAAATGATCCTCACCCAATTGATTGACATTGATGATCTCAACCAATCTACATTTTGAACTTTTGTGGTCATTGATGACAAAGGGGGAGAAGAACAAAGATAGTGCTATGAAAAACAAAGATATTAGTGCTATGGGGAGAAATAGAAATAGTGTACTAAGATAGTGAAAAGTCAACAAAGGGGAAAGAAATAAAGATATAAGTGATATGAGGAGACAAGTAGGGGGAGCAAGCTCATGAACTTGTATGGTGCATTTGAATGTACATTTCATATGTTTGCTTGCATGGCACAAGTTTTAAATTTCAATATCCATGCTTGTGTGGTGTATGCTAGTTGTAGGTTTGAATGATGAAATGAAAATCTAGCATGCAAAGGTTATCTAGTGATTTCATTTCGAAGTGTTTTCAAGTGGTATTGCGTTAACCATGGTGCTAAGGATGGTATAATGGTGCACTCTGATTGGTATCACGCTTCAAAGTCTATCTTTTTTACCTTAGCATCATTTGGTAGACATTGTCTCCTATATTTCCTATCTAAGCATATGTGCAAGCTACAATCCAAACTCTTAGCACATATGTAGGGGGAGAAATTGCTACCATATGGGGTTCATGAAACTTGTTCATATCCTTTACACATGGTAAATATGCTTGGACAAGCAACATGGATTCAATTGAATTTCAATTCATATCTTTGCGAAAGGGTTGTCATCAATTACCAAAAAGGGGAGATTGAAAGCTCTAGTTTGGTTTTGATGTATTGATGAAACCCTAAGTGCTAACCTAGTTTATCGAGTGATCATGAGATAGGTAGCACATTTCAAGTGGTGAAGCAAATGAAGATCATGACATGATGATGGTGATGCCATGGTGATGATCAAGTGCTTGGACTTGAAAAGAAGAAACAGAAAAACAAAAGGCTCAAGACAAAGGTATAAATGGTAGGAGCTATTTTATTTTGGTGATTAAGACACTTAGTGAGTGTGATCACATTTAGGGTCGATAGCCGTACTATTAAGAGGGGTGAAACTCGTATCAAAATGCGGTTATCAAAGTGCCACTAGGTGCTCTAACTCATTGCATATGCATTTAGGATCTAGTGGAGTGTTAACACCCTTGAAAATGTTTGTGAAAATATGCTAACACACATGTGCACAAGGTGATACACTTGGTCGTTGGCACATTTGAGCAAGGGTTAGGAACTTCACTGGCGGAGTGTTTGCCTGTAGAGTGCGGACAGTCCGACGGTGCCACCGGCACCCTGTATAGAAAAGACAGAGGTCACTGTAAGTTACCGGACGCTGGTCTTGGTAGGACCGGCATGTTCGGTCAGTAGAAGTGTGAAGACGATGGCATCAGTCTCTGATCGGATGCTAGGTCACTTAGTGACCGGACGCTGGAGGGTTGCATCCAGTCCTGCTGATGTGGTAGCGCATAGGGGAGACATTGAGTGACCGGACACTGGGCGTGTCCGGTCGAGCATGACCGGACCGGTCATGATTTCTCACTTCTGGATGCTTACTGGAAACGACCGGATGCTGAGGTCCAGTGTCTGGTCACTTCATAGCAGCGCGTCCGATCATCACTTCATCGTTGGAATCGAGTGCTCAGTATTTGAATAGAGGGGACACGTGGCATGCATCGCACGACTGGACGCTGGGGTCCTACGTCCGGTTGATATGACCAGAGCACTCGATTACCCCATGTTGTGCCCAATGAAGGGGTACAACGGCTCTATTTCGTGGGGCTTCTATTTAAGCCCCATGGCCGACTCAAGCTAACTCTCTTGGCCATTTGCATTGACATAGCAACCTTGTGAGCTTAGCCAAAGTCCTCCCACTCATCTCCATCATTGATTCATCATCTTTGTGAGATTAGGAGAGAATTCAAGTGCATTGCTTGAGTGTTTGCATCTAGAGGCACTTGGTATTTGTGTTTACTACAGGATTCGCTTGTTACTCTTGGTGGTTGCTGTCACCTAGATGGCTTGGAGCAGCGAGTATCATCTAGCGGAGGTTGGTGATTGTCTCTGGCTCCGATCGTGGTGATTGTGAGGGGTTCTTGACCTTTCTCCGGTGGAGAGCCAAAAGGTACTCTAGTGAATTGCTCATGGCTTGTGTGATCCTCATCTTGTGTTGGTTGTGCAGCACCCTATTGAGGGTATGGCGTGTGATGCCAATTAGCGCGTGAACCTCCAAGTGAGTGAATCGCCACAACGAGGACTAGCTTGTCGGTAAGCAAGTGAACCTCGGTAAAAAATCATTGTGTCATCATTTGATTCCGAGGTGATTGGTCTTCATTGGTATTCATTCTTGTGATTGATTGGTTCACTCCTCAACTCGGCGGTATAACCATCTTGCTCACTCTCTTTACATTACCGCAAACTAGTTGTCAAGCTCTTTAGTGTAGCTAGTTGTGAGAGCTTGTTAGTTTGGTTAGTGTGGCTCTTTAGTTAGCTTTTGAGAGTGCACTAACTTAGTGTAGTGACATAGATATTGAGTGGATAGAAACTCTATAAACTAGAATTGTGGTAGGTGGCTTACAATTTTAGTACGCTAGCGTAACACTTACTTCGTCTCATAATTATCTAATCGGTTTGCTAAGTGTTGTTGTAGAAATTTTTAATAGTCTATTCACCCCCTCTAGCCATTAGGACCTTTCAACTGCCTATCGCACGCTAGGCTAGGCTAGCCTCGATCATGTTTTGTGAGGCTAGGCTAGCCGTAGGGTTGCTATCACGTGGCCATCGTGGGCGCGCTGCCGGCCACAATGTGGGTAGGCTAGGGTGATGTCGCGGCGACTACCATATGGTCGACGTGCCTCCCATCTCGCCGCTCGATCCAACTACCACATTGCAACCCAGCATGGCCCCTCTGTTTGTCATATCTGAGTCGATGACCTTGGTCACTGTGGCGAGGGTGATGCCCCTCTGCCTTGCCTATCCCCGATAGCCAATACTGATGAGACCACTCGAGCTTGGCTGCTCCAACTCAAGTGTGTCATGCCAAGCCCTCCCACTACTTTGTCACTCATGTGCACATGCTTGCACTACCGTCGCCAACCAAACCCACTCGTCTTAATCCGATCATATCCGCTCACCTGCTCGTTCATCGACCACGCCATGAGCAGAGCCATCACTTTTCTTCCTCCTCTCTTCGACCGCTCAGCTTAGCAGCAAATCCTCATACTCATGAGTGGTTTAGGTAGTTAGCTAGACGTCTCTCTCACATCGAGTCCAACCTTGGACAGCCGGCCGCCAATTTGGCGTTTTTCTTGCCGTCGGCCAAGTGCACCGCCGCGCCGGTAAATCGAGGAGGGAGTCCGCCATCGGAGCAGTGGCACACCGGTGTCACGCTCGGCACATCGTCGTGAGGTGCGGGCGCACGTGGCCGAGTCGCCTCGTCGCTCCTCTACCTCAACCACCACTGCAACGTGAACCCTGGTGAGCTACTGGTGCTCATCCGTCACCGCCACCACCTCGGTAGAGCCTTAGGTCACTAGAACGTGCATGCCATGGCATGGATCCACCCGTCGCGGGGGCTAGCCCTTGATAGTGCGCCGTTAAGCTCCCCACCACTACCTAGGAGTGCACGCTTATCGATAGGCAAAGGTCGGCTCCTAACCCCTGTGGTAGCAAGATCGGGGTGTGCAGCGCAGCCGCCCATGCCGCTAGTCGCCATGCTGGCGAGCGCAGGGTAGAGCAAGGACCTCCCCGTTGTGGGGGTGGAAACATTCGAGGTCCTTAGTGCAAAGCTTGTCTTGGGTGTAATAGTGCTCTGTGACGCCGCGTGATAATCTGTTACGCTAAGGGTTTTTCTGAAAAGGTGCGGGGGCGTGCATAGGCTCCCCGTTGTGGGTCGCTTGTTGGAACGGCCTGCTACACGCACGGGCTCCCCGTCGCGGGCCAGGGCCAAAATCGTTGGCCACCGGCTTTTCCTTTTTCTAAAGCGTTTCCAAATTAGTTTCTAGGGTAAACTTGTAAATTCAATATCAATTTGGATAGCTGATCAAAAATTGTGAAACCAATTTTGTTAGGTTCCTAAAATCATGACCTATCTGCTAATGTATTTTGTTCACTTAGTTTCATAGAATTTTCAAGAGTAGATTAATTAATTTGAAGCACTTAAAATGGGTAAAACATGAACTTGTAGGAATTATTGTGATGAATTGGTAGAAGTACTGGCCCAAAATTTTTTTACAGTAGATTCCTAACATTATTAGGTGCTCACTGTAATTTTTATAGCTCCATAATAATTAGTTTGCTAAGGTAAATAATGAATTCTAGTTTATATATAGTAAATAAAAGGAAATAAAGAAACACCTAGGGATTTTATAACTAAAACATTGTGAGAAATTAGTGCCTAGTTCGACAACTTGGATATGTGGCCTAGTACGTTAATCGTCAGAGCTAGCTCGTTAGCTTGAGAGGCGTAATCGTATTTTAAGAGTTGCGATAGTCGTTGATTATTTACGTCCCTATGTTGTATCCACGTATTTCATGATAGGGGCGATGTTGGATCGTGGAGTCATTCATAGTAGCGGAAACAGATGATGACTTGATGATCATGCCATCATTATGAAAATCTAACTTTGTTATATTTTTCTAGGCAAGCCTCGGTGCATAACCCTTATTATTCTGCACTTATCTTTTGTGTATGCATTAAGTTTTAGGAGTTGAATGAAACTCACTTGTATATGTATATATATATATATATATATATCTTTATCCTATGAGTCTTACTTGTATGACAACATAGTGTAGATTTCTATGCTACAGGACTCCAGTAGAAGTCGAGTGATTGCCTGTCACTCGTGAGAGATAGGAAATATATTATTGTTGTTATTATATCACATGGAATATATATATATATATATATATATATATAGGTTGGTTACACCGTTTTCCCTGACCGTGTTGGTTAAGGACCGGCCATTGCATTGGATTCTAGTCAGGTCATAGACTTATTATCTGAGGACATACTTGTTTATAGGAGCAGGGAAGGCTCATTGCTCTCTTGTCGTGGGTTTTGGCTCTTTCTGGACCGATTGATTGGAGGTGGGGATGGTGGAGGTCTAAGCACCACACTGAGTCTGGGACTCAGGTGTGGGGGCTTAGAGTCTAAGTTTGGACGGGGACCTAGAACCCTTGACAGGAGAGTGGTGGGTTGGTCTTGCTTGTGCCTAGGGTACAAGCAGGGCGTGTGTTTTAGGGTACTCAATTGGGCACATTGATTCACGAATCGCTGGGTAATCCGGTATGACTTGTCTACAATCTAGCACCGTAGTAAGAACTGGAATATGAAAGATGGTAAAATAGTTCTAATTGCTCATCACCTGCTTGAAAGTAGCATAGGTGCTTACATAGAATGGTTAGTTAATTAACTAATGATGTCTGCTAATAAAATTGAATATAAGGATGCATGCTTAGTAATGCTTCCTGCAGATGCAATAAACCCACAAGCTAGATAGCCTTGCATATTCTTGGAGTCTTTTCTTTCCTCCTAGTAGGTAAGTCTTGCGGAGTACAATTGAGTACTCAGGGTTTATTCTACCCTGTTGTAGGTGACAGGAACATGTGGAGATGACACTTGTGTGTGGAAACCTCCTGGTGGGCTCAGCGAGGATTTTCTTAACGTTGCGGACATAGAGTTTATTTGAAACTTCCACCCAAAATGTTTTACAATGGAAAAACTTATAACATGTTATGATGTATATAACAGATCATCATGTTAATGTTTGACTTGTCATTTATTGATTTTATTTCTGCTGAAACTATGATAACATGGTTATATTTCGTTGTTATAAACATTAAATATTATACTCTGATGTTGCACAGAAAGTGATGTAAGCTTTATTCTCCTATTTATGACCCTGTTAAAAAATGTGGATTTTTGGGTTCTTTCATGGGGTGTGCTCAACAGAATTGCCTGATGTAGCTCACCTTCGGGGTGATTAGTGTCTAGTGGAAGACAAACATCTCCGTAAGTGTATTATTTTGGGCGGTTCTACCACAGGTGGTATTAGAGCATATATGAGAAAATAAAGCTTCAAAATCCTTTTCTAAACTAAAATTTGACAACCTATTTTTATAAAAAGTTAGGGCGTTGGCATACGAAGCATATAACTAGCCCTATTGCTATAGTTAAGCATCTAGAATAGGTTTAACTAGGTTTTCTCCGGTGGACTGACTCTCACATAGTATACGATCTTTGAGTTAGTCGCGCTGGTATTGCCTTAGTCATCATGACCATATGACGGGTAGATGCGCCCTTCATAGATGTCACGCACGTTGTATTGTGCATGACTAACTCGTCCCTATTTAGGAGTTACTGCTAAACTGTGGCTTCATGTTCCGCATTCGCCTGTGGTTCACGCCTGCCATGACCCATGTCTCCCCGTACTCTTTTCTGTGCTCTTATCGGACCTTCTCCCTGTAGTCGTACTAGTTAGTAATGGCCTTGGACATCGCTCGCCTCGAACGTGCAAAAAATTCGATCGATTCGTTTGTAGTGATCCTGCACAGGAACCTTGGTGGACCGCGCCAGGACCACTAACCGCTCTACCACTATAAGCAAGGCCTGGCCTAGCCATTGGTACCACCACCCGGTGGACTCTAGCTCGCCTAGCTTTTCCTTTTGAGCAAGCTTTTCGCTCAAACCTTTCTTGCAACCACTTGCCAGGAATGGCAGGAGCCTAGGTTAGCAGTTACTGCTTGAACATCGAGGGCTTTCCCAAAATCCTATATGCCACCCCATAAAAGCTCAGAGTCAAGGATCGTCCTAAGTATGAGGGCTGGGAGTATGAAAAGCATGGCACTTAGCGGTGTAAATCTACCGTTTATATTGGGAAGAGTGAGGAGTTTTCTAACATCACTGAAGCCTGGAATGTGACCACAACCTAGTTTTGCTTCATCAACACCTGCCAAGTTGTGGCCCGCAAAGCCTTGTGGCACCTTTGCTAGATCTATGAAGAGCCCATTGCTCATACCCCCATGAGGTTCTTTCCACCTTTGGAAAAGAATCAATGGGTATGGAGGGCTCATATGGAGGCTTTGTAGGGGTGGGATGCACAAGAAGACAGTCCAACCATGGTGCACTTGACCACATACCTACTTGCTCTTGTTGAGCAGTATGATCGGCAAGCCTCGGAGCTAAGGAGGTGCCTTCAGTGAGCCAAGGAAGCTAAGATCTTCTCTAGGATGCTCCAAGTTCAGCTCGCCGAAGCGCATGCTTGTACGATAGCTGTAGAAAGTAATGAGACTGCCATGGTAGAAGCTCTAAAGGAGGCTGAAGATCGGCATGTCCATTAGCTAGGAGAGGCTTATCTTGCCACCAGGGGCAAGCAGAGGATGCTAGCTACTGAAAGGCATGATCCCTTGATCCTAGATGGTATCCCTATCCATCCACTGGAAAGGCGAAGGGCTGGTGCGGCAGTACCGCCAGCACCCCCACCTTTGGAAGTGTCAGAAGTAGAGCCCTCGCTTCCCCTCACTCAGCCACTGCCAAGAGATGAGGCAGATCCATAGCCAGGGCAGTAGGAGAATCCGCCAAGCTCGGGAATGAAGATGTGTGGTCTGACAAAGTAGACTAGTTGCCTTGGGAAGATATACCCGTAGTTAGTGGTGTCTTTCGTCGCTGTCATCCAGTATTGTAATCTTTCCATTGCATTTCGTCTGTAGTTGCTGAGATCGTCCGATCATGGGGAAGGTGAACGATGTGTCGAGAATGGGAGAGTAAGTGCCTATATGTTGTACCAGCATAAGGATGTTTGGTTGTGCATTTTATTTATTTTGCTGTGTATTGCGTCTGTCCACCCTTAAGTCTCATTAGACGTGCTTAGGGTTTTCAAGGACGATGTTAAGTGGGTTACAAGAGAAGTTGCCATTCAGATGCCAGTAGATTAGCCATGATGGGATAAAGTAGGACACTGTATCGACTAATTGTGGATGTCCTAGCAGAACAAATGAATCTTTTTAAATCAAATCCGTTGTTGGATTTAAATTCCTTGTCCCTTGTTGCGAACGGAAACATTGTTGTCTAAATCTTCCCTTGCAATACTCTATTTCTATGGTCTATGATCCCACTATTTTTCACTACGTGTAAGTTGGTAAAGTGGCCTGGTTAATAGCTTATGGTGCCACGATGAAACCGAGGGCCCCTATGGAACAGCTGCCACATGATGATGCTACTTGGCATGCGCTGGTATTGAGGGTGTTGACCAGTCCCTTTGCCAAGGTACACCGCTGTACCACTCTTGCTATAAAGTATCCTTCTTGGAAATATTCAGGTGTTCAAATGGGAAATCCACAATGGGTTGATGAAATAGTATTTCCTCAAAGTAACCAAGAGAATATGGTTTTGGTGGAAGTAAGTATGTCATGATCTCAGTTCATACAAAGGTTGGCGTATATTGTGGACAAGGAAGGAAAGAAAAAGAAGAGTAGTATGGAAGAGTTAGTCTCGGATAGTAGGGAGTGATTGGAAAAGTCTGAGTGGATGTCATATCCCAAGCACTGTGTCTAGCTAAACCATGCTACGCATGTCGATCACTATTACTGAGTGTCCTACGGACCCCGTCTGTGTTAGGGTCCACTAGCACCCTATCCTCGTGTAACCACGACATTATGCCGCACCCACCGTACTCGTGCATTGTGCGTTTCCCCTTTTTTCCTAGCATCCTATCGGCTCTCGATCCTTGCCCTCGTCCCCATACTAGACCCCCCTTTCCCTCTCTTTTTCTTCTCTTGGGAACACAGTCGCCCGCACGCCTCCCTCATCGAGCGAGCCCCTCTCATATCTTTTTTCCTCCCTCCACTCAAGCTCGCACAGGGAGCATACCATGGCTGACCTTATCCCCACAACGTGAACCATCAGTGTTTCCCTTCCATGCCACCTCCACTTCTGGTGTGCTGCACCCCACCTCCATTTGCCACTACAAGATGCCCTTGGCCTTTGCTCTCCTTCATTCCCATCCCCCCTCGCATTCGAAGCAGGGCTACGAGATCCAGTCGTCATCCGAAGAACTAGGTTCATCAGTCAGAGGCGACTATGAAATCTGAGAAGAGGAAAGGATCTGGTTTTTGTCAAAGAAGTTCAAGTCCACCTTTGGTTAGTCGGTCTCAAGGTTTATGATATTTGAGTTCTCTATCTCCTATTTCTGGATCTGTTGGACATACATCATGTTTTGGATAATCATTTTCTTATTGTTTCTCCATTGCCCTCGTCTATCCCGACTTCTAGATTAAGCCTTGGTTGTACTAGGTTGCTCTTAACCATGTAGCTCTAAATCCCTATGTGGTTTAGCGTTCGACGTCGTGTAATCTTTTTGATGTAATTTTAGATCTACAAAGTGTAATCGTATTTCTACCTTTCTGATTCGTGTTTCAAATCTTGAGACAAGATTTTGTTTAAGGGGGGCAAAGCTGTAACACCCTCGGTGTTACCACTTAAACAACTTGCCAAACTATGTCATGAGCATCATGTTTATGTGTCAATGCATGTGATGAAGTGTGTAGATCAATTTCCGTAACTCAAAACGATCAACGAAAGTGCTAAACGAAAGTTGATTCAATAGTCATGTTATATCACTAAGGGTTTAAAACCAATTTTTATTAAGCAAAAATACTATAGAACATGTATGTGACACTTAAATAAAGTTGGAAGTACAAACTTGGTAGATGACAATGCAACTTTTGTTTCGGTAAATAAATGTTGTTGAATAGTATTTTTGATAGCTCAAGGATTGAAGTTGGAATTTAATTCTAGCCTCTAGAACTAAAATGATCAAGTCTGAAGACCTAATGATGATGTCATTTTGGCATTTAAATTTTGATTAAATTTCTTAAACACTAGATTCATGTTTTTGCACTATTGGTTGTACTAAAGTGAGTACATGAGCATGGTGTAGGTCGAAGTCGTGTTGAAGATCACGTTGCTCTCGTAAAAATTGCCCAAACTTCGTTAGAGCGCATTGCGGTCAGGTTTTGGCGCTCCGTTCGTGAATCAGCGCCTGGCTTGATGAACCTATTTTGGCGTGTCTCTATCTCTCTCAGTAGTTCATCTAAGTTTGCGTTTGATGCTCCTTGGGATAGCCTTTAGGACCCTCTTGAGCCTTGGCAAATTGGTTTGGTCTCAACCGAGCTAGGTTGGTTTTGGTTGGAGCTTTAAAATTCGTGGACGCCACTGATAGCAGCCGCTCGGTCCAGGCTCGTGATCACTGTGTGCTACCATTGCCTGGCCATTCATGGCTTTGGCCATGCCATGGGCCGGTCTAGGAGGCTACCTATTCGTGCTAGGCTGGGCTGGCCTAGTCATGTTTTATGAGGCTAGGCTAGCCGCGCCATCGTGGGCGCGCTGCTGGCCAGGACATGGGCAGGCCAGGGTGATGTCGCGGCGACCACCGTGTGGTCGATGTGGCGCCCATCTCGCCGCTCGATCCAATTACCACATCGCAACCTAGCATGGCCCCTCTGTTCGTCGCATCTGAGTCGATGACCCCGATCGCTGTGGTGAGGGTGATGCCCCTCTGCCTCGCCTGTCCCCAGTAGCCGATACCGACGAGACCGCTCAACCTTGGCTGCTCCAACTCAAGTGTGTCATGACAAGCTCTCCCACTACTTCATCACTCATTTGCACATGCTTGCACTATCATCACCAACCGAACCCACTCGTCTTAATCTGATCGTATCCGCTCGCCTGCTCGTTCATCGACCATGCCATGAGTAGAGCCATCGCTTTTCTCCCCCCTCTCTTTGACCACTTAGCTTAGCAGCAATTCCTCATACTCATGAGTGGTTTAGGTAGTTAGCTAGATGTCTCTCTCACATCGAGTCTAGCCATGGACTGTCGGCCACCAATTTGGCGTTTTTCTTGCTGTCGGCCAAGTGCACCGCCACGCTGATAAATTAGGGAGGGAGTCCACCATCGGAGTGGTGGCGCACCGGTGTCATGCTCGGCACACCGTAGTGAGGTGCGGGCGCACATGGCCGGGTCGCCTCATCCCTCCTCTACCTCAACCACCACCGCAGCGCGAACCCTGGTGAGCTACTGGTGCTCATCCGTCACCGCCACCACTTCGATAGAGCCTTAGGTCACTGGAACAAGCATGCCATGGCATGGCTCTGCCCATCACCGGGGCTAGCCCTCAGTAGTGCGTCGTTAAGCTCCCCACCACTAGCTAGGAGTGCGCGCTTATCGATAGGCAAAGGTTGGCTCCTTACCCCTGTGGTAGCAAGCTCAGGGTGCCTAGCACAGCCGCCCATGCCGCTGGTCGCCATGTCGGTGAGCATGGGGTAGAGCATGGACCTCCCCATTGTGGGGGCCAAACCATTCGGGGTCCTTAGTGCAATGCTTGTGCCCGGTGTAATAGTGCCATGTGATGTCGCGTGATAATTTGTTACACTAAGGGTTTTTCTAAAAAGGTACGGGGGCGTGCACAGGCACCCCATCGGGGGCCGCTTGTTGGGCTGGCCTGCTACTTGCATGGGCTCCCCATTGAGGGCCGAGGCCGAAATGATTGGCCACTGGATTTTCCTTGTCTAAAGCGTTTCCAAATTAATTTCTAGGGTAAACTTGTAAATTCAATATCAATTTGTGTAGCTGATCAAAAATTATGAAACCAATTTTGTTAGGTTCCTAAAATCATGACCTATCTGCTAATACATTTTGTTCACTTAGTTTCAGAGAATTTTCAAGAGTAGATTAATTAATTTGAAGCACTTAAAATGGGTAAAACATGAACTTGTAGGAATTATTGTGATGAATTGGTAGAAGTACTGGCCCTGAAATTTTTACAGTAGATTCCTAACATTATTAGGTGTTCACTATAATTTTTGTAGCTCTATAATAATTAGTTTTCTAAGGTAACTAATGAGCCCTAGTTTATATATATAGTAAATAAAAGGAAATAAAGAAACACCTAGGGATTTTATAACTAAAACATTGTGGGAAATTAGTGTCTAGTTTGACAACTTGGATACGTGGCCTAGTACGTTAATCATCAGAGCTAGCTCGTTAGCTTGAGAGGCGTAATCGTATTTTAAGGGTTGTGATTGCCGTTGATTATTTTCATCTTTACGTTGCATCCACGTATTTCATGATAGGAGCGATGTTGGATTGTGGAGTCATCGGGAGTAATGGAAGCAGATGGTGCCTTGATGATCGTGCCACCATGATGGAATGCTAACTTTTGGTTACATCTTACCCAGGCAAGCCCCGGTGCATAACCCCTATTATTCTACACTTTATTCTATGCTTGTGCATTAAGTTTAAGGAGTTGAATGAAACCCACTTGCATATATATATATATATATCCTTATTCTATGAGTTTTAGTAGTATGATAGGATCGTGTATATTGCTATGCTACATGACTCTGGTAGAATTCAAGTGATTGCCTATCACTCATGAGAGATAGAAAAGAATTATTGTTGTTATTATATTACTATCACATAGAAAATATATGAATGATAATTGGAGACCGGGTGGAATGGTACTTTAGATCTGGACTTGGTTTGGCATTCGAGCGAGGCTTGGATTGCACTTGTTCTGCCTGTGTTGGTTAAGGACCGTTTGTTGCATTGAATTCTAGTCAGGTCACAGACTTATTATCCTGAACACATACTTGTTTATGGGAGTAGGGAAGGCTCATTGCTCTCTTGTCGTGGGTTCTGGCTCTTTCTAGACTAACTGATTGGAGGCGGGGATGGTGGAGGTCTAAGCACCATACTAAGTCTGGGACTCAGGTATGGGGACTTGGAGTCCAAGTTTGAATGGGGACCTAGACCCCTTGACTGGAGAGAGATGGGTTGGTCCTGCTTGTGCCTGGGATACAAGTGGGGCGTGTGTTTTGGAGCACCTAGCTGGGCACATTGATTCACAAATCACTGGGTAATCCGGTATGACTTGTCTATAATCTAGCACCATAGTAAGAACTAGAAGATGAAAGATGGTAAAATGGTCCTGATTGCTTATCACCTGCTTGAAAGTAGCACAGGTGTTTACATAGAATGGTTAGTTAATGAACTAATGATGACTGCTAATAAAATTGAATATAAGGATGCACATTTAGTAATGCTCCTGTAGATGTAATAAACCCACAAGCCAGATAGCCTTGCATACCCTTGGAGTCTTTTCTTTCCTCCTGACGGGTAAGTCTTGTGGAGTACAATTGAGTACTCTAGGTTTTATTACCCCCTATTACAGGTGATAGGTGGATGCTAGAGCTGACTCTTGTGTGTGGATCCCTCCTGGTGGGCTCAAAGAGGATTCCTTTACGCTACGATCATAGTTTTATTTATAACTCGCACTAAATGTTTTTATAAATAGAAGTTTTATAATTTGTTGTCATAGTTTATATATCAATGCTTCATCATATCATGGATATATATTTATTTTTGCTGTAACTCTGTTCACATGTTTATATTCTACTGTTATAATCAATAAATATTATACTCTGATATTGAATAGAAAGTGATGTAAGAAATGACCTAAGAATGTTGTAAGCTTCATTCTCTCATTTGTGATCCTAATGGAAAAATATGGATTTTTGGGTTCTCCCTTGGGGTGTGCTCGACGAAACTACGTAATTTAGTGTCTTCCCTTGAGTACTTAGTGTCTAATGGAGGACAAGTACTCCTGGGAGACATTAGATTAGATAGTTCTGCCACAGGTGGTATCATAGCCATAAATGAGGAAATAAAGCTTCGGAACCTATTTCTAAAATTAAAACTTGACAACAAATTCTTTTCAAAAAGTTAGGACGTTGCATGCGAAGTTATATAAGTAGCCCTATTACTATGGTTATGTATCCAGGATAGATGGCACTCTGCTGACTTAGGTAGGCTTAATCAAGTTTTCTGCTGGTACACTGACCTCAAGCATAGTCCGATAGTATCGCCTAGCTACAGGGAGAGAACGATGCGTCAAAAATCTAAGAATGGTTGCCCTATATGTTGGCAATAGTAGAAGGACATATAGGGTGTGCATTCATGCACATCCTGTTTGTGCATGGTAGTGCCCGTATTGCTTGCAGATACGCCATCCATAGGTGTCAACGCGTGTCATATTGTGCATGATTGACCCATCCTTGTTCCAGAGTTATTGCTACACTGTGGCTTCGTGCTCCACGATTCTCCTATGGTTCACGCCTGTCGTGACCCATGTCTTCCCATACTCTTTCCTACGCTCTTGTCGAACGCTTGTCCTACAGTCGTACTAGTCAGTAATGGCCTCGGACATCACTTGCCTAGGATACACAGAAAAATTTGGTCGATTCATTTGTAGTGATCTTGTGCAGAAACCTATGGTGGACTACGCCAGGACCACTGACTGCTCTGCCATTATAAGCAGGGCCTAGCCTAGCCATTAGAACCACCACTTAGTGCACTATAGATCGCTTATCTTTTCCTCTTGAGCAAGCTTTTCGCTCAATCCTTCCTTGCAACCACCCACCAAGGATGGCAGGAGCCTAGGTTAGTAGTTACTGCCTGAACACTAAGGGTTTTCCCAAAATCCTATATGCCACCCTACAAAAGCTTGGAGTCAAAGATCGTCCCGAGTATGAGGGCCATGAGTATGAAAAGCATTGCACTTAGCGGTGTGAAGTTACCATCTATATTGGGAAGAGTTTGGAGTTCCCTAGCATCACTAAAGCCTAGAATGTGACCGCAATTGGGTTTTGCTTTGTCGACACCTACCAAGTTGTGGCCCGCAAAGCCTTGTGGTACCTTTTTTAGATCTATGAAGAGCCCATTAGTCATACCCCCATGAGGTTCTTTCCACCTTTGGAAAAGAATCGACGGGCATGGAAGGCTCGAATAGAGGCTTTGAAAGGGCCGGATGCGCAAGAAGATAGTCCATCCATGGTGCACTTGACCATGTACCTACATGCTCTGGATGAGCAGTATGATTGACAAGCCTTGGAGCTGAGGAAGTATCTTCGGCGAGCCAAGGAAGCTAAGATCTTCTCTAGGATGCTCTAGGTGCAGCTTGCCAAAGCGCATGTCAGTGCGGCATCCGTAGAGAGTTGGGAGACTGCCATGTCAAAAGCTCTAAAGGAGGCTGAAGATTGGCATGCCCATCAGTTGGGAGAGGCCAACCTTGTCACTAGGGCCAAGCAGAGGATGTTGGCTGCTGAAAGGTAGGATTCCTCGATCTTGGAGGGGATCCCTGTCCACCCGTCGAAAAGAAGGAGAACCGGTGTTGCAGTACCGTTAGCACCTCCACCCTCAGAAGTGTCAGAAGTAGAACCCTTGCTTCCCCTCACTCAGCCACTGCCAAAAGAGGGAGAAGGTCCATAGCCAGAGTGGTAGGAGAATCCGCCGAGCCTAGAAATGAAGATGTATGGTTTGACAAAGTAGATTAGTTGCCTTAGAGAGATGTGACCATAGTTAGTAGTGTCTTTCATCGCTGTCCTCCAATATTGTAATATTTCCATTGTATTTCATCCGTAGTAATTGAGGCAGTCCAATCATAGGGAAGGTGAATGATGTGTCGAGAATGGGAGAGTGAGTGCCTGTATGTTGTACCAGCATAAGGACGTTCGAAATGTGCATTTTATTTTATTTCGTTGTGTTTATTGCATTCATCTACCCTTAAGTCTCGATTAGACGTGCTTAGGGTTTTCAAGGGTGATGTTAAGCGGGTTACAAGAGAAGTTACTATTCAGATGCCAGCAGACCAGCCGTGATTGGATAACATAGGACACTATAACGACTAATTGTGGTTGCCCCAGCAGAACACTTAAATCTCTTTAAATCAAATTTGTCGTTGGATTTGTGTTCCTTGTCCCTTGTTGCAAAACAAACCCTTGTTGTTTGAATCTTTCCTTGCAATACTCCTCTTATTTGGTGGTCTAGGACCCCACTGCCTTCATTGCGTGTAAGTTGGTAGTAGTTGCCTGGCTAATAGCTTATGGTGCCACGATGAAACCGAGAGCCCCTGTGGAACAACTGCCACATGGTGACACTGCTCAGCACGCGCTGGTATTGAGGTTGTTGACCAAGTACCTTTACTAAGTTACACCACCATACCACTTTTGATACAAAATATTCTTCTTAGAAATATTCAGGTGTTCAAACAGGAAATCCACAACAGGTTGATGAAATAGTGTTCGCTCAAAGTAAACAAGAGGATGTGGTTTTGGAGGAAGCATGTATATCATGATCTTAGTTCATACAAAAGGTTGGATTTCCACATCCTCTTGTATCGTGACGCTGCCACTACCATCACATCATCATCATGTCAGCACTGGTCCACTGCATCTCTGTGAGGTTGCCGGTCGTGTGCGTGTTGTCTCTGTCGCGCGCATGTGGGTGTGCCACCGTCGTCATGCCATTTACGACACTGTGGTGCATGGGCCACGCTGGTCGAACATGGGCACACGTTGTCCGTAGCGCCGGTGCGTGGGCCTCCTATGCTCACCGCTCGTGTCCTACCAAGGCAAGGACGAGCCGAGCCCACTGTCGTGTTCCATTTCTCTTTCTCTCTCTACTCTCCGCCACTGCCGAGTCGCGTCATGACGAGTCAGAGAGTGAGGACCTCTCATCAATTCTTCGTGCTCGCGTCTCCGCCTTCACGTCCCCTCTCCAGTCGACCCCACCCTGCTTTGACTTGCGTCACACCGAGCTCCAATTTTGGAGCTTTGCCCGCCGCCGTGCCGTTAAGGCCCGTCACCGCCCACACCGTGGCCAGCCTCCACCACTTCACCCTGCGCTAATTCCTCTACATCACTAGCTCGCCTTGGCTCCCTCTTCATCATGTGGACACTAGTCGTAGCTCTAGTGCTGCCTCCTCGCCGCTGACATGGCCATGCCCTTATGGTCCGCCATTCACCTAGCAGCACGCACGTGGCCAGGCTCGCTCGGGTCATCTCTGGCTGAGTCGGCTTCTTAGTGAGGTCACTGGTGAGTTGTCATTGCTGCGGCTACCCCTTGTTGTTGCTACGGCTCACCAGAACGCCATCGCCATTGCCGTAGGGTGCCCGCCATCATGGAGAGGTCCTTCTATGGCGTCTCGGCACGTGCAACCGCCGCCCAACATTTCGCGTCGAACCCTAGGTGAGTGTCAACCTCGTAGATAGGTCAGCGCTAGTGCCAGCGCTTGCCGCACCGGAGCGTGCAGGGGAGGCCAGAGACCTTGTCGTTGTAAAAAGGAGAAAGATCCAAGGGTTCTGTTGCAAAGTTATTGTCTATAGAAATAGTATGTGTAGTGTTCACGCTATTTTCTGATAACGCGAGGGCATTTTTGCTAATGTGCCAGCACGCGCAGGCTTCCTCGCCGCGGGCCGCCTCGCATGCGTGGGCCGGTGCCACATGGGCCGCACCGAGGGCCGCCGTGCGCTCGCGCGCGCGCGCATTGCATCACGTGGGCCACGTTGGGCCAAAACCAGTTTAGCTTTTTCGTGGAGAATAGAAATAGCTTTTCATTTGTATTTCTAAGCTGATCTTTGGTAAATCATATAAAATTATGTAGGTATCCAAAAATTGTGAAACCAATTTTATTAAGTTTTTAAAATTATGCTCTATCTGTTAGTATATTTCGTTCATATATATACTTATCGATACTTGGAGCTATTAAATCATTTGAGAGTGCTTGATATTATTAGGTTAAATATTATAGGAATTTTTGTGGTAAAATGGTGATAGCTTTAGCTTTAAAAATTTTACAGTAGCTTTATGGTATTATTATGTGCTAACTGTAATTTTTGTTACTTTAGAATAGACTTAACATAAGGCTAGTTAAATGCTCTTTGTTTTAAATATGCATTAAATCATTAGTAGAAATAAAGATATATCCTTCGTTTGTAAAGCTAGGTGTTTATTAGTTGAACCCAATACTTTACTCGATGAAGATGATAGTTAGCTTAGTATCTTAGTCATTAAAGCTAGCTTAGTAGTTTACCATGTGTATTCTTATTTTAAGAGTTGTTGTTGCCGAAATGCTAAGTGTTGCATCATCATCGCATGTATGTAGATTACGAGTTGGCGGAGATCGTGACCATCGGAGATCATGAGTTCGAGGAGTATGAGGAGATCCTCGTGCAGGATGAGGTCCTAGAGCCGCCACTGATTGACTGAGCTGACACCGCGCCTGCTCAAGGCAAGCCCCAGTGCATGACCCTTATTTTGAATAATCTCTGGATATATATATATATATATATATATATATATATATATATATATATATATATATATATATATATATATATATATGTGTGTGTGTGTGTGTGTGTGTGTGTGTGTGTGTGTGTGATGTGCATTTATGTTATAGGATTTATGTTGAAACTACATGCATAGATAACCTACCTATGAGTCCTATTAGCATAGGTTGAGTAGCTGCTATACTTAGGCTATCGGTAGCGTGAGTAACCTGTCGTTACTCACAATAGGTGATTAATATTATCACTCTCATGATAAAATGGTGAAAAGAAATAAAGACCGGACACAGATATGGTATGGGTATTGGTGGGTCTTATAGGTTGTGTCCCGCGGCCAATAGGGCATAGCTTGATTACACTATTTTCTCTGTCCGTGTTGGTTAAGGACCGATCATTTCATTGGACTCTAGTCAGGTCACAGACTTATTATCATAAGCACATACTTGCTTATGGAAACGGGAAGGCTCGTTGCTCTCTTGTCGTGGGTTCCGGCTCTTTTCGGATCGACTAATTGGAGGTGGGGATGGTGTAGGTCTAAGCACCACACTGAGTCCAGGACTCAGGTGTGGGAGTTTGAAGTCTAAGTTGGACGAAGACCTGGACCCCTTGACAGGAGATTGGTGGGTTGGTCCTGCTTGTGCCTAGGGTACCAGCAGGACATGTGTTTCAGGGTACTCAACTGGGCTACATTGGTTCGCGAATCGTCATGTAATACGGTATGACTTGTCTACGATCTAGCACCGTAGTAAGAACTAGAAGATGAAAGATGGTGAAATGAATCTGATTACTCAACTTTTGCTTGAAAGTAGAACATGTGCTTACATAGAATGGTTAGATAATGAACTAATCATGACTGCTAATAAGAAATCTACATAAGAATTCACTACTAGTATTGCTTTTGGCAAAAAGGAAACCCAACAAATCATAAAACCTATCATATCCTTTGGAGTCGGAAAATTATTCCCATTAGTCGGGTAAGTCTGGCGAGTACATTGTGTACTCAGGGTTTGTTTACCCTTGTTGCAGGTGCAGCTTGACGAGTAGCTGTTGTGTGGAAGATTCTTCTGGTGGGCACAGACGGATCCTTTTATCTTATCGTTAGATGTTTATTGTAATTCCGCTGTTTAAATTTCGCACTCTAAACTTAGTATTGTAACAATATATTTTCTAAGAACTCCTGTGGTATGAAATATTGTAAACTCGTTCTTATTATTGGATCATAGAGGAGATACGTGAATTATTCGAGTTCTCTCTTGGAGTGTGCTCGACGGAATCGTCCGATGTAGCTTACTTTCGGGGTGCTTAGTGTCTGGTGGAAGATGAACGCCTCCACAAACGTATTATTTCGGACGGTTCTACCACAATAGCAATGGCAAGGGGCATGTCAAATCTTATTGGATTGACGGGAAGGACGGGATGAGTGTGCATGAAACACATGAAAAATATTACACATAAGCGATGCCGATCGGAAAATGGTGCGGTCATATTTGAGTTCACTCGTCCATTAACACCTTCATGCAGCGGAAGGGTGGAGTGCAAGAACATAATCGATCCGACGACTCCTCTGAAGGTCATCTGGACCATGGGTGCTCAATGGTCACCGGGCCCCTTAAGTTTGAAGAACATGCACTCGGACACAAGCAATCGTCCTATCAGGATTCTTCTGCTGAGCGGCCTGGCTGAAGCAGTGGAGGACCTCCGCCCGGTGCTTGGTGTTCATGGGTTTATGATGTTTGTGGCATGGGCTATTCTGCTGCCAGGGGGAATCATGGCTGCGAGATACCTGAAACATCTGAAAGGCGAGGTCTGGTTCCAGGCTCACACCTATCTGCAGTACTCAATCATAGCTGTCATGTTCTTGGGTGTTCTGTTTGCAGTCGCTGAGCTCCGAGGTTTTTCTTTTATATCCAGACATGCTCGAATTGGCGCAGTAGCATTGACATTCGCATCTATGCAGCCAATAAATGCCTATCTTCGACCGCATAGAACAGAGAATGGAGAGTCTCCGCCTGGAAACAGAGTGGTTTGGGAATATCTGCATGTTCTGACCGGGAGATCTGCTGCGCTTGCTGGAACCGCGGCGCTCTTTACTGGTTTGCAGCATCTTGGGCACAGATATGACAGTAAGACCATCAAGGGACTTACATGTGGGCTGATCTTATGGGTTATAAGCGTTACTTTGGTAACCGCTTACCTTGAGTATATGGCGATTAAGCGAAGAACAGCAGGTGCTGATGGTGTTTCAGGAAAATGGGTGCTTGGCAGCACTGAGGAAGATGATACAGTCGATCTTTTGCAATCTGAAAGGGTAGTCAGTAAAATGGAGTCTAATTCATCACCTGAACCAATGGAAGTACAGCTTGAGCCACTTAAAAGACGAGACAAAATTTTCACCATACATATGGACATAAAAGTATTTTAACTAAAATTCTTTATAGATAGAACGAGCGGCATATACATCTCAGGATAAAAGAAGTTTCAGTTTCAGATTTTTTGTTGACATATATATAAAGGGGGGATTGGTGAGAGCCCCATCTTTGACTTGCTCGAGAGGTATTATCACGCCACATGGTATAGAATAGGTTTATCTTTTGTCTTTTGGAGCTTAGGTCCTTGTCTTTAATCTCCTAACTTCTTAGCAGCAATGTATGTAATGTATATCTGTACAATTTTGGTAATAGTTATAACTGAAAAGAGGATACAATTTTTTCTTTAAATATCACGCGACTCTGAAGCATTTTCACATATGCTACTATCTGACATTATCTGTTTGTGATATGTTGTGTATATACATTATGTGACTTGGAACTAGAAACAACCGTCCAACGAAATCACAGTGCGCCTGCATTTTGTAAAATCAGCTATCCACATTTTATCTGTAGGCTACAATTATCCTTTGTGCTATTTTTTTTAAACAATTTGTGCTAATTTTTTGCCTTCTTAATATTAAAACCAGTGGCCATCTATGCCTACCTGATGCAATGGGGCATGTTTGGTACCAATTGAAAGGGGTCCAATGTTGGGTTGCTCTGCATCTTGGTATTACCTATGTACTGATTCCATGATATTGCTTGCCAAAATACCAGAAATGCATTTACTTCTAAACTACATATTCATACCCGCCTTTTGTCGGCAAAAACAGATTTCCTTTTTGCTGTTGTGACATGCAGGCAAAAGTAGTTGCCCACTTGTCTTCTACTAACGTGCTGCAGTTTGTTGACCCTGGAAATCATCCACAATAACCATTGAGTTGGCTCTCATCTGCTCCAAGCAAAAAAGACCAGGCTCGAGGTACTTGCATCAATGCACGCGTTAATTAACATAGCATTTGATGTGCTCTTGCAAGTATATAGCTAATGCGAGTTTTTGCCCTGGACAGCTACCGCTGGTGCCTCGGAATTTGCAGTTCGACATGGCAGAGGAAGAAGAAAGCCCCCCCCCCCCCCCCCCCCCCAGAAGCACAATGACAAGCCGAAGCGGAGAAGGGACCAGGGACCAACATGGAAGTCACAAGAAGCATGACGATGTGCACGTGATAGCCTATGTGGGCCCGCAGGGAGAGCCTTTCCGGCCAACAGGGATCCTTAGCAAATTCAGCAACCAGTGCTCCATTTTAGAAAGGGAGAAGGTGTCTATCACATATGAAAATTGGAAGGATGTCCCAGAAGAAGGAACACGTGTGGAAAGACATGCTGAGGCGGTTCATGTATCCAGAGGGCTATGATAAAGAGAAGTGCAAGGGGCATGTCATAGTCCTGGCAGGAAAAGCACTTCAAAACTTTAGGTACAAGCTCAACAAGGAGTATGTGCAGAAAGGGGAGACACCCTTCACCCGTTACAATTACATCTTGCCTGAAGTTTGGGAACAGTTCGTCAGACAAAAACAAACCCCAGAAGCAAAGTTCAAGAGCGAGTACTTCTCCGAGCTTGCTAAGAGGAACCAACACCACCACCACCACCTGGGCATGACAAGGTATGCTGCTAAGAGGCCACAGTGGTGGGCAGAAGAAAGGGCTTTAGCTGAGGCCGGGCTATCGGATCCGTACACAGACTGTGATGTGAGGGCACGGGACTTCCTCAAAGGCCGCAAGCCAAAAAAGCTAAAGGAGGGCAAGTCCAAGTTCAACGAGCCACAGACCGAGGAGGCGGAGAAGTGGATCTTGGAGGTCACTACGGTCGAGAAGGGAGGGTCATTCGAACCTCGCCAAGAGAGGGACGTACTAACTGAGGCGCTGGGAAACCCTAAGCACCGCGGCCATGTCCGTGGCGTATCTTCAAGGAAGAGCTGGAATACCGTGGATTCCTAGCAATCCAACTCAAGCACATACCACATGAGGCAAAGATACAAGGAAGGGCTCATCTAGAAAGGCAAAGATGAGACAATGAAGGTAATGATCATGGGGTCGATATAAGATGCTTTCACGAGCACCGACCCCATGATGGTGGAGGTGAGGTCGCAGCTATTTCGCCAGGCTGGCGTGGTGCTACCATAGGTTCAAGACGTCGTACAAGGGTAGATGGTGCCATCGACCAGAGGACTCCCTAGGTACCCAGTCGACGACATCGTGGAACCTACTAGCTGCACGCTTTAGGTGCCCTTCGGTAGG
The DNA here is from genome assembly GCF_019320115.1 of Miscanthus floridulus. NCBI lineage: Eukaryota > Viridiplantae > Streptophyta > Magnoliopsida > Poales > Poaceae > Miscanthus > Miscanthus floridulus. The sequence goes on from NC_089598.1 coordinate 116,029,572, forward strand.
GCATAGAGGACGAAGGATGTGGCCACAGGAGTGACACTGCCACCCAAAAGCGGTGCCTTGTACGGTGGCAAGTCGATCCCACCTGACTACGCTAGGGTGGACGTGATGTGGACCGACACAGAATTTGATGAGGATGAAATCGATATTCCCACCAAAGAGGGGAGCAGAATCATCGACGCTACTCTTGGCAAGCACGTGCTATGGAATAAGGGTGACATTGTCTTGGAAGTGCCAACGTCGGCGTCAGCTCGCTCATAGCCTTCTCCCCCTGGTGACCCGGGTGATGACGATGACAACAACGATGATGACAACAGTGGTGATAATGACAATGTTGGCCGCCTAGGCAGCAATCCTCGAGGCAGTCCGGCTCCCAGCAACAGCAGTCCATAGGGAGGGACAGCGGCAACACCGAGCGATGTGACACCACCGCCTACAAGTGGTTTGAACGAGGGCACAAGCCAATGTCCTCCCCCATCAAGGAAGCCTATAAATGAAGAGGAGGCCATACCCTGCAACCACACCAAGAGAAGTTGGGCGGCCTATAAAATAGCCGACAAGTACCCATACTCAACTACATTTGAAAGGTTTGCTACTAGCGAACATAGTCAATCTATAATTCAATTGGAGATGCAAGCTGCTTTTTTCACTCCCTAACATCTTAAGCCCCGGTGTTGTAGGCCGAAAACACCGCCATCGATTTGGGGCCTGTCGGATGATTGCCCCGACCGCTACGAGCATGGGAAGTTCATGATGACCTTAGACGACTGTAACAACCCAGGTTTTCCAATACCCAAAAATCTAAACTTAAAAAATTTTATAACAAAACACATGCATGGTGAGTGTGCATACTAGGGAACCACCCATGTAGTTGCACAAGTAGAACCAAGTTAGCATGGTTGAGTGTTTTGCATTTAATTCAACTTGTGAGTTGCTTCTTCATGATTTTATGTGATGTAATAAAATCAATCCAACCTTTATAAATAAAATGTTTGTGTGAGTTGCCAACCTATGGCTTGGACCCTAAAGCCCTCGATGACCTCTTGTGGACCCCACTAGGGTGTATACATGTTGGCAACACATGTAAACATGCATAGGAGCCCTAGGCGTAGTGTGGAAATAGAAATAGAAATAGAAAATCAATTGGAAAAAGGAGGAAAATGGAAAAGCCAAAGAAGCCCTGCAGCAACAAGCAGCCCAGCCCCCCCTACCAGCCCATGTCGCCTGCGTAGCCTAGCTCCGCTCCCACGCGCGCTGCTGCCAGCCTAGCAACACGGCCCAGCTCCCTCCCGCGTGCGCCCGTGCCCGCGTGAGGCCAAGCCGGCCCAGCAGCAGCCCACACCACGCCCGCCCGTGTTGTAGCGCGCCATCGTCATCTTCTCCCCTACCGCTGATAGCCCAGCCTCGCATATCATCCCCAACCCTCGCCCTTCCTCTGCTTTTCCAAAAGTAGAGCACCGACGACTGGGGGAATCCCACGGTCCCCTGTATGCCCTGGCTGTTGCGCTCCAACACGTGGATGCGCGTCATTTCTGCAGCCCAGCGTGCCTCGCCTCTCCCAGCCAGTGTCGCGATGTGCATGACATCATTGCAGACCCATGCCCCCCTGACACCACTATCCTCGCCTTGACCATTGGGGATTCAAAATTGGGAGCACCCAACCACCCGTGATCCCGTGCGGAGCCCCAAACCCTAGCCTAGAGGCTGTATCCGCCCTCCACGTACCTCCTTCCCCTCCATCCGTCGTCCACCACCCGCCATGGCCAAGCTCGGGCTATAATAGCCCTGAGCCGGTACCCTAGCCTTCCCCTATCCACTCTAGCACCACTGGTGTCTTCAACCACACGCGAAGACTAAGAGATAGAAAGGAGAAGGGAGGAAGGAATGAGAAGGAGGAAGCCGAGTTGCCGCCGCCGGGAAGCCACCGCCGAAGCCAAAGATGATGCCCCGATCGTCTACACCGGTGTAGCAGCTCGGCACAACACTACACCACCTCATCACTACACTGCCTTGTCACCATGCTGCTAGCCTAGCACCACCACCACTACCGGTGAGCCCTAACGCCACCTCTACTCGCCATCGTGGACACACCCTGCCAAAGGCTGGCTTTTTTCGCCGTTGTCATGCTCTGCACACATGCACATGAGCCAAGGCCTGGCCTTGCCAAGCCACTAGAGCTCAAGAACACCGATGCACCATGTTGTGTGGGAGCAGTTTGCCATGGCCGGTGCTTGGCAATGGCGAGGAGCGTTCAACTCAACTTGGAACGGTAGAGGTGCACACGACTCCATGGCAATCTCCGCCTCACCAAGGGACACGCTCCGCACCAGCCGGTCGAGGGAGAGAAGCCATAGGAGCCATTGGTCGTGTCTGCCTTACTAGGACCACCATGCTCCCAAGCCACCACCATGTCAGAGATGTTCCCGTCGATCCTGGCCGCCTCGTGGAGCGAGGAGGGGCCAATGGTGACCGCCGTAACCCCGCGAGCCTCACCGCATGCTTGGTTATGCCTAAAGCCTACTCGAACCCCCCTCACTACCACCATGGTGACCTCGCCGGAGCTCCGCCACGTGTTTCGCTGTGGAGCAGACTCCGTCGTGGACTTTGGTCACTAGCGCCACCTTCTGTAGCCCAACCGTGACCCTAATTGCAATAGAGACTAGGCTTTTTCACCCTGGCCATGCTCACCCATAGCACCACTACGTCCACCATGGTCGCCGCCCTAGCCATCATTGCGAACCCCCATAGCCACACCTAGCGCCCTAGTCAAGATCACTGAAGCTTGGCAATGTTGACAGAGCCTGGTAGAGTATCCCGATGCCTTGAAAGACCTCACCGTCGATCCCATGCCACCGCCGCTTGCCGTAGAGCTATCGTCGGTCAAAGAGATAGAGCCCTAAGGTACCACCTTTAACCCCTTGGTGGGTTCGTCTCGAGCCCATGATGTCGACGAGCCCATTCGTGGCCTCACCGATCCATCGTGGCATGTAGCGCTGTGAGCTCACCGCTGGTGGGGAGATGGCCAAGGAAGAGGAGGGAGCTGTCGCACCTCCGCCTCCCCGTTCAGTGCGCCTGGTCCACCGTGAGCCATAGAAAGAAGAGAAGGAGTGGGCGCAGTCCACCATGGACCCTCTCTATGGTCCATAGACCCATGCCGCCTGAACCACCGTGAGCCGCGCATGTAGACCAAGCCTAGTAGGAGCCCAGCTACGCCACATGGCCGCCTGTCTAGGTGACACGTGTTTGAGCCCGGCCCAATCCAGCCCGTCGAGCCCAGCCCAAGCCCGATCAACGTTCACCATTGACCATTAACCGTGGATCCAGTCCCACTTGTCAGCGACTGGATTTGCCTCGCCCAATACCATGCTGCCACGTGTCAACCCTAGATTTTCCTTTTCTTTTTCTTTTTTAGAAAATGATTTAAACTTAGAAAATTCGTACGACCTCTGAAAAATATGAAACCAGTGCCTAAATTTTTCTAAAAATGAGCTCTATGTCATAGGCTTGTGTTTGAGTGCATTTGGACCTTTTGAATTTCTGTTGCTTCTTGTGATCATCTATAGGAGTCGCTTATCGTGGCTATATGTCTTGTTTGATAGATTTGAAGGAGCCACAGACTGAGGAGCATGGCCTTGACTACACTAAGAAGCTTGGAGATGACCTACCAGGTGCCATATCCCACCCAACCTTGTAGAATCCTATTAGACATGCTACAATGTAGATGCTAGTGCTTTACTTTTATGCAAATGATCTGTGATAGGTTGCATGGTAGAATTGCTTGTGAGCCATTACCTTGTCACAACCTATACCCCTGCACACCCGCTATTAGGTTAGATGCTCGCTTACTTTTTGGCTACTGCTTCTACTATGCATTATATCTGTGATGTGATGCTTGGTGGAGGATTGTATGTGAGTGGTTAAGGCACTAGGTGGCAGTAATGTGGTAACAGCCGGGGAGATCTTGGTGTGTGTTTTGGGTGTGTGGTGAGGGTTGAGTCGATCCAGCAAGATCTTACGATGGGTTGTTGGACAAGTATTGCCAGAGGGGTGTGACCTAGGCATCCCTTTTGAGTGTTACCTATGATGGGTGCATGTGAGATGAGGAGATCCCGAGGTGGAGTGTTTTGTGGGATGAAGCCCTAGGATGGAGGTGTCGTCGAGGCATGGGGTGTTGGTTATCCCCTGTTAAGAAGATATCATGTACAGTCCATCTAAGGACCCTACGTAGCCCTAGCACATGGAAGACCATTGCGCCTACCACCATAGGCAGTGTGCCCTTCACTTGCTTTAGCTGTGGTCAACCGAGCCACAAGGTCGCTGACTGTCCCATGAAGAACGCCGCACCACCTGCTCCAACCCTAGCGAGATAGGCTTCGGTTTAGGGTATGCCGCACAAGAACGTTGCTGGAGCCGCCCATGGTCACCTCACCCATCTGACCGTAGAGGACGCCCAGAATGCCCCCAACATGGTGTACGGTATGTTCATTGTGCATGGAGCTACAGCTTCAGTACTATTTGATTCAGGTGCTACCTATTCTTACATATCAGCCAAGTTTGCACAAGAGGAGCCTATAGACACTAGTTCACCCTTGGGTCGCATTATATGCATGAAGAGATGTCAGGGAGTGAGCATCATCATTGAGGGTCACCCTTTTCTAGCCAGTCTTACCTTGCTTCCTTCTGATGGACTGGATGTCATACTAGGGATGAATTGGCTGACTCAACACAAGGGAATAATATCTTGCTCACCACGGTATGTGGAGATAACACACCTGAGTGGTCACGTAATCTGATGTGAGCCCAACCTTGACAGGATAGTTTCCATGTTGTGCACCTTGGAAGCCAAGTCAGTTGAGGAGGTGCCTGCAGTATGTGAGTACCCTGATGTGTTCCCCGAAGAGTTGCCAGGTATGCCACCTGATCACAATGTGAGTTTGTGATCGACCTTCTGTTGGGTATAGGACCTATTGCTAAGAGGCCCTACCGCATGCTAAGAGGACCTATTGCTAAGGTTTGCCACCTGATTGGGTAAGTTACCTCATTTCGATGGGACTAACTTTGCCAAATGGAAGTACTTGATGAGAGCCTATATTATAGGTCTTTATCCCGGCATTTGGGAGGTTGTTTGTAATGAATTTGAGCCACTGGTTGATCCCAAGAATCCAACCATGGAAGAAATGAGAATCATCCACCTCAACGGTCAATCTACTAGTGTGCTACTTAGTGCCTTGGATGGTGATGAGTACAATAGAGTGATTGGTGTGGATGTTGCCAAGCAAATTTGGGATACTTTGCATCTTGCACATGAAGGGGTTGACAAAGTGAGAAAAGCAAGAATTGATTTGTTAATGTCCAAGCTCAACCAATTTGTTATCTTGGATGGAGAAGGGCCACAAGAGATGTTTGATAGGTTGATGACCATGGTGGGCAAGATTAGAGGCTATGGTTGTGATGAGCTAGATGATCACAAAGTTGTCAAAATTATGTTGGAAGCTTATTCACCAAGAAATGAGACCGTAGTAACTCTAATTAGAGTCAAGAAGAAGTTTGAGTACTTCACACCAAATGATGTACTTGGGAGGATCTTGACCTTTGACATACAAAGAGAAAAAGCAAATGAGAGGAAGAAGCTTGGAGAATTGCAAGCAAAGCTAGAAGGCATCAAGATCAACAAGAATGTATCTCTCAAGGCCAACAAATCAAGCAAGCAAGGCTCTACAAGCAAGTCCAAGACCAACAAGCAAGCTTCAATTAGCAAGGCCAAAGCAATCAAGCAAGTTCAAGAAAGAGTAGAGACCACCTCATCCTCTAGTGAGAGTTAACATGATGATGACCAATATGAGAAAGTGGATGATGTAGCTCTCTTTATGAGGAGGTTTCACAAAGGGTTGAAGAAGCAAGGGTACAAGGTAGTAAAGAGGAAGTTTCCAAACAAGAAGAAGAGGACATGCTATAATTGTGGAAGCACCAATCATTTTATTGCCAAGTGTCCACATGTGATCAAGGAGAACAAGTATAAGAAAGAGGAGGACAAGGCCAACTAGAGAAAGAGCAAGAAAAACATGGGAGAAGCTCACATTGGGCATGAATAGGATTCATCTATTGAAAGCTCAAGTGAAGAAGATGAGAAAGTTACAACCATTGCTATCCATGAGCCATCTTTTTCACCAAGACTCTTCACCAACATGTCCGATGATGACTACTACTCCCCTCACATTTGTCTTATGGCAAAAGGTGAGAAGGTAAAATCTAAATCCAAGGCCAAAGCTCCTCCACCTCCACCTCCTAGTGATATCTCTAGTAGTGATATTAGTGATAGCTCTAGTGATGATGAATCTAGTAATGAAGAAATTAATAAATTAACTAAGAACTTACATGGAAAGACCAAACTATTCATCGCTAAACTAATGGAGGACTTAGAGAGTGTCCAAGCTGAGCTAGAATCTAGAGAGGAAACTATTATCCAACAAGAGGATATCTACATTGCTAGCAAGGAAGCTCTTGCATTAGAGAGAAGTGAGGTGGAATCCTTGCGCAAGGCCTTGGCCAAAGAACAAGGGGACCATGCTATCACAAAGAAAGAAAATATTGCTCTAAAGAAAAAGTATTATGGCTTAGATGAAAAGCACAAAGAACTTGAGCTACAATATAACATTCTTTGGGATAGCAACTCACATCCCTCTAAGGCAAAGGATGCCTCTACTACCTCCACTAGTCAAGGTTGTGTAAAATGTTATAATATTGATTTGAATGCCTATTCCACTAACCTTACAAACATAGAGGCAATGAGAAAAGAAATTGCTAGACTCAATGAGATCATTGGCAAGAGCTGCTTGAGTGGTAAGGATCAAGTAAGTGATAAGAAGGCAAATGATTCAAAAGTGCCTCAATTCAAGCATGGGAGACACCCCTCAATCAAGCAAGGGCTTGGGCACACTACAGGAGCCAAGACAAATGGAAGAAAGACCATAAATAGCTATGAGTGTGTCAAGTTTGAGAGGAAGAAAAGAGTTGGTATAGATCAGCCTATAAAGACAGCGGTGTGCTGCAGTGAAGGCCGACTGTGCCGCTCCTCGCAAAAATAGGAAGGCTACCAATTCTGCTTCTCATCAAACTAAGCCTAAGAAGAAGGTGTCCTAGCAGAAATAGGTTCTACAGAAACCAAAGGAATCAGTGTGGGGCACTATGAACAAATATGCATACCAACCAAAGTTTCAACCACCTCGACAAAGCTTGACTTTGTGTTTTGTTTTAAGGAACAACAGCAGTGAAAAAGTGGTTGCCAAATATGTTGGAAAGAAAGCCAACACATATGTGAATACTTCTATTTGGGTTCCTAAATTTCTTGTAACTAACATGCAAGGCCCCAAGTCATATTGGGGTCCTAAATCAAGCAACTAAATCTATTTTGTAGGCATACTCATCTGGTGGGTCAAGTTGGGTGCTTGATAGTGGATGTACAAATCATATGACCGGAGAAAGGAGTATGTTCTCATCATATACCCCGAAGATGGACTCAAATGAAAATATTCTCTTTGGAGATAACTCTAAGGGGGATGTGATTGGTCTCGCTAAAATAGCTATAACCCTTGAGCATTCAATTACAAATATTTTACTTGTTGATTCGTTAGGTTATAATTTGTTGTCCGTCTCTCAATTATGCGAGATCGGCTTCAATTGTCTATTTATGGATAAGGGTGTGGAAGTCTTTAGAAAGGAGGATTCCTCTATTGTCTTTAGGGTCATTTAAAGAACAAGCTTTACTTAGTTGATTTCAACAAAAGTAAAGCTAATCTTGAGACTTGTTTAGTGGCAAAATCTAGCATGTGGTAGCTTTGGCATCGCCGACTAGCCCATGTTGGGATGAGGAACTTGGCCAAACTTCAAAAGGACAAACACATCCTTGGGCTAACAAATGTTCACTTTGAGAAAGATTGGATATGTAGCGCTTGTCAAGCCGGAAAGCAAGTTGGCATACCTCACCCACCAAAGAGCATCATGACCACGATGCAACCATTGGAGCTCATATATAGGGATCTCTTTGGACCGGTCGCCTACCTAAGTATCGGGGGTAACAAATATGGTCTTGTTATTATTAATGATTATTCCTGTTTCACTTGGGTATTTTTCTTTTTTGATAAGTGTCAAGTTAGAGACAAAGTGAAGACTTTTGTTATAAGAGCTCAAAAGGAGTTCGGTCTCCCCATCAAGAAAATGAGAAGCGACAATGGGACCAAATTCAAGAACACCCAAGTTGAGGAGTTTCTTGATGAAGAGGGCATCAAGCATGAGTTTTCAACTCCATACACCCTCAACAAAATGGTGTAGTAGAGAGGAAGAACCGTACACTCATTGATATGGCAAGGACAATGCTAGATGAGTACAAGACGCCAGACATCTTTTGGTGTAACGCCGTCAACACCGCATGCCATGCCATCAACCGCCTCTACCTACACAAGAAGTTGAAGAAACCTTCATATAAGCTTCTAACCGGTAACAAGCCTAAGGTGTCTTAATTTAGAGTGTTTGGGTGCAAGTGTTTCATACTTAACAAGAAACCCAAAATCTCTAAGTTTGCACCTAAAGTTGATGAAGGTTTTCTTCTTGGTTGTAGATCAAATGAGCATGCCTACCGTGTCTTCAACAAAACCTCTAGGAGAGTTAAGATTGCAGTAGATGTGACATTTGATGAATCTAATGGCTCTCAAGTGGAGCAAGTTGATTCAAGTGTTGTAGGAAAGGAGGATCCACCATATGAAGCAATCAAGCAATTGGCTATTGGTGATATTAGACCACAAGAGGATGAAGTCACTGAAGTAGTGGTTCCTCAAGTTGCTGCTAAATCAATTTCCGCTGTTGTACCTGATGCAACTCTAGAGCACGGTAGTGTTGCACTCCCTCTAACAGCAGTAGCAAGTCTAACTCTGATTCAAGGACAGAACCTATAACCCATATTCGAGCAAGAAGATAATGAAGATCCAGAAGATGGATAAGAGGCCATTGATCATCCAAGGCTAAGGCAAACAATACAACGGGATCATTCCATTAACAACATTCTTGGGAGTCTTCAAAAGCGGGTAACAACTCGTTCACATTTAGCAAACTTTTATCAATATTACTTGTTTGTTTCCTCTTTGGATCCTCTTAAGGTAGAACAAGCACTTGGAGACCCAGATTAGGTGATGGCCATGCAATATGAGCTCAACAATTTCAAAAGAAATCAAGTGTGGACCTTGGTGGAGAGACCCAACACCAATATCATTGGCACCAACTGGGTCTTCCGCAACAAGCAATATGAGAATGGCGTGGTGACAAGAAACAAGGCAAGATTGGTTGCTTAAGGTTTTACTCAAGTAGAGGGCTTGGACATTGAGGAAACATATGCACCGGTGGCAAGACTTGAAGCAATCCGAATGCTTCTAGCCTATGTCGCTCATCACAATTTTAAGCTATATCAAATGGACGTAAAGAGTGCATTCCTCAATGGCCCTATTCAAGAACTTGTCTATGTTGAACAACCACTGGGTTTTGAAGATCCCAAGTTCCCCAACCACGTCTACAAACTCCAAAAGATGCTCTATGGGCTTAAGCAAGCACCAAGAGCAAGGTATGAATGCCTTAAGGAATTTTTGCTTAAACAAGGCTTTGAAATAGGTAAGCCGGCCCTACCCTTTTCACTCACAAAGTTGGTAAAGATATATTTGTGTGCTAAATATATGTCGATGACATAATATTTGGTAGTACTAATCATACTTTTTATGAGAAATTTAGTAGGATCATGACAAAGAGATTTAAGATGTCCATGATGGGTGAATTGAAGTTCTTCCTTGGATTTCAAATCAAGCAAGTGAAGGATGAAACTTTCATTAGCCAAACGAAGTACACCCATGATATGCTCAAAAAGTTTGACATGATGAATGCCAAGCCTATCAAAACTCCCATGCTAACCAATAGACATCTAGATCTCAATGATGAAGGGAAAGCCATGGATAATAAGGTATATCGCTCTATGATCGGCTCTCTACTTTATTTGTGCGCATCTAGGCCTGATATTATGCTTAGTGTGTGCATGTGTGCTAGATTTCAAGCTAACCCAAAAGAGTGGCACTTAGTGGCCATTAAGAGAATATTAAGATATTTAGTACATACTCCTAACCTTGGCTTGTGGTATCCTAAGGGCTCTAAGTTTGATCTACTTGGGTATTCGGATTTTGATTACGCCGGTTGCAAAGTAGATCGAAAAAGCAGTTTAGGGACATGTCAATTCCTTGGATGATCCCTAGTGTCTTGGAGTTCTAAAAAGCAAAATTATGTAGCCCTTTCTACTGCCAAGGCCGAGTACATTGCGGTCGGTGCATGTTGTGCCCAACTACTTTGGATGAGGCAAACTCTTCATGATTTTGGATGTCATTTTACCAAAATCCCATTATTATATGACAATGAGAGTGTCATTAAGCTTGCAAACAATCCCATAAGCCACTCTAGAACCAAGCACATAGACATCCATCATCATTTCTTAAGAGACCATGAAACCAAAGGAGAGATTAAAATTCACCATGTGAGCACCAAAAAGCAGCTAGCCGACATCTTCACAAAGCCCCTCGATGAGTCAAGGTTTTGTGCTTTGCGTAGTGAGCTAAATATACTTGATTCTCATAACATGGTTTGAATTTTAGCATGCCTCTGTTTGATAAACTAGTATCTAGGCAAAAGAATTGAAAATTTTCATATTGTGCATGAAACTAATTTATAAAAAGGCAACTTATGTATCATGGTCATGGTCTGTATTGATTATTTGTTTTTAGTCATAGTATATAGGTGACATGTGTCCATATCTTATATAGAGACACTCATATAGATTATAGCTAACTTCCACTATTTTGGGGAGTGCAGCAGTGCCGCGCCTACCGTGCGGCAGTGCCACACTTTGGATCCCAAATTGAGATTCAGCCCAAATGGTTTTACTGTGGGGCCCATTTATTCTTCCTCTTATCCTTAGGTTAGTAGTAACTTCTTTCCCTCTCTCTCTTCCCCCTGACACCGACACCCGCGCCTCTCTCCTCTCACGCCCGCGCCATCGTCGTCGCTTGGCCGCGCATTGCCGATATCTGGCACTACCACGGTAGCTGCCAGCACTCCCTCAACGTCACTGACGGCTGCTACTACTCCTGGCCCAAGCAGTTTCTTCCCTCTCCTCTCCATTCCTCGTTTGAGAAGATGGAGCAAGGAGATAATGACCGAAGGGGGAAAAGAAAGATGAATGAGCAAAATGACAAGGATCCACCTCGCCGTGGTTGAGGGAGGTCAACAGCAGCAGGCAGTAGTGTAGCTCCAAGGGGACTTGGTGATAGGGGGAGGCACGTGCAATACACGTGCAATATATTGAAGATGAGGAGAGGCTAGACATGATAGGTCGCACCACTGATGCCATTCCTGACACCCCATAACATCTCTCTGAGTTTGATGGCAGATACATGAGAGATTTTGAGGGTGAGATCATCATGAGATCTCCATATGACTCATGCCAGCATGCAGTTGTCAACTATTCTAAGAGTTGGAAGCTAGTGGAAGAGACAAGGGGGATCAATCCCTATGCAGTGCGTAAGGATTTGGGCATTTATTATAGATTATGGAATGAGTTTCATTCCAACTTTTATGCCACTGCCATTCTTGCATCCAAGAAAACCAAGATTATCAAGATGTAGTATATTGATTAGGATGAGATGCAGAGAAGGAAGAGACTGAGTTTGACAAGGTAATCAAAATTTGTGATAGATTCTAGCTTTCAGACATCATGAGTTTCCAGTATAACTAGAATGAGGAGGTACTTGCACAGCTTCATGCCACATACTTCTATGACCAGACCTCTGATGAGATTCACTGGATGACTGATGGTCGACACTACCGAGTTGACTTTGTCACTTTCAGCCGGATTCTTAGCTTTGGGGAGGAGCACAGAGGTTACACTTACATTCATGATGAGCCTTGAGCTGAGATCTGTGACATCAGTTACATGTGGAGAGATAGAAGGATTGCAGATGGCAAGAGGAGTGGTCTACATAGCTTTTATTACATCCTCAACAACCTCATCAAGAACACCATCAACCCAAAGGATGGAGTGGCCTCAGATATTAATGGCTGTGTAAGAAATGTGTTGGCTAGATTTGCTCTAGGTGGGGACAGGTTCAATGTCCCTAGATTCATGTGAACTGAGTTGAGATTTGCAGTGGAGGATGGGAGGAGGGGGCTGCCCTATGCTCCTTACCTCATGTTCATGATTGAGAGGGTCACTGGATTTTATTTTCTGAAGGATGGGATGCACATCGTCTACAAAATTGAGAAGACCTAGATAGCTACAGCTACTCAGGGAGTGGGGAGTTCTCATGCTCATGTAGATATCCCTGAGTCTTCCCGCTCTAGGTCTCATAGAGGAGGCAAGATGAAGAAGTTTCATAAGTGGTTGAAGGCAATCTTCAGCAAGTGCACCTATGCAGCTGACAGAGCATATGAGACATAGCTTGAGCAACGTCAGCAGCGTGGACAAGACCTTCCACCACCTCCTCCTATTCCACCTCCTCCACAGTATAACCTTCCAAGTCTCTCCAACATAGATTCAGATGATGAAGACAAGTAGCAGGGACGAGCAGCAGATTGGGATGAGACCCTAGAGGGATACCATCAAAGATAGGAGCCGAGGCGTTCCACTCGCTACACTACCACTACTCACCATTAGGGCCATGCATGTATTGACTCTGACGATGATGATGGTGATGGTGGTGCCAGGACTGCTGCAGGAGGTGATGATATTGATTGGACGAACATCAAGGGAGATGACAAGTAGGTGTTGATCTTTCTTCTTTTCTTCTCTTTTTGGTGCTTTATGCCAAAGGGGGAGAAAATTAGAGGGGTCAACAACTTTTTCGATGCCATGGAGGTTGCTGCGTTCATATCCATTTAAAATAGTCTTCGTTAGGTAAGAGTTTGAGAGTCCATTAGAAACTATAATTATGAAATAATGCTACTATTTGACTCTTTGTATGGGATATGGACATATATTAATCTATGTTGTCGCTTGTGATACAATTGTGCTAGAATGTATATCTTTATATATATCACATGTTGTGTGGTGTCTGTTCTGATCTGTGCTATTACAGCAAGTGTTGTAGTGCCGCACTCAGCTGCAACAGCAAACCATGTTGTGCATAAACTGTCATTTGCATCATGATTTACATACCTGACACAGTTTGCAGCACCCCACAGGAGCATGGATGTTGGTAGAGCCCCATCACTTTCACTAAAATGTGAATCTTGGCTTCTTATGCCAGTTTTAGAATTCAATTCTCCATTCACATACTTAGGGGGAGGCTCTACACCCATAGCTCGAAAAGTCTCCATATTTATTTCATATCTTTTGTAAGCTCTAATTGGGTTGTCATCAATCACTAAAAAGGGGGAGATTGAAAATGCAATCGAGCCTTAATTGTGGGTTTTGGTGATAATGACCACACAATTAGAGAACTAAAGAGATTTATCGAGATGACAAGTAGAGAATTTATATTCGAGGATGCTACATGAAACGGATGAGCCCCCAATTATAAATGTAGATGGCTTCAAACTCAAAGGAGGTTTAAATTCTTTTATATATTGAATTTGAGTATAGGAAAAGCTATACTATTAAGGGGGGGTACAATGCTTAAGCTAATATGTGCTACCAAGTGCTCAAACAACCACATGCATCCTCAGATTCATAGCCAAGACAGTCTACACTTCACTATTACCCTTGTTGTCTTGCATGGTGTGGTACTGCTGCACTTGAAGAGAGGCTCTCCCGACCCCTTGGTCATGGGCTCTGATTCGCCTAACCCCTTGGTCACGGGCTCTGGCTCTTCTGACCCCTTGGTCATGGGCTCCGATTCGCCCAATCCCTTGGTCGTCGGCTCCGTCTCGCCCGACCTCGAGGCCACGGGCTCCGTCTCACCTGACCTCGAGGCCGCAGGCTTCGTCTCGCCCGACCCCTTGGGTGTGGTGTCCGTTGTGGGCTGGGGGTATATATACCTTTTCCTTTTCTCTCCAATGGCTATATATGATTTAAGTGACCGTTGGGGGCTAGGGGGTATATATACCCTTCCCCTCCCCCCCCCACCAACGGTAACCAGCTCTCTTCTTCCTCACTTCAGCACGCCCAAAATTTAGAAGGAGCTCTCGCTTTCTCTCACTCCATTGTTGACCTCAAGCCCCAAGAAAATCCATTTATTTCCCCATCAATCCTTGAGGGATAAGGGTTCAAACCTTGATTAGAGAGCAGCTCCATTGATTCAAAAACTCTAAAGGGCCCTTGGTTCATGTTTTAGCCGGCGATTGTGTTTGTTACTCTTGGAGCTTGGCTCCTAGCCGGCTAGAGCATTGCCTGTGGACATTGCCAAATTGTGTGGCAGCCCTGGGAGGTTTGTAACCATCTCTTGAAGCTAGTAAACTCACCCCTTATCTCAAGAGTTAAGTCTCTTAACTTGAGAACAAGGAAGGGCTAGAAAGCTCTAAGCCCTAGTGGCTAACCTCAACAACGTGGAGGTAGGCAAGCCTTGGTGGCGAGCCAAACCATGAGATAAATCATTGTGTCACTTGTGCTTGATTTACATTACTTGCATGCCATATTGTTGATTGAGTTGATTTCTAGAGTCTGAGGCTAATCAACTTGTGTGTGGTGTTCTCCCCACTTTCAGCTATCGATCTGTGATCTACTACCCTTTAGGAAGCTAAAAATTTTACCCAATCTAAATTTCGTTTGGTAGATTTTAAACTATGAACTAATCTCTCCTTCAGGTGCAGTAGTGCCGCGCTCACAAAGCTGCAGTGCCGTGGGTGAATCTGACTTCGATTTGAGTTGAATTTTTACAGGCCTATTCACCTCCCTCTAGGCGTTCCAGAGATCCTACAAGTATGAGTTCACCATTGTGTCTTTTCGACTCACCAATGCCCCCGCCTACTTCATGAATATGATGAATAAGGTATTCATGTAACACCCAAAAATTTCAACTGCAAATTAGTAATTAACTTTGAGCATTTATTTGATTTTCTATGTATTTTTAACCAAGGCCAAATAATAAATTTTGGTTAAATAAAATTAACTATAAGGTTTAAAAACATGTTTGTTGCATTCATGCCGAAGCATACTATTTTTGGTTGAGTGTAGGGCTATATTGTTTGAAGTTGAATTCAAATTTCATTTGAATTAGGCTTCGATTTGAAAACTAGAAAATAGGAAAGGATTTTCTTTAAAATTTTTCTTCTTCCTCTTTTCTAGCCCAACTGCTGAACCGGCCTAGCCCTTCCTGCACTTGGCCTACTAGCGGTCTAGCCAGCGACTCCTCCTCCCTTCCTTCTCCCACACACGGCTTGCTCCGCACCAGCCCGCTCGTGGCCCACTTCGCGCGCGCCTGCTGCTCACCGCACGGCCCAGCTCGGCGCCGCAGCTCGCATCAGCCTGCCCCGCGTCACGCCCACTCTCTCCCTTTCTCTGGCGACCAGGACCCACTCATCAGCGCCCATCCTCCCCTTCCTTTCTTTGCTACCGATGATGGCGCTGCCATCTATGGCAACACGCCATCGTGCCCACGCCCGCATGGAAGGCGTTCAAAATCGCCTGCCTCATGCTCCTTGCAATCTACCGCACGCCGCCCACCTACAAAACCCCAAGTCAGACCCCTCCCTCTCTCTCCTTTTCCTGTCCGCGCTCAAGCTCACCACCGCTGCTCTGCAATCTGCCATTCCCGAGCCTAATCCCCATTGCCGATGCCTCTTGGAGCTCCGCCATACTTCCCACGACCATAGGTACCCCCAATTCCTCATTTTGGTAAACCATCGCTCGAATTTCCCAAACCCACGCCCATCTTCTCTCTCCAGTCATAGCTGTTGTCGACCCGTACCTTTAGAGATCTCCCAGACGCTGCGACTACTTCCTTCGACCTCACGGTGAGATGCTTGACCTACCCGTGCTCTCCATTCATTGAATGACGCACTAGAATGTCGTACCGACAAGTTCCAATCACATTGAAAATGGCACTGCTACTGGACCATCACTCCAACATGTTCCCTACCCTTGGTTTGCACCCTGTTGAGTTCATGAGCGCCCATAGTTCATTTTCGTGTGTTTGGTTTCGATCGGGATGGCCGGAATCGCCTTCTCGGCGTCCGTCGCCGAGCTTGACTCACCGCATGCCATGGTGTTGGCCACGGGAGTTGCCTTCTCCAGTGATCCCTTTGTGCCTTTGTGCCAGCACCGTCAAATCTTGCATGGATGGCCATGATTAAAACATACCAGTTCGGTATGTGGCCGGTCCACCGCGGATCGTGGACTCGGTCCACAGCGCCGCTTCAGCGCACGCCCACGCACGCGTGGTTCACCGCGCCACACACGCGTAGACACATGGCCGCCTAGTCTATAGCCACACGGTCAACCCACGACCAGCCATGCATGTTTTGCAGATTAGCCCCTCGATTTCCAGAGAATTAACCCACAGTCCAGTTCAGTTCAAATGAATTGTTTTTCAGTCCTATTTTTATTCACTTTAGACCCTGTAGTTTTAGGAAATAGTGCGCACCATCCATAATCCGTGTAAATTTAGATTTTAATTGTTTTAATTCAAAAATAAGTGTTCTATTATTCGTAGCATTACGTAGAATAGTTTTATAAGCTTTTTAATCTATGTTCTACTGTTTGGTGTAGTGTTCTAATAGAAGTCTATTTGTCAGCATGCAATGATTGGAATGGATGCTTGATTGGTGAATTGGAACATGTTTAGAGGGTGAGCAGTTCGTGGTCACTGAGGATCAACAAGAAGATCAGTAGTACCTAGAAGAGAACTTTGAGCAAGGCAAGTGTAGCAAAGCCCCTTGCACCTATGAACTTTATAATTCATATTCATGCATGTGTCTAATTTGAAATACCTTTAAGGACTTTACCTAGATTATTACTTGTACCATATATCCTTGTTACCTAGGGATTGGGTATACATTTTGGATAGATGTTGTAGCACTTAACATAAAATAATTGTTAAACATGACTAAAGGCATTATGCAATGTGATAAAATGGAGCTTTTTAGCAACAATTAGGGGGCTAGAGTACGGGGCTAAGTGCTCTAGTGTCTCTCCATGAGGACTTAATCCTGAAGCGGTCACCTAGGAGGTTTCGTATAACCCCGAGTGTCATATGGCTCTGACTTTAACATGTTACCTAGATTGTGCTAGCTCGTCTGTAGCTTTCCATAAGGGCAAGAGGGGGGCACTAGTTGGTATGTTTTCTTTCCTGCTAGGGTGTGTGTACCGTGCCACGACCATGCATGCCACTCCTAGAGGAGGGCCACATACGGCTAGATGACTGAAACCTTAGCAGCTATGACTTGTTAGTGTGACTAGCGAAGGGTTACATAGTGAAACCCTGCCACACTTCCTAGGTAGAGGTGTTGTGGGCTTTGCAAACCCCGACATTGGGAATCACGGCTCGGTGGGTAAAGTTGTACAATTTCTATAGAAATATTTGACTTGTTATAATAGTCGTGCCCACGGATACGAGCGATCTGGATCCTTCATGATTAGTGGTTACTATGGATGGATTGAGAAATGATATAAACTTGATTATACATTATTACCACTTGGGATTTGGGATTGTTCACTAAAGTAGTGATTCAAGATGCTAAAACTTGATCAACTAAAATTGTGAACCACGGTCAAACCGTGTCTAGCCTTTTAGCCTCATAGATCTCTTTGATATACTTGCTAAGCATGGTGAACTTACACTTGCTTTACATTCAATGAAAATCCCGGATGGGTAACAGATAGCGTGTATCAAGAGTATCCGGAGGATGTCTAGGACTACTAGGATGATGTTCACCAGTTGGAGTCCCTGTGGCAGTTTGGGTTTAGTTTTCCGCTATGTGTAATAATGTTGCCAATGAGCAAAACTATGTATTAACTTTATGATGAGATATGTGATGTAATAAGTACTTTGCTTTGATATTATTACAATTTGATGGTATATGTGTGTTTGGACATCCTGGGCGCACATATATGAGTACTTGATTTTGCTATGCAAAATTGGGTGTGACAAATTGGTATCAGAGCTATAACTGACTGTAGGACGATCAACCTAGTTAGAAATAGATGTTTTTAGGATCACATTATCTTTATTTTGCTACCTTTAATTTGCTATAAAATTTTTGCTTATATTCTATCATTTATCTGCTGCAAAAATTATCTTATTCTAATACTCAACCTTTTCAATCTTATAGATGGCCCGCACCAAGCTGACACCCCATAAGAGGACCACTGTGATGCCCACAAGGAGGACAAGGTTCATGTTTGGAAAGCGCGTTCTTGCACATCTAGTGGAGGCTCTGAGGAGCATGGAGGAGGAACCGCCTGTGGAGGTGCCCATGGGGGAACCTCTGGAGGACATGATGGAAGATGAGTCCATGGACGAAGAGATGGAAGAGGGGCCCATGTTTGAGGAGCCCATAGAGATAGAAGAATCTAGGGAGGAGCCCATGGAAGAAAATGCTCAGGGTGGTCAGGAGGGAGCTGGTGATCTTGATGATGGAGATGATTCCGATGGTTCTGATTCTGATGATGGTGGAGATGGTAATAGAGATGAGGGTGGTGATGGTGACGGAGATGGAGGAGATGGTGGAAATAATGGTGATGATGACCATGATGCACTGCTGGCTCAAGGGTGGACCATGGAGATCCGCTATGATCTGCAAGGAGATGCCTACAACCACCCCAAGCTTCTCTCACTCGTACGCCACTACCACACCAGGTGCATTGGACCCACCCCGACTACACCGACTTCTAGGAGACAGAAGTGTACATCCATGAAGGGACTCGGGTGTGCTACATCCACTGTGCTATCACTGCACGGCTCACGCGTGCAGCCGCCATCCGGGATGCTGTTCGACAGGCATTCGTGGTCAACCACGACCGCCACTTTGATGACATTGCATGGGAGGAGGATCGTTATCTTCCCCGCCGTCGGAGCGGCCAGTCTACTTGCAACATTGCTGCACCACTTGGAGAGGCGAACCCTAGTCTTAGGCCTACCTTGATGAGCTTGGCCTAGACCAACACCGACTTGGATCAAGCCTTGGATGAGCTAGATGTCGTGGGAAGGCATACCTGCAGCTTGCCCGTGAGAATGCTACATTGAAGCAACATCAAGGAGGTCCTGATGTGGACGAGCCAGGTGTTCCTGCTCAATCACCCCAAGGAACAGAGGAGAATTTGGAGACCCCAACACCAGCACCAACATTCACCCATATGAGGATTTCCTAAAAATATGTAATAAACACGCATAGATGTGCGAGAGTGTGTTCGGTTTCTTTTTCTTTTAATGGTTGAACAATTGTCATTGAATGGTTGGATGATTATCATGATGAACAATGTTTGATTTGGATTTTTGACATGATTGTGATGACTTGTGGGCATGTCCACGGTCATTTAGTTTAAGATTAAGGCCCAAGGATGATATGAATAAATAGTTGAGTTTCTTTTTAACTTGCTGTCCATTATGCATTATTCTGAGCAGTCCACCTTTATCAGTTCATATCTCATGTTCTAGATGTCCAATGGTCATGAAAAATTTATGGAGATAAGTAGACTTCTACATATTTCTTTTGGCTCTAGAATCACCTCAATACCTATTATAAATTGTGAGATACAGCTGTTGTAAGTTGATATTTCTGTGCTGTCAGAAATCTGGAGCAGTACTGTTTGTCGTCTATTTTTTACTGATTAATCGTCAGAATCTAAAAAAGTGTTCTAAATAAAAGTTGTAGATAATTTCATAAGCTTTCCAGAAAGGTAAAATTCGCATCCAGATGATAAACAGAGAGTGATATATGCTCATTTTACTGCACTATTGTTTGTCCAACTCGCTGGAAAAGTTCAGAACAATTATCTTCTTGTATACCCTACATATATCTCTTGTCTTGATCTTGTGATACCTACTCTTACTAGACCATTATCTCTTAAAGGTTATATATTATGGACATATGAGACTTATATGATGTATCTACAGATGGTGAACACCATAAGGAACAACCAGGAAGGCGAGGACCTGCCACCACCCCCTCCTGTCACTATGGAGCGGCTGAGGATGATACAAACCTAGTTGCTTCAGCAGATGGCTCAGAACATGTAGAATATAGGGCATGGGAATAGGAATGCACCCTCTCAAGTCAGAGACAAGAGGGGAGAGTTTCTGAAAGAACATCCACCTGTCTTCAAGCACTCCACTGACGATTGGCTACGTGCTATTGAGAGGCAACTTGAAATTGCCCAGTGTGATGACAAAGAGAAGGTCTTGTATGCTTCTGGACAACTGCAAGGAGCTACACTTGATTGGTGGGACTCCTTCCACTTTGGCCATACCGAAGCTAATCCCATCACCTAGCAAGAGTTCCGTGGTGCCTTCTGCTCTCATCATGTGCCTGCTGGATTGATGAAGCTGAAGAAGGAATTATTGGCTCTCAAGCAGGGGAGCATGTCTGTTGCAGAATATCGTGACAAGTTCATACAATTGTCACGGTATGCACCTACTGAGGTGGATGATGATGAGAAGAGACAGGAGCTATTCATAGAAGGTTTGAATGATGGTCTCTAGTACCAATTGTTGTCCCATACCTTTGCTAGTTTTTAGCAACTGGTGGACAAGGCCTTGGTTATAGAAAACAAGCACCGCCAAATGGAGGACAAGAAGAGAAAGTTCCTGGGGCAATAGCAAGGGAGTAACTCTCATGTCTGCACTGCTCCTCAGCAAGCTTACCCATAGTAGCGCTATCAAGGTCGGTCTAGTCTGGTCAATCACAACCTGCAACCACAGCGTGCATAGCAACAGCAGTAGTATAAGGCACCAGCTCCGCGCCAGCAGCAAGTCAACAATGTTCCTATGAGGAATAATGTCCCCAATGCTCCACAGAAGAATGGCGCACCAGAGGCACCAAATGCAGTTAATGATAACAGATGCTTCAATTGTGAAGAACCAAGACATTACTCCAACAGATGCCCCAAGAGGACGGCTAACATGCAACAGAACTATGTCCAGGGAAAGTTCAACCATGTAACTACAGAAATAGCTCAAGAGGCACCGGATGTAGTGATCGGTACGTTTTCGATCAACTCAAACTCAGCTACAGTACTTTTTATTCTGGTGCTTCGCATTCCTTCATATCATATACTTTCATAAAGAAGCATGGTATTCCTGTATGTGTTATGAAGAAACCCATGTTAGTAAACTCACCTGGAGGGGAAATAAAAGCAAATTGGATATGCTTAGCTGCTAGTCTCAACATAAGGAGGGTAGAATTTCAAGCCAACCATGTAGTCATAGACTCATCTGGTATTGATGTTATCTTAGGTATGGATTAGTTGAGGTCCCGAAAGGCAGTTATTAATCTTGGGAACAGTTCCATGAATCTTACCACTCCATCTAGAGAGAAAGTTGAGTATGTGGCAACATAGTTAGCCGTGGAAATATGTAACACCCCGGTGTTAAGCCTACATTTAGGCGCTGCAAATCATGCATAGCATGCATCATAAAGCATATTAATCATACATGCCTAATCATGTAAATAACAACTGAAACACTGTTTCGAAACATATGAAACATGCTCGTGAAACATGAATGTTGCATATACTTGTTTAGAGTTGTGTTTGCCTGAATTTCTTGCTAGATTAGTAAAACATGGTTGGCTACTATTGTAAATCATCTAGCAATGTTTAGTTCAATTTTTGGAGCAATGTTTGTATTCAAATTAATTCAAAATTTGGCTTCAAAAAAATAAATTCCCAAAATTAGGGTTTGGAGTCAAACATTGACTTTGATTTGATAATTCAAAATCTAGAAAGAATTTAGCTTTGGTCATAAAAGCAAAGTTGTAGAGAATTAAATTCTAAGCAACTTTCATTTTTGGGACATTTTCAAAAGATGTCATTTTCTTGCTCAAAGTGATATTTGAAAACTGGTAATTGAAAAAATTCTTGAAAAATAAAAATGGAAAAGGGCTTTTCTCAGTCGCGGGCCGCCGCCTCATTTCTGGCCCGCCAGCCGAAGCCGGCCTGGCCTGCCTCCGCAACCGCCGCCCGCTCACCCGCCTTCGCCTTGGCCCAGCTTGCTCGCCATGGCCCAGTCCACCCGCGCGCTGTCTTCTCCTCCCACGCGCCGCGCCCGACCGCGTCAGGCACGTCGCGCCGCGTGGCGAGCGCATGCTGGTGACACTGGCCAGGTGGCGTCCCATGGCCCCCGCAAGCACGCGCGCCGCGCCGATATCATGCCACCGTAGCTCCGCATTCAGGCTGTCCGAGCGCAGCATTCCGCACTCAGCCAGCCGCAGCAGCTCCTTCCGCGCGTAGTGAGCTTCGCCACCGAGCGCCGCAGTCGCTCCGCCGGCGATTTGCTCCTCCTCCCGCGCCTCATTCCCCGATTCCTCCCGCCGTCAGCTCCGCCTCGTCAAGCCCTTTCGGTTGCGCCCGTGTGTGGCTGCCGTAGACGAGGTGAGAGGCCGTGGTGGCTGTTTTCTTCCCCGCTCGGCCGTGGCCAAGCTCGTCGGAGCTCGTGCCCGCGCCGGTGAACCGCTCCACCTCGGTCTTCCTTCTCTCGCGCATCAGCACCGCTCTGCCCCTGCGACCCTCGTGCGTGCCTTCCCGTGGTTTGCCGTGGCCGGGAAGCGCCCGCCCGCGGGTACGCCGCGCTGCCGTGGTGCCTGGCCACCGGCGTAGGCGTGTCCCCTTCGCTCGGCCGTTGCTGGGCCAGGTTGGCCGTGGGCCGAGCCCCGAGCCAGGCTTGGGCTGCGCTGTGGCCATGGGCCAGCGGTTTCCCACGGGCCGGCCCAGCATTGTTTAAATGATTTGTTTTCATTTATTCTTTATTATTTGAAATCTGAAATGGTTTGAAAAATGTTTGGGTGCTCAAATTTGATCCAAATTTGTTGAAACAAATTTTGCTAGGTTCCTTATCATCAGATCTACTTGGGAAAATTATTGCATGTCATTTTTGGGATACTTTTCCGTAGGATTTTATTTAATCATGTATATTGCTGATAACTTGAAAAATGTGTAGAAAAATCTATAGGCTTCAGAAAAATATGATTTCAAGTTTGTTAATCTTCTTATGTCATTTACTTCCTAGGAAAAATATGTTTCATGCATGTACTGTGGGAAAAGTTTTAGGTGTAGTTCAAGTACCTTTAATGGCTGATTTTTGTTATTTTTGCTAGAGAGCAAACTTTGTATAAAACATGCTTGTGATAATTTTTGGACAGTCATTATATGCTATGAAGAACCTAGGAAAAATATTAATTCTATTGTTTGACACTTTTCATAGTACAAAGTAATTTCATGCTCATTTTTATGCTATAGCTTGTCATTTTTGTGTAGGATAGTTTACTTATCCAAATGCCATGAAATTTTTATGGTAGTTTGTTTAGGATAGTATTATGCTACTGTAATTTTCTCAGATTTTTAGGAGCATCAGAAATATATGTTGCTATTCAAACCTATTATTAATTAGGGTTTAAGCAAGTGTTGCTTTAAGTATAATTAAGAAATTAGTAAAGCTTTGGTGTATCTTTGAAGCATTTCATAAGATATGTTGACTTAACATATTAGAAGTAGAAGAGAATGCAGTAGATGACATGTGCTTGTAGTATAGTTTCTTGGATGATGTTGACTACCTTGCATTTCGACATATCCATTGCATTCATCTTCTTCGATGCACCGTGTGCATAATCACTTACGCGCATTGCATCATACAGGATCGCAAACCGAGAATCCAGTCATCATACCCAAGGAGCCTGAGGAGCAGCTCGAGGTGCAGCAGCAGGAAGTGCCAGAAGCCGATGAGGAGGACGTTGAGGAACTTCCGGAGTGCCCCGATCACCGTCCGAGCTCCTTCGAGAGAGGCAAGCCCCGGAGCATTTTTCTCCCGATTTGCAATTATTTAATTAAATGCTTTACTTTAATTGATGCATTACGTTCAGGAGTTGTTTGCAACCGTTGCTGCATTATACCTTGTTTGCCTTTGTTATACTATATCCTTGTTACCCTGGTATCCGCAGTCGAGTCAATGCTTAGCTGGCTTAGACCGGTAGAAGTCGGGTGATTTCCTGTCACCTGTGAGCTATAGGTGGTTACCTGGATCTGCTTGGATGACTATGAAGTCATGGTATAACTAAGTGTTAAATGAAGTTGAGACCGGACGGAGACTTGCAGAGTTTTGGACTGTAGTGTTTCCGTCTGTGTCGATTAAGGACCGACCGTTGTTGGGCCTCGAGTCATGTTGAACGCATGCCTTACATTTAGCTGGCCGGATAAAGTACCTTCCGACCGCGAAGCTGGGAGATTTTTCGGGCCGAGTAGATTGCCCGCAACGCACTATGCCGGAGCAGGTGTGGTAGGACACGGGGGCGGGATGATAAGACCAAAGTGCAGTCGGTCGGCCCCCGGGTACATGTGGTTCCTGGCAAACTCGAGATTCCTGGAAAGTTGACTCGGTGATCAATATCTCACTTTAGCGGGTGAGTGAGGTTTGTGTAAGGAACAAATCACCAGCTGGTTAGGAATCGATTCGAATCGCCATCGCTCCTAGATAGTGAGCACTTGACTTGAGTTACTTCATCGTAGTAAATGTTTATGGAACACTTGGACAGTTTTAATGAATATGACAGTATGGAAGTTATTTAATGATCGTTGGTTATCATTATCTGCTTAATCACATGTTCACTCTAGTATAGGTGCAAATCTAGTCGACAGGTTAATAATAATTAACTTGGCAAAAATGCTTTTCTAAAGATTCTCAAAATGCAAAAAATGCTTCTTTTTGCAAATGAGTCAGCTACCCTACTATAAAGCCCTTCATAATCCTTGGTGTCATTTATTTTTGGTTATGTCGGGTAAGTCTAGCTGAGTACCTTCTCGTACTCAGGGTTTTATTCCCACTTGTTGCAGATGGGCAGATATATTACGGCTACTGTATCAACTGCCTTTATCCTGCGATGGGTGATGCTTAGGACCATGGGCATGGTCATTCCTTACGTCTCATCTGATGCTTTTGTTGGAGATGATCATTCGCTGGCACTATATTTAAACTCCGCGTGAGTGTGTGTGTGGTTTGAACAAATGACTTCTGCTACTTTTATTCGAACTGGTTTGTAATAACTATGTTTAAACTCTGATGTATCTGTGATGCGAACTTTTATGTAAGTTGTGATGGTGACCGCTAAACTTATTACGATCATGGCTGGGACACGAGTTGGTTTGAAATCCTTCGTGATTTCATGGACTACCGGGTTATACGGGCTTAAGTTTGTTCAATCGTCTGCTCTAGTGGATGATTTTCTTACTTAATTTCGTATAATTGGTCGGTTCTGTTACAGCTGGTATCAGAGCATGGTTTAGCGTGTTACTATTCACAAGTGTATTTAAAACAAAAAGGCATTTGGAAAACGTGATTTTAAAACTATAAAGTGTGCCAGTGATCATATCCTTTATGCCCAGTTAAGGACTTTAGGTGGCTTAATTAAGTACTGACTGGGGTTCTTGCATCATATTTCTCTTTCGTCGCTCATACGGCGTGCTATTGTATGAGTGCCACTTGTTTGAGTGGTAATGTATGGATCATTTGCCTCTATGCCTCGGTAAGTGTGAGTTGTGAGAGCATGATCGGATACACCACCGATCTAGGGTAAATGCTTATATGATGCTGGAGTAATTACATGTTCTACGCATGTTTTACAAAGGTATCTCATGAATGGGTCTTCCGTCTGTGGAGGCGATGCCGTCAATAGGACGATGGTTCGGGTAGTTACTACCGTTGTACACGTATCTGGAGATTCGTGTAGAGCGTGTAGATAAAACATTACTGCTTTTATGCATTCATTGGGAATTGGGCTGAAATGAATCTTCTACAGGTACATAACAACGCTCTCGTGTAGAACGTATTAGCTACGTATTGAGAGATCGTTGTATGCCACAGAATTCATCGTTAGAAATTATTTATTTCCTAAGTTTGTGAGAACGTACGACACGTACATACATCATGTTACTTGTGCATTTCATTCATCTCATGCATTCCTCCCCTTATAAATTGATTGTCTCATCTTGATAAAAGATGTATCACCAAAAATATGTTTCCCCGAGGTAATAAGAGAACTTTTGCTATAGATGGCCCGCACGAAGCAGACCGCCCGTAAGTCCACCAGAGGAAGAGCACCTCGACGTCCGTTGGCCCTGAGGGAGCACCGCACCACGGACACCTTCTTGAGCAAGTTTGGCATGCCAACTTTGCTTTGGAGAGTGCTCCATGATGTGGGGTACCCAGAGGGTCAAGAGCCGGTGTACTCTTAGAATAAGAGCCAGTTAGCAGAGGATGGACTTGTAGTGGTGGAGATCACGGTTCCTGCTCTCGGTGATGCTCCAGATTGGGATGGTTGGCATTTGGAGTTTGAGGGCTGCACTCCAGCTGAGGGTGCAGAGGGAGCAGCCTTCCGTGTCATCAGGGACATTATGAGCAGATTTCCCAGTGAGCTTGCAGCAGCTCTAGCTGGTACTTTTCCTAGGGATGATCCTCGTGATGCCATTTGGGTTCAGCCTCAGGGAAGTGCATTGGTTAGAGGTCCAGCTGAAGGACAAGCTAGCGACAACCAGGCAATGAGTGCTATGTTCGCCGCCATCAGAGCGTATGAAGGTCTCGAGAGTACCTACTGGACTTTGACTGGCTTGCGTAGTGAGGATAAGCTAAAAGGGAAGAGGCAGAAGAAGAGACAGGCACATGCTATAGCTAGCTTGCAGGAGCAGTTGGCTGATATGAACTTACAGAGAGATCAGGCGGTTGAGAGAGGTGATAGAACTATGCAGCAAGTGCATACGTTGACTCAAGCCAACAACAATGTAGACCGCCTGATTGGACAGCTGGTTCAGGAAAGGAATGAAGCCTGGAACGCAAGAAACCTTCTGCTGCAGAGGGTCGATGAGCTAGAGGAATACAACGGCTACTTGCACGAGGAGTTTCACGCGCTCTACAATGGGGTTGGCCCATATGCTCCACCAGTCGCCGCTGGCATGGACGTTGACAACGACAATGAGGACGAGCCTGTAGTTTCACCTGGGGGCGATGGTGACGTCTCCGATCTTGATGATGGCCCCGAGGAGTAGGCTAGTTGCCTTGCGCTAGTATCTAGGTCTCGTCGCGATGGCATTTCTTTTGTTGGCATGTAATCTATCGTATGTTGCTTCGAACGTATGAGACTTGACATGTGGTTGGAACTTGATTTTCGAATGCGATATCTGAACGCATAAAAAGTCCAGTGTATGTATGCTAGCAATGTGATTGTATGGACGCGATGTTTGCCGTTGAAGTAATTCGATTAAGTGCTGTTGTTTTAATTGGGATGCGATTGTTGTGCCTCTGTTTTATTGTATGAGTTTATTCTCTCCAGTAAATTCAGTACGGCATAAATTTTTCCTTCACTCGCAATTATTATAGCTTCACTCAATCGTTACTTGTTGCTGACATATGCAGATGACAAACACTCGCCGAACCACGTATGAGGCCGCTGAGCCCGGTGCCAACGGTGCAGGGACCGGTGGTGGTGGTGGTGGTGGAAACCATGGCAACAACAATGAACCTCCCCATGAACCGCATTTGCCACCTCCTCCCCCGTTTACCCCCGAGATGTTCCTCGCACAGCTGCTCGGGAGTCAGCGCAATGTGGAACAATCCCAGAAGAACATGGAGGATCTTCTTCGAACCATCGCCAACAATGTTCAACGTGGTAACAATCAAGGTGGTGGCATAGGAGTGAACCAATATAGCAGCTTCAAATATTTCATGGACACCAGGCCGCCAGTATTCAAGGAAGCAACAGAGCCACTCGATGCTGAGGAATGGATCAACACGATGGAAGATAAATTTCGTGTGTTGAGGATGACTGAGGTTCTAAAAACGGAGTATGCTGCACTTCAATTGCAAGGACCGGTGGGAATGTGGTGGAAGCACCATCGCACCACCTTCCCTCCAAATGCTCAGATTTCTTAGAGAGAGTTTGCTGAGGCCTTCCGTGGAGTCTATATTCCACCCGGGCTGACCAAAATGAAGTTGGGAGAGTTTCTGGCGTTGAACCAGGGCACCAAGACCGTGACGCAATACCTGCATGCCTTCAACAACTTGTGTTGCTATGCTCCCGACATGGTTGACACAGATGCTAAAAGAATAGCCAGTTTTAAGAGGGGTCTCAATCCAAAAATGATGAAGCATGTTGGTACCAACAACCGCGTCAGATTCAATGACTTCATCAGCGACTGTCTGAAGCAGGAGAAGAATAACAACGCCAGCACCATAGCCAAGACACGCAAGAGAGCCTTTAAAGGTGGGCTGTCTCAAGCTAGAGCCCCTATGGGAGGTCGTCCCCCATATCGCCCATCGGCACCTAGCGCTAGGTTTCGGCCACCTCAGCCAAGAAGTCAGAATTTCCGTGGACCTCAAAAGCCGTACAAGATGGCAGTACAGCCCAACAAAGCAGCCGCAACTACGGTACAAGGCAGTTCCAAGGGAGTTGTGGGATCTGCCGGGACAGTGAGAGGACCCTGTTATAACTGTGATCAGCCTGGTCATTTCTCGAGGTTTTGTCCATACCCGCCCAAGAAGAAGCAGTAGACTTATAATGCTAGAGTGCATAGTACGACAGTGGATAAAATTCTAGAGGGAGAGCCTATCACTGCTAGTAAGTTTCCTATCAACGAAAACCCTACAGTTGTTCTATTTGATTCTGGATCATCGCATTCTTTTATGAGTCAAGCATTTGCACAGAAACATGGACAACAATGCACAGAATTGGGTTATGGGTACCGTATAAGCTCAGCAGGGGCTGATGTTTTGACCAACCAGATGGTTCGAGGGGCAACCCTTGAATTAGGTAGCAGGAAGTTCTAAGTGAACTTGATAGTTATGCCTAGGTTAGTCTTGGATGTCATTATAGGGATGAATTGGATGAAGGATTGGGGAGCAGTCATAGATATTGGAAGTCGAGTACTTACCCTTAAGGATCCCCTGGGTGAGGGTACTTTCCAAGTACCATTGCCTCAGAGAACAGACCTGATAAGTGTTACCTGTGCTATGGCAGTCATTCGTATTCATCAGATTCCGGTAGTGTGTGAATTCCCGGACGTATTCCTGGATGAGCTACCTGGTCTTCCGCCAGATAGGGAGATTGAGTTTGGAATTGAGCTAGTCCCCGGAACAGCTCCAATTTCAAGGAGACCCTATCGGATGCCTCTAGATGAGTTAGCTGAGCTGAAGAAGCAATTAGAAGATCTATCAAAAAAAGGGTTTATTCGGCCAAGCAAGTCTGAATGGGGATGTCCCACTTTGTTTGTGAAAAAGAAGAAAGAGGGCACGTTGAGAATGTGCGTAGATTATAGGCCACTCAATGCTGTGATCGTCAAGAATAAATATCCCTTGCCACATATTGATGTTCTGTTTGACCAATTATCCAAGGTCAAGGTGTTCTCAAAAATAGATTTGAGATTCGGTTATCATCAGATTAAGATTAGGCCACAGGATATACCAAAAACTGCATTTTCCACCAGATACGGGTTGTATGAGTATCTTGTCATGTCTTTTGGCTTGACAAATGCTCCTGCATACTTTATGTTTTTGATGAATACAGTTTTCATGTCAGAATTGGATAAGTTTGTGGTGGTGTTCATCGATGACATTCTGGTGTACTCCGAGAACGAGAAAGATCATGAAGAGCATCTAAGAACTGTCTTGACCAGACTTAGAGATCATCAATTGTATGCTAAGTTTAGCAAATGCGAATTCTGGTTGAAGGAAGTTCCTTTCCTTGGTCACATTCTGTCAGAGAATGGAGTTTCAGTCGATCCAAGTAAGGTGCAAGAAGTTATGAATTGGAAAGCACCGACTACAGTTTCTGAGATTAGAAGTTTCTTAGGACTAGCCGGTTATTACCATCGCTTTATACCAGATTTCTCGAAGATCGCCAAACCAATGACAAGCCTCCTACAGAAGGATCACAAGTTTGTGTGGACAGAGGAGTGTGAAGCAGCTTTCCACACATTGCGGAAACTGTTGACCACTGCTCCTGTTCTAGCACAACCAGATATCGAGAAACCATTTGATGTGTTTTGCGACGCATCGAAGACTGGATTGGGTTGTGTTCTTATGCAAGAAAGGAGAGTCATAGCTTATGCATCACGTCAATTGAGAAAGCACGAGGTCAACTATGCAACACATGATCTTGAACTTGCTGCAGTTGTGCACGCCCTAAAAATTTGGAGACATTATCTACTTGGTAATGTATGCAATATTTTCACGGATCACAAGAGTCTTAAGTATATCTTTACCCAACCAGAGCTAAACATGAGACAGCGTAGATGGTTGGAATTGATAAAGGATTACAACTTGAATGTGCAATATCATCCTGGTAAAGCCAATGTAGTGGCAGATGCTTTGAGCAGAAAGTCACATTATTTAAATGTGCAGCCATTACTTGAAGATGGATTCGATCTAATGCATCCTGCTGTGTTACATAGTATTCAAATTAGTTGCTCTTTGGAGAGTAAGATAATAGAAGGCCAGAAAACCGACAAGGGAATATTCCATATCAAAGAGAAAATAAAAGAAAAGTCGTCTCAACACTTTAAAGCGGATGAACAGGGCGTGTTGTGGTTTGACAACCGCCTTGTGGTTCCCAAGGATTGAGAGCTTAGGAATAAACTCATGGATGAAGCTCACCTTTCTAAGCTATCTATCCATCCCGGAAGTAGTAAGATGTATCAAGAACTAAGATCTCGCTATTGGTGGACCAAAATGAAGAAAGAAATTACAGCATATGTTGTCAGATGTGACACATGTTGTCGAGTGAAAGCAATTCACATGAAACCTGCCGGTATGTTGCAACCCTTATCAGTCCCTAGTTGGAAGTGGGACGATATAAGTATGGATTTTATCATGGGTTTGCCCACTACTCAAAAAGGACATGATTCGATTTGGGTAATTGTGGACCGTCTTACCAAGACCGCTCATTTCTTGCCTGTCAAAATAGATTATCGACCACCTCAATATGCCGAGAAGTATATCGCAGAAATTGTGAGGTTGCATGGTATACCAAAGACCATAGTATCTGATAGAGGCTCATAGTTCACGGCCCACTTTTGGGAACATTTACACAAAGGCTTGGGAACTAGTTTGATTCATAGTACCGCTTATCATCCTCAGACAGATGGTTAGACTGAACGAGTAAATGTTGTTTTGGAGGATATATTAAGAGCCTGTGTATTGTCTTCCAAGGGATCATGGGAGTCATGGTTACTGTTAGCTGAGTTCTCTTATAATAATAGTTATCAAGAAAGCATCAAGATGGCCCCATTCGAAGCTTTATATGGCAGAAAATGTAGAACACCATTGAATTGGATCGAGCCTGGTGATAGAAAGTATTATGGCATTGACTTTGTAGAAGAAGCCGAGAAGAAAGTTCATATTATTCAGCAGAATATGAAAGCAGCCCAATCACGTCAGAAAAGCTATGCAGACAGAAGAAGGAGACCCCTTATGTTTGAAGTTGGTGACTATGTTCATCTGAAAGTCACGCCAATGAAGAAGAAAAGGTTTGGAATCCAAAGAAAGCTTGCCGCGAGATTCGTAGGACCATACAAGATCTTGGAACGAAGAGGTCCGGTAGCCTACAAGTTAGAGTTACCTGAAACAATGAGTACCGTTTTCCCAGATTTCCATGTATCACATCTCAAGAAATGTTTGCATGTTCCGGAGGAAAGAATAGAACCTCGAGGTATTCGACTCAAATCAGATTTGGTGTATCGTGAACAACCAGTCCGAGTGTTAGACACGAAGGAACGTGCTACTCAGAATAGTGTGGTGAAAACATACAAGATACAGTGGGATCATCATGATGAGGGAGATGCAACTTGGGAAACAGGAGAGTATCTACAAAAAGCTTATGAAGAATTTTATAACAAATGGTTCGTAACCCAAATCTCGGGACGAGATTTTTATAAGGGGGGAGGGCTGTAACACCCCGGTGTTAAGCCTACATTTAGGCACTGCGAATCATGCATAGCATGCATCATAAAGCATATTAATCATACATGCCTAATCATGTAAATAACAACTGAAATACTGTTTCGAAACATATGAAACATGCTCGTGAAACATGAATGTTGCATATACTTGTTTAGAGTTGTGTTTGCCCGAATTTCTTGCTAGATTAGTAAAACATGGTTGGCTACTATTGTAAATCATCTAGCAATGTTTAGTTCAATTTTTGGAGCAATGTTTGTGTTCAAATTAATTCAAATTTTGGCTTCAAAAAAATAAATTCCCAAAATTAGGGTTTGGAGTCAAACATTGACTTTGATTTGATAATTCAAAATCTAGAAAGAATTTAGCTTTGGTCATAAAAGCAAAGTTGTAGAGAATTAAATTCTAAACAACTTTCATTTTTGGGACATTTTCAAAAGATGTCATTTTCTTGCTCAAAGTGATATTTGAAAACTGGTAATTGAAAAAATTCTTGAAAAATAAAAATGGAAAAGGGCTTTTCTCAGTCGCGAGCCGCTGCCTCGTTTCTAGCCCGCCAGCCGAAGCCGGCCCGGCCTACCTCCGCGCCCGCCGCCCGCTCACCCGCCTTCGCCTCGGCCCAGCTTGCTCACCGTGGCCCAGTCCACCCGCGCGCTGTCTTCTCCTCCCACGCGCCGCGCCCGACCGCGTCAGGCACGCCGCGCCGCGTGGCGAGCGCATGCCGGTGACGCCGGCCGGGTGGCATCCTGTGGCCCCCGCAAGCACGCGCGCCGTGCTGATATCACGCCACCGCAGCTCCGCATTCAGGCTGTCCGAGCGCAGCATTCCGCACTCAGCCAGCCGCAGCAGCTCCTTCCGCGCGCAGTGAGCTTCGCCACCGAGCGCCGCAGTCGCTCCGCCGGCGATTTGCTCCTCCTCCCGCGCTTCATTCCCCGATTCCTCCTGCCGGCAGCTCCGCCTCATCAAGCCCTTTCGGTTGTGCCCGTGTGTGGCTGCCGTAGACGAGGTGAGAGGCCGTGGTGGCCGTTTTCTTCCCCGCTCGGCCGTGGCCAAGCTCATCGGAGCTTGTGCCCGCGCCGGTGAACCGCTCCACCTCGGTCTTCCTTCTCTCGCGCATCAGCACCGCTCTGCCCCCGCGACCCTTATGCGTGCCTTCCCGTGGTTTGCCGTGGCCGGGAAGCGCCCGCCCGTGGGTATGCCGCGCCGCCGTGGTGCCTGGCCGCCGGCGTAGGCGTGTCCCCTTCGCTCGGCCATTGCTGGGCCAGGTTGGCCGTGGGCCGAGCCCCGAGCCAGGCTTGGGCTACGCTGTGGCTATGGGCCAGCGGTTTCCCACGGGCCGGCCCAGCATTGTTTAAATGATTTGTTTTCATTTATTCTTTATTATTTGAAATCTGAAATGGTTTGAAAAATGTTTGGGTGCTCAAATTTGATCCAAATTTGTTGAAACAAATTTTGCTAGGTTCCTTATCATCAGATCTACTTGGGAAAATTATTGCATGTCATTTTTGGGATACTTTTCCGTAGGATTTTATTTAATCATGTATATTGCTGATAACTTGAAAAATGTGTAGAAAAATCTATAGGCTTCAGAAAAATATGATTTCAAGTTTGTTAATCTTCTTATGTCATTTACTTCCTAGGAAAAATATGTTTCATGCATGTACTGTGGGAAAAGTTTTAGGTGTAGTTCAAGTACCTTTAATGGCTGATTTTTGTTATTTTTGCTAGAGAGCAAACTTTGTATAAAACATGCATGTGATAATTTTTGGACAGTCATTATATGCTATGAAGAACCTAGGAAAAATATTAATTCTATTGTTTGACACTTTTCATAGTACAAAGTAATTTCATGCTCATTTTTATGCTATAGCTTATCATTTTTGTGTAGGATAGTTTACTTATCCAAATGCCATGAAATTTTTATGGTAGTTTGTTTAGGATAGTATTATGCTACTGTAATTTTCTCAGATTTTTAGGAGCATCAGAAATATATGTTGCTATTCAAACCTATTATTAATTAGGGTTTAAGCAAGTGTTGCTTTAAGTATAATTAAGAAATTAGTAAAGCTTTGGTGTATCTTTGAAGCATTTCATAAGATATGTTGACTTAACATATTAGAAGTAGAAGAGAATGTAGTAGATGACATGTGCTTGTAGTATAGTTTCTTGGATGATGTTGACTACCTTGCATTTCGACATATCCATTGCATTCATCTTCTTCGATGCACCGTGTGCATAATCACTTACGCGCATTGCATCATACAGGATCACAAACCGAGAATCCAGTCGTCATACCCAAGGAGCCCGAGGAGCAGCTCGAGGTGCAGCAGCAGGAAGTGCCAGAAGCCGACGAGGAGGACGTTGAGGAACTTCCGGAGTGCCCCGATCACCGTCCGAGCTCCTTCGAGAGAGGCAAGCCCCAGAGCATTTTTCTCCCGGTTTGCAATTATTTAATTAAATGCTTTACTTTAATTGATGCATTATGTTCAGGAGTTGTTTGCAACCGTTGCTGCATTATACCTTGTTTACCTTTGTTATACTATATCCTTGTTACCCTGGTATCCACAGTTGAGTCAATGCTTAGCTGGCTTAGACCGGTAGAAGTCGGGTGATTTCCTGTCACCTGCGAGCTATAGGTGGTTACCTGGATCTGCTTGGATGACTATGAAGTCATGGTATAACTAAGTGTTAAATGAAGTTGAGACCGGACGGAGACTTGCAGAGTTTTGGACTGTAGTGTTTCCGTCTGTGTCGATTAAGGACCGACCGTTGTTGGGCCTCGAGTCATGTTGAACGCATGCCTTACATTTAGCTGGCCGGATAAAGTACCTTCCGACCGCGAAGCTGGGAGATTTTTTGGGCCGAGTAGATTGCCCGCAACGCACTGTGCTGGAGCAGGTGTGGTAGGACACGGGGGCGGGATGATAAGACCAAAGTGCAGTCAGTCGGCCCCCGGGTACATGTGGTTCCTGGCAAACTCGAGATTCCTGGAAAGTTGACTCGGTGATCAATATCTCACTTTAGCGGGTGAGTGAGGTTTGTGTACAGAACAAATCACCAGCTGGTTAGGAATCGATTCGAATCGCCATCGCTCCTGGATAGTGAGCACTTGACTTGAGTTACTTCATCGTAGTAAATGTTTATGGAACACTTGGACAGTTTTAATGAATATGACAGTATGGAAGTTATTTAATGATCGTTGGTTATCATTATCTGCTTAATCACATGTTCACTCTAGTATAGGTGCAAATCTAGTCGACAGGTTAATAATAATTAACTTGGCAAAAATGCTTTTCTAAAGGTTCTCAAAATGCTAAAAATGCTTCTTTTTGCAAATGAGTCAGCTACCCTACTATAAAGCCCTTCATAATCCTTGGTGTCATTTATTTTTGGTTATGTCGGGTAAGTCTAGCTGAGTACCTTCTCGTACTCAGGGTTTTATTCCCACTTGTTGCAGATGGGCAGATATATTACGGCTACTGTATCAACTGCCTTTATCCTGCGATGGGTGATGCTTAGGACCATGGGCATGGTCATTCCTTACGTCTCATCTGATGCTTTTGTTGGAGATGATCATTCGCTGGCACTATATTTAAACTCCGCGTGAGTGTGTGTGTGGTTTGAACAAATGACTTCTGCTACTTTTATTCGAACTGGTTTGTAATAACTATGTTTAAACTCTGATGTATCTGTGATGCGAACTGTTATGTAAGTTGTGATGGTGACCGCTAAACTTATTACGATCATGGCTGGGACACGAGTTGGTTTGAAATCCTTCATGATTTCATGGACTACCGGGTTATACGGGCTTAAGTTTGTTCAATCATCTGCTCTGGTGGATGATTTTCTTACTTAATTTCGTATAATTGGTTGGTTCTATTATAAAATATGTCGAGTTAATCAATTGGAGAGCACAACTATAGAGGATATACGGATAGTAAACAAGTATCCGAATGTCTTCCCTGAGGAGTTACCTGGTATGCCACCTGAACAAGATATTGAGTTTATAATTGAACTTTTACCTGGAACTGCACCCATAGCTAAGAGACCTTATAGAATGGGAGTGAATGAATTAGCAGAACTTAAGAAACAAATAAGGAAATTGCTAGATAAGGGTTATGTCCAACCTAGTTCTTCACCTTAGGGTGCACCAGTATTGTTTGTAGAGAAGAAAGATGGTACACAAAGAATGTGCATAGATTATAGGTCACTTAATGAGGTCACAATTAAGAACAAATATCCACTGCCTAGAATCGATGACCTGTTTGACCAGTTGAAAGGAGCTTGTGTGTTTTCCAAGATCAACCTCCAATCTGGATACCATCAATTGAGAATAAGACGTTCTGACATTCCTAAAACTGCTTTTGTGACCCAATATGGACTATATGAGTTCACAGTCATGTCCTTTGGTCTGACAAATGCACCTTCATACTTTATGTATTTGATGAACAAAGTATTCATGGAGTACCATGACAAGTTTGTCGTGGTGTTCATTGATGATATATTAGTCTACTCTAAGAATGAAGAGGAACATGAGGGACATTTGAGGTTAGTATTGCAAAAGCTTAGAGAACATCAGCTCTATGCTAAGTTTAGCAAATGTGAGTTCTGGCTAAAAGAAGTATCTTTCCTTGGTCACATAATCTCTAATGGAGGAGTAGCAGTAGATCCCAAGAAGGTTAGAGATGTGTTGAGTTGGAAGCCATCTTAGGATGTTAGTGAGATTCAGAGTTTCCTTGGTATGGCTGGGTACTATAGGAGATTCATCGAGGGATTCTCTAAGTTAGCCAAGTCCATGACTGCTCTGTTAGAGAAGAATGCTAAATTTGTATGGACTAAGCAATGTTAGGATAGTTTTGAGGAGTTGAAGAAGAGACTGACTTCTGCTCCAGTGCTTATCTTACCAAAAGCTTCTATATCTATTGTGATGCCTCACGACAAGGTCTAGGCTGCATTCTTATGCAAGAGGGTAGAGTTGTTGCCTATGCATCCAGACAACTGAGAAAACATGAGTTAAATTATCCAACTCATGATCTAGAGTTAGCAGCTGTGGTACATGCTCTCAAGATTTGAAGGCATTACCTGATTGGTCATAAGTGTGTGATTTATACGAATCATAAAAGTTTGAAGTATATATTCACTCAGTCAGATCTGAATTTGAGGCAGCGCAGATGGCTAGAGTTAATCAAGGATTATGATTTGGAAATACACTATCACCCAGGAAAGGCTAACGTTATAGCAGATGCTTTGAGTAGGAGTTATGTGAACATGGCCTATACAACTCAGCTACCTACAGAGTTGTGTGAGGAGTTCGAATACCTAAATTTGGGTATTGTGGCTAACACCATAGAGTTAGAGATAGAACCTACTCTAGAATGAGAGATTTGTAAAGGACAGTTGAATGATGAAAGGATTAAAGATATTGCTGTACGTATAGTGATTGGTCAAGCCCTAGGATTCAACATGGATGATTAAGGAACAGTGTGGTCTAATAAAAGGATTTGTGTGCCAGAAGTGAAGTCTATTAGAGAGTCTATTTTGAGGAAAGTTCATGACTCGGCCTATTCCATACACCTGGGGAGTACTAAAATATATCTTGATCTTAAAGATTGATATTAGTGGTATGGACTAAAAAGAGATGTAGCTGAACATGTGGCCATATATGATACGTGCCAAAGAGTAAAGGCAGAGCATCAGAGGTCGGCAGGGTTATTACAACCTATGAAGATACCTGAGTGAAAATGGAAAGAAGTTGGAATGGATTTCATAGTGGGATTACCCCATACACAGAGGGGATATGACTCTATCTGGGTAATTGTAGACCATTTGACAAAAATAGCACATTTCATTCCTGTCAAGACAACTTATTTTGGTGCAAAGTTGGCAGAGCTATACATGGAAAGGATTGTATGTTTACATGGAGTACCAAAGAATATTGTTTTAGATAGGGGTACATAGTTCACATCCTATTTTTGGTAGAAATTGCATGAGTCCATGGATACGAAGTTGAACTTTAGCTTAACTTATCATCCTCAAACAAATGGGTAGACAGAGAGGACAAATTAGATTTTAGAGGATATGCTGAGAGCTTGTGCTCTACAGTATGGAACAAGTTGGGATAAAAGTTTGCCCTATGTCGAATTCTCATATAATAATAGCTACCAGAAAAGTCTTAAGATGGCACTGTTTGAGGCGTTGTATGGCATAAAGTGCAGGACACCACTGTTTTGGAATCAAACGGGGGAAAGTCAAGTCTGTGGACCAGAAGTTTTGCAATTGGCGGACAAATAGGTACAAACAATAAGGCAAAACTTGAAGGTTACACAGTCTCAACAGAAAAAGCTATGCTGACACGAGAAGAAGGGATTTGGTGTTTAAGATTGGTGACTTTGTCTATCTCAAAGTTTCACCTATGAGAGGAGTTAAGAGATTTCATACTAAGGGAAAGTTGTCACCTAGGTATGTGGGACCCTTCAAGATCATCAACAAGAGAGGAGAAGTTGCTTACCAACTGGAATTACCATAACAACTCTCAGGTGTTCATGATGTCTTCCATGTATCGTAGCTTAAGAAATGTTTGAGAGTACCTGAGGAACAATTACCTTTGGAAGAACTGGATATCCAAGAGGATCTGTCATACAAAGAATATCCAGTGAGAATTTTGGAAGCAGCGGAAAGAATAACAAGGAGCAGGATTATAAGAATGTTGAGGTTCAGTGGAACAGACACTCTATGGATGAGGCAACCTGGGAAAGAGAGGATGATCTAAAATCTGACTATCCCAATCTTTTCAAACCATCCGAATGTCAAGGACGAGATTCATCTTAAGGGGTGTAGGTTTGTAAAACCCAAAAATTTCAACTGCAAATTAGTAATTAACTTTGAACATTTATTTGATTTTCTATGTATTTTTAACCTAGGCCAAATAATAAATTTTGGTTAAATAAAATTAACTATAAGGTTTAAAAACATGTTTGTTGCATTCACACCGAAGCATACTATTTTTGGTTGAGTGTAGGGCTAGATTCTTTGAAGTTGAATCCAAATCTCATTTGAATTTGGCTTGGATTTGAAAACTAGAAAATAGGAAAGGATTTTCTTTAAAAGTTTACTTCTTCCTCTTTTCTAGCCCAACTGCTAAACTAGCCCAGCCCCTTCCCTTGCTCGACCTACTGGCGGCCCAGCCAGCACCTCCCCCTCCCTTCCTTCTCCCACACATGGCCTGCTCCGCACCGGCCC
Source organism: Miscanthus floridulus (assembly GCF_019320115.1). Lineage (NCBI taxonomy): Eukaryota > Viridiplantae > Streptophyta > Magnoliopsida > Poales > Poaceae > Miscanthus > Miscanthus floridulus. The sequence goes on from NC_089598.1 coordinate 116,068,910, forward strand.
GCTCGTGGCCTGCTCCGCATGCGCCTGCTGCTCATCGCATGGCCCAGCTCAGCGTCGTGGCCTGCATTGGCCTACCCTGCGCCATGCCCATGCCCATTCTACCCCTTTCTTTGGCGACCAGGACCCGTTCATCAGTGCCCGTCGTCCCCTTCCTTTCTTCGCTGCCGGTGATGGCGCTGCCGTCTACGGCAACACGCCGCCGTGCCCGCGCCCGCATGGATGAAAGGTCCTAATATGGCTAGAGGGGGGTGAATAGCCTATTTAAAAATCTACAAATCAACTAGAGCAATTTGATTAGTATGACAAATAGCGAAATGCAAACTTACTCTAGCTCTACAAGGGTTGCAAGCCACCTATCCAACAATTCTAGTTGCAATGATAGCTAGACACACAATTTGCTATGATACTACTCACTAAGAGCTCTCAATCTTTCTACTCTAAAGAGCTCCACTAAGCAAACTTAAAAAGCAAAGCAAGCTCTCAAATCTAATTACACTAAAGAGCTTGCTACAACTAATTTGCAAGAATGTAAACGAGTGAGTAGGATGGTTATACCGCCGTGTTGAGGAATGAACCAATCACAAGATGAATATGAAACCAATCACAGGGAGAATATCAAATGACAAGAGACAACCGATTTTTCTCTCGAGGTTTACGTGCTTGCCAACACGCTAGTCCCTATTGTGTCGACCAACACTTGGTGGTTCGGCGGCTAAGAGGTGTTTCACAAACCTCGTCCACGTGATTGGACACCGCAAGAACCTACCCACAAGTGAGGTAACTCAATGACACGAGCAATTTACTAGAGTTACCTTTCGGCACTCCGTCGGGGAAGGTACAACTCCCCTCACAATCACCGGAGACGGCCACGAACAATCACCAACTCATGCCAATCCTCCACCGCTGCACCGAGCCACCTAGGTGGTGGCAACCACCAAGAGTAACAAGCGAAATCCACAGCGCAACACGGATACCAAGTGCCTCTAGATGTAATCACTCAAGCAATGCACTTGGATTCACTCCCAATCTCACAAAGATGATGGATCAATGATGGAGACAAGTGGGAGGGCTTTGGCTAAGCTCACAAGGTTGCTATGTCAATGAAATTGTGCAAGAGAGTGAGCTAAAACCGGCCATGGGGCTTAAATAGAAGCCCCCATGAAATAGAGCCATTGTACCCCTTCACTGGGTACTAATCGGGGTGATCGGACGCTCTGGTCGCCCGATGTAAGCCACGTGTCATTCTGAGTTAAACCTGAGCCGCCAAATCTCAATGGCTATTAACTGACCGAATGCTCCAGCACAAGTGACCAGATGCTCAGACCCCAGTGTCCGGTCATTTCCAGTAAGCTCCCAAAACCGTCTTTTGCCGATCGAACACGTCTGGTCATGCTTGACCGGACATAGACCAGCGTCCGGTGCTTAACCCTAGTCACTGTGCCATCTGACAACTCGATCGGACGTAGCCCTTCAGCATTCGGTCACTGGGTGATCCAGTGTCCGGTCAGTTGACCGACGCCAACATCTTTGCGACCAACTCCATTTCACTTCAAACTTCTTCACCCTTGCTCATGTGTGCCAACCACCAAGTGTATCACTAGAGGAGAGGCATGTCATATAGTGGGGGTGCATCAACATATATTGGAGAAGTCAAGTATGTTCAATTCATTCCTTAGCTTGTAAAGCCTCTTCTCATCAAGTGGCTTGGTGAATATGTTAGCAAGTTGATCTTCGGTGCCCACACTCTCTATGCAAATGTCCCCTTTTATTGGTGATCTCTTATGAAGTGATGACGGACACCTATATGCTTTGTTCTTAAGTGTTGAACCGGGTTGTTGGTGAGCTTTACGGCACTTTCATTATCACATAGAAATGGCACTTGCTTGAACTTGATCCCAAAGTCACTCAAGGTAGCCTTCATCCAAAGTAATTGAGCACAACAACTACCGGCTGAAATGTACTCTGCTTTGGCGGTTGAAAGTGCTACACTATTTTGCTTCTTTGATGACCAAGACACAAGTGATCTTCCTAATAGTTGACATGTGCCCGATGTGCTCTTTCTCTCAACTTTGCATCCCGCATAATTGGAATCTGAATATCCAATCAACTCAAATCTTGCTCCTTTGGGATACCATAATCCAACATGTTGTGTATGCTTCAAGTACCTCAATATTCTCTTTGTTGCTTTCAAGTGACTTTCTCTTGGTGAGGCTTAAAATCTAGCACATATGCATACACTAAACATCACATCCGGTCTTGATGTGGTCACATAGAGTAGACTTCCAATCATAGACCGATACATCTTTTGATCCACCATATTGCCACTAGCATCACTATTTAAGCTTCCACTTGTCCCCATTGGTGTACTAATAGCTTTACTCTCATCCATTACAAACTTCTTGAGCATGTCCTTGATATACTTGCCTTGACTCACAAATGTGCCATTCTTCATTTGCTTGATTTGAAGACCAAGGAAGTAACTAAGCTCTCCAATCATAGACATCTCAAACTCACTTGCCATCATCTTGCCAAACTCCTCACAAAATTCTTGATTTGTTGATCCAAAGATGATATCATCAACATAGATTTGCATTATAAACAAGTCATTTCCAAGCTTCTTGGTGAAGAGAGTGGTGTCAACCTTTCCCATCTTGAATCCCTTAGAGAGTAGGAAATCCCTCAATCTCTCATACCATGCTCTAGGTGCTTGCTTCAATCCATACAAAGCCTTTCTCAACTTATAAACATGGTTAGGTTTCTTTTCATCTTCAAAACCAGGAGGTTGCTCAACATACACAAGCTCATTGATGTACCCATTGAGAAATGCACTTTTCACATCCATTTGGTACAACTTGATGTTGTGGGCACAAGCATAGGCTAACAAGATCCTAATTGCTTCCAATCTTGCAACCGGGGCATATGTTTCTCCAAAGTCAAGACCTTCAACTTGAGTGTAACCTTGAGCCACTAATCTTTCTTTGTTCCTTATTACTATACCATCTTGATCTTGCTTGTTTCGAAAGACCCACTTGGTTCCAATCACATTATGATCCTTAGGCCTCTCAACTAAATCCCATACTTGGTTTCTTGTGAAGTTGTTTAGCTCTTCATGCATAGAATTGACCCAATCAATATCCCTCAAAGCTTCATCTATCTTCTTAAGTTCAATGGATAACACAAATGAGAAATGCTCACAAAATGAAGCCAATCTTGACCTTGTTTACACACCTCTTGAAATATCACCAATGATAGTGTCCAATGGATGATCTCTTGCAACATTGGTTGGTTGAAGCACTTGCACTTGATTGCTAGCATTTGATTGATCACTTGGTTGAGATGATGAACTAGCCATTTGTTGATCTTGCACATTTCCATCACTAGTGCTTACTTGGATTTGATCATGAGAACCACTAGCTTGCACATTTGAGTTAGAGAGCACTTGATTCTTGTCATCCTCAATATCTATCACCGCTCTAGGCCTTATATCACCAATGTCTATGTTCTTCATTGCATTGACAAATTGAGTGCCTCTTACATCATCTAGACTCTCATCTTCCTCTTGGGAACCATTTGTTTCATCAAATTCCACATCATGAACCTCTTCAAGAGTACCACTAGCCAAATTCCAAACTCTATAAGCCTTGCTAGTAGTGGAGTAACCAAGCAAGAAACCTTCATCATATTTCTTTTCAAACTTACTCAATCTAGTGCCTTTCTTCAATATATAGCATTTACAACCAAAAACCCGGAAGTATGCTATGTTGGGCTTTCTTTCATTTAAAAGCTCATAAGGTGTTTTCTCCATCATGGGGTGATAATAAAGTCGATTGCTATAGTAGCAAGCCGTGTTGATTGCTTTGACCCAAAATGAATGACTCACATTGTACTCACTCAACATTGATCTTGCAATATCAATCAAGGTTCTATTCTTTCTTTCAACTAGCCCATTTGATTGAGGAGTATACTTGGCCGAGAATTAATGTCTAATTCCAAATTCATCACACAACTCATCAATTTTAGTGTTCTTGAATTCACTACCATTGTCACTTCTAACTTTCTTGATTGTTGTTTCAAACTCATTGTGAATGCCTTTGACAAATGATTTGAATGTTGCAAACACATCACTCTTGTCAACAAGAAAGAACACCCATGTGTATCTAGTGAAATTATCCACAATCACAAATCCATATTTGTTTCCACCAATGCTAGTGTATGTAGTTGGTCCAAACAAGTCCATGTGCATCAACTCAAATGCCTTAGATGTGCTCATCATGCTCTTCGTAGGATGTGTATTACCAACTTGCTTTCCGACTTGACATGCACTACATAGTTTATCCTTCTCAAATGTGACATCTTTCAAGCCTCTAACTAAGTCATGCTTAATCAACTTGTTCAATTGTTTCATTCCAACATGACCAAGCCTTCTATGCCATAACCAACCCATGCTAGACTTAGTGATCAAACATGTTGACAATTGAGCTTCTCTAGCATTGAAATCAACTAAGTATAGATTCTCATATCTAAATCCTTTGAATATCAAGTTAGAGCCATCTACACTTATGATCTCTACATCATCCATACTAAATATGCACTTGAAACCAAGATCACATAATTGAGCTACCGATAATAGGTTGAAGTTCAAGCTCTCTACTAGTAGCACATTGGAAATGCTCAAGTCATTGGATATTGTAATCTTACTAAGCCCTTTGACCTTGCCTTTGCCATTGTCACCAAATGTGATACTATCAATCTCATTGCTCTTGTTTTCATTGATTGAATTGAACATTCTTGGATCACCGGTCATGTATTGTGTGCACCCACTATCAAGCACCCAATGCCTTCCTCTGGCTTTATAATTTACCTACAAAAGAAGATCAATTCATTTTAGGTACCCAAACTTACTTGGGTCCTTATAGGTTAGTTACCAAGGTCTTTGGTACCCAATTGGCCTTCTTCTTTGGGCCCACAATTGATGTACCAATGAACTTAGCCTTCACACCGTTGGCACCCTTATAAAGCATGTAACAAGAATCAAATTTGATTGAGGATACATTAGGTAGCTTGTTCTTGTTAGTCTTGCAATTTTGCTCTATATGCCCAACTTGCTTGCATCTATTGTAAAACCGACCATTGCCCTTCATAAAGCTAGCTTTGGGAGTGACAAAGGTCGCCTTGCCTTTCTTGGGGATATAGCCTAATCTCTCTTTGTTGAGAGAAAACCTTTGGCTACCCAAACACTTTAGCAAGCGGGCATCTCCACCATAGGCATTGCCTAAGGCACAGTGAGCTCATTCACCTCCTTCTTGAGGGTCTCATTTTCCACTTTTAGTGAGGCATCACAAGTGATTCCATCACTCAAGGATGAAGTAGAAGTGGTAGTGCTACAAGAGGGGTTAGTGGGAGCAACCAAAATGGACTCATCAATAAGATCATATGTTAGTCCCACATCACATGATATGATCACTTGCTCTTTCTTGGCTTCCTCCACTTTGACTTGCTCAATGAGAGATGAGTGAGCCTTTTTAAGCTTAGAGTGTGCTTTGCCAAGCTTCTCATGGGCTTCCATTAGCCTGTCATGAGTAGCATATAGCTCATCAAAGGATTGCTCAAGAAATTTTACTTTCTTGCGTAATTCTTTGCACTCCTTTCTCTTCATCTCATTGTAAGCATGCACTTGCTCACACATGTCCAAGAGCTCCTCCTTGGTGTACTCCTCATCCTCATCATCATCATCATTATCATTCCAACAAGAGTCACTTTCACATTCATCATCATCACTCTCATCATATTTTACCTTGGTAGGCTTTGCCATGAGATATGTCGATAGAGTGTCAAAGATGGAGGGCTTGTTGTTGATGGCAATACTTGCTAGTGCTTTCTTGATAGATTTCTTGTCATCATCACTAGAGCTATCACCATCCAAGGAACCATCACTATCCCAAGTGACTACATAGCCTCCACCCTTCTTCTTCTTTTGGAAGGTCATTCTCTTCTCCTTCTTTTCATTCTTATCTTTCCCGTGCTTCTTCTTCTCATCTTCATCATTATCACTATTGTAGGGACAATTTGCTACAATATGATCGGGGCTCTTGCAATTGTAGCATCTTCTCATATACTCTTTGCTCTTGGTGTGATCTCTTCTTTTTCTTGCACCATGGCCCTTCTTCTTCATGAATTTTCCCATCTTGCGGACAAATAGGGCCATAGCTTCATCATCAATATCACTAAGATCATCATCATCGCTTGATTCTTTCTTGGACTTGCCCTTGTTCTTGGATGATGATGAGTTAGCCTTGAATGCTATACTCTTCTTTTTCTTGTCTTCTTCTTCCTTCTTGTCATCCTTGTCATCCCCCTCCCTTTTCACACGGTATGTCTCTTGGGTCATGACATCACCTAGTACTTGGTTGGGGTAATCTCCTTCAACCCTCCTCTTATAATGAGCAATCTCAACATCTCAAATCTTGGAGGTAGGCACATCAAGAACCGATGAGAGATATCATCATCCTTAATCTTCTCTCCCAATGCCTTCAAATCATTGACAATCACTTGCAAACGATGGAACATCTCTGAAATGCACTCATCTTCTTTCATCTTAAAGCTTGTCAATTTATCCTTGAGGATATACAACTTGGCACTCTTCACCGCCGGTGTGTCCTCATATGTTTCCTCTAATCTCTTCCACACTTCATTTGCTCTTTCACAATCCTTGATTTGCTCAAACACCTTGGAATCAATGGCATTATATATGGTGTTGAGAGCCATTGTATTGCATTGCTTGTTGATCTTATCTTGGTTGGTTGGATCATTGGAATCAATGATAGCATAGTTATTCTCAGTCACTTCTCATACTTGATCATTGATTGAACCAAGATACATCCTCATCTTTCTCTTCCAATAATCATAGCATGTGCCATCAAAGAACAGTGGTTTGCCCCCCACATGGTTGAACACAACTTGAGCCATAATTTGACACCGAGGTTGTTAAGCCTTTAATCAAACAGTGACCACGGCTCTGATACCACTTGAAAGGTCCTAATATGGCTAGAGGGGGGGTGAATAGCCTATTTAAAAATCTATAAATCAACTAGAGCAATTTGATTAGTATGACAAATAGCGAAATGCAAACTTACTCTAGCTCTACAAGGGTTGCAAACCACCTATCCAACAATTCTAGTTGCAATGATAGCTAGACACATAATTTGCTATGATACTACTCACTAAGAGCTCTCAATCTTTCTACTCTAAAGAGCTCCACTAAGCAAACTTAAAAAGCAAAGCAAGCTCTCAAATCTAATTACACTAAATAGCTTGCTACAACTAATTTGCAAGAATATAAACAAGTGAGTAGGATGGTTATACCGCCATGTTGAGGAATGAACCAATCACAAGATGAATATGAAACCAATCACCGAGAGAATATCAAATGACAAGAGACAACCGATTTTTCTCCTGAGGTTCACGTGCTTGCCAACATGCTAGTCCCTGTTGTGTCGACCAACACTTGGTGGTTCGGCAGCTAAGAGGAGTTTCACAAACCTCATCCACGCGATTGGACACCGCAAGAACCTACCCACAAGTGAGGTAACTCAATGACACGAGCAATTTACTAGAGTTACCTTTCGGCACTCCATCGGGGAAGGTACAACTCCCCTCACAATCACCGGAGACGGCCACGAACAATCACCAACTCATATCGATCCTCCACCGCTGCACCGAGCTGTCTAGGTGGTGGCAACCACCAAGAGTAACAAGCAAAATCTATAGCACAACATGAATACCAAGTGCCTCTAGATGCAATCACTCAAGCAATGCACTTGGATTCTCTCCCAATCTTACAAAGATGATGGATCAATGATAGAGATGAGTGGGAGGGCTTTGGCTAAGCTCACAAGGTTGCTATGTCAATGAAAATGTGCAAGAGAGTGAGCTAGAACCGGCCATGGGGCTTAAATAGAAGCCCCCATGAAATAGAGCCGTTGTACCCCTTCACTGGGTACTGATCGGGGTGACCAGATGCTCCGGTCGCCCGATGTAAGCCACGTGTCATTCTGAGTTAAACCTGAGCCGCCAGATCTCAATGGCTATTAACTGACCGGATGCTCCGGCACAAGTGACCAGACGCTCAGACCCTAGTGTCCAGTCATTTCTAGTAAGCTCCCAAAACCGTCTTTTGCCGATCGGACACGTCTGGTCATGCTTGATCGGACACAGACCAGCATCCGGTGCTTAACCCTAGTCACTGTGCCATCCGACAACTCAACTGGATGCAGCCCTTCAGCGTTCGGTTGCTGGGTGATCCAGTGTCCGGTCAATTGACCGACGCCAACATCTTTGCAACCAACTCCATTTCACTTCAAACTTCTTCACCCTTGCTCATGTGTGCCAACCACCAAGTGTATCACTGGAGGAGAGGCATGTCATATAGTGGGGGGTGCATCAACACATATTGGAGAAGTCAAGTATGTTCAATTCATTCCTTAGCTTGCAAAGCCTCTTCTCATCAAGTGGCTTGGTGAATATGTCGGTAAGTTGATCTTCGGTGCCCACACTCTCTATGCAAATGCCCCCTTTTTATTGGTGATCTCTTATGAAGTGATGACGGACACCTATATGCTTTGTTCTTAAGTGTTGAACCAGGTTGTTGGTGAGCTTTACGGCACTTTCATTGTCACATAGAAATGGCACTTGCTTGAACTTGATCCTAAAGTCACTCAAGGTAGCCTTCATCCAAAGTAATTGAGCACAACAACTACCGGCTGAAATGTACTCCGCTTTGGTGGTTGAAAGTGCTACACTATTTTGCTTCTTTGATGACCAAGACACAAGTGATCTTCCCAATAGTTGACATGTGCCCGATGTGCTCTTTCTCTCAACTTTGCATCCCGCATAATTGGAATCTGAATATCCAATCAACTCAAATCTTGCTCCTTTGGGATACCATAATCCAACATGTTGTGTATGCTTCAAGTACCTCAATATTCTCTTTATTGCTTTCAAGTGACTTTCTCTTGGTGAGGCTTAAAATCTAGCACATATGCATACACTAAACATCACATCCGGTCTTGATGCGGTCACATAGAGTAGACTTCCAATCATAGACCGATACATCTTTTGATCCACCATATTGCCACTAGCATCACTATTTAAGCTTCCACTTGTCCCCATTGGTGTACTAATAGCTTTACTCTCATCCATTTCAAACTTCTTGAGCATGTCCTTGATATACTTGCCTTGACTCACAAATGTGCCATTCTTCATTTGCTTGATTTGAAGACCAAGGAAGTAACTAAGCTCTCCAATCATAGACATCTCAAACTCACTTGCCATCATCTTGCCAAACTCCTCACAAAATTCTTGATTTGTTGATCCAAAGATGATATCATCAACATAGATTTGCATTACAAACAAGTCATTTCCAAGCTTCTTGGTGAAGAGAGTGGTGTCAACCTTTCCCATCTTGAATCCCTTAGAGAGTAGGAAATCCATCAATCTCTCATACTATGCTCTAGGTGCTTGCTTCAATCCATACAAAGCCTTTCTCAACTTATAAACATGGTTGGGTTTCTTTTCATCTTCAAAACCAGGAGGTTGCTCAACATACACAAGCTCATTGATGTACCCATTAAGAAATGCACTTTTCACATCCATTTGGTACAACTTGATGTTGTGGGCACAAGCATAGGCTAACAAGATCCTAATTGCTTCCAATCTTGCAACCGGGGCATATGTTTCTCTAAAGTCAAGACCTTCAACTTGAGTGTAACCTTGAGCCACTAATCTTTCTTTGTTCCTTATTACTATACCATCTTGATCTTGCTTGTTTTGAAAGACCCACTTGGTTCCAATCACATTATGATCCTTAGGCCTCTCAACTAAATCCCATACTTGGTTTCTTGTGAAGTTGTTTAGCTCATCATGCATAGAATTGACCCAATCAACATCCCTCAAAGCTTCATCTATCTTTTTAGGTTCAATAGATAACACAAATGAGAAATGCTCACAAAATGAAGCCAATCTTGACCTTGTTTACACACCTCTTGAAATATCACTAATGATAGTGTCCAATGGATGATCTCTTGCAACATTGGTTGGTTGAAGCACTTGCACTTGATTGCTAGCATTTGATTGATCACTTGGTTGAGATGATGAACTAGCCATTTGTTGATCTTGCACATTTCCATCACTAGTGCTTACTTGGATTTGATCATGAGAACCACTAGCTTGCACATTTGAGTTAGAGAGCACTTGATTCTTGTCATCCTCAATATCTATCACCTCTCTAGGCCTTATATCATCAATGTCCATGTTCTTCATTGCATTGACCAATTGAGTGCCTCTTACATCATCTAGACTCTCATCTTCCTCTTGGGAACCATTTGTTTCATCAAATTCCACATCATGAACCTCCTCAAGAGTACCACTAGCCAAATTTCAAACTCTATAAGCCTTGCTAGTAGTGGAGTAACCAAACAAGAAACCTTCATCACATTTCTTTTCAAACTTACTCAATCTAGTGCCTTTCTTCAATATATAGCATTTACAACCAAAAACCCGGAAGTATGCTATGTTGGGCTTTCTTTCATTTAAAAGCTCATAAGGTGTTTTCTCCATCATGGGGTGATAATAGAGTCGATTGCTATAGTAGCAAGCCGTGTTGATTGCTTTGACCCAAAATGAATGACTCACATTGTACTCACTCAACAATGATCTTGCAATATCAATCAAGGTTCTATTCTTTCTTTCAACTAGCCCATTTGATTGAGGAGTATACTTAGCCGAGAATTGATGTCTAATTCCAAATTCATCACACAACTCATCAATTTTAGTGTTCTTGAATTCACTACCATTATCACTTCTAACTTTCTTGATTGTTGTTTCAAACTCATTGTGAATGCCTTTGACAAATGATTTGAATGTTGCAAACACATCACTCTTGTCAACAAGAAAGAACACCCATGTGTATCTAGTGAAATTATCCACAATCACAAATCCATATTTGTTTTCACCAATGCTAGTGTATGTAGTTGGTCCAAACAAGTCCATGTGCATCAACTCAAATGCCTTAGATGTGCTCATCATGCTCTTCGTAGGATGTGTATTACCAACTTGCTTTCCGACTTGACATGCACTACATAGTTTATCCTTCTCAAATGTGACATCTTTCAAGCCTCTAACTAAGTCATGCTTAATCAACTTGTTCAATTGTTTCATTCCAACATGACCAAGCCTTCTATGCCATAACCAACCTATGCTAGACTTAGTGATCAAACATGTTGACAATTGAGCTTCTCTAGCATTGAAATCAACTAAGTATAGATTCTCATATCTAAATCCTTTGAATATCAAGTTAGAGCCATCTACACTTATGATCTCTACATCATCCATACCAAATATGCACTTGAAACCAAGATCACATAATTGAGCTACCGATAATAGGTTGAAGTTCAAGCTCTCTACTAGTAGCACATTGGAAATGCTCAAGTCATTGGATATTGCAATCTTACCAAGCCCTTTGACCTTGCCTTTGCCATTGTCACCAAATGTGATACTATCAATCTCATTGCTCTTGTTTTCATTGATTGAATTGAACATTCTTGGATCACCGGTCATGTATTGTGTGCACCCACTATCAAGCACCCAATGCCTTCCTCTGGCTTTATAATTTACCTACAAAAGAAGATCAATTCATTTTAGGTACCCAAACTTACTTGGGTCCTTATAGGTTAGTTACCAAGGTCTTTGGTACCCAAATGGCCTTCTTCTTTGGGCCCACAATTGATGTACCAATGAACTTAGCCTTCACACCGTTGGCACCCTTATAAAGCATGTAACAAGAATCAAATTTGATTGAGGATACATTAGGTAGCTTGTTCTTGTTAGTCTTGCAATTTTGCTCTATATGCCCAACTTGCTTGCATCTATTGTAAAACCGACCATTGCCCTTCATAAAGCTAGCTTTGGGAGTGACAAAGGCCGCCTTGCCTTTCTTGGGGATATAGCCTAATCTCTCTTTGTTGAGAGAAAACCTTTGGCTACCCAAACACTTTAGCAAGCGGGCATCTCCACCATAGGCATTGCCTAAGGCACAGTGAGCTCATTCACCTCCTTCTTGAGGGTCTCATTTTCCACTTTTAGTGAGGCATCACAAGTGATTCCATCACTCAAGGATGAAGTAGAAGTGGTAGTGCTACAAGAGGGGTTAGTGGGAGCAACCAAAATGGACTCATCAATAAGATCTTATGTTAGTCCCACATCACATGATATGATCACTAGCTCTTTCTTGGCTTCCTCCACTTTGACTTGCTCAATGAGAGATGAGTGAGCCTTTTTAAGCTTAGAGTGAGCTTTGCCAAGCTTCTCATGGGCTTCCATTAGCCTGTCATGAGTAGCATATAGCTCATCAAAGGATTGCTCAAGAAATTTTACTTTCTTGCGTAATTCTTTGCACTCCTTTCTCTTCATCTCATTGTAAGCATGCACTTGCTCACACATGTCCAAGAGCTCCTCCTTGGTGTACTCCTCATCCTCATCATCATCATCATTATCATTCCAACAAGAGTCACTTTCACATTCATCATCATCACTATCATCATATTTTACCTTGGTAGGCTTTGCCATGAGATATGTCGATAGAGTGTCAAAGATGGAGGGCTTGTTGTTGATGGCGATACTTGCTAGTGCTTTCTTGATAGATTTCTTGTCATCATCACTAGAGCTATCACCATCCAAGGAACCATCACTATCCCAAGTGACTACATAGCCTCCACCCTTCTTCTTCTTTTGGAAGGTCATTCTCTTCTCCTTCTTTTCATTCTTATCTTTCCCGTGCTTCTTCTTCTCATCTTCATCATTATCACTATTGTAGGGACAATTTGCTACAATATGATCGGGGCTCTTGCAATTGTAGCATCTTCTCATATACTCTTTGCTCTTGGTGTGATCTCTTCTTTTTCTTGCACCATAGCCCTTCTTCTTCATGAATTTTCCCATCTTGCGGACAAATAGGGCCATAGCTTCATCATCAATATCACTAAGATCATCATCATCGCTTGATTCTTTCTTGGACTTGCCCTTGTTCTTGGATGATGATGAGTTAGCCTTGAATGCTATACTCTTCTTTTTCTTGTCTTCTTCTTCCTTCTTGTCATCCTTGTCATCCCCCTCCCTTTTCACACGGTATGTCTCTTGGGTCATGACATCACCTAGTACTTGGTTGGGGGTAATCTCCTTCAACCCTCCTCTTATGATGAGTAATCTCAACATCTCAAATCTTGGAGGTAGGCACATCAAGAACCGATGAGAGATATCATCATCCTTAATCTTCTCTCCCAATGCCTTCAAATCATTGACAATCACTTGCAAACAATGGAACGTCTCTAGAATGCTCTCATCTTCCTTCATCTTGAAGCTTGTCAATTTATCCTTGAGGATATACAACTTGGCACTCTTCACCACCGATGTGCCCTCATATGTTTTCTCCAATCTCTTCCACACTTCATTTGCTCTTTCACAATCCTTGATTTGCTCAAACACCTTGGAATCAATGGCATTGTATATGGTGTTGAGAGCCATTGTATTACATTGCTTGTTGATATTATCTTGGTTGGTTGGATCATCGGAATCAATGATAGCATAGTTATTCTCGGTCACTTCCCATACTTGATCATTGATTGAACCAAGATACATCCTCATCTTTCTCTTCCAATAATCATAGCATGTGCCATCAAAGAACGGTGGTTTGCCCCCCACATGGTTGAACGCAACTTGAGCCATAATTTGACTCCGAGGTTGTTAAGCCTTTAATCAAACAGTGACCACGGCTCTGATACCACTTGAAAGGTCCTAATATGGCTAGAGGGGGGTGAATAGCCTATTTAAAAATCTACAAATCAACTAGAGCAATTTGATTAGTATGACAAATAGCGAAATGCAAACTTACTCTAGCTCTACAAGGGTTGCAAACCACCTATCCAACAATTCTAGTTGCAATGATAGCTAGACACACAATTTGCTATGATACTACTCACTAAGAGCTCTCAATCTTTCTACTCTAAAGAGCTCCACTAAGCAAACTTAAAAAGCAAAGCAAACTCTCAAATCTAATTACACTAAATAGCTTGCTACAACTAATTTGCAAGAATATAAATGAGTGAGTAGGATGGTTATACCGCCGTGTTGAGGAATGAACCAATCACAAGATGAATATGAAACCAATCACCGAGAGAATATCAAATGACAAGAGACAACTGATTTTTCTCCTGAGGTTCACGTGCTTGCCAACACGCTAGTCCCTGTTGTGTCGACCAACACTTGGTGGTTCGGCAGCTAAGAGGTGTTTCACAAACCTCGTCCACGCGATTGGACACCGCAAGAACCTACCCACAAGTGAGGTAACTCAATGACACAAGCAATTTACTAGAGTTACCTTTCGACACTTCGTCGGGGAAGGTACAACTCCTCTCACAATCATCGGAGATGGCCATGAACAATCACCAACTCGTGTCGATCCTCCGCCGCTGCACCGAGCCGTCTAGGTGGTGGCAACCACCAAGATTAACAAGCGAAATCCATAGCACAACACGAATACCAAGTGCCTCTAGATGCAATCACTCAAGCAATGCACTTGGATTCTCTCCCAATCTCATAAAGATGATGGATCAATGATAGAGATGAGTGGGAGGGCTTTGGCTAAGCTCACAAGGTTGCTATGTCAATGAAAATGTGCAAGAGAGTGAGCTAGAACCGGCCATGGGGCTTAAATAGAAGCTCCATAAAATAGAGTCGTTGTACCCCTTCACTAGGTACTAATCGGGGTGACCGGACACTCCGGTCGCCCGATGTAAGCCACATGTCATTCTGAGTTAAACCTGAAACGCCAGATCTCAACGGCTATTAACTGACGGGATGCTCTGGCACAAGTGATCAGACGCTCAGACCCCAGTGTCCGGTCGTGTCCAGTAAGCTCCCAAAACCGTCTTTTGTCAACCGAACGCGTCCGGTCATGCTTGACCAAACACAGACCAGCGTCCGGTGCTTAACCCTAGTCACTGTGCCATCCGACAACTCAACCAGACATAGCCCTTCAGCATTCGGTCGCTGGGTGATCTAGTGTCCGGTCAGTTGACCGATGCCAACATCTTTGCGACCAACTCCATTTCACTTTAAACTTCTTCACCCTTGCTCATGTGTGCCAACCACCAAGTGTATCACCTTGTGCACATGTGTTAGCAAATTTTAACAAATATTTTCAAGGGTGTTAGCACTCCACTAGATCCTAAATGCATATGCAATGAATTATAGCATCTAGTGGCACTTTGATAACCGCATTTTGATACGAGTTTCACTCCTCTTAATAGTACAGCTATCTATCCTAAATGTGATCACACTCACTAAGTGTCTTGATCACTAAAACAAAATGGCTCCTACATTTTATCCCTTTGCCTTGAGCCTTTTGTTTTTCTCTTTCTTCTTTTCGAAGTTCAAGCATTTGATCATCACCAATGTCATGATCTTCGTCATTGTTTCGTCACTTGGAGTAGTGCTACCTATCTCATGATCATCTTGATAAACTAGGTTAGCACTTAAGGTTTTATCAATTAACCAAAACCAAACTAGAGTTTTCAATGGAAGGCGTTCAAAATCGCACGCCTCATGCTCCTTGCCATCTACCGCACATCGCCCACCTACAAAACCCCAAGCCAGACCCCTCCCTCTCTCCTTTTCTTGTCCACACTCGAGCTTGCCACCGCCACTCTACAATCCACCGTTCCTGAGCCCAATCGCCGTCGCCATCGTCGTCGCCTCTCGGAGCTTTACCATACTTCCCCACGACCATAGGTACCCCCAATTCCTCATTTTGGTAAACCGCCACTTGACTTTCCCTAACATGTGCCCATCTTCTCTCTCCAGTTGCCGCCACCATCGACCCATACCTTCAGAGCCCTCCCGGACGCCGTGACTACTTCCTTCGACCTCGTGGTGAGATGCTTGACCAACCCGTGCTCTCCATTCATTGAATTATGCCCTAGAACACTGTACTGGCGAGTTCTAGTCACGGTGGCCATGGCGTCGCCGTGGGACCGTCGCTCCAGCGCGTTCCCCGCCCTCGGTTTGCACCCCATTGAGTTCGCGAGCGCCTGTAGTTTGTTTTCGTGTGTTTGGTTTCGATCGGGGTGGCTAGAATCGCCTTCCCGGCGTCCACCGCCGAGCTTGACTCGCCGCCGACCATGGTGTTAGCCGTGGGAGTCATCTTCCCCGGCAATCCCTCTGTGCCTTCACACCAGCACCGTTAGATCTTGCATGGACGGCCATGATTAAAACATACTGATTTGGTATGTGGCCGGTCCACCGTGGACCGTTGACTCGATCCACAGTGCCGTGTCAGCACGTGCCCACGCATGTGTGGTGCACCACGCCACTCACGCGCAGACACATGGTCGCCCAATCAACAGCCACGTGGTCAACCCACGGTCAGCCGCGCACATTTTGTAGATTAGCCCCTTGGTTTCTAGAGAATCAACCCGTAGTCCAGTTCAGTTCAAATGAATTGTTTTTTAGTCCTGTTTTTATTCACTTTAGAGCCTATAGTTTTAGGAAATAGTGTGCGCCGTCCATAATCAGTGTAAATTTAGATTTTAATTTTTTTATTCAAAAATAAGTTTGGTTTATTTACAGGAATGTCATTGGAACCTTATTTCATGCATAACTTTTGTGTTTTAAGTCCGATTTGAGTGATTCTTTCGCTCACATCTTCATAGCAGTACGTAGAATAGTTTTATAAGATTTTTAATCTATGTTCTATTGTTTGGTGTACTGTTCTAATAGAAGTCTATTTGTATGCATGTAATGATTGGAATGAATGCTTGATTGGTGAATTAGAACACGTTTAGAGGGTGAGCAGTTCGTGGTGACTGAGGATCAACAAGAAGATCAGTAGTACCTAGAAGAGAACTTTGAGGAAGGCAAGTGTAGCAAAGCCCCTTACACCTATGAACTTTATAATTCATATTCATGCATGTGTCTAATTTGAAATACCTTTAAGGACTTTACCTAGATTATTACTTGTACCATATATCCTTGTTACCTAGGGATTGGGTATGCATTTTGGATAGATACTGTAGCGCTTAACATAAAATAATTGTTAAACATGACTAAAGGCATTATGCAATGTGATAAAATGGAGCTTTTTAGCAATAATTAGGGGGCTAGAGTACAGGGTTGAGTGCTCTAGTGACTCTCCATAAGGACTTAAACCTGAAGCGGCCACCCAGGAGGTTTCGTACAACCTTGAGTGTCATATGGCCCTAACTTTAACATGTTACCTAGATTGTACTAGCTCATCTGTAGCTTTTCGTAAGGGCAAGATGGGGACACTAGTTGGTATGTTTCCTTTCTTGCTAGGGTGTGTGTACCGTGCCACGACCATGCGTGCCACTCCTAGAGGAGGGCCACATACGGCTAGATGGCTGAAACCTTAGCAGCTACGACTTGTTAGTGTGACTAGCGAAGGGTTACATAGTGAAACCCTGCCACACTTCCTAGGTAGAGGTGTTGTGGGCTTTACAAACCCCGGCGTTGGGAATCACAGCTTGGTGGGTAAAGTTGTACAATTTCTATAGAAATATATGACCTGTTATAATAGTTGTGCTCATGGATACGAGAGATATGGATCCTTCATGATTAGTGGTTACTATGGATGGATTGGGAATTGATATAAACTTGATTATACATTATTAACACTTGGGATTTGGGATTGTTCACTAAAGTAATGATTTAGGATGCTAAAACTTGATCAACTAAAATTGCGAACCGTAGTCAAACCGTGTCTAGCCTTTGAGCCTCATAGATCCCTTTGATATACTTGCTAAGCATGGTGAGCTTACACTTGCTTTACATTCAATGAAAATCTCAAATGGGTAACAGATAGCGTGTATCAAGAGTTTTCGGAGGATGTCTAGGACTACTAGGATGATGTTCACCAGTTGGAGTCCCTGTGGTAGTTTGGGTTTAGTTTTCCGCTGTGTGTAATAATGTTGCCAATGAGCAAAACTATGTATTAACTTTATGATGAGATATGTGATGTAATAAATATTTTACTTTGATATTATTACAATTTGATGGTATATGTGTGTTTGGACATCCTGGGCGCACATATATGAGTACTTGATTTTGCTATCCAAAATTGGGTGCGATAGTTCATGGAGGAACTGGATAAGTTTATGGTGGTATTCATCCATGACATTCTTGTCTATTTAGCTAGTATAGAAGAACATGAGCAGCATATGAGAGTAGTGTTGGAGAAGCTAAGACAGAATCAGTTGTACACCAAGTTCAGCAAGTGCGAATTTTGGCTTGAAGAAGTCACCTTCTTAGGTCACATTCTCACTGCTGGTGGCGTAGCTATTGATCCTGCCAAGATTGAAGCTGTAAAAGAATGGGAACAACCCCGCAATGCGACTGATATCCAGAGTTTTCTTAGGTTGGTAGGATACTACCACCGCTTCATTGAGAACTTTTCCAAGATAGCCTAGCCGATGACCAACCTTCTAAAGAAGACCAATGAGTTTGAGTGGACGCCCGAGTGCGAGCAAAGCTTCTAGACCTTAAAACAGAAGCTTACCACCACTCCTATGTTAGCATTGCCTGACATTCAGCAAGACTTTGTGGTCTATTGTGATGCATCTAGACAGGGACTCGGTTGTGTTCTGATGCAAAATGGGAGAGTTATAACTTATGCTTCCCGATAGATGAAAGACCACAAGCAATGCTACCCTACCCATGATCTTGAGCTTCTAGCTGTTGTGCACCACCCTCAAACGGATGGCCAGACAGAGAGAGTGAACCAGATCTTTGAGGATATGCTCTAAGCTTGTGTTCTGAAATCTAGGTCTGATTAGGAGAGGAGTTTGCCACAAGCAAAGTTTTCTTACAACAATAGCTGCCAGGCAGTCTTAAGATGTCACCATTTGAGGCCCTATATGGGAGGAAGTGTAGGACCCCTTTGATGTGGTCAGAAGCTAGGGAGAGATTGTTCTTTGGCCTCACAAAGATCAAGGATGTCAAGGAAGGAGTCGCCCAAGTGCGAAAGAATCTGAGAATTGCTCAAAGCCGATAGAAGAGTTACAAAGATAAAAGGCGAAGAGACCTTGAGTTAAAAGTTAGGGACCATGTTTATCTCAAAGTCCCCCCACTACGAGACACCATCTGGTTCCATGTGAAAGGAAAGTTGGTGCCAAGGTATGTAGGACCTTATCGGATTTGTCAGAGGGTTGGCAAGCTAGCCTACAAGTTGGAACTGCCTGAGGAATTGATCAGAGTGCACCCAGTATTCCATGTATCCCAACTACACAAGTGCCTGAAGCTACCAGATGAGCAAGTACCTATAGAGGCACTTGATATACATGACACTCTAGAGTACAAGGAGCACCCGATATAGATACTCAACAGAGCCGAGAAGGAAACTAGAAGCACGACCATACCTATGTGTAAGGTTCAATGGAGCAACCACACTGAACGAGAAGCCACTTGGGAGAAAGAGTCAGAACTTCAGATGTTTTACCCCTACCTCTTTGAAAGGTACACCTCACCTTAAATCTCGAGATGAGATTCCTGTGAGAGGGAAGGACTATAACAACCCAAGTTTTCCAATACCCAAAAATCTAAACTTAAAAATTTTTCTAACAAAACCTATACATGGTGAGTGTGCATACTAGAGAACCACCCATGTAGTTGCACAAGTAGAACCAAGTTAGCATGGTTGAGCATTTTGCATTTAATTCAACTTGTGAGTTGCTTCTTCATGATTTTATGTGATGTAATAAAATCAATCCAACCTTTATAAATAAATTGTGTGTGTGAGTTGTCAACCTATGGCTTGGACCCTAAAGCCCTAGATGACCTCTAATGGACCAAACTAGGGGTGTATACATGTTGGAAACACATGTAAACATGCATAGGAGCCCTAGGTGTAGTGTGAAAATAGGAATAGAAATAGAAAAGGAATTGGAAAAAAGGAGGAAAATGGAAAAGCCAAAGAAGCCCAGCGGCAGCAAGTAGCCTAGCCCCCCCTCCCCGCCAGCCCACGTTGCCCACATAGCCCAGCTCTGCTCCCACGTGCACCGCCTCGGCCCAGCAATGCGACACAGCTCCCTTCCACATGTGCCCGGGCCCGCACCGGGCTGAGCCGGCCTAGCAGCGGCCCACGCCACACCAGCCCACGTTGCAGTGCGATGTCATCGTCTTCTCCCCTACCGCTAATAGCCCAACCCCACCTGTCATCCCCAACCCTCACCCTTCCTCTGCTTTTCCAAAAGTAGAGCACCGGCGACTAGGAGAATCCCACGGTCCCCTGTACGCCCTAGTCATCCATGCCCCTAGCCGTTGCACTCCAACACGTGGATGTGCGCCACGTCTATAGCCCTAGCATACCTCACCTCTCCTAGCCAGCGTCGCGATGTGCATGACATCATCGTGGACCCGCGCCCCCCTAACACCACCATCCTGCCTTGACCGCTAGGGATTTGACATTGGGAGCACCCAACCACCCGTGATCCCACGTCGAGCCCTAAACCCTAGCCTAGGGGCCCTATCTGCCCTCCACGTACCCCTTCCCCTCCATCTACCATCCATTGCTTGCCATGGCCGAGCTCGAGCTATAAAAGCCCCAAGCCGGTGCCCTAGCCTAACCCTATCCACCCCGCCACCACTGGTGGCTTCACCAACCACTGGTGGCTTCACCAACCACATGCCGAGACCGAGAAAGAGGAAGGAGAAGGGAGGAAGGAACAAGAAGGTGGAAGCCGAGTTGCCGCCACCGGGAAGCCACTACCGGAGCCAGAGATGATGCCTCGATCATCTACACCGGCATAGCAGCTCGGCACGGCACTGCACCACCTAGTCACTGCGTTGCTAGCCTAGCACCACCGCCACCACCAGTGAGCACCGACGTCGCCTCTGCTCGCCACTATGGACACGCCCTGTCGCGCCACCATGTTCGCCCCCTTGGGAGGGCCAAAGGCTAGCCTTTTCACCGTTGTGATGCTCTGCACACACGCACACATGCACATGAGCTAAGGCCTGGCCTTGTCGAGCCACTGGTGCTCGGGAATGCCAATGCGCCACGCCATGCAAGAGCGTGCCCACCATGGTCGAAGCTTGGCCACGGCGAGGAGCGTTCCGCTCAACTCAGGATGGTAGAGGTGCACGCGACTCCACACTAGTCGGTCGAGGGAGAGAAGACATAGGAGCCGCCGATCATGTCTGCCTCGCTGGGACCACCGCGCTCCCAAGCCACCACCGTGTCAGAGATGTTCGCGTCGATCTCGGCCACCTCGTGGAGCGAGGAGGGGCCAATGGTGACCGTCGTAACCCCACGAACCTTGTTGCGTGCTTGGTTAAGCCTAAAGCCTACACGAACCCCCTCGCCGCCGTCACGGTGACCACGCTAGAGCTCCGCCACGTGTTCTGCCATGGAGCAGACTCTGTTGTGGACTTTGGTCACTGGAGCCAACTTCTATAGCCCAACTGTGACCCCATTGTAAGAGAGACCAGGCTTTTTTGTCCTGGCCACGCTCGCCCGCAGCACCGCCGCATCCACCATGCCCACCGTCATCGTAGCCATCGCTGCGAAGCCCCATAGCCGCACCTAGCTCCCTAGTTGGGATCATCGAAGCTTGGTGATGCCAACAGAGCCCTATAGAGTATCCCCGATGGCTTGAAAGACCTCGCCATCGATCCCACGCCATCGCCACCCACCATAGAGCTGCCGTCAGCTAGAGAGAGAGCCCCAAGGTACCACCTTTAACCCCTTGGTGGGTTCATCTCGAGCCTACGATGTCGACGAGCCCCTTCGTGGCGTGCAACGCTGTGAGCTCGCTGCCGGCGAGGAGATGGCCAAGGAAGAGGAGGGAGCCATCGCACCTCCGCCTCCCTGTTCGGTGCACCTGGTCCACCGTGAGCCATAGAAGGAAGAGAAGGAGTGGGCGTAGTCCACCATGGACCCTCTCTATGGTCCACACACCCGCGCCGCTCGGACCACCATGAGTCGCATGTGTAGACCAAGCCTAGTAGGAGCCTAGCTGCATCACATGGTCGCCTGTCTTGGTGACACGTGCCTAGGCCCAACCTGGTCTAGACCGACCCAACCCGGCCCATTATCCATCCCGCCGAGCCTAGCGTGAGCCCAGTCAATGTTGATCATTGCCCGTGGACCTGATCCCACTTGTCAGCGACTGGATCCACCTCGCCCAATCCCGTGTTGCCACATGTCATGCCCTGGATTTTCCTTTTCTTTTTCTTTTTCAGAAAATGATTTAAACTTAGAAAATTCATACGACCTCAGAAAAATATGAAACAAGTGCCCAAGTTTTTCTAAAAATGAGCTCTATGTCTTAGGCTTGTGTTTGAGTGCATTTAGATCTTTTGAATTTCTATTGCTTCTTGTGATCATCTATAGGAGTCGCTTATCATGGCTATATGCCTTGTTTGATATACCCAAAGGAGCCACAGACTGAGGAGCACGACCCCGACTACACTAAGGAGCTTGGAGACGACTATCAGGTGCCACATCCCACCCAACCTCATAGAATCCTATTAGACATGCTACAATATAGATGCTAGTGCTTTACTTTTATGCAAATGATCTGTGATAGGTTGTATGGTAGAATTGCATGTGAGCCATTACCTTGTCGCAACCTATACCTCTGCACACTCGTTGTTAGGTTAGACGCTCGCTTACTTTCTAGCTACTACTTCTACTACACATTATATCTATGATGTGATGCAAGTGGAGGATTGTATGTGAGTGGTTAAGGCACTAGGTGTCGATAATGTGGTAACAACCGGGGAGATCTTGGCATGCATTTTGGGTGTTTGGTGAGGGTTGAGTCAATCTGGCATGATCTTACGATGAGTCGTTGGATGAGTCTTGCCAAAGGGGTATGACCTGGGCATCCCCTTTGAGTGGTACCTATGGCAGGTGCATGTGAGACGAGGAGATCCTAGGGTGGAGTGTCTTTGTGGGATGAAGCCCCGTGATGGAGGTGTCGTCGAGGCACGGGGTGTTGGTTATCCCCTATTGAGAAGATATTTTGTCCGGTCCCTCTAAGGACTGGTATGTTGAGAGAACCGAGTCATAGGACCCTACATACACACCACTCGCTCTTGAATGGGCTATGGACGGTTACTCGACCAGCTAGGGCAGTGCCATTACTGCTAGGTTGGAAGTGGATAGTGTAGGAAGGTACGGGCATATGGCCCACACCCTCCTAAGACAGTGTAGTGACCTTTGGGGGGCCGGTACTACGTCTCACAGTCTCAGCGTGTCGGTGGACTCCGGGGTGGCCCAGGGCTGAGTGGTAGGGTGGCACCATACCGGTTGGGAGGCAGTTGGTATTAGCCTAGGCGGGGCACCGCCGATGATGGTGATCTTGTGGTTCTAGGTGTATACGTTCCACAAAGTTGATTGATCTATACATATAGCCGTGTCCTTGGATATGGACATTCCTATGACCTACGCTTCCCTCGATTAGTTACTGGAGTCCTTTCTTCTCTCCCCCTAGGTTCTTGTGTTGGTTTCTAGCTTGGGCCGATGAGGCAAGGTGCGAGCAGGAGTCGTCCTTGTCATCTAGAGAGTGTGAGAGTGGTGAGATGTATGTGATGGGATGGGAGAACATGTGGATAAGACGGGTTAAAAGTTGATGAATTATTATTATTAAAACTTAACATACTCGCATAGGAAATTACAGCCACAAATAGGTTTTTTGCTCTACCCTTGCATTCCACCACCACAAAGCAAACGCAAAGCATAGGGTGGAAGCCAGTGGTCAGTACAAATCGTATTGATAATTGTTTGACAGGTTCTGAGCCCGAGTACGACTACTAGGGAGACGATTGGGAGGATTAGAGGTCTTGTTCCTACGCTCAAGTTCGGTTGAGAAGATGGGGTCGACGTCCGCTACCATTCTACTTGATGGTGTTCTAGATGCTGCATGCTCTGAATGATTCCGCCAAGTGGCGATGTAATAATGAGTAAACCTTGCTATTTGTACTCTCTTGAGATATGTATTCGATGTATGACTATGATATCAACTATTATTTGATAATGTGATGGGATGATCACCTAGAACTATCATGTTATACTTCGAATTTGTGGATTTCCCTTCGAGGAAATCGGGATCGTTGCAACAACCTCATTGAAGAGAAGTGGGAGGTAAGGAGGTTCCATCTATGGTACACGGAAGCAACGAAAGCGGGACTATGCACATTCGTCATGAAGATTCCGGTGGAGTACTTCCACACGCCCCGAATGGTGAAGTCCTCGTAGATTTCCATGACATGTATAGACTACTACGGTGGAAGGACCTCGACGTCGCCCAAGTCACCTTATTTGCTATGTAAGTTAACTACGACTTTGACACCACTGCATCGTTATATGTACTTTAGGAGCAAATTAATAATGCCATGATGACTTTTCCTTGTAGGATACAGGCCTACGTAAGCAAGAAGGTCTAGGGAAATGGGTGTGTCATGGCTACCCACCAGTTCGGGTAAGTCGAAAATATACTTGGAACATATATATATAGCTACTTGGATCATGACTTCTCATATTTGAACATTTCAATTCTTCATTGTGTGAATCGTGCAGCAAGGGCATCATGGGCCACTAGATTGCATTTATAATCTATCCTCCGGATGGAAGGGCTTGTATATTTGACTCTTTGCGGGATACAAACAAAGCGGGTTACAAGCACTTTGAAAGCTGTTTGAGATAGTAAGTGACAGAACTTATTCATTTACAGTTAACATACGTGTTCAAATTGTCATTGACACTAGTGGTTTTTCATATAGCGCTTATAAGAAGTACGTGCAAGATCCCAACTGCTATGATCAAAGATCTGAGAAGAAGAAGATCAAGAACGGCATGAAACTGAAACTCAGGCACGAGTTCCCGGTAAGTACATCAAAAGTCTTGTGCTATTATATCAAGCATGCTACTACTTGTCAACTCTTTGCTACTACTCCTACAACAACTACTACTACTACTACTCCTGCTACTACTACTCTACACTACTCTACTACTACTACTCTACACTACTCTACTCTACTCTACTCTACTCCTATACCTACTACTACTACTATACTATACTGTCCTACTACTACTGCTCTCTATATATGCTCTAATGATTGTGTATTATATATCGTGCAGTGCGCCAAATAACCCTATGCTCAGTTCTATGTGGATTCTACGTTTGCTAGTACCTGAGGACGTGCACCAGATTCAGCAGCAGATGGCGGCAGCTGAAGAAAGCAGAAGGATGGTGGCGAAGGGAGAAGGTCGACCAAAACTTCAGACAAGTAGTAGCGGATATATGTAAGTTTGTCACAGAGTGCGCGCATGAAGGGCGACCGTTGTTCAACAAGGAAAGCGAGTTAGCTCTTGATCTAAAGTTCGAGAAGATCAGAAAGTGGAGCACCAAGTTACAAATCAAGGATTACTTGTTGCCGGACCTCTTTTTCGACAAAAGTTGACAGCGGGGTGATCTTAGTTTCACATGTAAACATTTGACATCATGCATGTGTAATAACTTTGAATGATGTTGGTTAACGATGGAGGACACCAATGAATGTGTTATATATATGTTTGTGCTCGATATGCGTAATATATGTTTATATATGTCTTGATTCTGCTTTTATATGTGTTTGATTTGTGAAAATAGAATTCAAATTCAAATTCAAATTCAAATAAAATTACCGAGGCTATTTTATTAAATGGAAAAATATTAACGGAGGCGGGCATGTAACAACAGACCCACCATTAAAACTTTATCTGTGGTGGTCGCATTATAGAGACTGCCTCGGTTAATGGTTTAATAGAGGCGGGCGCTTTAAGGCAACCGCCTCCGTTAATCATTAACGGAGGCGGTTGCCTTAAGGCGCCCGCCTCCGTTAAACGATTAACCGTGGCCGGCAGGGTAACCGCCTCCGTAAAGTCATGATTAACAGTGACCTTTGATTGGAGGCGGTTGCAATGCCCGCCTCCATTAAGCATTTTCGTCTGCCTCCATTAAGATTTTTGTATTAGTGGATGCTGTCAAATAAAGTTGTACCTCAAGCTTTGGGTGTTTGGTTGTATTGGCGGTATAGATGGAGCTATTAAAACTACTAGTGTGTTATTTTCATGTTGTAATGTAACCATTCCTTTTTACCAAAGTTATGGTTTCAAGCAATTACAGTGGGTTGCTGCAGCAGGATCAAAATCAAATGGCACATGGTACATAATAGCATAGATTGATCTAACGGGCTGGTATTTAGTTGATGAGTTAAAACTATATATTATAGCTAATTACATATGTAACTCTGTGGAAGTGTCAATGACAAGGCACAGTGGCGGAGCTAGCGCTGAAAGCAAGCAGGGGCCAAACAGCTAGGACCTCAAGAATGTACTGCTGTGGGCAAGCATGGCATCATGAGCTGCCAGATAGCTAGCAAGCATGTATGCAGCAGACATCTAGTTAGTTAAGGTCTAACGATAAGCAGTAATACACAAAACAACCATGCATGCAGCCATGCGAGTGTGGAAATATGTATGCACTTGCACATGACGATCCTTGGATCTTGATGCATGGCAGGGGGGGGGGGGGGGGGGGGGGGGGGGGCAGGGCCCTCTTTGGCCCTAACGCAGCTCCGCCGTTGACAAGGCAATCATTAAGACGAAATTGCATATCTAATGTTAATTATATATGCAACTATAGTCAATTACAGATGTTGATGTGAAATTTCAAGAGATTAACCAATCCGTTGAAATTTCAAGAGATTAATCAATCACACTTGTTCGGTTGGACTGAAAAACCATTGTTCATGCTTGAAAACACTGTTCATACTGGTTTGTTGTGAGAGAAAAATACTGTCATCGTTGGAAAAACAAGCTGAACAAGCCGGCTTCTTGCTCAGCCGAACAAGCTCGCTAACTTTATCTAATGTAGGCAGAATTACCATCTCAAATGGTTCCAATATCCAAACCCCATGACAAACAAGCTAGAGTTTAACAAGCTATTAACGCAGTAGACGATATATCATTCCGGTTAGCAACTCAGTAGCATACTGCTCCTGAGGAAAGGCTAGAAGGGAATATATTCTTAATTAACCTGTGGGTTTCGCATAGCTTTACTACATGTCTACATCATATGAACAAGTGTGATAAAAAGTGCCTGGTTAAGGATGCTAGAATGTATAATATAATGAACTGCGACACATGAATGGACTGATTAGCCAATAATTTCGAACAGACATAAATTACGCACTCTAAAATATAGTCAGTAACCAAAACATCAAGAAACAAGAATTGTATTCTTCTTCTGAAGAAAAGAAAGAAGAATAATTCTTACAGCAAACTAAGATTTTGACAAAGAACAAGTTCCAGAACAGAAGCTTACCAGTGGTTGGAGTCGCCCACGCGCCCCTCCTCTTCCCTTCCACGACCTCTGGTGTCACCGGAACAACAAACTCCACCACGACGGGCTTGCTCTCTGCCGCCTTACCCACAGCCTTGCCTTGCTTCGACGAAGCCATCGGCCCCGACTGGCCCTTCTCCACTTTCCCAGTGAAAGCCCGGACGCGGACCGACTCGGCGGAGGCATCCGAGGTGCAAGACGACGCGCTGAGCGGCAAGCTCGGATGCAGGAGCTGCGCGTCGCTCCTCCTCGACGGCGGCCCAGGCGGTGTGTGCCGCGGCGACGGCACTGGGAACGCACCCTTGGGCGCGCCACCACAACCCCCGCCGACTGCATTCCTCTTTGCGCCCTCGTCCGCCTTGGTCGCGGCGGCCACACCCGCAGGCTTCTCTGGCGTCCCCGCCGCCGCCGGTTCCGCCGCCTTCCTCAGGGGCTTCGGCGACGGTTTCCAGGCCTGGCCTTGTTGCCACCCGGCACCAGCATCGGCCTCGCCTCTGCCTCCGGAACCGCGATGTTCAAGGACCGGACCCTCGGTGCCCCGGCCATGGAAACCACCACAGACTGTCTCCAATAACGAGCCCCAAACCCAAAATGGGTCCGGCACAGTACTTTGCATAGCCGAATCCATCGTCCAACAGCAGACCCAAAGACACGACGCATTTTGCCTGCTTGCCCAAACGCTACGCAAAAAAGCGCCTCCTCTCTCCTCGCTACGCAAATCGCCGAGCTCGCCCGGTCGGGGCCAAGCTCGCCAGCGCGCGCCCACGGCGGCCGGGGCGGAGCTCGCCCGCACCCGCGACGGGGCGGAGCTCGCCCGCAGCCGGTGTTGGAGGAGGCTCGCCCGCGCAGAGGTGGAGCTCGCTCGCGTCGAGGCGGAGCTCGCCCGCAGCCGGTGTTGGAGGAGGAGCGCGTGGCGAGGCAGGGAGCAGCCGTCGGGGAGCGGGGCCAGGCCGCCGGAGCAGGAGGCCGCGCGCGGGGGTGGACGGCCACGGGGCCGCCGGAGCGGGATCCGGCGCGCGGGGCCATCGATCCGCCGGAGCTGGATCCGGCCGCGGGGCCGTCGATCCGCCGGAGCTAGACGGCCACGGGGCCGCCGGAGCTGGATCCGGCCGCGGGGCCGTCGATCCGCCGGAGCTGGACAGCCACGGGGCCGCCATCTCCCTCCTCCGCACAGGGCGCGGGCGCAAGCTCCGCCGAGGCGCGGGCGCGAGCTCCGCCGAGGCGCGGGCGCCACCGGCTAGATCCGGGAGAGGGAGGGTCGGGGAAGAAGAAGGGGAGGGAGGGGGGCCGGATCCGGCCAGGAGAGGGAGGGAAGAAGGCAGGCCACGTCCGCGGCGGCCGCCGCTTGCTCCGAGCGCCGCTGGCGAGGCGCTGCTGCCGCCTGGGGAGAGGAGAGTGAGGGAGCATGGGGATTTGGGGCTCATTGTTGGAGAAGTCGAGAATGGGTTGCGTCGGAGATTTCACTGTGCGTTACCTAAAGGATCGAATGCGTATCCGATTTGGGTCAGCCTGTTGGAGTCAGTCTAACCCGCAGGTTTTTACCGCCCAAAATTTCAAATTTTACCGGGTTTTCCACTCGGCGCTCCTCAAGAACCCAGCAAAGAATTCCAAACGCCCGTAGAAAATTACCTGCCTCGTCGAGCAACTGTTCCGAGGACGTGGGAGGAGTGGAATCCAAGGAGAGAGGAGGGGGCGAAGCGGTTGGCGGAGACCGGAGAGGTTGAGGGGACAATGCACTAGCTCGCTAGCGGCTAGCGTGGGCCCTGGGCTCTTCTGTTTATTTTACACCTGTTTTTATTTTGGGATTTTTTAATCAGACCAACACAATTCTCCAAGTTTAGAGAAACGTTATTACAATTCACCATATCTGTTATTATAAATACAATTCTCCTCCCTATATGCCATTTTCTAAGCCTACCACGTACAAGGACCAATATCAGGACGTATTCTACCGAATGCATACGGACATCGAGTCTTGTCTCCTCCGTCTGACCAACCCGCCCACGGACGCCACTCCTCGCCGGACTCGCGTCTCCATGCCCCGGGTCTGCTTCGCCTTCCTGTGGACTTCCGCTCTTGGCGTTGCTCCAACTACTGTGGCCGCGGACGCCGCAGCCCTTTGCCGTGGGGTTGGCCAGCTCATACGGCTCGCCGCCGCCAGCTCATACGGAGCGCCGCCCTCCCAGAGGCAGAGCACGCAGCCGCCCCAGGCAGAGCACGCAAACACCCCAGCGCAGCACCGAGAAGGGGCCCCGGTGCGTGAACAGCCACGATGCGCCGCCCGCGTCGTGCTCCTCCCGCTTCGCCGTCGTCTCCACGTACCGCGCGGAGTACTGCGCCGCGCCATCAGCACCGAAGCGGAACGAGCCAAGGTAACCATGGCCGTCGAGCAGGTGCACGGTGGGCTGTGGTCGTCGGCGAACATCCCGGGACCGACGAGGCGGGTGCACGGTGGCGGCCGCCGCGCGGTGCCAGCCGACGTCACCATCGCCACCACCTGTCCGTGGGCGTCCGGCCGGTGCCGTGGCTGTCTGAGTCCAAAATCATCGCCGTGCCGCGGCCGTGGTCTGTCACCGGTGAACCATTAAGGCTGGCGTCAGTCGTCATGCAGAACGCGTTCGTTTCCATGTATATGCGCTGCAGAGACATGGTCGCGGACTCGCAGCGGAGGCAGTGTCCGTGTCATTCTGAGATGCTGCCATGCTAGCGACCAGTGAAGCACAGCATAATGTTGTGACCATAGCGCATCTACTGTCAATTGTTTAAGCAAATGATTGCAGAATCAGTGCGTCTAGATTCTGCAACAATAGCAAGTGTCATCTCAACTTATGCGGAGTCTGCAAACATGGTACAGACGAAGAACATCCACCGCTGCTTACTGATTCATGGATGTCGTGGGAGTACAGATATTGCCACAGGTTTAATCGATGTGCATGCCCAAACTGCCATCCTGCTATATTCCAAGACGCCTTGCTCGTCGCCGCAGAACGTCACTAAGGTGCTCGACACAGCCAGCGAGCTCTCCTGGCTGCTCTGCGCAACGGGGCGCCAGGGAAACGCCACGGCCGGCGCTGCCATGGGCGAGTCGTTCCGCCCGAGGGCCTCAGCCACATTCGCCGCCGTGCCCTGCGGCTCCGCGTTCGGCAGCATGTCCACTGCGTATGACTCTTCCCCCGACGGCATCACGACGGTCGACTTGCTGGGCATGAACACGGGCACGCTCTCCTTCATGCCGCATGCCAGCATGCGCTGTTCTCGTACTGCATCTCCGACCAGGACGACGACGCCGTGCTGCTCCTCGGCCACAGCGACCTCGCCGTAGCCGCTGTGGAGGAGATGGTGGCGCTGCTGCAGGTTGCCATGGCATGCGTGTCCACCGCGCCCGACGCGCTCCTCCGTTGTCGCAGGCTGCCGTGGGCGAGCACGGCCGCTCCGCGCTCGCGCGCCATGGTGGTGGTGCACGGCCTCGCCGCGCTCATGCGCAGGCCACCGCGGCCGCGCGCCGCCGCTCCACCTCCGGCCCCCACGGGCAGGCGCCAGCACAGGAGAGGTGAGCGTCATTCGCGTGCGTTGTTCTTCTTCTAGCCCGCCGACGCCGCGGAGTGCGCCGCGCACGTGCGCGGCCAGCGCCGGGGTGGTGGGGGTAGTGTCCGTGGCGGTTCGGCGCCATCGGCCACGGCGGTCGCCATCTACACGGAGAAGGGCGCGACGAGGCGGAAGGTCCGTGGCACCGCGACGCAAGCGCGGCGGGTCGTCCGTGAGCGGGTGGGAGACGGGAACTCGACGCCCATATGCAATCCGATTGATAGTGGGCCCTTTATGCTGTGGACGCAGAAAATGACATAGATGAGAAAGAATTGAAATTATAATGGCAGATATCCAAATAGATGAATTATAATGGTTTTTCTTTAAACTCGGAGAATTATAATGGTCAGATCAAAAGTCCCTTTTATTCTTCGAGAGGGGTATGTTGCAAAAGTTTTTAACTTTTGTGGGAGAGAAGAGTTTGGTTGTATCTGTATCCTGGACCGCTGCGCGTGGGCCCAGTGGCTTCTTGTTGTCTGATGGCGTACTTTTCCAACATGGCCCACCTATTTTATACATTTGTCAAAATACTGTATAACGGCCGGCTGATTTGATTTCTTGGTGGGTTATACACGAGAGGAATGGATTCGCACTTGTACCATGCATCATTGTGAGGGCTTGTTTGGACTTTGGACACACACACGTATCTAGCTTACTAGTCCATATGTGTTACAGTAAATTGAAGTGAATTTAATTTAAATTTCATGACAATCTATTTTAACCCGCATAAATTGAGGGTAGATACACATGTATCTAAATAAGGTCGGGCGGTTTATTATAGGTCGTCTTATAAAATTTCTTAAACCAAAATTAGTGGTGGTGACCGAGAAGAGAGTATTCTCAGCTAAATTTTTGTTCATAAGATGACGAGACAGGTTAACCAAGATAGCTATAGTATGAGGTGTGTTTGTTTAGCTGACATCTCATTTCAGTTCGTTTCGGCTGAAACGATCGTAGATTATTACTACTGGCTGGTTTGTTGTAAGAGAAAAATATTGTTCTGACTTATAATCCATAACCGTTTACGACCAAGCGAACAGACTGTTCATCATGGCTGTGGGCATGTGTCGATTCATGTAATCTGAAAAGATTGTGATCATGTTTGCTTAATTACTTCGACAGTATTCTTCAGCGAACGAACAATATTTTTCTCTCACAAAAAATCAGCACAAGCCAAATTTCAGCGAAACGAACAGGGTCTGTGTTGCTGAGCGGATGTAAAATACACCACCCCACCATCCCCATCAGGGCTCTGTTCGCTTCTTTTATAATCCGTACTTTTCGGCTTATTTTTTCAGTCGGAACAATGTTTTCTCTCACAACAAATCAGCCAGAATAGTATTTCGGCTTGTTTTTTCAGCGAAGCAAATGGGCCCAGGTGGGTATGTTCTAAGAGCAAGTATAATAAGAGGCTGTAAAACTGGCTAAATGCTAAGTTGAAAGTGAGAAAATGAAAGAGAAGAGAAGCGTACTATAGCCTTAGAGCAAAGCTTAGATACAAGAACAAAAAAAAAACTATATGAGAGAGGCAAACGGACCATGCATTTATAGCAAAGAGTTAACTATTATATAGATAGGCTGAGAGAAAGCCACCGCCAATAAACAGACGGTATTATTAGCATCGCTCTAAATAAGATTCACTGTTCTTCTACAGTGAATAGTGATGGGATGCTTGCCGGCGGTTACCGGCGGGCGGGCAGGGGGGCGGTGGCCCGTGGTCCAGGCCGAAGCCTCGTGCAGTTGCCCGTTGCCCGTGGGCCTATCCCACGCGTCGTGCCGCTGCCCGCCTCGCGCGCCGCGCTAGTGAGGCCGACGTGGTCGGACCAGTAACCAGTTCGATGAAGCCGGGGCCCCGTGCGGGACTACGGGGCGGGCGCGCGGCCACGGACGGTGCAGTGGGCGGGGCGCAGCGCAAAGAGAGAGAGGGACGTGAGGAAAGCTAGCGCTAGCGCCCGCTCCCGTTTCCCGTGATCTGCGGACAGGACCGGAACGGAACCCCGTTTCTCGAGCCCTACGCCGGATCCGTTCCGCACTCTGCTGCACGGCGTCTGCCTCTTCTTTTCCGTGACGTGGACCACGCATCCGGACTGGATTGTACGATAATTCCAAGATAAGGACTATGAGTATTCAGCGTGTACCGACACCTCCTGTTGATTTTCAATCCAAAATCCTAAAAATAAATGCACATCTCAATCTCATATTTTTGAATAGTCATCAAACTATCTCAAATCTAACCGTATGTACATATTTAAAATAAAATACTAATATTTTTTTATGATAGATCATGCTTCTGGGTCGACAGCAACCGACGCCATCTTTGAGGAATGATCTACATAGCTTCAATGAAGGGCGACGAAACTTGTCCTGCCTATCAGTTTGTATGGAAAAACTTTGCTCTCCTCCTTGTCAAATTCTTTGGGTGGTTAATCACAAAGAACATGATCAACTGCAAGAGTATCCTGATGCAGCAAAAGATCCTCCAGGAGGACCTCTGTGCCATTTGTAACCTGGACTCTGAGACAACAGACCACATCATCATATCTCAGGATGTCCTTTTGCAAAGGAATTTTGGCGAAGAATTGGTTGGCAACCAAAGAGCATAGCTGCAATTTAGAACCTTTGGGAGACCGCTGCCCTAGTGGACATGCCTAAGCCGGTATTCTCATCCTTGAACCCCGACCGGGATATATTCGTCCTCCAGGCGTGCTCCGTCTGTCTCCTCTCTCTCAGCGCGACGATTAGGCTACAGCCGACGCCGCCGTCGCTGCCCTACAGTACGACCCAAATCTTCGTCGGTCTCTTCTCCGTCGACGAGCACCCAAAGATGGTACGCCCGCCCCTTGTCTTCTCTACCTGCCACCACCGGTCTCTTCTCTGTCGACCAGCACCAAAACCTAACCTAAGCTATTTGGCAATTTGTAATCGGAGACCCTAATCCTCCTCATATGCTAGGAATTATGGAAACATGGACATGACGTGGTACTCAGAGGCATGCCACCGGACCACTAATGACTGATCGCGGCCTATAGAGACTTCGCTATGCACTGGAGATGCCGCCTTCCCAGAAATGACACTTGCCTCTCTGCTTTTTGGTGTAACAGCTTACCTATTTGATTTCCCTATCCATGTAATGTAACTATGCAAACTTGTTTTGGGCCATGAGCCCTGCCACCACCGGGTTTATCCCGGCATCTGTGGCTGCAATATATCAGGTTGGGTAGTTCTAACCCCGTCGTTGACCTAAAAAATAGTAATATTTTTACAATATCAAATAAACATTGTTAGATTCACACTATATATTTTTTAATTTTGTAGGAGCCCTATTTATAGATATAAATGCTGATGTTATTATTTCTTATAAATTTAGTCGACCATTAAGGTCATGTTCGCTTCTCTTATAATCCATCTTTTTCTTCTTTTTTTTAGCCGGAACAGTGTTTTTCTCTCACAACAAATCTGTCGGAACAATATTTCAGCTTGTTTTTTCAGCGAAACGAACAGGGCCTGATTAACTTCTCATGTATATTTATTTTGTAATAACGAAAGGAGCATGTTTCTATCAAAAGTAACCAACACGTGCTAACGACAGACTCGCACGACCATGCGCTCGACACACATTAATTTAGGTGCTATTTGGTTATATAAATGTAACGTGAACGAATGTGTCCGCCGCGGGAATGGAAAGGAAAACGATGATTTCGTATCTTGTTTGGTTCCCCTTGATAACTGCATGGCCGGGAGTGCCACCTGTTGCCGGTCAAAATCGGGCGTAATCGATCGTCTGAAGGACATAATTGGTTACCCTAATATCGGGTCCCCTTGACGGTGAAGCAAACAAAATTGTCCTGATCGGTTCCCGCTTGTTCGGATGGTTCACTGTACAGTGAATTTCGGATAATTTCGGATGATTCAATAGTATTATGTGAAAAAGAATAAACTGAAACAAGCTAATCGGTTCCAGGTATTAAATGTGCGAACCAAACGGCTCCTTAGTAGCAGCATTGTAGTTGTAGCACAGACATTAAAGTTTCCGGCGCATCTCTGGACACAAAACGTTACGAAAAGACGAACTGTCATGTTGAGTGGGCATAGACTCTAACTTATGTACCCCCGCCGTAAAAAGGACCATAATTCCCATTTTCACATGAATCCCTCAACTTTAGTAAAATTTATAGAAAATATTATCAATATCTCCAAATAATATAAAATGTGTTTTGTAATTGATCTATTGACTAGGTAACGTGTCCGTGCGTTGCTATGGGATAACTAACATTTTGTACTAAAAACACACGGATCGCATGATAAGATAACAATACTGTAAAAATTAAATACCAACGTTAAAGTGACATTTAATCCAAAAAGCAAAGTTTATGAATTTAACACAGTCACGGAGTGCGCGGCGTCGCAGGCTCACAAACTCTACTTTATAGATATTTCCGTGATGCGGCTAAGATAATATTTTATATTGGCAGGAGGAAATCTTCGATATCCATTTCTTTCGTGCTCACAAACTAATGACCCTGGTGCAACAATGGAAAATACAAATGAGCTATCCTCGTGAATGCGCGGAACCAACGTCACTACGATCGTGCCATCCCACGACCACTGATATGGTGTTGTTTAGCACTATTGTTCACTATTATCGCTAACTTGTTTCGTTGGTTTTATTCAAGTAATTTATGTTTGTAATTATGCAGGTGCTAATTCGGTTGATCCACATTGGCACATAAGAAAAGTGGAAAAAGTCGACAAAACTCATGATTTTGAGAACATACACGTGTAATAGTTATGAATGATTACAAAACAAAATATTATGAATAAAACACTGAAAGTGTCATTTTTATAACAATAATATAACACATGTTCAATTTTCATTATGCCATCACACAAGTGTATATACAACATCTCCTTGTAGAGTCTGATAAACCATTTAAAAATACCTAGGAACAACAATAAATATGACATTAGTGAGATATTATTTGTACAATATAAATTAAATGGAAAAAATATATTGCATGCGTTAGTAATGTTCTGTTACCTCGCCTATGGCATTAGAACCTCCTTAAATACAATATTCTTCGTGAAAGTTCCATCCACTATTGGGGTCTTCTTATCCTTATCTTTTTTATTTAACGCATTCTTATAAGAACCTAATCTAAGCATATCAACAGAACACAAGCACTATGAGGCAAAAAAAAAAGTCTAACAATAACTGAATTATTTTTTGCATCTTTTCATCTCAGGTCTGGTTGTGAATGGCTAATTGGAAAAGAAAAACACAAGAATTCCCAAGTACACTGAATTGCTGGTTGCAGATATGATGAATCTTCACAGCACCCAAACTGGAGAATGCATGTATAGTCATGATAGCATACACTAAACCTAACAGTGCAGCTATCTAAAATAGATATGAATCGTCGCAACAACCAAATTGGAGAATTGATGAATACCATGATGGCATACACTAAGTAATAAAAGCAGGAGTAAACTCACATTTTGTCATTCAGATTTCTAATGGAGAAGGGTTAAAGGGTGGGTTTACATAGTAATAAATTTCAAGTAGGATGTTCCACAAGTAGTCCGATTTATATATTTTCTGTTTTTTAATATTAGGTGACCATAAAATTTTCAGCAAAACTGATAATTAGAAAGACTGATTTGACAAAACAACAAAGCATGCCCATAGGCTGACCCGTAGCTAGGCATGGAAAATTAATTATCAGGAAACTATAAATATCTTCATGACAGTCAACTTGAACAAATGCTAACCATAGCAGATTTAACCAAGGAGCCAGTAACGAAATAAATTTTGACAATGATGAAATGGTCTTCCGATGTCCAGATTATTTATCAGACTCTTTCAGCAATTGTTCAATCTACATACAACTCAAAGAGCATCCTATGAGTGATGTACAGAAACAATCCATATTATGGAGAAACAATTAGCATTTTTACAGTGTAAAAATGGCAGAGAAAGAGCCGCATGGGTATATTATATAAAAACATAGTAAGTTTGATTTTGAATCCCACATCGACTTTTAGTTTCCTCATTCCCCCTTGAGTATATATTCCATGCTAAAATTCAAAGGGTAATTGTGTAATCAGATGGAACATGCAGCATGAGATTGATTAATCTCTAGAGACCCTTTATGGTACTACATGCTAAAAATCACATGCGCTAAAAATTCTCGACGCAGGTCCTTCTCCTTCTCGACGTAGGTCCATCTACGAGGACACAACCACCAAGGTTTGCTAGCATAGAGACACATTTTGTCGAACATGTTGCTCGCGTTACATTCCCCCCTTAGGTATCCGCTTTTTCGCACAGAAGGGAGAGCAGGGCATACCCTGGTTGACCACCTGCGACGTCGGGATGCCGCGCACGGACGCGTGCGCCGCCTCCAGCACCGGGACCCCGTGCCACCTCACGGTGGTCGACTTTGGTGGCGCGGACGAGCTGGAAGGCGAGCCCGCTGTCCTGGCCAAGGATATGGTGGATGCTGTCGAGGAGCGACGCCTGGAAGTGGCCCAAGCTGAGCGCGTCCTTCTTCACCAGCACCACGGTGCCCCCCGATCCGGCCCTCCAGCACCGTGGACGCCGCGCCGCCTCACGGTGGTCGAAGGCGTGCAACACGGCCAAGCGGGGAGTCACGGAGGGGAGGGGAGCGATGCCACGATCGCAAGGGGAGCGACGAGCAGGGAGGAGACCGAGACAGATGGAACACGTGAGCGTGAAACCAGATAAAAGGAGAAAAAAGCGGTCCCTTTTGCAAATGCAAAGAGGGAAAATAATTAAATGTAGGCAGATTTAGTAAGGTTTTCAGAAATGCGAAGGGGTTCCTTTTGTCTTAATTCTCTTTTCTTCCGTATTAATTCTCTTTTCTTTTTACTCGTTGCTATATATGCTGGTGCATGTAAACATGCAATGTGTATATGGATAGCACAATAATTTTCTACTTTCTATTTTACCGTGATTCCTCTATCACATGACAGCCAATATTCAATCAAGGAGATGTCGTGGGATCGCAGGCGTGGACAAACGGACGAATCAAAACAGATATCGTACTAAAAAAAATATTTACACTTTATTCTTTTTAGTTATAGAAGATAATAGGCTTGTTCATTAAGCTTGAAGCGAGTCATGACTCACGATTCACGACCCTAATCCATCGTACTACGCTACGTACGGCCATCCCGGCCCAACTGCCCAAGCACACGAACGCAACGCGACGCAAGCATGGGCGGCAGGGACAGCGAGCGAGCGTTCGACACGCCGCCCGTCTTCCACATCATCACCCAACCCAGAGCAGCTGACGTGACTGTGGGAGCTCACACAGTAGTTCCACCTAAAATCTCAAAAAGTGTTATAGTAACTATCACATCGAATATTTGCGGTCCGTGTATGGAGTATTAATTGTAGACGAAAACAAAAACTAATTGCACAGTTTGATGGGAAATTACGAGACGAACGTTTTAAACCTAATTAGTCCATGTTTGAACACTAATTACTAAATAAAAACAAAAGTGCTACAGTAACCCAACATTTCCAACTTCCTGCGAATAAACACACGCTCACGGTGCAAAATCACAACAACCGGCGCACGTACAGAAGCCGGACTGATGCAGATTGCAAGCTGCAACTTGCCTCACCGACTCCAATGGCGACAGATACTTCCCTCTGCTGGGAGCCTAGGACTAGGACTACGACTGGACTAAGAGGGTTCTCAGTTCTCTCTTGCGTCCTGTTTCGTTTGGTTTATAAGTTATATTTTTTCTATCAACGAATAATATTTTTCTTTCACAGTAAATCAGTCAACAGTCATTTCAATCATAGCCAGCCTAGCGAACAGAGCACGTAAGTCATGTGAGCCGCTCACAGTCACAGCCACAGCCATTGCAATTTGTAGCAGCAACGCCGGCGAGCTCGGTCAGTGTACAGCTACTGCACTGTACAAGTAGCTTCACGATCCTCGTTGCGAGTTGCGACCCATAAACTACTACAGGTGGTTGGAGACTTGGAGGTGGTTAGGGGCATTAATTAATCAGGCCGGGGACGAGCAGGCCCGCGCTGGCTACTTCAGCTCTCAGTGTCGCGCCAACTGATGACC
The DNA here is from genome assembly GCF_019320115.1 of Miscanthus floridulus. Lineage (NCBI taxonomy): Eukaryota > Viridiplantae > Streptophyta > Magnoliopsida > Poales > Poaceae > Miscanthus > Miscanthus floridulus. The sequence goes on from NC_089598.1 coordinate 116,108,055, forward strand.
TGAGATCGCGACTGCTCTGGGCAGCCCTGGGCCAGCCAGACTGACATCTTCGTGGCGCCTCCAGGGAAACGATGTCTGTTTCCTGTTTCCACCATGGACCATGAATGAAGAGGCCAGCCTCATGGCTCCTCGCCATCGGTTCGTCACTGTGAATCGACGCCGCCGAAGCGAGCAGCCAACAGACAAGGGAAAGCATTGATCAGGGGCAGCGTGATACCATGCGATGAACTAACCACCTTTGGGGAATACCCAGAACTCCATTCAACATTTGAAAACGTACAGATTTGTCAGTTGCAAGGGCTAAGAATTCAGCCTCTTTTTTCTGAATTCTTCAAAATTCCGGTATCAAAAGTTGCTTTTCTCCGGATGCAGCAGCTAGCTCGCAGAAACTCTTTAATGATATTCAATTATCTCAAGAGCGTGATTCTTGGACGTTCATCTGGGGATCCAACATGTTTTCTTCCTCAAAGACATACAAAGTTTTGACTGGACATGCTACTATCCACCCTGCCTTCAAAGTTCAAATCGCTTTGGAAAACCTCTTGCCAGTGCAAGCATAAAGTGTTCTTTTGGCTGCTGTTGAAGTTGAAGGATAGATTAAACACCAGGAACATCTTTACAAGCAAGAACTTGAACTTGGAAAATTTTTAATCATGCCCGCTACCCAAGCAATGCAGCTCACCATCTTTTCCAGGACTGTCCATTTGCAAATTGCAAAAACCTGTTGGGGGTCTTCTGAACTTTAATTTCCAGACCCTATCCCTGCCCCTGTTAATTGAAGGCTTCAAACAGCGCTTCTTTGCCCCCTTCTTTCTTGAGATCTTCATCTTAATTGTGTTGGAGTATCTGGGCAGCGAGGAATGACGTAATTTTGAGGAAAACAAGCATCTTTAAGCAATTGCAGAAGAGTCAGTCTTCATTGATGAGCTAACCTTGTTACTCAGAGCCAAAAGAAATTTCAGTGGAAAGTATTTACAGTTATACATTTGGGAATCAATTGCCAGTGAGATGGCTTATTCTCAGAAGAAAACAATTTCGCAACACGATGATGCTTGGCTATGTGTGTGTGTGTGTGGTGGGGGCAAAAAAAGGATTGGACTCCGCTGATCCTTACACAGACTCTTCCAGCGGTTCAACCGGCACGGTATAAGGAGAATACCAATCCGCATCAAAGATATCCTGCAGCTGTGTTACAATGTTGGGGTTGTATGTTCCGAAGCTGACTCCAGCCGTGGTGTAGAAGTAATCCCAGATGAGGTTGCTGGTGCCGATGTTCGCCCTCACGTCGCTGACTGCGTACTTGCCATGATTCACCCTGGTGAAGCCAGGGTAACTGTTCCCCGTCATGGTGCCACCTTGGGACAATGCAGGTCCAGTCTCGTTGTACCCAGCAACCACGTAGTATTTGATCTCAACCTTGCCACCGCAATGGTTATATGTCGAAGATGCGCAGAGGATGTTGGAGTATAGAAGGCTCTTCAGGTATTTTTCGGTGTTTGGGATGAAATGTGCCCAGTAGGCAACAAGTAGCCTCACGGTTGCATTCTTCGAGAATACTACCTGCCAGAGAATCAATTTACCCTTACTCAGATAACTGCCTTGTTGCTAATTAGAGGTCAATTGAAGAAAAAACTTGAGAAAAGAGAGTGAGTCTGGATTTTTGCCAGAATCAACATGTTGGATCCAATTGTAAATACCTCTGAGATTGCTGACGATAAAGATGACCAGTAGACTGTTTGAGTAGCATACTGTGACTGCCCAAGCCAATCCATGGTATTCATTCGTACAATTCCCCCTAACTTAACAGACTTAATGGTGTCAACCCATCCCTGCTCATCTGCTTGGAATTTGCCAAATATCACCTGTGAAACAAGAAAAGATGAAACCAACGTCCTGAAATGTACTACTTACTAGATTAGTCCTCAGGACCAGTTATCTTTTACTAAATTGCATGTCTTAATTCTACGTTTACGATAAATCATGTCAGATAGGTTAAGGTAGTGAAACATGAATAATTTATGTATGTATATGAAATATGTTGATATATGGGTGCAAGTACAAGGTCAGTAAGATGACTTTTTTTCTTAGGCCAACCAGATGATGTAGAAAAAAACAAACTTAACATCCTCATGCACTGAAAAATTCCATGGAATATGCACTTCATATCACCATGAATATCAATGATGAGTTTATACTAAAAATTACTTTACTAAAGCATCTATTCACTGAAGACTATGGACTAGCAATACCTAGATGTCTATAATGTGCTACAAAGTTACCTCAGGTGGCGCAAAGGAAAGGTAGCTCAAGTAGTGCTCCTGAGTAGATTTCTTGTACCCAGGGGTTTCAAATGAAACATCAATCATGTCAGGATTTGCAAGAGCTGGATATCCATCTACATATGGGATGTCAACAGAAAGTGGTATGGGTGACCTGTTCGCAGATTAAGAATGAATCTCTATTATTTGATCTAACAAAAAAGTCTAAAAGAAAAATACTATGCCTAAATATTTTTAGGGTGCTTGACAAAACCACAAGACAGGATTTAATAAGTAATTAATTAGCAGCCATTGAATCATTATAAAGAAGAATGACAAAGGTATAAAGGATAGTATGTACCGAGCATTTTCAGAATCGAAGCTGGATCAAAATTAAGACAAATGGAGATAAGATAGCCTAACAGATAGACTGTACATAATCTATTCCCATTTATGTAACAGCCATTTTTTTCTTCAAATTTGTGCGCTAAGTAGTAAAGGTGCAAACTACAGAGGGAGATGCAAACCTGCATCTTTCTTTTGGCTGTAGGAAATGAGACCAGCATGGAACCTTTCTAGAAACTTGCCACTGCTTATCCCAGGCTTGTTTGGTGTAAGAAGTTGAGTTGAGGGTTGAAAGTGTCCAAAGATTTTGAAAATAGGCTTCCACAGTTTTTGCTATTTGTGGACAATCAGCAAAATAAATCCCAAGCTCCTTGACCTGCAATGCACGTAAAAGTAGTGCCACACAGGTTAACCAAATTGCTTTCTCAGCACTATACTGCAAATGTAACAGAACTTGTTTTTTGTCGGATATACCTGAGTAAGGGATTTCCAATCATTGTTTGCTGACCCTATATACACATCCTTTTTATCTGATATCCAGACCTTTGCGTGCACAACACCAGATCCCCACCAATCCTCAAAAACAACAGTTACATTCTCAACATTTGGTCTTCCTGCGGCCAGATCGGCGCTCTCTTGGTCGAAATCAGGAGCAAATCCAGAGTGTTGGACAATCCTGAAATGATACTGCAGTTGTCAATAGAGAAATTAAATCTCTCCATGCACACACTGTTTAATTATTTATAAATTTATTGTTCGTTTGCTTTATCACTAGTTTGAGATTCATAGTTTTTCTGTTGGCAGAAAGCTATGTCAATATTAGATACTTTTAGGTCGACATACTCTACTATTCCAATCATCCTATGATTAAGTAATCACCGACATTACAGAAACTGATAATCAAGTATCATACTCAATACTTGCCTGATTTTGATCTTACGATCTGCGGCATTTTCCAATGCCTTGTAAACCAGGCGGCCCTTATCAGCCCCAAATCTCTTCATGTCACTCTCAGAGAATCCATAATCCCCTGATTTCGGATTGTTTGGCTGAGCTAAGAGCTGCCAGTACTGTGCAAGGATGTCCAGACTCTTCGTTGCATTCCCCGAGAGCCACTGAAGTACATCTCCTGAGGACCCACAGAAAGAACAGAAATCAACAGCCCTGTCAATATGTAGTGACTGAAAGAAGCTTTAATTATTTCTCAAACCAACAACCAGCACCACCAGCTATGTCACCAATAGAAGTTCCTAATCGTGTGTGTAATCCAAATCTAGTTACAGCATTACTGAAACCTAACTGCAGTTTCGAAAGAAAAAAAAAAGAAACCTAAACTGAAGGGGAATCAATAGTTCAATGCACTACTCTTCAGCCGAATTACAGAATGCACAACAAAAACCTTCATATAAAAGCAAAAGGAGTTGTCATCTTTCCAAGAATGTACATATTTTCTAACTACTAGTAACCTGGACACGCCATATTCACCCCCCAATTACTCCGTCAGCAGAGCAATATCCGAATTGCCCACAGCAGAGGCTGATACAAAGCAATTGTAAGAATGCAAATCTTCCATCCATAGATTCTTAAGCAGTGCACATCACCCAGCCTACTGAAATGGGTTACCTCACATAGCCAGAAATGGAACTAACCAAAAGGAAAGCCTCAAAGGCGCGGCATTCTCGACACATTCAGCATATGTATGCGGTGCCTACGCCTACTCCCCAAACTGGCAAACCCCCATAGACGCACCATCCACCATGTATATGCACGGCTCCTCACCACGAAGACGCGCAAGTGAGGTGAGGCAGAGAGAGTGGGTGTGGGATATACGAACCGGTGGAGAGGACCCCGGGGACGCGGCGCAGGTGCGGCATGTCGGTGGGGATGGACTGCACCAACCACGCCTTGCAGGTGTCAGCGCCGGCGCCCGCCGCCGACGCCCCCCACAGCGCGGCGGCAGCGACGAGTAGGGGGAGGAGGAGGAGGAGTCGCCGCCGGTCGGGGGAGGAAGGCATGGCTCGTGTCAGTCCCTCCCAACTCTGAAGTGTGAAGTGTGAAGCCGTCAACCGCGGAACTGAACTCGAATTGGAGGGTCAGCTGTGAAAGTGATCAATAATCATGCATGCCGCACGAGCTGCTTCTGCCTTGCCCTTTGTTACTGCCAAGTGCCAACCCCTGTGGATGAGCATATATTAAAATGAGATGAGAATTGCACCTGCCAAATGCCAACCTAAAGCAGGACAGGAGGCATGCCCCAGATCATCAGATGAGATGGAGGGAAAGATCCAGCAGGTGGGAACGGGTCAACGCGCAGCGGCATTGGTTGACTTTTAATTGGACATCCATGGGTGGATCGGTGACCGAAGATGCCGCCTCGTTTGCTCCTCCAGATTTTTTTCTCTCCGTTCAAACGTGACGGGTTTCCACTGTACGGGAACTCCAGAGTTCACGTCTTCACGCTAAGGCCAACCATATTCCGGTGCCCTTTTGTTTGGGCTTGTCTAGCTTATAAACTACGTTGATTAGTTTAGTGTGAAAGAAAAATATTGTTTGGATATGAGTTGGAGTAGGACTGTAGGAGAGCATTCAATTCAATTTTATCCGTCTATCCCGAGTGCTAGTAATCTGTTCTATTTTCAAAAAATAAAAAGTATTCTAAACAATTTTTAGATCCCGTGGGCCGTCGAAGCATTTCCCAGACAGTCCAGGCCATATAAGGTCCAAAAGAGCCTTATTTCACGGTCCACTACGTCCCGCATCCACGCGCCCACCACAGCTGAAAGGCCCTCCAAGCCCGCACCCGACGCGGCGGACCTCGACGCGAATACGAGCACCCCCGGGTGCATATATGCAAAATAGCCACGCCTCCTGCCTCCTCAACCATCATCATCGTCTTGTTGATTCCGCAAGAGCCTCGTTCGGTTCGGGCTTTGCTGCGGCGACTTCGTCGCGAGTGAAGCCGCCGTAAAACCCTAGCTCCAGATCGGGTCGTATAGCCGGCGAGATGCAGATCTTCGTCAAGACGCTGACGGGGAAGACCATCACGCTCGAGGTCGAGAGCAGCGACACCATCGACAATGTCAAGGCCAAGATCCAGGTCCGCCTTGTCGTCCCCCTTCACCCCCGTGACTCCCGATTCGTAGCGGAGTTGTGTCTTTTGTGATTGATTGATAATAACACCGGAGTAGCCTTGTTGATTGCTGTGTGCCGATCTGGTAGGGTTTTTAGTGCGGTTCTTGCCCACTGGGGGAAAAGGATCTTGGGATTTCTTTTTTTTTTAAAAAAAATCTCTGGATAGTGACTGCTGGCTGCAGTATGGAGATTCTCTCGAGAACGGGCGCTTATGATGATTCTCTCTAGAACGGGCGCTTAGTAAGTACTGTGGGCGAATTATCAAAAAAAAAAGTACTGTTGTTTTGGTGTCCCTGTCGCCTCTAAGTCTTGTTTGTTGTCATGAACAAATAAATCTAGGAAATTTAGTGGCTATCAACTGTGACAGCCCCTCTGTTATGTGGTTAGGGAAGTTGCAAATTTTCCACAAGCACCTGGCATAGGAATTCTTTTCATAACAAGGGATGTAAAGAGTTGACATCATTACTAATACAGATTATCATGGCTTTGGCATGTTGGCAATGGCCTCAGCCTCTATAGTTATCATACCAAATAATTGCATCATGGTCAACTAATAAATACTTCATTTGATATATGTTTTTTTTGTTGGCAATGACAATGTCAAACATGACTTTATGATCATACATGTAACCCCAGTGCTGAATGGCAGGTTTATTTTCCCATGCTAGGCTTTGCATGATTAGATTTTAAGTAGAAAAGGTTTCCTTGATGCTGCTAATGTATTTGAGTGCAGTGTTACTCAGATTCTCAGTCACATTTTAGGAAAATAAAAGCTTACTCTTGTGTCATTTTTGGTGCACAAAAGAATTTCCTAGTCTAACAGCTCAATCTGACTTAGCTTTGAAGAACGTTGTCCATGCTTAAGTAATTTTTGTTTTCTAACACCTGTGCATGTTCAATATTTGTATTCCATGCCTTTGTCCATGTTTGACCAAGTGCACTTAAATCTGACTCACATTCCAAAACTTGTGATCATAAGAAGTAACACTGATTGAAAGATGGGTTAAGGAATACCATTCTAACTCTGCAGGTTCTCTGACATACTGCCTTATATATTTCAGGACAAGGAGGGCATTCCGCCTGACCAGCAGAGGCTGATTTTTGCTGGTAAGCAATTGGAGGATGGGAGAACATTAGCTGATTACAACATTCAGAAGGAGTCGACACTCCATTTGGTCCTGAGGCTCAGGGGTGGAACTATGATCAAGGTGAAGACACTGACTGGGAAGGAAATCGAGATTGACATTGAGCCCACTGACACAATCGATAGGATCAAGGAGCGCGTTGAGGAGAAAGAAGGAATACCCCCTGTTCAGCAGAGGTACTCAACTTGCCTCTATAATCTAAATGAATCTGAAACCTTTCTATAAGCTCCAAATTCTTGTAATCTTCATTTAGCATTGTGTGGTCCTAATAAAACTTTCACATGCGCAGGCTCATTTATGCTGGGAAGCAGCTTGCTGATGACAAAACCGCCAAGGATTACAACATTGAAGGTGGTTCCGTGCTCCATCTTGTGCTTGCTCTGAGGGGTGGCCAATAGATTAAAAAGTCATACCTGTAGTTTCTGCTTATGCTCAGTTGTTTCAAAATTGAAGCCTTGTATTGGGTGGTTGATTGTGTCATGCGATTAGCAGACTACTAGAGTCAGGTGTCATCTGTACTGTCTATGAAATGCTTGAACTAAGTTTATTCAGTTGCCATCTGATTTCTCCTTTTTCACCTAAATGGCTTGTCCATCGTGTTGTTGTCTATTTTCTGGTTCCTTAATCCTCATCACTTGCAGAGTAAGATCGCTGGCTAAATCAATCGTGACGCCATCTAATATCTTTCCTCGACACTCGCAGAGTAAGATTGTGCTCGTATTTTTGCATTGCATGTCCCGTTGATTTGAGTCATGTTGGTTGAAAAAGGTGGGTGCGTGGGGGGGGGGGGGGGGGGGGGGGGGGGGGGGGGGGGGGGGGGGGGTGCTTTACCCAAAAACAACCAGAAACATCTTATTTTATTTATTCTTGCGACAATTGGCTAGCGAAAAATTTATTTCAAGAAAAGAAGAGCTCCTTTTGTGACCCGACAGCGACATTGCTCAACCAGAAGAGCTCTTTTGTTTTACATCAATCTTGATCGTACATAGCGTGCGGTTAAAGCATGTTGCGTCTTGAGTAGATTTATTGGCTAGCGAAAACCGTTCCATGGCCCGTTATCACGGCCTGTGTGATTCTGCTTCACACCTCACTGTTAGCACCGTGAAGTGGGGATCGTTATTCGGTAGATCTATTCCTGATAAGGCATGACTTTAACTGTGCGCTATGCCTGAATCGGTTATTTTAGCCGATATCGAGTGCTTCCACGAGTAGTTCGCATCACGAGACCGTTGAAGTAAAGATAGGTTGAAAGATGTGTTAGCCTTATGATCTTATTATTGTATTACGGCCTATATGATTCTGCCTCATGCCCCACATATATTAGTAATGAGTTAGGGTCGTTGAGTCTATTGTTATTTCTACGGTCTGCATGATTCTGTCTCATGCCCCACTGGTCATAGCAATAGATGAGATCTAACATGTTTATTAGATTTATCTTTATTAAATAGTTAAATGGTGTTGAATTGTTTCTTTATATAAAAGGGGTTCGGTTGCTTATAATCATTGGCTCAGCATAAACCAATCATTGTTGATATCTTATTACCATTGATTAATATATGCTCAAATAACGATATTTATCTTGAATGATAACTGACTCTTCTTATACAACCCAATGAGCTTTAACCGATTTATTTTCATGAATATGCTGGAATCGACTGTTTAGTCGATCTCCTTTCATATCGGCTCTCAGAGCCGCACATTCGGGACTGTCTGGCAACACCGGCAAGTTCCGCCCTTAGTTACTGATAAGCTTTTTCTCCTTGTTAATGATAGGGTCAAATTGACTGGCACGTCTAGGGAGGAGTGCGCAGGATCGACCATCCCTGCGCTGAAGCTAGGCGGATCTACAGCTCCATCAAGAAGACCCTTCCGGCTTGCTGCGTGTGTCCTCGACACGGAACAAAAATTCTATGTCGACACACGTTTCTAGCACGCCCGGTGGGACCCCACAATCTTTATGGTGGTTCACAACAACAACGACATTCTTATGCTGCATTATGAAGATCTACCTGATGGAGATAAGGGTATCATCAACAAAGCTACAGAAGAGTTTTTGAACAAATATTTGTTGTCCTACACTAAAACACGTGACAACATAATTGTTCAGAAATTTCCACTACCAAGAGTTCTATTACACGGGCAGACAAATACAACTGAAGATGAAGACATGCATTTCTTTAAGGAAGTTATAGACAAATCTGTTTGTGATGCCATATCAAGCCATAACGAAGCTTTCGCGGATATATTCCACAACGCTATGAGAGAGGCAATTCATGGATTTCCAGTTGGTCAAGGCGGACCGACTTATTACAATATTCCAGATCCATCGACCCAAGGGACTAATCAAGTCGGTACCAGCCATCAAGAAACAGCACCAGCTGGTAGTGGTGATGTCTAGACAGTTCAGGGTTTATCTAAACAGGCTTAAGGAACTACTGCGAATTAGATACAGTATAATCCTAGACCGTCAGTACAGCATGTGCAACAGCCGACGGAGCAAAGTTAGAACTAGGTGATCAATTTCGGTATATCAGGCCACATACCGTTGTCGGCTCAAAAAATAGCACCATCAATTCAAAGGATCCGTAGAGATATAGATCCTTATGTCTACAATCAGAGACTTCAAGCAGCAAACTAGCAAAGGGCCTGGTAGATCAAGATTCCACAAGGATATCACTATGGTACAGATTATAACACCCTTCACATGATGCCAAATCTAGGATACCAAGGCATATAGGATTTTAATCCACAGATGGGTCAGCAGGTGTAAAGAAATCAAAATTCGCAAGCTGATGAATTACTGCTGAGGGTGATCGAGATGATAAAGAATCAGTTCGGTCTGAAGCCAAAAGGGCTAACCTTTTTGTACAAACGCTAATATCCAGAATGGTATGATTTGGTCGCTCTTCAAACAAAGCTCCCAGAATTCGCTAAGTTCATTGGTCAAGACAGTACAAGCACGATAGAACATATCAGTCGGTATCTTACATAATTGGACGAAGCATCAGTTGAGGATGCCCATCGAGTTTGTTTCTTCTCTCTGTCCTTATCAGGGCCAGCCTTCACTTAGTTTTCATCATTGCTAGTCAATTCTATTGCCAATTGGGCTAATCTAGAGAAGAAGTTTCATACATATTTTTACATTGGGACTGGAAAAAAGAAGATTGCCGATCTGACAACTATAAGACAGAAGACTAATGAATCAGGCACTAAATTTCTTTAGAGGTTCCAAGAAACTAGGAACTTGTGCTTCTCCTTAAACTTGGCCGATGATCAACTAGCTGCTTTAGCTGTTCAAGGAATGCTACCGATGTGGAAAGAAAAGCTGCTAGGATAAGAATTTAACAACTTGGGTCAATTGGCTCAACAAGTAGCAGCACTCAATAGCCAATTCTAGAGTATGCACAGAGATACCCGGTTCTAGAAAAGTACTATAGTAGCCGAAGCTTATGATCCATACTCAGTCGATGGCGGCTATGAAGACGAAGAAGAAGAGGTTGCTGCGGCTGAATGAAATTGTGGCAAAAAGACAGTGATGGTGCCAAATCCTTACGAAAGAGGAGTGAGGAGAGCTATGACTTTGATGTCACCAAATCAGATAAGCTCTTCGATTTCTTACTTGAGAAAGGACAGATCAAGTTGCCCGATGGTCATGTCATGTTGCCCTCTGATCAATTAAAGAATAAGAAGTTCTGCAGATTCTATAATGCTACTTCTTATTCCACCAACGAATGCAGAATTTTTCGACAGCATATATAGAGAGCTATTCAACAGGGGAGGCTCAAATTTAATACGCCTCGAAAAATGAAAGTTGATGATAATCCTTTCCCAGGAGATCAAAACATGGTTGATGGTGGGCTATTCAAAGGAAAAACTAAGGTCCTAACATCAACCAAATCAAAAGAAGCTGAAATAGTCGATCCTAAAATGCAAATATCGGCTGACGAGTACAGAGATATTATGAGATGCATACCAAGTAAAAGAGCCGATACGAGCAGAGAGAGACATCAAAAGCAGAGACGACAAAGCCACGGGTTACATCTTGGATTCTGTTGAATAAGTGACAGTGGCAAAAAGAAAAGGATTAACAACATTGGTTAAAGGATCAAGCATACCAGCATCAACTGAAGAAGAGAGGTATGAAAGGAAATAAGCTGAATTACACTGGAATTGTTCTTTCTTCAGACATTGCTAGAATGAAGGTTTAAAGTTGCCTACCAGACATGACTGTCCAGAATATAGCAATCAATATCGGGAGTATAGGCAGTCTCAAATCAGCCACCGGTCTATCCATGCTCAAGATGCATATGATCATAATAACATGGATCGGCGCTTAAAAAATAAAAGTATTCATGATCAGCTTAGAAAAAGAGTTGTTGACCAGGACTGGGCTGATCATGAAGAGAAAAGCAATGAAAGAAAATATGTTTGGCAGGAGGGCCAATGGTGTCCCAGAGGTTTAACAAGAAGTCAGAAGAGAAGGGTGCAACACCTAAGAAATAAAGAGATGGAACAGGCTTAGGCATCTGGTAAACCTCAAGTATGGCGTACCAAGCAGACAGCCGATAGAAAGCAACAATTGGCTAATATCCAAATGACTTTTCTATTGTCATTAGAATTCAGAGCTCCGACAGATCAAGAAGTTTATTCGGATTTTGATGAATCAGAGTATGAGGAGATAGTTGCCAAGTTAACGGTTGTACAACAAGCAATATTTGACAAATCAATCAAACATCAGCACTTGAAAGCTTTATATATGAAAGGTCTTGTTGATGGGAAGCTGATGAACAAGATGTTGGTGGATGGAGGTGCTTCTGTCAATCTTATGCCTTACACTACTTTTCATAAACTTGACAAAGAACCGAAAGATCTGATGGAGACTGACATGATGCTTAAAGACTTCGGAGGTAATACGTCTAAGACCCGGGGGCAATAAACGTCAAACTAACAATCGGAAGCAAGACTCTACTCACAACATTCTTCGTCATTGATGGAAAAGGGTCGTACAGTTTACTCCTCAGCCATGATTGGATTCATGCAAACTGCTGTATACCATTGACCATGCATTAGTGTTTGATTCAATGGCATGGAGATGATGTCGAACTGGTTCGTGTTGATGAGTCTGTGAGCATTGCAACAGCCGATCCAGTCTTTTGGAAACTAGGAGACTTCAAATGTTTTTCTAGCAAGTCATGGGAAGGAGGCTTCATTAAGATTAGCAATGAAAGCCAACAGTCGATGCAAGCGATCGGCTCTAAGAGTTTGTTTTAGTAGAAAAGTCATGGCTTCACGTCGGCTGTTGGATTAAAGGAAAAATAAACATTAAGTCTTGGAGATAGATTTAGGTCGACGTATATGAATGCTGAGTCAAAGTGCAAGCGTGATTCAAAGTTAATGGATTTCTCAAAGGAGTTCTGTTTTGCTTAATAGGATGCTTGACCTGGGTTGGTTAATCGTTTGACCTTTGATATGAAAAGTTCTACGGGGTGTTATCCTAACATTTGATCAACACTTGATAGCCGATTCGTTGTTGGCTCTAATAGCCAGTACCAGGATGGTATCGCCTCCAGTTCAAAAAATGAAAATCTTCAAAGACAATGAAAGTCGATACGATATGTATCGCCTATAGAGCAAAAACAAAAAGAAAAAATAGTCATACACAAGGGCATTGCACTAAGGCGCATACATGAAAGAACAAGAGTCTTTGTTCATCAGATTACCCTAAGTACAGACTAATCAAAGACCTTGTTCACCACATCCTGAGCGGATGTGATGTCTACTATGGCCTTCGCTGCCATGATGAATTCTTTGAGCAGGTCCTCATGCTCCTTAGGGCCATCGCCCATTGGGAAACCAGTCTCTATGGCGTGGAGCTCATACCCAGTTTGGACTTGTGCCACGGTCAGCGCCACCGCCGCACCATGACGAATGCCGTGGAGGGTGATCTCCCGAACGTGGACCGAGACGTCTTGGAGACGAGTGTCGATAGGGGAACCCCATGCATTGATGGTGTCCGCGACCATGTTTGCCGCTAGTTGGAGAGACTCTAACTGCACCATCAGGGCTGACAGTCATAGGAACAAAAGATTATCAAGATAAAGATAGTGGAAATCGGAATAAGGCATTCTTGGAATTTATCTTACCCGCCACCATGGCATTAGACTCGGCTAGCTACACTCGGATGGCGCTAGCCTCCTCAGCCGCATGAAGGGCGGCCTGAGAGACCCCGAGGTGAATCTCCAGTTGACCGTTCTCCTAAGTCACCTTGGAATAACGATTCTGAGCCATCCTCCACTCATGAAGGTAGCGCCGGGCGTTGTCGCCATTGTAGGAGTCGGAAGAATCTGACGACGAGGCTAGCATAGAAGATGCGGTGTTAGAAGGCCCGCCGACCCTATGAAGAGGATGGAGAATGTCATTCACAACAAACCTATAGGTGAGTCAGAATTGTTCATCATCATAAACAAAAAATGTCAATCTCACCTCATGCGTCGGAGACGCTGGTTCATCGGCATGTTATCCTCTAGGATCTCCTCAGTCACACGCTTACCTCGATTATCTTCGTCGGCCATGAGGAATGATTGGATCTACGGAAGAAAGGAAGAAAACCACTGTAGGGTTTTGTTAGGTGGAAGAGAGCGAAGGAACAGTTGCGAATAGAGATGTGTTCGAGGCCGAAGCCACCGGCTAGTATTTGAAGACCTGAAGCGAAGAGGTGGACGCCCCGGGACGGGCAAAAGGCAACCACAATTAATGGAAGGCAAAGCGCCACTTCACTAATGCTGATGGGAATACGGCGTTGAGCAACTAGAGGCAGGAAATCAAAGGATTCTCTTAATAAAACTGTGTTTTCAGACTTGATTGGATTATAAGTCTGGGATCGGCTGTATCAAATCAGCTCTTTAGCCGAAAAAAGAAGCATAATTAAATAACGAAGAGTATGATTGATTCTACACAAGATATGTGTTGACATGCAGATTTGAAGTCTAGAACATCATGGGTCGCTCTCAAAATTTCTAAGCCGAATAACATCAGCTCCCATGATCTGTTTGACTTCTTCGGTTGATCTAGGGATGCTCTCGAAGATGTACTTATGACGGTCAATGGCAATGAGACTCTAGAGAAAGCTAGGGATGAATTACTGAAATGTCCTAATGGCTAGAGGGGGGAGTGAATAGCCTATTAAAAATTTCTACAACAACACTTCACAAATCGGTTAGACAATTATGAGGCGAAGCAAGTGTTGCGCTAGCCTACTAAAGATGCAAGCCACCTACCACGATTCTAGTTTATATAGTTTCTATCCACACAATTTCTATGTCATTATACTAAGTTAGTGTGCTCTCAAAGGCTAACTAAAGAGTCACACTAACCAAACTAATAAGCTCTCACAACTAGCTACACTAAACAGCTTGACAACGAGTTTGCGGTAATGTAAAGAGAGTGCGCAATTTGTTTATACCGATGTGTCGAGGAAGGAGCCAATCAATCACAAGAGTGAATACCAATCAAAACCAATCACCTCGAAATTAAATGATGAACAAAATGATTTTTTGCCAAGGTTCACTTGCTTGCCGACAAGCTACTTCTCGTTGTGGCGATTCACTCACTTGGAGGTTCACGCGCTAATTGGCTTCACACGCCAAACCCTCAATAGGGTGCCGCACAACCAACACAAGATGATGATCACACAAGCCACGAGCAATCCACTAGAGTACCCTTTGGCTCTCCATCGGGGAAAGGTCAAGAACCCCTCACAATCACCACGATCGGAGCCAGAGACAATCACCAATCTCCGCTCGACGATCCTCGCTGCTCCAATCCATCTAGATGGCAGCAACCACCAAGAGTAACAAATGAATCCCACAGCGAAATACGAACACCAAGTGCCTCTAGATGCAAACACCCAAGCAATGCACTTGGATTCTCTCCTAATCTCACAAAGATGATGAATCAGTGATGGAGATGAGTGGGAGGACTTTGGCTAAGCTCACAAGGTTGCTATGTCAATGTAAATGACCAAAAGAGTGAGCTTGAGCTGGCCATGGGGCTTAAATAGAGAGCCCCCACGAATAGAGCCGTTGTACCCCTTCACTGGGCACAACATGGGGTGACCGGATGCTCCGGTCATATCGACTAGATGTTGGACCTCAGTATCTGGTCACACGATGCATACCACATGTCCTCTCTCTTCAAATACTAAGCGCTCGATCTCAATGGTCAAGTGATGACCAGACGCGCTGCTGTGAAGTGACCGGACGCTGCACCTCAGCATCCAATCATTTCTAGTAAGCATCTAGAAATGTTTTTTCATGACCAGACGCATCTGATCATGCTCGACTGGACTCACCTAGCGTCCGGTCACTTGGCATCTCCTCTGTGCACTGCCACGTCAGCAGGACCGGACACAACCCTCCAGCGTCCGGTCACTAAGTGACCCAGCGTCCGGTCAGAGATCGACACCAGCGTCTTCGCTGCTTCTTCTGACTGGATGCACCGGTCTTACCAAGACCAACGTCCAGTCACTTATAGTGACCTCCATGTTTTCTGTCTAGGGCGTCGGTGGCACTGTCGGACTGTGCGCACTCTACGGGTGAACACTCCACCAGTGAAGTTTGATGAGGACATGTCCTCTATACATATGACCATGCTTGGAGAACCATATGGAGACCAAGGAGATCAGCGAGGGTGTCCTAAGCAAGAAGGAGGTCCGAGGCTAATTTGGTTTGAGTCTCCGAGGTGGAGGTCCAAAGCAACTCAAGTTCGAGTCTGTCTTGGGTTTCAGGACCAGTCTGCCTTAAACTGTTCACCCAGGACGCATCCGGACTCCGTTTTCGATGATCCACATATGGATGGAAAGCTAATTGGATAAGGAAGCCAACCCAATTAGTTTCACGTAAAAATCCCTTTGGAATCAACGGAAATCGTCGAAACAAGTCAGCGTCCAGAATCTATCAGGGTGCTGCGACACCGTCTTTTGGTCCGTTGGACCGTGTATCGTGTTTAGGCCCATTAGGGGGCACGTCCAGGGGGTGACGCCCAAGACTCTATAAATACCAGCCGTCTCTCTCCTTAGGGTTTGTGTTTTGTTTAGTTCTTGATTTCCTCGTAAAACAGGCATTGTTTTGCTGCAACTTTGCCGCCAAGGCTGCTTGCAGTGAACCAAGACCCCAGTTCTTGATCTTATCCGCCTGTGGCGATTAGTCCTTTCAAATAAAGACTTGAACTCTTTCTTATTATCATAAGCCTCATATTTATTTGCAATTTTAGATTGCGTTTATCCCGTTCTTGCTTGTGTTCTCGATTCACTTGCAGGAAAGCCTTCTCGGCGAGGTCAATCGCGTTCGCGTGGTTGATAACCAACAGAGCAATGGTGTAACGGTTGCGGGGGTCCGAATCAATCTTGGTTCAAAGCCTAGATCGTGAACGTCGAGTCTCCACTAATCGACGCTATCATACCTTTCGGAAGATCGGGCCTAGTCTACATCAAGTGGTATCAGAGACCTTGTTGCCCTTTAGGTATAACTTTATTTTCCCCTTTAGATTGTTACTGTTTTTGCTTTACCTAGAGTCCACAAAAAGCTAAAAAATATATATTGCCACATATTCCTTGTCCTATAGCCCCTTTGTGCCATTGCAATATTATAATTTCAGTTTGCTTTATTGAACGGTCGTCCCTTGTTATGTCGTTGTGTTCGTTGTGTCTAGTCGTGCTCGTGCCCTAGTTTGTTTAGTTCTAGAGTGTGTTGTCCCATTGAGTTGCATGTTGATTTTGCGCTAATCTTTGGTTTATCCATCTGTGCAGTCGTTGACCATAGGGTCTCTGCCAAAATCTGAGAACTGATTTTACCGTTAAGAGCCTTACACTAAATTTTCTGTTGCCAATATACTAGGCCGATTTGATCTATCTCAGCTCTAGAGTTATTTTCTGGCTACAACTGTTGACCAGCAAGAACTACCCTTCATGTGTTATAGAAGGAAAATGATTTTTTTAAGTTTTCACTAATCAGCAACAAAGTATTTGCTGAGTTTGCACATATGCTTAGATAGGAAATATAGGAGACAATGTCTACCAAATGATGCTAAGGTATAAAAGATGGACCTTTGAAGCGTGATACCAATCAGAGTGCACCAGTATACCATCCTTAGCACCATGGTTAGCTTGATACCACTTGAAAACACTTGGAAATGAAATCACTAGATAATCTATGCATGCTAGATTTTCATTTCATCATTCACACCTACAACTAGCATACACCACACAAGCATGGATATTGAAATTTAAAACTTGTTCCATGCAAGCAAACATATGAAATGCACATTTAAATGCACCATAAAAGTTCATGAGCTTGCTCCCCCTACTTGTGTGCTCAAAATTTTAA